>NC_091482.1:51220550-51925242 GCF_036971445.1 Narcine bancroftii | reverse complement strand
TTGTCCTTAATTGAATATGTAGCTCACAACGGATGATCTACAATGGTTGCATTGCTCATGTGGAATATGTGGCTCCCTGATTTACCTACATTTAATCTTACCTGTTCCTTGCCCAAGAAATGTCATTACACGGAGCAGTCGGGATGCCCCATGACATTGTCGTGCGCGGGAAAAACAAGGAGCCGCGAGAGTAGGGAAATGAGGTGTTTTGTGCAGCTCCACAATGCCGGTTCAAGTCTAAATTTATAATTTAAGATTAGTCTTTAACATCCTAATTGCTGAAGAAAATTTGTTGTCTTTCTGCACAAATACAACTTCACACTGTTCTTTGAGTATTTAACCTGCCAGATTTGTATTTTTTCCCATTGGCGTGAATAAGAATAGTTATTTTATTTTGAAAAGCAATTTTAGCACAAAGAAATGTAGCCCATCAACACATGCTATAAGCATGTCAAATCAGCAAAATACTGAATACACTGCAAAATTCTAAAATTAGCTTTACGATTCACAAGACTACAAGAAATAGGAGCAGGAGTCGGCCATTCAATGTGATCATGGCCGATCTGATGATAGGCTCATCTCTACTGACCTGTGTCTTCCTCATATCCCATAATTCCCTTACTATGTAGGAATCTCTTCAACCTTATCTTAAATATATTTACTAAGTTATAGTTTCTAAGAAGATCAGAGAAATGGGAGCAATGAAAGTCCCTTTGAGCTTGTCATGCCACAACATGAAAATTATATCATGCCTTTAACAGTCCACTTTATCTCCTTTACTCTGCTTTCTACTCAACCAACAAAAGAGAGAATCCATTGTGATCAAATTTCTATTTAGAAAGGGTTAAAAACTTCAAGTTCCTGGGTATTAACATCTCTGAAGATCTGTCCTGGGGCCTCCATATCGATGCAATCACGAAGAAGGCTCGCTGGCAGCTATACTTTGTGAGGAGTTTGAAATTTGGTACATCACCAAAGACTTTCCCAAATTTCTACAGGTGCCCTGTGGAGAGCATTCTGAACAATTGCATCACTCCCTGGTAGGGAGGTGTCAATGCACAGGACAGGAAAAGTCTACAAATAGTTGTGAAGTCGGCCAGTGCCATCATGGGCACCAGTCTTCACTCCATTGAGGACACCTACAAGAGGTGCTGTCTTAAGGAAGCAGCCTCTATCCTCAAGGACCTTCACCACCCAGGCCATGCCCTCTTCACACTGCTACCATCAGGAAGGAGGTACAGGAGACTGAAGGCGAAGATCCATTAAAAAAAACAGCTTCTTCCCCTTTGCCATCAGTAGTTAGTGGAATGCCAGTGACTGGAGTTCAAATCTGGTGCTGGGGGCAAAAGTTTAGAGGAATCATGAGGAGGGACTTCTTTACTCAGAGAGTGGTGGGTGTGTGGAATGAGCTTCTAGATGAAGGGGCAGAGGCAGGCTCAATATTTGCATTTAAGGAGAAATTGGATATGTATATGGACGGGAAAGGAATGGAGGGTTACTGGTTGAGTTTAGGTCAGTGAGGTTGAAGAAAGTTCGGCGTGGACTAGAAGGGCCAAGTTGTTCTATGCTGTAATTGTTAAATGGGCAATGAACCAATTTCCTTATAAATGTAATTTATAACAATATTTACACCTATGACGCTGCAGCAAGACAACACATTTTGTGACTTGTTCATGACAATAAATTCTGATTCTGATTTGCTTCTGCTGGTCTGACCTGTACAGTTTAGCCCAAATTATCCAACCAGTGATTAAAAGATTGGGAAATCTTGAATGCAAGTGAGTTAGAACCAATACCACAAATCCAGGGTTCAATTTGCCTTGATCAGACTCTACCAAGAGAACTGACCACACCCCCCATCTTGTAATTGTGAGTACCATATCTGCCAATCCCATTGGTTTAGAAAGTTTCCTCATAATATGCTTATTTTCTAATGTGCGCAAGCACCAAGAGGCACTTGGTAAGATATATTTTGTACGTCAAAATGTATCTCAACTCTCAACTACACGTGCAATCAAAACACTAAAATAAATGCCAAGTACTTTTCGAAAGAAAATTATTTTCCATCACTCAGTTACTCAAAGGTACCTGACTTGAAAGCCTTATTAGATACACATAGTTTCAATGATAAACTGATTTTTAAATGCATAATAAAACTATGCCAAGTTAATACCATTATAATTGTAAAATAATTCTTGGCTATGAAAGGGAACAATTGCTTTTGATCATAGAAATCCATTATTGTTGTCAATTTTCGCACAACACTCGCTTTCGCATGGTCCCTTCCTCAATTTTCCCTTTTCTGTTTGGTTGTGACAAACATTCATTACAAGCCTACAGGTATCTCAATTATTGGATAGCTCACTCCACTCTTTATTCCTCTGTCTCCATTGTATTGGTTCCATGGAGACTTTCCACGCAGGAGCCTCTAAAATGTCTTATTTTATCCTGACAGCTCTCCACCACTATAGAGCCCTCAAACCCATTTGATTTATTTTTAAATTTTTTTGATTTAAATTTTAAATTTAAACGTACAGCACGGTTACAGACACTTCGGGCCCATTAGCCCATGACGCCCAATTATCCCCAATGACAACCCTGATATGCATTGAAGGGTGGGAGGAAACCCATGCAGACATGGGGGAAACATACAAATTCTTTACATACAGCGCCGGATTTGAACTCCAGTCACTGGTTGTAACAACATTGCATTAACTACTACATTAACCATGCCACCTACACGATTCTTGCTTCCCTGCTCCCATCCTTGTTTCTTACTGGTGAGTAGAAGGATAGAGATCCTCTAGTCATTATATTCTGTCACACCAATGTCTACATTCAGCAGATCAGCCTTTGCAATTTTTTCTAGCTCCAATAAGATTCCACTGTGTTACGAGCCCAGAGAACCCCAAAACCCAGCAGCAATAAATATTCACCAAGACAAATGGTTACTTAAACAAAAGTTGCTTTTAATTATCTTTAAACATGAAAACAGAATCACACTTTAACTTATCTCTATTGACTTACTTAACCCCCTTCTAATTCTAAGCGCACATGGATGTAATTGTGTGTAAGTTCAGAAAAGTTCTTTGGTTCACAGTCCAATGTCACTTCTCATTCCTTCAAGTTCACTGGTTGCAGGCAACTCTTATACCAGAAAATTTAACATTTATAAAGTTCACCAGGCTTTGGTGTTTGAAAGGTAAATGGTAAAAGGTAAATGATTCCAGGACATCCACAGCTGATGTACTTCTATCAGCCACTCCAATGTCTTGCTGACGAAACTTTCCCCTCAGGGTTCTCCAGATGATAACCTTTTTCTTTCAGGTCATCACAGAGTTCCTTTCTGTTTCAATTATTCCAAGTGAAACATTAGACAGCCAGTCCTCTCCTCCTGCATGAACCACAACAGCTTTGTCCAGGCCATCTTACAAATGGGCTTTCCACAAGCTTGCCTGCTTGTCCGGTTCCAGTCCCAGCTGCTGTCTGCTGGCTCTTACACGGTACATCTGTCTCTGTCTCCATCTCTCTCTCTCTCTCTCTCTCTCTCTCTCTCTCTCTCTCTCTCTCTCTCTCTCTGAGAGAAAGCCTGTTTGACTCTGCTTCCAAAACCACGTAACCCTCTTAGAACAACAAGTTCTCTTCCAGACAATACGTGGCTCCAACAAGCTCTTTCATCTGTTGCCTTTTGTAAACAACAATCCATTAGTGAAGTCCCTTGAACAAAGCTCTTGCAAAAGCTCTGAGGCCCCGATATGTCTAGCATGGGAGAGAGCTCCAGTATTTTAAATAAGATCTGTTTTAAAGTGTTTGTATGTGACCTACTCTAACAAACCTTTCCCAATTTATCTTCCAAAAACATACTCTGTCACAACTGCCAGGCACATATTGCCTCCCCTTGCTCATTCAATAGCCCTTTTTACACTGAAAAGCCTCATTATTGCCATATACATGATCCATCCCTGCTTGTTCACACAGAACTGAAAAAAGTCAGTCAGTGAGTCCTTTTACACGGCAAGCCAGCTTCCCGAAGCAAAAGAGGCAAGGTGTGTACTACAGCCCTGCTCCACCCCTGATACTAAGCTAAGGTGAAGTGCTCAAAAGGCAGATAATACCCAGCTTTAATCATCTTAAAAGGGTTTCAAAGGGATCATTCTCTTCTCGGCTCCACTGTCCTAATCAACCACTCACTGTCTTATCATCTTTTACCATGTTATTACAGGAATTGCAACACCAGTCTTTTCACCTTATTCCTTCCCACCATCTAGAGATCCGAATGAAGCAGCGATTCATTTGCCCATTTTCCAGTCTGGTGCACAGTGCAGTCTCTTCTACATCGGAGAAACCAAATGCTGATTGGGAGATCACGTCCATTCAGTGTAGAAGGTTGACTCAAAATTCCCCTGTTACTGCTCTTGCCCCTCCAACTCCCACGGTCCTATCTGTGTTTCCTTCTGCACTATTATACTGAAGCTCAGCGTAAACCTGAGGAAGTGTGCTTGATCTCTGGTCTGAACAATTTGCCGTCTCCTGGACTTAATTCTCAAATTTTACAATTTCAGGTCTTTTGCTTCTCTCTGCTTTAGAATTGAGTTCATCCACTGTAAGATATGGCTCAGTTTTTAATCTCCTTATCAGCACAGCCGATCCTTCTGGGCACGTTCCACAGCCTTGCACATCCCAACATTTGCATTTATTTGCATTTGTGATTAACACTCTAATTTCCTAGCTATTGTGCATTTCTCTCTCTCATTTTTAAAGAAAGTCAACACTTGACAAAAACACAAACAATTTTTTTCACTACTGCAGAAAAGCGTGTAATGTTTGAAATTATGTTTAAGAATGAACATTGAAAAAGAAAAATACAGTGCACAGTGGTTTGCACCCCCCCCCCCCCCATCCGTGGTTTCGCTTACCCACAGTCAACTGCAGTCCGAAAATATTAAACAGAAAATTCCAGAAATAAATTGCATGCCGTTTTGAGCAGTGGGATGAAATATCGTGCCGTCCCGCCTGGGATGTGAATCATCCCTTTTCCAGTGTATCCACACTGTATTCGCTATCCTCTCGGATATCCGATCTACTCTCGCCGTATCACAGTGCTTGTGTTCAAGTAACCTTTGTTTAGTATTGTTATAATTGTACTATCTTATTATTAGTTATTGTGTTAATCTCTTATCGTGCCTAATTTATAAATTAAATTTTATCATAGGTATGTATGTGGAGGAAAAAACATATATAGGGTCCAGTAATATCTACTGTTTCAGGTATTCGCTGGGGGTCTTGGAACATATCCTCCATGGATAAGGAGGGGCTACTTTACAAATGAATTTCCTCATGACACCTGTGGACACTTATTGCCACTGTACATCTGTGGCGCTTACGCAGGCACCCCCCGCGCACAAAAGCCCGATAAATTATAAAAGTTTGAGAGCGGATCCTCAATGATCCGGATTTCTGGCATCCGGAGGTTTGGACTTTTACTGCATTGAATTCACAGATGTAACGGAGGTGCAAAGATAATAAACAATCTGCTGGAGGTGCTCACTCTGCAGGTTGAACAACGTTTGAAGAGGAAAGAGGAATTGACAGCATTACTCTCCCCTCTCCCCCACCCCCCACCACCATTTCCACCCCACAGATGGTGCTCAACCCTCCTGAAGAATTTTGGCATGTCACCTGCATTCAAAGTTTCTACGGAAAGCAACCCCATCAAGGTGCACCATTTTGTAGTACGGGAAGTCCTCCAACCAAATCCGTAAGAAACTGCAGCGGGTGGTGAATACAGCGCAGATTACCCCCTCTTCACTAGTTTTATAGTCTTCTAGCCTGTGGCAATGGAGGGTAAGGTAGGATTAGATAAGAAGTGGTACTTTCTTTAGGACTGCTGCATCATTCATTGTACAACAGACCTCAGCCTATAATCTTTAATTGTGCCCAATAAACTGTCAACTTTGTTTCATGATGTTTGACAATTTTGTAGTATTACTACAGTCTGAATAAAGAAAGTTTTCATAGGTATTACCAAAAGACCAAATATTTGTTATGGCTGTAACACAGCAGAGCTAGGACTCTCAAAAAAGTAAAATGGTTACTTCAATATTTTACAAATCATTACATTTTCATAAAGCCTGTAAAGGGTAAAACCTTGTGTTTTGATTCTTAGTTAATTTTGTGCCTGTTTCTTAAACAGAACTATTGTTTGTAGTGATACCATAGTGACTGTCATGTAATATCCACCCAGGCTAATGGCTTGCTCATTCTACATGATGTGAAGGAAGCGTGAGCACGAGAAATTTTTATTTGAATTTTTGTATCTCTTTAAATACCATTTTGTATCTCTTTAAAGTTTATGTATCTCTTTAAAAGCTTTTTATATCTTTTGTTTTTCCATTATACAGTAAATGCTTTGTAATTCATCATTATGAAAGTCTTAATATGAAACTATGCAAAATGTTAATCAATTCTATCAACTAATTAAAACTACATAAAATAACAGCCACAGAGTTTGATTTGTTGAATACGCTTTGGAAGATTTGAAATTAGGATATATTAGAAGAAGGAAAGTGCTGTCTATAAAGTCTTTCTTTCCTAATTTGCATATTGGGTGATATTGTTAGTGGTTTCATCCTCTTAGTTACTGCCCTCTTCTCCTTCAAATCCATTGTCACGTCCTAAAAAATGTACACCCCAATCCGTTCCGTCTTTGCTAATTGGTCCACTTTCAATCTCAGGGGCGGCACGGTTGGTATTTCATAAGTAGTGCAAGCAATCAGGGTGAGGGTTCAAATCCCATGCTGTCTGTAAGGAGTTTGTACATTCTCCCCGTGTCTGCATGGGTTTTCCCCAGGGGCTCCAGTTTCCTCCCGCCATTTGAAACGTACCAGGGGTGTAGGTTAATTGGGTGTAAATTGGGCAGCACAGACTTGTGGGCCGAAATGGCCTGTTACCGTGCTGTATTTCTAAATTTAAATTTAAGGTTCTTCTGCACAGTCATTGAATCTGTCATCAAATCCCACATCCACATTCATTTTCTACCAGGGTCATGCATAACCCTTGCCCAATTAACCTGCTGTCCACCACAGGATTGAAATATTTCATCAAAATCACAAAGGAGATCTAATGTGGGTGCACTCAACATTCTTGAGGCTAATATCAACAAAGACATCTTAAGAGTTGGAGAGAGATTTATGGAGAAGGGGAAGGGGAGCTACCACCAGAGGTTGTGAAAACAAGATAAACGATTATAACTAAAGCATTAAAGCAAAGAGCTTTGGGTTAACAGAACTTGCTGTGGCTGAGAAAAGGGGCAGCAAATTTTTTGGATGACATTCTAGATTATTAGAGATAGTTAAACGATTAATCTGACATTTCAGTGGCTGTTTAGTGCACCAATGTGCAATCAGACCAGACAATCTTTTAACATATTTTTTTTCCTTTGCATTCCACGATGAACATTACATGTTGGTGTCTCTACATTTGTGCACTTAAAGGAAGTCAAAAAGCTGTATGTGCATATTTTCTCCCTGTGAAACGAGCTGAAGCAATGCCCGACGATGGCACAGCCAGGTGAATCTGCTGTAAACCTACTCCTCAACAATCCAATTTTTCCCTACCTCACACCCATAACCCTCTATTTTTCTTGCATCCATGTGCTTATCTAAGTGCATTTTGAATGTCCCTACTGTGCCGGGCTCCACGACAATACATTTCTGGCACCCACCATTCGGCCACTCACCTTAAACAGATGTCCTCACCCTGGCTAAGAGGCGCTGGCTGCCCATCATAATCTTTTGTGTGGTGGAAAGCGTGATGACTGGCCGCATCACAGTCTGGTATGGGGACAACAATAACCCCTGAGCAAAAAGCCCCGCAAAAGGTAATGGACAGAGACCACACAGACAGAACCCTCACACCATCGAGAGCATCCGCAGGGAACACTGCTGCAAGGGATCCGCGCCACCAGCACACACTCTGTTCTCACTGCCACAAGACTCACACCCCCAGGTTTAGGAACAGTTGTTACGCATCCACCATCAGACTCCTCAACAATAAATGGAATCAGGGACTCATTTCAGGACTCTTACCTTTGCACTTGATTGTTTTAATTCTCTTCTGCTTTGCACAGTCAGTTTGTTCACATTTCTTTATTTGTTTACATGTGTACAGTCTTTTCCTGTGGTAATTCTGCCTCACCCACAGGAAAAAGAATCTCACGGTGGTATGTGATGTTATGTATGTACCCTGACATTAAATCTAAAGTCTATGAAGTCACTTCTCATCCTGATCATGTGTTGTCTTTGAACTTTAGCTTGAAGTAGATAAACAAGGAAAGTTTTTTTAATCCCACTGGAAGCATCTAAAAAAAAGAATTGCTTGGTCATTACAATAGTATTCAAAGCGTTTGTATGGCATTTTATTAAAACTAATTCTTTCTCTCAAATGCATTCGTCCATCTGGTTGAAATTGTACCTGACCTCCTGAAGAAATTCGGGGAACAAATTTTCAGATTCTCTTTGCGGTTCAAGAAAACTAAGTTCTGAGCTCAGCTTCTCTTAATTACTTACTATCTCAGAATAGATTGGGACAAAAAAAATCTCAACACGAAAAATAAAAATGAGGCCCCCTTTGGACAATAGAGGGCTCTGGCGATTTTTAAAAATTAAGTGTGTAGCGTACATTCTTATGGTAAACCCAATTTCATGATACAAGGTTGCTCTGTTACTGAGGTTTGTATGGGGCATACACATTACTCTGCATTATCCCATTCATTTTTGCCGAGATGATACAGGGCTACAGCACAGTATTGGGCCCATGAGTCTGTGCCGGCCAGCTTGCATCCAATCAACCTACTTCCCTGTTATGTTTTGAATGGTGGGAGTAAATTGGAGCACCCCCCAACCCCCCCCCCCGAGGAAAATCCATGCAGACACGGGAGAGAACATGCAAACTCCTTACAGACAGCGCGGGATTTGAACCCTGGTCCCGATCGCTGGCACGGTAAGCTAACCCTGATGGTGGCTATTATTTTGAATTGAGATAAATGAGCCTGATTTTTTTTTTAAAAAACCTGATTTAAAAAGAAAATCTCAGCAATGTACCTCAAAAAAAGATCTGAAATTATCACGTCAGCTTTTAATGAGGAAAATTAAAACTTGACCCCTTTAGAATGATGGAGACCACCTATAAGGGGTTTAAAATAAACAATGAGCCTACTGCATATCCTTATGCTAAACGTAACTTACTTATTAACTCCTCAGATTTCAAGGATATTTACAGAACTATGCGCAGGATTCATAGATATTAAATTTTATTATATATTGTTCGATGTGAAGTCAGACTCTGGGTTGTAATGGATTTCAACTCTACATAAGTAAAGAACTACCAACACACACCTCTCTGTCCCCACATCTTGCTCCTTTTAAGAATGAGCATTTCCAAATTTCAGATTCTTGTATCCTATTTTGCACCAAATCCTATGTATAATAAGACTAACTGGCCTTAACTGGCTCTAGGTTCAACTGCATTCTGATCTTAAGCAACGAAGAGAAAGAAAATAGTAGTACTGCTGGAGCTGCTGTGGACCCTCAGAGAGTGGGAAGTGGAGACACAGTGGCCGTGGGTCCAATCGCCTGTATGGTGATCGCCTGTGACTGCGGGGTCTGAGCCCGAGATGGCGGTGCGTGTACGGCTGCCGCCATGGGGGTTTGCAAACTTCGGCGAAGCAGAGGACTGGTGCAGAAAATGGGCAGAACACCCCCCCCTTTTGAGAAGGAGAACTGTCTACGGGCCGGCGGACCAGTGTGGGGGTCCTGCGGCTGACAACCACACAGGTGGTGGGTTGTTGGCCACTCGAGGCGGGGGAACCCGCGCAGGCTGTGGGCTGCTGGTGGCCAGGGTTGAGGGACCCGCTCCAGGCTGGCTTGAGGAGTACATGGTATCAGAACCGGGACACGAGAGGGTGCAGGAGCCTTCCTGATTGTGCCAGAGGTTCGGATTTGGAGCTCAGGTTGCTGAAGGTTTGGACTGAACTCTGAGAGGCTGCAGGGATGCTGGAGGCAAATCCGTGGATACTCAGCAACTCTGGGAACCCTCTTTTGCTTCATTTTCTCTGACTGTAGGAGTGCTGAGCAATTTCTGCTGATGGTGAATCATTGGGTGCCTTATGGTAAGATTAAAGGAAATCACAATTTCTGTTTCATTACACGACAATAAAAATAATAATCTTGAATCATAAACTTGGATTTCGATCCAAAATCGCTACACTCTCTCTAGCTGTTGTTTCCTCTCGTCCAGCAGCTGGATGAGACTTGTTCTCTGCCTCTCGAACACCTTGGAATTAATCGATGTATTATTTTGGATGTGCCAATAACCTTCATGGATGCTCAGGTCCTGACTCCCAATCTGGCATGGTGTCAAACACTGCTTGATAACATCACAGTGAAATATTTTGGGCTGTTTTATTCGGTTTGAAATTCAGTGAAAGTTACTCTTCTTGTCATACACAGCACACGGCCAATTGAGTTGGTGGGTGGATGATTAAGGCTGCAGATGGCACAGAGATTTGAGAAGCTGTGGACAGTGAAACCCTCACTGTCACAATACCACTGAATTGCCCATTTCTACACTATTCAACTCCACCTCTCGGCTCATGACATGGGATTAATCTTCCCGTGATGTTATAGAGGAATCTTATAATATCAGGAATAGGAATTTAAGGAGATTACAATCGGTGTTTGAGACCCAATATTAAACGTTGCAGACAAATTGCCTCAATTCCTGTACTCATGGTTTATAAAGAGTTAAACGTTCTCCCTGTGTCTACGTGGGTTTTCCCCGGGGGCTTCAGTTTCCTCCCACCACTCAAAAATGTGCAGGGTGTGTCGGCCAATCGAGTGTAAATTGGGTGGCATGGGCTCGTCGACCGAAATGGCCTGTTACTGTGCTGTATGTCCAAATTTGAAGATTTATAATTTAAATAACTGAAAGTTTTATGCCTCATTTCCAGAGAAAACAATCCCCACGACTAGAGACACATGCAGAATGTTATGAACTGTCACTTATTCATGCAGTATTGGTGGAGAATGTGAAAACTCCACATAGGCAACATCTGCAGTCAGGATTGAACCCAGGGCTCTGGTAGTGAGGCAATGGCTTCATCAGTTGCACTGCTCCTTTCCAGCTCTTTTTAATAGGTCCTTCTGTCTGGGCCAGTTCATTTTCCAGCTCACTTGATTGCATTCATGAGAGGAAGCCGACATAAGATTACAAGATGTAGGAGCAAATGTAGGCCATTCGGCCTGTCAAGTCTATTCTACCATTCCATCATGAGCTGATCCATTCTCGCACTCAGCCCCACTCACCTGACTTCTCCCCATCACCTTTGATACTGTTGTGTTCAGAATAGATGCGATGGGTTCAAGGAGAATCAAAGGTGGAGACGTTATTAACAAACAGTGGTCTTGATTTACACTCACTGAGGTTTTTACAGAAGGGCACTCACTCACACGGACACAGCAATAATACACACATCAGGTGCAAATAATTCACTACTGAACATTCTTAACTCCTGACTGGGAATACAAGGGTTGAACACACAGTACCCACCAATTCTCTCTATCTTGTTCAGTCACGGCACATTAATAAATGGTAATTTAAATACAGCTAACATATTGTGGTGATACACCACCGGCCTACTGCAGGGGGCAACCTCTGTACCTGTAGGAATGTAAGGGGACAGAACAACACCTGTCCGGCTGTCAATCAGTCGGCCTGAAGGGATCAAGCCCCACCTGGTCGGGTGTCAATCCCCCTCCGGGATATAAGCCTGCGCCGGCCTCCCGAGGCCTCACTCAGAGTTGCTGCAGCCACAGCCAGCCTGGCTCTGTGGAAGTCTTTGTGGATTAAAGCCTGTTGTTCAGTCTTTACCTTGTGTGTGTCTGATTCTGGCTAACAGCGCACCACAATTTAATCCACAAAATTTTCCCACAGCTGCCATAGAAAAACTCCTGAACGCAGGGAGCCTCAAAGTCGACCCACGCCACCTGGAAGCCCAGACATGCTTCGAGATCTGGCAGCACGCGGTTGAGACGGTCATTGAGGCACACGAGGGCGACATCCTGGACTCAGACCGGAAGAGGATGGTCCTACTCTGGTCAAAGCTGGGTTTCCATGCCTTCCAGGCAACCAAAAGCTGCTCCACATACAAGAGTGCAATGGACACTCTCGAGAACTTGTACAAGCCCCCCATGTATGCGGTCTGTGCAAGGTACCATCTCAATACCCGAGTCCAACAATCTGGGGAGACGGCTGAGTATTACCTGGGACACCTGCGAGAGTTGGCTCGACCGTGTCTGGCTGAACCTGGGGTAGGCACAAAGGAGGTCAAGAGGCTATTCCGGGATGCCTTTGTCCAAGGGCTATGCTCGAGGGCCATCCGGCAGAAGCTGCTGGAAGATAGTATCTACACCCTGACCAAGACAGTGGAAGTGGTCCGAACCCTGGAAGCTGCAGCCCTGCATATCAAAGCCTTTGATTCCAGGTTTCCCCAGGCTCCCTCATGGCCCTCTCACACTGCATCTGCAGCCCAAGACCAAGCTGGGGAGGAGAACGTCTCTGCGGCAGTCGCCCAGCGCCCCTATAAGTACTGTGGGTCCTGGTGTGGGTCAGACCGACAATTGTGCCGAAACTTCCCGGCTAGGAACCAGTACTGTTCCCGATGTGACAAGAGAGGCCACTTTGCTAAAGTGTGCCTCACAATACCAGCCGGCAGCTCAGCGGCCCTCTATGACCTCCCCACATCCCCTGCGGACCCCTCCATGTGCGCGTGCCGGGCGGCGCCATTGTCCCCGCTACAACTTTTGCCTTTCTCGACTCCAACAGTGCAGCATCCGGCTCCTGGTGTAATCCCAAACTCTGCGCACCACTCCTCCTGGGCCTGGATTTCCAGTGCCACCTGCAGAGTGTCACCCTTGCCTTTGGAGGGCTCCAACCTCCACTCACATTACACAGCACACCAACCTACCAGCCCCGGCCAACCTGCGGCCTCTCCACACTATGCATCACCCCACCGGCACTGTTCCCACATCCTACGCTAGGCTGCAAGCTGATCGCTGCCAGAAGTAGGTGCTATTGCGCCGCAGACAGAGACTTCATCAAGGCGGAGGTGCGGCGACTCCCGGAGGAAGGTGTCATAGAGCCCAGTAACAGCCCAAGGCTGGTGGTCAAAAGGGGAAGTAAGCCGAGGATGGTCGTGGATTACAGCCAGACCATTAACTGGTACACCCAACTGGACACCAACCCCCTCCCGAGGATCACCGACATGGTCAACGAGATAGCCCACTACTGGGTTTTCTACATGATTGACCTGAAGTCAGCGTATCACCAAATCCCCATCCACCCGAAGGACAAGCCCTACACTGCCTTCGAGGCAGACGGGCGTCTGTACCAGTTCCGCCGAGTTCCCTTTGGGGAAACAAATGGGGTCTCTGTTTTCCAGCGGGAGATGGATAACATGGTAGACCGGCACAAACTAAAGGTGACATTCCTGTATCTGGATAACATCATCATCCTGCGCTGGAGAGTCGAGGTGGCAACCTACAGCTACAACATCCAGTACCACCCCGGGAAGTTTAACGACTCCCCTGATGCCCTCTCTCGGACCTGCGCATCTATCTGCAGGCATTGCATGAGTCCCTCTGCCATCCGGGTGTCACCAGGTTGTACCACTTCATTAAGTCCCGGAACTTGCCGTATGCCATCAGGGACAACAGGGACATGCCAGGTGTAATATTAATATTAATAGAACTTAAATATTATAGAGGTCAAAATCTTCAGAACCACTAAATCCCACGCTGTCTACAAGGAGTTTGTATGGTCTCCCTACGTCTGCGCGCCCTTCCTCTGGATGCTGCGGTTTTCTCCCACCCTTCGAAATATATGGGGTTGTAGCTTAATTGGATGTAATTGGGCGGCACGGGCTTATTGTCCAGGAAGTCCTGTATAGGAACATAGGAACATAGGAAGTAGGAACAGGAGTAGACCAAAAATGGCCCATCGAGCCTGTTCTGCCATTCAATAAGATCATGGCTGATCTAATTTATTACCTAACTCCACCTACCTGCCTTCTCCCCATATCCCCTAATTCCTCTATCATGTAAAAATTTATCTAACCGAATTTTAAATATGTTTAACGAAGCAGCCTCAACCACTTCCCTGGTTAGAGAATTCCAAACATTCACTACTCTCTGGGAAAAACTATTTTTCCTCATCACTGTCCTAAATCTACTCCTCCGAATCTTTAGTTTCCCCGGCCAGCTCAAAAAATCTTCCTACATCTATCCTATCCATACCCTTCATAATCCTATATGTTTCTATAAGATCTCCTCTCATTCTTCTGAACTCGAGCGAATATAATCCTAGAAGATTTAATCTTTCATCATAAGTCAACCTCTTCATCCCAGGGATCAACCTAGTAAACCTCCTCTGGTCCGTCCCCAAAGCCAGTATATCCTTCCTCAAATATGGAGACCAGAACTGGACACAGTACTCCACGTGCGGTCTCACCAGTACCTTGTACAGTTGCAACATTACCTCCCTACTCCTGAATTCAATTCCTCTAGCGATGAAGGCCAACATTCCATTTGCCTTCTTAATAACCTGCTGCACCTGCAACCTAACTTTTTGCGATTCATGCACAAGCACTCCCAAGTCCCTCTGCACAACAGCATGCTGTAGTTCTTCACCCTTTAAATAATATTCACCTCTTTTATTTTTCTTGCCAATGTGGATAACCTCACACTTACTAACATTGTACTCCATCTGCCATACCTTTGCCCATTCATCCAGCTTAACTATATCCCTCTACAGATTCTCCACATCCTCATTACAATTTGCTCTTCCACTCAATTTGGTGTCATCCACAAACTTGGCTGCACCACATTTTGTCCCCTCCTCCAAGTCATCAATGTAAATGATGAACAGTTGTGGGCCTAGCACCGACCCCTGCGGCACCCCACTTACCACTCTCTGCCAACCTGAAAAACAATCTAAATTAAAAATCCTTTGATCCTTTCCCGACAGCAACTATTTGATCTGCTGAGTGTTCCCAGTACATTCTGAAGTTATACTTTTAATTGTCCAATTAGTTATTTTAGTTTTATTTAATATTGCTTTCAATCCTGTTATCCATGTCTCTTCAGGTATGTTTTGTAGCCACGTAATTTGTTTGATCTCTTTATATGTTAGGAGAGAAACACAAAAGTCTGCAGATGCTGTGATTGTAGTGAAAAAAAACCCCAGAAATATTGGAGGAACTCGGCCCGTCTGGCAGGAGATAAAGATATATACTGATGTTTTGGGCCTGAGCTATCCTTCAAGGTGCGAGTGAAAAGCAGGCAGGTGCTGGGGAGAAGGAAAGAATGGTCAGGGGAATGAGTTTTATAGGAGAAATTCTTTAGGGTAGACATCCCTCAAAGAGATTTCGCAGTGGAGTAACTTAATGGAGTGAAGCACAAAAGACATTGTGATTGGAGTAAAAACACAGAAATGCTGGAGGGACTCAGCCGGTCTCTCAGCGTCCATAGGTGGTAAAGATATATTACCCACATTTCAGGCTCCCCCTGGCCTTTCTTTCCTTCTCCCAGGCTTTTAAATCAGGCGCCTGTCTGTTTTTAACTGTAGCTTGAAGAAGGCCTCTGCTTTTTAAAAAAATCATTTTGTTGCAATGACCATTTCCTTTCATTTTTATTGCAAAATAGGAAAACAAATTGGGCTTGATCCTTTCAGAATTCACCTCAGCCAGATCTGATGACTCGGGTAACAACCTGCAGAGAAACACTGAACCAGGAGAGGGCCTCTAGGGCTCACTGTTCCTTCTTCCCCTGTTGCAATGGAACTCAAATCCAACTTTGAATGATAAATTCAGCTATTATTGCTGCTTTTGCAAATCTTTATGCCCTCAGCCATTTTATTTGAAAATATTGGTACCCTGCTATTGGAACAATTTTCACCACACATACACAGTATGTGTATCCAGAGGTGGAATTAACAAGACTGTATTTAGACTTAGGACATGGACGTAACTGGCAATGCTAGCCTTAACTTCATGCCAGCTTGTCTATCTTTGATTGCCTGTGAACAGAAGCGATGGGTCAGGGACAACCACATTGGTGAGTCACACGTCGGCCAGACAAGAAAAGAGGCAGATTTCCTTACCTATTGAACACTAGCGAACTGAAAGGGGTTTTAATAACAATCCAAGTTCCTCATTAGACACCAAAAATAACAAGTCCCCACCAAAAAAAAAATCCAGATTTATTTATGTATTTGTATTTAAATCCATCACTTGCTATGGTTGAATTTGATCTCCCAAGATCAGGCCTCTGACCTGCTCATCCCATTACATAGCCACAATAGAACATCGAACAGTAGGGCAGGAACAGGCCCTTCAGCCCATGAGTCTGTGCTGAACATGATGGCTAAATCAAGCTACATCACTAATGCTTACACTTGATAGATATCCCTCCACCCCTCCTTCCATAAGATGCAGGAGCAGAAATAGGCTATTCAGCCCATTGATTCTGCCCTGCTATTCAATATGAGCTGATCTATTCTACCACTCAACCCTACTCCCTGGACTTCTCCCTATAACCTTTGATGTTCTGGTTATTCAAGAATCTCTGCCTTAAATACACTCAATAACTTGACCTCCACAAGTGCCCGTGGCAACAAATTCCTCTGACAAAAGAAATTTCTCGGCGTCTCCCTTCTGACTGGATGCCCTTCTGAGAATGTGTTTTTACAAGAGATGTCTGCACTCCATTCAGGATCAGATTTCAGATTTATTGTCTAACAGACTACCTACATGACATCACATAAAACCCTGAGATTCTTTTTCCCTGTGGAAGAGGCAGAATTGCCATTTAATGGTAATGCAAAAAAAAACAATACCATGTACACATGTAAATAAACAAATGTTAACAATTGACAATAATCAATTTGTTCCAGCCACACACTAGTCTCAGTATAAAAAATTGTCCAACACATCTCCCTCAAACTTGCTCCCCTCCCACCTTAACCGTATGACCGCGAATGCGTGATGCTTTTACCGCTGGGAAAACATTTTTTAGTGTTCACCCGATAAATGCCTCTTCTGATTTTATAAACTTCACTCGGCAGTTTCCCATGCCCCTGAGAAACCAACCCATTTTTCCAAGCTCTCCCATATCCTCTTGACCATGGAACATCCTGGGAAACCTCTTCAGGACCCTTTCCAAAGCCCTCTGTAATGGGGTGACCGGAAAGAATTAAGATTCATGCAATAAAACAGGTGTAATGTTGCACACAATTTGCTTTGTGCCCGGAGGAGAAATTTCCGGGGGCCTCTTACAGTCAGAGAAAGAAAAGCCAAAGAGTGTCCCCTGAGAGACACCAAGTGTCTGTGGATTCACTCCCAGCCCTCCCACTCTCTCTGCAATCACACAGACTCCAGTCCCAACCGTTGGCATCCAGAACTCCAGATCTGAACCTCCGATATGATCAGGAGACCTTCAGCACCCGTGGCACTCTCTTGCATCCCAATTCCGATGCCCTGGTACCCCTTCAGCCAGTCTCCGGGCAGCCGCTTGGTGCGAATCCTTTGACCGCAGTCACCAGCAGCCCGCAGCCTGTGTGTTCTTGAGCCGCAGACCCCCTCACTGATCTGCAACTGTGGTTACTATCCCGTGGGTCGACTCCTCTGCTTCTCCTTCTTATACGGGGTGGAGTGTGGAGGGGTAGTCTCCCTGTTTTCTAATACCCTATGCCACTTCTCTGCTTCTCTGGAGTCTGCAACCCCTCAAGACTGCTACTGGATATAGGCACCACTATCTTGGGCCCAGACCCCTGTGGTCACAGGATTTTAAAATAAACCACAAAATTGCAGCCTGTGTTCCCAGCGTCTAACCAAATTTTACATCACTGCCACATGACATCCTTATTTTTAGACACAATGTCCTGCCCAATGAAGCCAAACTTACTGTAAGCCTCCAACACCCAAACTACTTGCATGGACACTTTGAAAGAGCTATGGACATGAACCTCTGGATCTCCCCACACATCAGTGTTTTTAATAGTCCTACCATTGGCTGTATATGTTCCCTTTACATTTGACCTCCCAAAATGGGACACGTCACACTTGTCTGGATTAAACTCCAACCCAAATTAAACTGCAAAGACCCTGTAGTGATGGTATGTGAAAGAGAATAGGTTCTGGACAGATAAATGGGGTTGATGGGACTGATGTGATTACAGTAGTCTGAGCATAGGCATAGACTTTGAATTAAGATTTAGACACATGGCTTTGCAACAGGCCCTTCTAGCCCACGAGCCTGTGACCCCCAACGACACCAATTAAAATACAACAACCAACCCCCCGACCTCAACCGATGATTTTGAAGAGAGGGAGGATTCACACCAGGCTGCTGGAGATTGGCTTTAGACAGGCTGAACTGGGTACCAGAACCAGGATGCCGAGGGCACTGTAAGCCTCCTGATCGTGACGGAGGTTCGGATCTGGCGCTCAGGTTGCCGATGGTTTGGACTAGAGTCTGTGCGGTTGTAGGTGCCCTGGAGATAAATCCATAGAATAGCAATTGATGCATTGAAATGCATATTGTCCTATAGCCTCATTAACTCTGGAAAGGGCCACTACAGTGAGCTTTTCAACATGCTGTTTTGGAAAGGAATGGGGCAAAAAAAAAATTGTGAAGCAGCATTTTATTTTCAATATCAATGGGGATATAGAGAAAGACTGATAACGCCATCGCCTTCAAGCTTCAATCTGACATAAATAGCCAAATGATGACATAATTTTGGTGGCACGGTTCGCGTAGTGGTTAGTGCGACGCTATTATAGCACCAGCTAGAATTTGAATCCGAGTTCGGGTCAAACGCTGTCCGTAAGGAGTTTGTGTGTTACCTCCGTGTCTGGGTGGGTTTTTATCCCCAGGTGCTCTGGTTTCCTCTCACCCTTCAAAACGTATGGGGATTGTAGTTTAGTTCATTTATCTGGGGGGCACAGGCTTGTGGGCTGGAATGGAATGTTACTGTGCAGAATGTCTACATTTAAAGCATTAAAAAAATTTAAAAACTAAAAAAAACCCCGAAAAAATATCCATTGCCCAACAACCGTTTGTGGTGATATGTTTCCTCCAGTGTATATAGTTATCATTGTCGGTTGTATATATGGAGCTGGCCCGCCCATGAATGACTCATACCCTACGACTCCTCCCCCGTGGCCCCGGGCCATAAAGGCCGTGCCACCTTTCCCTTGCCGCCATTCCTATCCTGGGATCCGGGCCAGCAAGGTTCTTCTGTGTATCGTTTCCTCAGCTTATCTCTGTGGTGACTGGTAGCGCCCTACACTGTTTTCAGTAAACTACGCCCTCTGCTGTTAAAGTGCCTGCATGACCCTGTCCCTTTATCTTCAGCTCTCTCTAAAATAGCTCCTTGAATCTTGCTATTTGAATGATTGTTGGAAAATTCTGATTTCCTACAATATGGTTCTGATCTAATCAATATATTTGAAAATATAATGTTTAATTAAACAAGCAGTAACAAGGAAAAAGCAATTGGGCCCCTTTAGGGTAAACTTACCCTCTCACATCCTTCTTACTGGAGGAGACCCCTCGTGACATAAAATGTCAGTCTTCAAAAGCCGTTGACACCACTCACGACCAGTTCAAAAGGGAAATCTGTTCAATTAATTCAAGAAACAAAGGGTTCTTACAAGCCATCTGCTTTTGATAATTCCGGGCAATAATGAGCAGAAGAGTAGCTTCTCTGTGAATGGTCCTCGGCATCACTCACAATTACCAGTCCCAAGGACAGGGCCACTTAATCAATGGAATATTTCCTCCTTTTAAAAAAATATGATCATGGATCTTCTTGACAAGAGACAAGTTAGGAAAGGAACCAGGGCTGATTACCACATTTCTTTGCACACATTAATCGTCACTTTCAACAGTGTTCGTTGCGTCTATCACAAATTTCAATAAACTGCGTCGAAAGCATGTAATCATTATTATAAGCCATTTACAAAATTCTTGCTGCCTGCTACAGCATCTTAAAATCTTTCTGTAAGCCTTTGCATCGAATTGCATTTGACAATAATTTCTGTGAATCCTTTAGGCTTTTATTTTATGATGGGAAAGGGGTTGGATAAATTCCAGTCGTTTTTGTATACCATGTGCTATATTTCGGTGCACTCTCTCCAACAACTTTAAAAATAATCGATTGCCTATGTTCAATCATTTTTCATATTCTGTACCTGCAGGAGTGTAAGGGGACAGGACAATACCCGGCCGGCTGCCAATCAGTCGGCCTGAACGGATCAAGCCCTACCCAGTCAGGTATCAATCACCCTCCGGGATATAAGCCTGTGCCGGTCTCCCGTGGCCTCACATTGAGTTGCTGCAGCCACAGCAAGTGGTTAGGAAAGTGGAAATCTTTGTGGATTGAAGCCTGTTCTACAGTCTTTATCTTTCTGTGTGTCTGATTCTGGCTCACTGCGCACCACAATAGCCACAACAATTATTGAAGATTTAAGATTCAAGATTCTTTTACAGTTATCTTAAAATCTTTCTATAAGTCTTTGAACCAAATTCTGTTCAACAATATTTTTGGAATAATTCATGATGGGAAAAGGGGCTAGATAAATTCCAGTTGTTTTTGTATGTCAGAGGCAGTGTTTCTCTAACTTTAGAAATCATTGATTTGATTGAGGTCTACAAAATCATCAGGGGGATAGACAGGGTGAAGTCGGATTACTTGTTCCCAATGATGGGGGAGACGAGGACTAGAGGGCATAGTTTAAGAATACAGGGTAGGCCCTTTAGGACGGAGAAGAGAAAACATTTTTTTACCCAGAGAAGTGTGAATCTGTGGAATGCTCTGCCACAGAGGGTGGTAGAGGCAGATTATGTTCAAAAGAGTTAGATAAGACTCTAGTGGGCAAAGCAGTTAAGGGTTATGGGGATAAGGCTGGAAAGGGGTACTGATGGTAGTGATCAGCCATGATCTGTAAAATGGCGGTGCTGGCTCGACGGGCTGAAGGGCCTACTCCAGCTCCTATTGTCTATTGTCTATTGTCTATGTTCAATCATTTTTCATATTCTAACAGCTTCCTGCAACCTAAAGATGCCACTGATCCTAAGTAGGTATTACTTTGCCAAGTTTTGTCTGTCTGATGTAGAAAATTCATTTTTGCCCTTCATGTTGCTGAGGTAACATCAACATAGAACAATAATATTACATGAAATTGCCTTCTGCCTGCTGTTAGCGGAGAAAGGCTCATCATTAGTGTGACCTGGTGCCACTTGGAGTGAGAAAGAGAAGTTAACGAGAGTCCCTTCGGAGTCACCGAGTGTCTGTGGATTCCCCTCAGTCTCTGCAGCCACACGCACTCCTATTCTATCCATTAGCGAGCTGAGCTCCCAGATCCAAACGCCCTACATGATCTGGAAGCCTTCAGTGCCCGAGGCCTTTTGGGAACCCTTACTGCCCTCAGCACCCTCTCGAATCCCGGTTCTGATTCCTGGTTCCCATGATACTGTCTCCAGCAGCCTGCAGCCCATGTGACGGCAAGCAACCAGCAGCCTGTGTAGGCCCCTCAGTTATGAGCCCGTTGTTGGTCCGCTGCTGGGCTTACCTCCTTGTAGGGTCATTTCCTCTGCTTCTCTTTCTCAGTGGAGGGTGTTTCTGGTACACAGGCACTGCCATTTTGGGAACGGACCATAGAGTTGCAGCGGTCAACTCCTTTAAAAGGCCATTTAATGCCTGTGGGGAGTTGCCGGCATTAGGACCAGGTGGTTGAGCCCTTTGGAGCAAACTATGACCATTAGTCTTTCTCCAGTTCTGGCTGCTTGTGCTCACCTTATTTTAAATGTTTAAATTTAGACATACACCATCTCGGTCAATGAGCCCATGCTGCCCAATTTACACCCCATTAACCTATACCCCCGGTATGTTTCGAATGGTGGGAGGAAACTGGAGCTCCCGGGGAAAACCCACGCAGACACGGGGAGAACGTACAAACTCCGCACAGACAGCACCGGATTTGAATCCTGGTCCTCATTGCTGGAGCTGTAAAAATGTTGCACTAACTGCTATGCCAACCATGCCGGCCAAATATCAGGATATCCTCTACCTTCAGTAACCTATAACCCATGCTCTGGAATTTTCCCATAATCCAGCTGAAAACAAAGACTGAATTGAAGACATTTAAAAATCAGGAAGAATAAAAAGGCAAATTCAATATGGACAGATTATAACAGACAAAGTAAAACTTCCCTTGCTTGAAGTAGGTTGACCAAAAGAACAAATTAAGTAGCTATTGATTTGTAGATTATTATTATAAAAAGGGTCTTATGGATATCTAGATGATTACATAAAGAAAGAAGCTCTAAACATGATTAGTTCTCTTATAAAGGTCCTGAAGAACGCTACATGGAAGTTTATACGTGTGAAACAGAGAAAAATTAGATGGTCGTGAAGTAGGTTTCCATAGGTCATCATGGGCTAAAGGGCCTGTATGTCACTGTAAAAACATAAAAATCTGGAGAAACTCAGCAGATCAAGCAGTGGCTTTTATGTCGCAAAAGTAAAAATACATAACCGACATTTCAGGCTTGAGCCTTTCATTGAGGTATAAGAGAATGTCAGCAGGCGTCCGAACATTCAAGGCCTCGCAGTTTGGCCTTCGCAACACCCAGACCCTGTACTGTGCAGTGTGACTCAGTTGGGCTTAAATCTGGGGCAGCTGGCTTTTGTTCCAAGATCCGGAAAAATCCGATATTTGGAACACACAGTCCCCCAAGGGCTCCGGATAAAGGATTGTGTACCTGTACTGGCAAAACTGCGACGTCCGTTAAACATGCTATGATCCTGCCAGTCTTAAAGCATACCGCAATGTAAAGCATTGTCAGGGCAGAGCACTCCGAAATCTAGGCCCACTCTCCCTTCCATTCTGGAAGGTCCTGTTTCCATAACAAATGGGATCTGTGAGTGAACAAGTGAGTATTTTATTCAAAAAAAGTTTTTCCATAGCTCTCTCAGGAATGATCTTATTTTGAAGAAGCATGAGAGAATTGTACCCCACGTTCAGTAAAATCTCTGTACCAGGCACCTGAGGGGATTGGTAGATCCCGAATAATTGACTTTTCCGGTTGCTTGAGACTCACTCTTACAAACCCCAACTAATACATTTGCATTAAGAATACACAGTGTAAAAAAACAAAAATCTATACTGTACTTACACTGAACAAACTTCCCTTGCATGAATTTATAAACTTTTATTTTCAGTCACATTCTTTGAAAACATTTAGCCGTCACGGCATCTGCTGATTCCCACCATGGAGCCATCCGAAAGATGAACAATAACATCATAATTAACCCCTCTCCTCCAAGTTTACAGATAAAGCATTACCAATATACTTAATAATATACTAATAAAGATAAAGACTCTTACTAAGCAGGAATAAGGAGACTCTTTAATAGAGTCACCCCAATGGCGAGCTCTTCAACCTAGGTGATGCTATTTTAATCACACACAACTTTATTCAAGCAGCTGTTACAAGCAAAGCATGACCAAGGCACTCCGCTGGCTGAATATTTGCTCTCGTCTTCACCAAAGGTTTACGTGTTACTTCAGAGAACATTTACTTGAACAATTTAAAAATTTTATTTATTCCAATCTATTTATTTATTAATTGTCCTTGCTTTTTTTTTTGCCGGTTGCTTGAATTCTGGACAACAGGGGTTTGACTGCATTGATCAACGTTCATCTCTCAATGACCATCTCTCTCCACAGATGAAGTGACCATTATCACGCTGATGTATGAAGGAGCTTGTTCTGCACATTTTGATTGCAAATTTTCCTGCGTCGCTTCCGCTCCAAAAAATATTTCATTTCACCGCTCACACAAACAATTTTGTGAATCGAGGAATTCTTTCTTATGGTCAAAATGAAATATAAAACTGTACAATAGAAATTATTGTAATTGGGGCAGCATGGTGAGCGCAAAACTGCTACAGCACCAACGACCTAGGTACGAACCTAACGTTGTCTTTGAGGAGTTTGCACATTTCCCCATGTCTGCGTGGGTCCTCTGAGGGCCCCGGTTTCTTCCCACTGTTTGAAACGTTCAGGGGTATTAGGTTAATTAGGTGTAATTGGGCAGCTTGGGCTCGTGGGCCGGAAGGTCTTTTTATTTTTACCATGCTGTGTGTCTACATTAAATTAGAATTAAATGTAATTGAATTACATCTTTCCAAATGCATGACTTGTTCAATGAAACAGTGAAGATTTGGAGCAGTCTAATTGAAGATATTTTAAATCTACAATCCTTGCCATAACCAGCAGAGGTCAGTAGACACTAAGAGAACTGCTACCTGGCACTGTGGGAAGAGGGAAAGGTTTCTGACTCAGCTACCAGAACAATTATGGGCGGTACAGTTGATGTAGTGGCTAGCGGGATGCCTTTCTATTTGCATATGCAAAAAGCATAAACCCAGATCACTGCATGCCCCTTACCAAAAGTCAAGCAAAATCCTCCAATGCTGGTTTACTGCTTTGATTAACCATTGAGGAAATGGGAAATGAACGGCATCCCTGAAGGAGCCACACCAAAGGCCCTACTTTCCAAGGAGTTTAAGGAGATTTGTTATGTGGTCAATCTTCTACAAGTGGAATGTCTAATGACTTCGTTTAGAAACTCAAGTGCCCAGGAATGCAGAAGACAGCAGAAAGCGATAAACCTGACAGCGCATTACTGGTACCAAACCTCCCATACATTCTATGTGAGGTGCTCCCTCAAGAAGGCAGTTAACATTGTAAAGGGCATGATAGTCATAGCCTCTTCTCACAGTTACCTACAGGCAGAAGGTACAGAAGCTTGAAGTTCGGCACCTCTAGGTTCAAGGACAGTTATTTTTCCAACCATGATCAGGCTCTTCAAACTTCCCAGCGTGATCTTGACCAGCACACTAATCCAAATAAACAAATATATGTCTACATTACTAAAAGTGCACATTTATTTTTTACAAACTGCAACAGGTATTATTTTTTTAAATTTAAATTAGACATACTGTCCTGTAACAGACCAATTCGGCCCTACGAGTCCGTGCTGCCCATTTTACACCCCATTAACCTACACCCTGGTACATTTTTGAAGAGTGGGAGGAAACCGGAGCCCCTGGAAAAAACCCACGCAGACACGGGGAGAACATACAAACTTCTTACAGACAACGCGGGATTCAAATCGAGGTCTGGTCCTGATCGCTGGCTCTGTAAAGACATTGTACTTATTGCAACACCAACCATGTCACCCTTAATCTATTTAATCTACCATTTATATATATATTATCATTTTTTTTTAACTTTTGTGGCATATTGTGATAGTTTAATTTATACTTCTTGTTTGGTTGTGTGTTTCATGTAACTGAGTAGCAAGATTTTCACTGCATCTTTACATTGTACTTAAGTACATGACAATAAACTCTCATGTCATTTCAGCCAGTTCCGAGGTCATACCCTAACCAATGAGACATTCCCTTAAATGGTGTTACTAGATTGATCAAGCGAATCCTTAGACCTTACGCTGGGGAGATTCACATCTATTTTGTGAGTTGACCTTCCACCTGCACTTCCTGGCTTGAAACAAACGGGCAGACATGCTATCCATGCCCAAGCTTTTCAAACCATCTCTTTCCCTGAGGGTTTGAGCTGGTCTGGAAGGAAAGCCAGAATTGCACAATGTGTGTAATATAATAAGGAGTAAACAAACTAGAAAGCAACTGCAAACCTTTCAGGGCATGCATTAGACTGTCATTAGACTACCACTGCAAATTCATCTTGAATATATTAATGCCCCATCCAAATCATTCCTATTTCCTGCTCATACTCCGTTTCCAAACTCGAAGTTAAGAAAAAAATTGTTGGAAGATTTAGTTTGAGTATTGGTAAATAGCAGTTATAAGTGTGTTTTGCTGTAATGTGGAGTTATTTACAGATAGTTGGTGCCTGCATTGAGGAAAACATGAAAATCTGAGCAGGAGTAGGCCACTCATTCCCACAGACGAGCCTGCCGTTCAATACTAGAATGGCTAATTTGTCCCAGGCCTCAATCCTTTTGTAAAAATTATATATAAGCAGGAGTCGGCAATTTGGCCTGTCAAACTTGGTTGGCTGTTTAAAAACATCGTGGCTGATCTGGCAGTGGACTCAGCTCCATCTATCTGTTCTCTATTCCCCTACTATGCAAAATTCTATCCAACTCTGTCTTAAATATGTTTAATGCTTCCTTGGGGAGAGAATTCCACTGAGTCACTACTCTCTAGGAAAAGTAGCTCCTCCACATCTCTGTCTTGAATCTACTGAATCTTGAGACTATGTCCGCTAGTTCTACTCTTACCTAACAGTTGAAACAATTTTCTTATCCATCCCTTTCACAATTTCATGTTTCTCTTGTGGTGATGTGTAATTAAACCACTAGGTCACCAGGGGTCATCCCGGTGACCTTGTATATAAAGCAGTCCAGAGCTACAGTCTAGCCTTCCAGGTTCGTCTTGCAGAGAGAAAAGACCTCTTAGTGTACATATTAGTTTATTAAAGCTGTCTTATACTCGCACTGCTGGTGTGGTTATTGTCAGTACATCTCTTACATCCCCCGTTCTGAATCCCAGCAAGTACAGTACCAGGCAACTCAATCTGTCTTCATAGACTAACCTTCTCATCTCTGAAATCAACCTGGTGTACCTCCTCTGCACCATCTCCAAAGTCAATACATCCTTCCTCAAATAAGGAGAGCAGAACTGCACGCAGTACTCCAGGTACGGCCTCACCAATACTCTATACAGTTGCAGGTCCGCTGGGCTCATAAATTCAATCCCTCCAGCAATATAGGCCAACATAAGACATTAGTGAGGCTAGATTTGGTGTATTTTGCACAGTTTTGGTCAACTAACTACATGTAAGATTGAAAGAGTGTAGAGAAAATTTATTAGGATGTTGCCGGGACTTCAGGAACTGATTTACAGGGAAAGGGTAAACAGGGTTAGGACTTTATTCCCTGAAGCGTAGAAGAATGAGGGGAGTTTACAAAATTATGAGGGGTATAGACAGAATAAATGCAACTAGGCTTTTCCCACTGAGGTTAGATGAGATACAAATCAGAGAACATGGATTAAGGGTGAAAGGGAAAAAGTTTAGGAGGAACATTTGGGGAACTTCTTCACACAGAGAGTATGGAAGAAGCTGCCAGCTAAAGAAGTGACTGTGGGCTATAGACTGGGTGCAGGTCAGTGGAATGAGACATTATTCAGCATGGACTAAAAGGGCCGAAGTGTCTATGGTTCTATAGTTCCATTTGCCTTTTTGAATACCTATGGCAACTGCAAGCTAACATTTTGCAATTTCCCCTTTGCCCTCAATCCACAAGTACCTCCAGTGATCTAGCCTCACCACCTACTCTGGAAAAGAACTCCAGAGATTCGCCACCCTCTGAGAGAAGAAATTCCTATGCAACTCGTGTCTAAAATTCCCCGCCCTCTGAAGAATGGGGAATCTACACAAGATGAAATTGGCACTTCTTTGTGGAACTATTGCAAGTAGCAAGCCACATGGTAAACCTGTGCTATAATCATTTATGTAGAAGTGGAATTCCCAGAATCACGTTCAAAATTTGGTGGACTCGACCCCTCCCTAATCGTTAATCCCCCCTCCATTCTATATCAATGTTTATGTTTATACATGATGAGATTACACCGTCAGTGCACATCAAAGCTCTTCGTAACCATGCATCATTATTTGAAGTGCAATTACCGTTCTTCTGGAGACAAACGTAACAGTCAATGAACACTTAGCAAGGCCTCCAAAGAGAGAAAATGAATGAATTTGCTGCAAAAATGTTCCCAGTCAAGAGTAGAGAGAAAAAAAATTTGTTCAAGATGACATTGTTCAGAAGATATGCAGATAATTGAAGACGGTGAGCAACAGGCAAAAGTAATTAGGACAAAAATGAGAAACTTTATAGGAAACAAACCACAGAGGGATAGACAGAGCTGACACATGGAAACTCAGCCAGATGGATAGTTATGGGGTGTTTAATACTTTTTTGATGTGTACCTGGAGTGAGGAGGGACTTTGCAGAACTCTTCCTTTCATAATAAATTGACTCAGCTTATAATTACAAAATAATGCAAAGAATTTCATGTGAATAAAACACAGGTTCTTTGTGAATGTGCCACAGCTTCAGTCTATTATCATTATTAGAGCTGATGTTCCTGCCACTTGCCTTCCAAATTCCTCTTTATACTAAATCATCACGAGTACCAGTCTTCACTCCATCGAGGACATCTGCAAGAGGCGGTGCCTTAAAAAAGCAGCCTCTATCCTCAAAAACCCCCACCACCCAGACCAAGCCCTCGTCACTCTGCTACCATCGGGGAGAAAGGTACAGGAGCCTAAAGATGAGCCCTCAGCGGCACAAGGACGGCTTCTTCCCCGCTGCCATCAGATTCCCGAATAATCAATTAAATCAAATGAAAATCAGCGGTGAAACCGGTTTTTGTTTGGGTCAGCTGAACTGACTCAATGTGTCAACATCGTTATGCGATTCAACCTGCTAAATTCAATAAAAGTTCATTTAATGTTTCATAAACTTCCTACATGATACAGGAAATCGGAAAATATATTTGTGTTCAGCTTCAAGTTGTCTATCATAATCCCCAACTTTTATCAGGAACCAACCCATTAGAAAGAAATGTTGTCCAGTGAAATTGATGGCATTGCCTGCAATGACACCATTGAATTTTGTGGCACCGTTCTGCCTCATGGCTGACCCAAATCTTAAGCCTAAAACACCATCAATATAACTGTGGTGACTAAATTGGCAGCCATTTTGTGTCCTGCAAGATGCCACTAATTGTGCACATGGGTGGTGTTGACTGAAGAGTCAAGGTAAAACACCTCAATGCTCCCAGCATAACTTCCCACATTGTCACAGAGCACAAGCTTGAGATCAACACTCCCCACCCCAGCCCCCGCTTCAACCCTACTTTGAGGCCTAAAATTCTGTCTGCCCCCACTTCAACCCTACTTTGAGGCCTAAAATTCTGTCTGCTTCCATGAAGTCTCCCCACATGGGAACAACCCTATATTGTGAAGTGCCTTGGGAAACTTTGCTCCATTTGAAGTACGATTCAAAAATGTTGCTGTTGACTTGACTAAAGTATTGCTACAGGGAGTTCAGACGGCGTTGATAAACTGTTCCAGCTTTACTCTGCTGATGTGTGATACCCTCAGAAATACTTAATGTGTTACAGCCTTGCAACATTTTTCTTGGTTATTAAAGTCACTGTGTCTTCGTTTTCCCCCAAGCAAGTTTGATAGCTAGGTTAAATTCTGTGAAAGGGAATGAGGGCAGAAAAAAATGTGTAGTCTCCATAGGTGGGGAAAGAGTATCCAGGGACATTGGATGGCGACCTTTCACATAGGACATGGTAGAAAATACCTGCCCCTTCAGCCCTCATGTCAAACGATCTCAACAATCCACTTCACAGTGACCTCAACTTGATGAAGAAGCTACAGTGTTTCTCCCCTCCATTAAAAACAAGCCAAGGCTCAATTGTTCACTTCCGTCTGGTATCTCTCTGCTCCAAGGTCCGAGTGAGGCTGCATCTGGAGAACTGTTCTTGCTTGAGGAAGGATGTGCTGGCTTCGGAGGTGGAGCAGAGGAGGTTCACCAGGCTGATTCCAGGGATGAAGGGGTTGGCCTATGAGGAGAGCCTGAATTGTCTAGGACTGTACTCCCTGGAATTTAGAAGAGTGAAGGGGATCTTATGGAAATGTGTAAAATTATGAAAGACATAAGATAAGATAAAAATCATTGAGTTGCTTCCATTGGTGGGGGAGATGAGAACTAGGGAGCGTACCCTCAACATTCTGGATGTCATGGATTTTGGATGGAGAGGATGAGGAACTGCTTTTCCCAGAGGGTGGTGAATCTATGGAATTCGCTGCCTGTTGAAGCAGAGGTCGTGACCTCAGTAAATATATTTAAGACAAGGATGGATAGATTTTTACATAGTAGCAGGGCTGGCGCCAAGGTTGGGGTGGGACATTGTTCCCCCAAATGAGTTATTGTGCCCCCCCCCCAACCCCCACCGCAGCACTAGTTCTCTAGTATCAGTACATGATAAAAGCATGATCTGGAAACCTTCAGAGCCAGAGGCCCTTTGAGATTCTCAGAGCTCTCTCGAATCCCGGCTCCGATTGCTGGCTCCCGTGTGCCGGTCTCCAGTAGCCCACAGCCTGGGTGGACCCCCCCCCCCCACCCCAGCCACAAGGGACCTGCAGCCAGTCTGGATCCCTCAGCAGCCGAGGCCCTCGCTGGTCTGCCACAGAGGTCATGTGTGTTACATTGGAGAGAGGGGAAGTGTGACGGCGGTGTATGCAAGTAAGGCACCCGCACCCCTCCCCACTGTTGAGGGAGTCTTTGAATGTCAGTTTGTACCCCCCCCCCCGCACTAATTCCCCCTTATTAGTCTTGCTCTGACACCAACCCTGCAGAGTAGAGGAATTGAGGGATGCTGGGAAAAGACAAGTTAATGGAGATGAGCCCATCATCTGATCAACCATTGAATGGCAGGATCAAGCTCAATGGGCCAGATGGCCGACTCCTGCCCCTATTCTAATGTTCTTATATGACAACCATGATCTGATCCTTCGATTCCAAAACCGGATGACTGAATCTGAAAAGATGGAATCTACCACTCCAGACAGAGAGTGTGAGCGGAGTCTCTCTGACTGGAAAAATAGTTCTGCTCGCTGAACTGTTGTAATGGCTGTAACTGCCCTGCTGCTGGTGCAGACTGGAGAGAGCGGGAAGTGGAGACGCAGCACTGCTCGGAAGGGTTCAACTGCCCGATCCCAATGCCAGGCTTTAAACAGCTGGTTAGAGGAGCCAAATGTGTTTGATTATGAAATCCTGCCATTGCGGGGTCTGCGTCCAAGATGGCGGAACCTGCGCTTGGAATCCAGGGGAGCAATGGACTGGCACAGGGCACCAGAACTGGAGGTAACACCTCCCCCTCCCCCCTTTGAGAAGGAGAAGATGACCTCTGTGCCAGACCACTGTGAGGGCCTCGGCTGCTGAGGGATCCAGACTGGCTGCAGGTCCCTTGTGGCCTGGGTGGGAGGGTGTCCCGCCAAGGCTGTGGGCTTCTGGAGACCGGCACATGGGAGCCAGCAATCGGAGCCGGGATTCGAGAGAGCTCTGAGAATCTCAAAGGGCCTCTGGCTCTGAAGGTTTCCAGATTGCGTTGGAGGTTTGGATCTGGATGGATTTAACAGGAGTCCGTGTGGATTTAGAGGCTGTGGGAGCTCTGGAGGTGAATCCACAGACATTTAATGACTCTAAAGAGACTCACTTTTGCTTCTCTTTGCCTCATGGCAGGCAGAAGGCAAGTTCAGGTAATATTACATGTTCTGCACCTAATTCATGAGAATAAAAGGAATCTTGAATCATTGATACTTACTCCTTGGTTATTAATCGTACTTTGAAATGTTGTGTTGTTTCTGACAACACAATAATGGAGACAATAATGGAGAGATTCTGAAGTTCCATTTGTACATCAGTGGTCCACGTCAGCTAGGCTTTGTGCAGAGACAACAATTTCTACGTGACATTGACCTACTCAAAGCTAAAACGCCCGCATATCACTCCTTCACAGGGTTCTTGACTCTTTATTCAGCTTTCCAAACTTCATGGGGGGGGGGGGGAGGGGGAGGTCCTGCCTTGCCGGAGACCGAGCGCTTGGATTCTGAAGTGTTTGCGTGGCAGGGGGCGTGCGGAAGAAGAGGTTTGCTGGGTTTTGCGGAGGATGGTGGCATCAGCCCATGCAGATGGAGGAGTGGTTTGTACTATCAGGACAACACGGACATCACAAGGAGAGGGGAGCAATGAGGGTCAGCCTTGTCAGGGGGTTAGAAGGCAATGGTGTTCTGGAGACACACGGGCCTCAGTGATACCATTGGATTACAACCTGATCTAAAACATGAACTGTGGGAAAGCAGTTCTGCTTTCTTGCTAGAATTGTCAGTTAGCGGTCAACATTACGTCATCCTTCTTCCGGACCTCTTGCGATAGTATCCTTGCTCACTGCATCACAGTGCGGCGCAGAGAAATAGATTGGGGGTCAATCCACAGGACTATAAGAGCAGCAGAGAGGTTCACTGGAGTTTCCTTTCCACCGCTCCACCCAATGACGTGATCTACCGAGATCATTCTCTGAAGTGGGTGCACAAAATCATCAAGGACCTTGGATGTAACATCTATCAGCTGCTCCCATTGGGAAGGAGATACAGGAGGATCAAAACCAGCATCGCCCGGCTGAGCAACAGCTGAAAATGTTGTATCCGTGTCCCGCACATGTGTTGCTTGTCTATGTGTATTATGTCTGGTTGTGTGTCTGCACCAAGGACCAGAGAATGCTGTTTCATCGGGTTGTACTTGTGCAATCAGACGACAATAAACTTGACTTGAAAAATGAGCAGTGACTGCGTCTGCCAGCATCCAGCGAAGCGAAGTATTTTAACTGCTCACTCTCTGCCTGTTTCTGCTGGTTAAAACACCTTTACTTAAATACTGCAGTTACTGTCTCTGCAGTGGCTAGCAACTTTGGGCTTATTACAATTTTAGGGAACTGTCAGGCAGAACATTGACAGGTGAGTTGACCACCATTCCCCACAGTCTGCATCAAAATCGAACTCCACATGGCTGCAGGATGAACATTTGGCAATGCTTTTGGCATAATCATTTCCGCAAAGTTCAAACTGCATACTCTCCACTTTTCAACAACTTTCAATATTTTTGCTCCTTGTAAATCGCAATGTATTAAATTTAAATGTTGACATACAGCACGGTAAGGAACCCGTGCCACCCAATCACACCCAAATGACCTACAATCCCCAGTACATTTTGAACAGCAGGAGGAATCTGGATCCCCCAGAGGAAATCCACGTAGACATGAGGAGAATGTACAAACTCCTTACAGACAGTGCTGGATTTGAACCCAAGCCACTGGTGCTGCAACAGCGTTGTGCTAACTGCCTCGTAACCATGCCACCTCAATTCTTTCATTGGATCCGTGAATGATGCAGCCAAATTTCTCAACATTTCACCAGTAGTGCCACATGATAGATGTTGGGTTTTCCGCACAAGCTTATAGGAATTGCCTTAGTTGCCCAGAGGAGCATTTGGTCGACCAGTGACCAGTTCTGACCCTTTGAGAATAATGTAAGCACGTTCAACACTGAAGGCAACGGCTTTCCCCTTCACACTTTACTGGAGAAGGAGGCAAAGAAGGGGAGGCATTCCAAGTGCACAAATGTGTTCCTCACTGATATTATAGAGCAGTGGTTTTCAACCTTTATCTTCCCACTCACACACCACCTTAAGTAATCCCTATACCATCGTTGCTCTGTCATTAGTAAGGGATTGCTTAAAGTGGGATGTGAGTGGGAAGGGTAGGTTGAGAATCACTGCTCTAGACCCAATTGTTAATGAAATATTTTGCTTGAGAAAAAATTGTCATTGGCCCATTTCCCTTGGAGTTATGAAACCATGCACATAACAAGCCATTTAGGTACGATTAAAACAGTGCTTCTCAACCTTTTTCTTTCCACTCACCTACCACCTCAAGTAATCCGTTACTAATCACAGAGCACCCATGGTACAGGGATTACTTAAGGTGGTAGGTGAGTGGAAAGAAAAAGGTTGAGAACCACTGGAGAGGAATAGCATCTGATTCAGCTGAAGAGGTTGCCAGATGTTTGAAACCTGATGCTCACACCTTCATTCCAATTTTTGGTGACATCATTAATCAGTCCTCTGAAGCGGATACCAAAGAGATCCCAGTGTAAGAGCATGGGCCGTCCTGTCCACACAGGACACGCAAATGGTTAAAATAGAGACCATCTTGGCCTGTGTACAATGAAGTAGCTTTCATTAATTTTTCAGATACCCAAAAGGGAATGGCAGTTTTCCCATCCTAGACGGTTAGTGCTCTGAAGATCTGTTACAAATGATGACATCCAAGTTGGTTTAATTTAAGTGAGTTGGTATTGCCAGTCAAGGGTTAATTAGGTTAAGTGCTTTGAGCTAGGATTTTAGCCTATGGTCTATTCATCAAAGAAGTTCTATTCTCTCATCTTAATTTTATATAATTAGCTAACTTTCCTTGAAAGGAAAGGAAATGTACTCAACAGTGTGAAATCTGGTATCCCTTTAACAGCCAGCAAATGTATGTGTCTGGAAGTTTGTTAATAAGAAATGTATTGTACACGAGTGTTTGAAAAAGTGAAATAATCTATGGCTAAGACGACTACCACTAGGGTGATATAAACTTTTTTTTAAGCTAATAATTTACTGGTAATTACCACATCATTATTGTTGGTAATTTAAGCCATTTGTGCACCAATGGCACTGGCCACTTTCTTACCTGCACAGAATACGGATTTGTTGAAGTCAAAAATACTGTAATGTTGTGACGAACTGCGTCACTCCATTATCAAACCGGCATCCGTATTTGCGGGCCCCCGCAGGATCAGGAGTTCAGGGGGTCGGGGTGGGGGGGCACGAAGAACCCTGGGAGTTGAGTGACTTCAGAGGTCGGGTGATTATGATAGCGCGCCAACTATAACTATTTAAACTCCTGTGAAGATTCCATAAAAACAGATCTGTTGGTTCACCTCACGGACAACTTCTGTTTTGCTTTATTCACTGCATTGGTGATATTTTGGACCTCACTATAGATGAGCAGAACGCCGTTGCGCTCAAACTTCCAGTATTTTGGACCTTGCAGCTACAAGTCTGGTTTGAGCAGGCCGAAGCCCAGTTCCACCTACACCAGATTACCGCTGATGCAACAAAGTACTACTATGTTGTTGGATTGCTGGACCAAGACACTGCAGGGCATATTGTCAATTTCTTATGCCAGCCTCTAGCCAATGACAGGTATGAAGCCATCAAAGTCTTGCTCATACGTATATTCGGCCTATGTCGACGCAACTGGGCTCACTTCCGAACTATTGAACGAAATGCTGACGCTAATGGCCCTGTCTGTTTTTCAAGCAGATTTTTCTCAAATGCCAGAAGACATCCATTTGCTTCCTGCAGATGAAGACTTTAATAACTCCTATCGCTTAGCAGCCCATGCTGATGAGTTGCGGTATGATAAGCAGCATGGTAGACTTTCGGTTGCGCACATAGTGGTGCCTCGGCAAAGGGTGCGAACAATGCCCACTCCGGATATCAGACTCGACCTTACACAGACAGAAAGCAGTGGTGCTATTATCATCGGAGATAGGGAGCTGCAGCCTGACGCTGCCATCCCCCCCGCACGCATCTGGGAAATACCAAGGCTGGCCGTTGTTAATGGCCGCAACGACCAGCGATATGAACAAACTCCTTTTCCTCTGGGATCGATGGCCAGCCCATCGTTTCTTGGCCGACACTGGAGCAGAGGTCAATGTGCTTCTCTCTTCCAGCCCAGACACACATTCAGGAAAGATGGGCCTTTCTCTCACAGTTGCTAACAACAACAGCATCCGGATGTACGGCTCAATTTCGGCTCATCCTCACCATTGCTAATGTATCACAGTCACTCCTGGGAGCTGATTTTTTGCAGGCACACTCCCTTCTAGTGGATCTCAATGGTTGCCACCTAGTTAATTTGAGGACTGTCAAGTCCCTCGCCTTGCAACTTGTGGAGTTGCCCGCACCTCGCCTCGACTTGGTGATGCTCTCTGACAATAAATATGTCAGAATCCTAACGAATTCCCCAGCTTCATTACTCTGCTGTTCCAAAACATGGAATACAACACCACATTCCAACTCATGGATGTCCCCTGCATGCTGAAGCGCGCAGTCTACCTCTGGATAAATTACGATTAGCTAAAAATGAATTCTGACACATGGACAGCCCTTGGGCATCACCTGAATGACATCAGTATGGCAGATCGCTACCTGGGCATCACCTGAATGACATCAGTATGGCAGATTGCTACTTGGGCATCACCTGAATGACATCAGTATGGCAGATCGCTACCTGGTTCCCGGTATAGACTACACGGCTTTGGCAGCAGCTCAGTAGGAAGATGAAGAGTTGGCCGCGTATTGCAGTGCCATCTCGGGACTGAAATTGGAGAAAATACGTTTTGGTCCAGCAAATACCTTGTGACACATCCACTGGTTAACTATAGCCCATTGTACCTGCTGCGTGGTGACATCGGGTGTTTGACGCCATACACATTTGGCTCACCCTTCGATTAGGATGACAACAAGCTCATGGTGGGCAAATTCATATGGCATGGCCTGCGTGAGCAAGTTGGTACTTGGGCAAGGAAATGCATCCAGTACCGGACCTCAAAAGTTTAGCGCCAGACCAAAGGCCCACTACAACTTTTTGCACCCACGCAGCGCAGGCTTCATCACATCCACTTGAATATCGTCAGCCCATTGCCCCTGTCCAAGGGCACTACTCACCTCCTCACAATAGTAGACAGGTTCATGAGATGGCCAGAGGTTGTCCCGCTTTCCGACACCTCCGCCTCAGCTTGTGCGAGAGCCCTCATCGCCAATTGGATAGCACGTTTCGGACTACCCATGCATATCTCCTCAGACAGAGGAGCTCAGTTTATGTCCGTGTTACAGTCCACAATCGCACAGTTCCTGGGCACGGAACTGTATCGGCCTATCATCCGCAGTCCAATGGCTTAGTGGAATGTTTTCACCGTCATAAGAAAACTACTCTCATGGCACGTCTTAAGGGACCGGATTGGGTAGATGAACTGCCTTGGGTACTTTTGGGTATCTGTACCACAATGAAGGAAGATCTAGCTACATCCTCTGCAGAATTAGTTTATGAATCCCCCCACCCCCCAATAGTTCCAGGGAACTTCACTCCAGCAGCACATGAGCAGCAAGAATCTCTCACTTTGGTACTCACACGCTTAATGGAGAAGGCGGGTACCCTGGAGCCGACTTCAGGACTGCCTTTATTTATTCCTGTGCAGGGATGCACCCAGGACATTGTTGCAGTGGCCATATGAAGGTCCTTTCAAGGTGGTATGGAATGACGTTTACTATAGTCATTGAGGGCAGGCAAGAAAAGGTTGTGGTAGATCGCGTTAAGCAGGCCCACGTGGACCTAGATCAGCCGGTATGGGTGGCACGCCCCCCCCCCCCACCACCCCGGTGCAGGAGGTGCCCATTGTTTCTAGTCGTATAGGTGAGACTGCGGTGTCACCTCTGAACTCCGGTTCGGGGGGGGTGGGGTGGTGAACCAAGCCACTCCATTATCAACCCAGTGTCCGTAGTTGGGGGCCCTCACAGAATTAGGAGTTCCTGGTGGCCAGGAGAATTAGGAGTTCCTGGTGGCCAGGGGGAGGTGCCCAACTATGGACACTGGGTTGATAATGGAGTGACTTCAGAGGTCGGGGGATCGTGATAGCGTGCCAACTGGAATTGTTTAAATTCCTGCGAAGATTCCATTAAAACAGTTCCGTCAGTTCAGCTCACAGACAACTTCTGTTGGCCTTTATTCACTCACTACAATGTAAACATTTACGATCAGAAATTACTGTGAACTATTAACAAGTACCGGTAGTAACAAGCACTCCAAAGTTCCCTAATAAACTGCACCTGAGTTCACTGGAGTGCAAACTACATTTTATTCTGAGAAACACGAGAAGATAACGGTATAGATGCCTGAAATTTTCATTGGAAATAACGATTGATGTAGAGTAGCTTTATATGGGTTAGCACGGTGCTATGGGCTAAAGGGCCTTCACTGTGTTGAACTATGTGCAAAGCTATTGAGTTCTTTTCAATGCATTGCCTCCTCCTTTTTTTAAAAACTCTCAAAAGTTTAGCAGTTCCTGATCCCTAATAATGTTTCCTTTCTTGGTAATATCTGCAAAATCATCAGGGGGATAGACAGGGTGAAGTCGGATTACTTGTTCCCAATGATGGGGGAGACGAGGACTAGAGGGCATAGTTTAAGAATACAGGGTAGGCCCTTTAGGACGTAGATGAGAAAACATTTTTTTACCCAGAGAAGTGTGAATCTGTGGAATGCTCTACCACAGAGGGTGGTAGAGGCAGATTATGTTCAAAAGTGTTAGATAAGACTCTAGTGGGCAAAGCAGTTAAGGGTTATGGGGATAAGGCTGGAAAGGGGTACTGATGGTAGTGATCAGCCATGATCTGTAAAATGGCGGTGCTGGCTCGACAGGCCAAAGGGCCTACTCCAGCTCCTATTGTCTATTGCCTAAATGTAGAGTCTGCAGCCTCTGTTCAATACCTTATCCCGGAGGGCAGCACTTCCAGTCGTACAGCAACAGGAGAGCCAGCTTTGACCTGGTGGCAAGTTCCCGATTGAGAGGTGATCCCAACTGACATGCAAATAGCTGGCCATTTTCACATGACCATATCAGGACATTGGTCCTATGGTTTAAACATAATTAAACATGAAATCCATTTTGTTGGCCGTAAATTTCTTTGGCATTCATTGTGATGGCTAAAATGTATAATTGTGGGTTTCTTAAAAATATTTTTATTGTTTTTATTGGGAATTAGGTGCCGTGTCTGTGCACGTAACGTCCCACTATGTGACCGCTGCTAGTTTTCAGTGTACGACCCTTTGGTCTACACAACCTAGTTCCCTATCCCTGAGGCTGGTGAACCAATGGTGGTTTGCTGTGGTAACCCTTTATTTCTGATGAGACAAGCCTTTCACTGACTGCAGGTGCATCTGCAGACTTCTTTCATTTAGCTCAAAGTGCTGTGTGTGTTTGATCAGCTCCCATGCCTCTCCCAAGGACTCCGCAGTGTGCCAATTTGGCCTGTGAATAGAGGATTAATCAGTATCAGTTGATGGAGATGTAATCTCTGTTCATTCACAGAATCAGTGTGCTTCCATTCTTCTTTTTATTATTGACACATATGCTGCAATTAGTGTGCCCCATCTATTTACCTTATGGAACACTGCAGTGTTTTATCTGGCATAGCTGACATGTTCCAGCACACTGCCTTTGCAAAGGGATTTAATATACAAACATATGGATACTGGGTCTTGTAGTCTACATGGTGACTTACATCAAACAGAGAGCACATTTTTGTGCTGTCCTTCACATGTATTGGAATGATTTCCATAAATACCATCCAAATCCATCCCGTCACAGCTCTGGCAGAGATACAGCAGCATATTTCTTGGCTTTGAGCCTCCCTGCTGTGTTTACCTGCGAGGCTCTTCCCCCTTTTGCCCTGGCTCAACACTGCCTTCTTGTTTTGTTTTCTGTGAGCCATGTCCGTTTAAGGCGACAAGAATGTGGGCTGTGAAACCGAGCCTTGAAACGTGGGCTGCACTGGAGCATCACTGAAAGCGTCGGCTCTCCTCCGCGGACTGGCTGATTATCGACTCTCCCCAAAGTTTCAGCTAATGAGCAGATCCCCAGGTGCAAAAATGTGAATAGCTGCAGCTGCCATTTCAGCTGTGTGTGGCTCGAAGCTTTGAACTAAAAGCCACCAACATCTGGAAACTGCGGGAAAAGGTCTGATTGAAGTATCAGAGCCAGCGCCACCAGGCTGAGGAACAGCTTCTTCCCACGGGCAGTGAGAATGCTGAACGATTAAAGGAACTGCTCACACTAACCCTTTGAGACAAGTGAAAACAACTCTGGAGAAACTCAGCAGGTCAAACAGTGTCCTTTATATAGCAAGGGTAAAGATACATAACCAATGGTTTGGGCTTGAGCCCTTCATCGAGGTATGAAGGTATTGATATCTTGATGAAAGGCTCAAACCTGAAACGATGGTTATGTACCTTTATTTTTGCTACATAATGTACACTGTTTGACCTGCTGAGTTTCTCCAACATTAGTATTTTGACTTCAAAGTCTACAGACTTTCCTGTTTTACTTCTAACCCTTTGCAATTTTCATATTTCCAAAACAATATTTTTGTATTTATTTGTAGATATGAATTCTGCATATGTATTGTTTGTGTGTATGAGTCTTATATCTGATTGTGTGTCTGCGTGTTTTGGACCAAGGACCGCAGAACACAGCTTTGTCAGGTTGTACTCTTGTGCGATCAGATGGTAATAAACTTGAATTGATAAGCTTTTGCATGGTAAAAGCTGGAGAATGCTCCAAATCTGAAAAAAAAACAAAGGATGACACTCTTACTTGTGTGTTTAATTGTTAATTTTTTTTTTCTGGTTCTCCCTGATAATTGTTCAGCCCCTGCCCTCATGAAGTTGCATCTTTATTCACACACTAGCAAAGTACGCGTCTCAGTTATAAGGTTCAAAATGGTAAAATGGTTTCAGCACCAGTAATTTGCTGCTGTAGGAGCCAACTAAATGATGTTGGAAATCACATGCAGAAGTGGACTCTAATAGAGTCATTTAATGAAGATATTAACTGAATAGGGCACCCCTTTCGGTGCACTTAACTGCAGACCACTTGCAGAATCTATGCATCAGTTGTAACTAGCCAAAGGTGGTGAGTACATATTCATGAAGATTAAATGCAGCAGGAATGAGAGATGCAGAGCTGCATTGTGTTTTTATTTCAATCGTGGTGTCTGCTGCAAAACTCTGAAATCTCTTCAAGGGATGGCTACTCTGAATAAGTTCTCCTTTGCTCTCCAAAGGAAGTTCTGTGGGAATCTCTCTCATGGCTCTCCATCTATAATCCCTGCTGTTCTCAAGCTCCACACCAGCAGTTCTCAACTTTTTTCTTTCCACTCACATCCCACTTGAAGTAATCCCTATCCCATCGGTGCTCTGTGATTAGTAAGGGATTGTTTAAGGTGGTATGTGGGTGGAAAGAAAAAGTGTGAAAACCACTGTTTTAATCATACCTAATTGACTCGTTATGTGCACGCTTTCATAATGACAAAGGAAATGGGCCAATTAAAATTTTTCTCAAGAAAAAATATTTCAGTAACAATTGGGTCTAGAGCAGTGATTCTCAACCTTCCCTTCCCTTCCCACTCACATCCCACCTTAAGCAATCCCTTACTAATCACAGAGCACCGGTGGCATAGGGATTACTTAAAGTAGGATGTGAGTGGAAAGAAAAAAGTTGAGAACCACTGCTATACACTCATGTGCTCACCCAGACTCATTTCCACAGCCATGTTACCTTTCTCTTTGGGCAACTACCTCCATTTTGGTCAAGCCTGGTTATGTATCTTTATCTTTGCTATATGAAGTACACTCCAACCAATTTTCCCTTGCAACCGCTGCAATCGTGTCTGCCTGTCCCGCATCGGACTTGTCAGCCACAAACGAGCCTGCAGCTGACGTGGACTTCTTACCCCCTCCATAAATCTTCGTCCGCGAAGCCAAGCCAAAGAAGAAGAAATGAAGTACACTGTTTGACCTGCTGAGTTTCTCCAGCGTTGTGTTTTTTCTTATGTTAAATTTCTGCTCTGTTTTGTCAAAGTACTGCATGCATTAAAAGAATGTTGCCTGTTCTCTTTCAAAGGGCTGACAGGTTATGGAAGTAATCCAGTTTACTGGAAGGCCCAGGTTATGGAGGACATTAGAGAATGGAATGTGGCAAAAAGAAAATCAAAAGCATTCACCTCTGGCTCAGACTCGTTGATGAGGAGGATTTGGAAGTGTGATCACAAAATGTCCCAGATGTGGTTAAAGGTGCGAACCATCTCGGTGACATTCGATGTGAAGCAATTGCCTTGTAACTTCACATTGACATGTGGACAAACATATTATTACAGCAAAAGGACACTTCACAAATATTTCGTAGACCATGAAAAGATGTCCTGAGATTGTGGAAGATATTATCACAAGTGTAAGCCTTGATTTGAGTGCTGAGATTTTAATTCTGCATTTTTACTTCTCATTAATAGGTTTTTTTTTTAAAACTTTGTTTATTTGGATTGGGAATTGGATTAAAAAAAAATTGGCAATATATTCTTACTTAGAAATTAGAAAACACTGATAAATGGAGTAAAACACAAAAGTCTGCAGAAGCAATGATGGAAGTTGTTACAAACTAACAACCCTTTTAATATTTTTTGTTTGGGAGTAAAGGGACTTTGTTCGCACTAACAAAGGAAAAGCAATGGAAAATTCACCAAACACTGGTAAATTCAAAATAATAGTTATTATTAACCTATTAATAATATAACATTTCTTACTTATCTCTAAACTTAACCCCACTATGTGCAAATGTAAAATGATTGTGTGTGTGTGTGTGTGTGTGTGTGTGTGTGTGTAATTAAAGTCTCACTCTGAAAAGTCCATTTTTAAAACTTCAGCATCATTCTGGTCTTGCTTCAAGATCTTAAATTCTCAGTTCAGAAAGAATTATAAAGCACTTTTAAACATCATATCTTCAGGCCTCTTTACTCACAATTCTTTTGATCAGATGTCTTGAGAGATATTCTTTAAATAGATGTGACCATCTTTTGAGCCACTGTACCTCCTATGAAAAAGAGAATACAATTCCTGTCTTCCCAGGATCAAATCTTCCTCTTTTTACTGAAGATTTTGGAATCTGTTTTCCACATCAAGTATCTGAACTCTTTTCAAAGAGGCAGCGAATGAATGTGGCTATTTTCCTCCATGACAAATTCACAAACCTAGACAAGGGTTAAATGAAGTGGCCATACAAAAGTGGACACAGTAGAATTCTGTCCTCTTTTCCAAAGAGACAGGTCCTCCTCTTTTCCCAGGAGTATCATACAACTGAACCTATTCTGGTTACTGTAATTCAACCCTGTGTCACAGGGTTTTGACTTCTGTACTCTCCAAACTGAACTGATCCAAAGTGTCTGAATTCGATAATATATTTCTCCAAATCATGTGACAGTTATATCATCAATGAGGTCAATCCCAATTCTTGGAAACCACATGACTATCAGTTTTATTTCTACTAAAATTCTTTCAAAACCGCTCCATATCCATAACAACCTCTGACCTCATCTGTTCAAAAGGATTAAATGGTTTTGCTTAAAAACAGATGTCTTCCTCAGCAGTTCTTATTTAGTACTTAGATACCTCAGATTTTAATGAAGCAAACACTCCATTCTTCTTGAATAATTAAGAGCTGTACTGACAATAGCCACAACAGCAGTGCAAGTAAGACAGCTTTAATAAACTAATATGTACACTAAGAGGTCTTGTCTCTCTGCAAGACAAACCTGGAAGGCTAGACTGTAGCTCTGGACTCCTTTATATACAAGGTCACTGGAATGACCCCTGGTGACCTAGTGGTGTAATTACATATCACCACATTCACACCCCCTTAAAAAATTGTTATTCCCCCTCCCACACTTTCCTCCTTCCCTTGTTTGTAAGTTCACAAGTCCAAAATTTTGCATGGCTTCCATTGCCTTCTGGATCTCCTTGGTAGTGGTATAGGGGTGGGGAGTGCGATCTGCCTCTCAGCCTTCCTTGGTGGAGGTGTGGGAGTGGGAAGTACTGGTTGGTCATGTGGCCATGTGGGCTGGGGATCCTCTTGTATGGGATTAGGTCCTGCCATCAAGTCTAGGGTGGTGATATTTTGTGGGGCGGGCGTACCCAGGGTCCTGATTTCCGGGGTGGGTGGTATAGTTCTCTGAGGTGACTCGATGGACGACTGTTCTAGTGACTGCTGCTGTGCTCCTTGTTGATCCGTAGATATCTGTGTTTCCTCCACGTTGTTCACACATCTGGCTGGTGCGAGATCCCTGGTGGCCACCAAGTCTTCTCTTCCATCTGGGAATATGATGACGGGGTACTGAGGGTTCGCGTGCCTCAACTCCACTTGATCCACCAGCAGGTCCGCTTTGTGGGGTCTGCAGTGCTTCCGGAGGAGAACAGGTCCCGGTGTCAACATCCATTTAGGCAGCTCTGTGAAAGAAAAGATACGTTCATGTGGGGTCATGTTAGTGGCATCTAGTTGTGTAAATTTGTTGATTGTCTGGCTGTAATCCACTACCATGCGCAGTTTTTCTCCTGACTTTACTACAACCACCTGGGCTCTCCAGCGGCTGGAGCTCTGGTCTATGATGCCCTCCTGTAGTAGCCTGCGGACCTCTGTCCTAATGAAGGCTCTATCCCTTGGGCTGTACCTCCTGCTCTTTGTAGCTATTGGTGTGCACTCTGGGGTCAGGTGTGTGAACAGAGGAGGGGGGTTCTATGTTCAGGACAGACAGGCTGCAGTGTTGTTTCTTTGTAAGGCGTAGTGGGGGGTGAGGCCCGTTGTGCACTATTGTAATGCTTTCTAACTGGCACTGAAAATCTAACCCCAATATTCCCGGGGCACAGAGGTGAGGGAGTACTTGTAATTTGAACCCTTTGGGAGTACTCGTAATTTGAACCCTTCGTATTTTGTGCCCTGGATTTCTAGAGTAACCCTGCAAAACTGATTTCCCTCAGCCGCAAGGCTGCTGGCTGCTAACAGGATCTGGTGCTCACTCGGGCATGTGGAGAGGGCAAGGCGGTTGACTAACCCTTGGTCATAAAACTTTTAGTGCTTCCATTATCTATTAAGCAATTTACCCTCACATCATTAATTTTGATGCACACAGTGGCATCAGATAAATTGTGTGGACTCGCCTGAGTCATGCGTAGGGAAGCAAGTCTGGTGTGTCCTTCGTGTCCTTCCATCCGATAGTACTTGGTGTCATATTCATCTCCTGAAGACTGTGTCCTCTGCTTTGTAGCATTTGTCCAAGATGGCTGGCTGCACATGGCATTCTTCTTCTGTTTGTCTGTGGAGAAAGAAGAGCTTTCCCGCCTCTCATTAGCATGAGAATGGGCCTTGGCTGTGGCCTTGGGGCTTCTGCAGACTTTTGCATAATACCCAAGATTTCTTTCCACAGTTGGAACAGACATTTTCTCTGGCAGGGCAGAGGGCTCTGGGGAGCTTTCTTCGTCCACAGGAAAAGCACTTGGGACCCTCAAGGTGCTGCCGCTGTGAATTCCTGTGAGGCAGCAAACTTTTCTTTTCATGGGGCTAGAGAGTCCAGCAGTGTGACGTTTGTCCAAGCCCCAGGGTCCTGTTAGTACTCCTCCAATTCTTTCCTGGTGCTTTCTAAAGCTTCTGCAATAGTCTCTGCCTCATCTAGCCCCACCATTCCTTTCTCCAGCAATCGATATCTTGTCTCAGTGGACCGTATGCCCGCAACAATTCTGTCCCTAATAAGGTCCTCCGCATACTCCTGAGCTGATACTGCTTTAAAGTTGCAGCCTCTCGCCAGGTCTTTCAAAGAGAGTATAAAGTCTCTGGCAGACTCCCCTACTTGTGACCTGGTCATGAGTCTGTACCGAGAGTGGAGTTTGTGGTGATATGTAATTACACCACTAGGTCACCAGGGGTCATCCCGGTGACCTTTTATATAAAGCAGTCCAGAGCTACAGTCTAGCCTTCCAGGTTCGTCTTGTAGAGAGACAAGGCCTCTTAGTGTACATATTAGTTTATTAAGCTGCCTTATACTCGTACTGCTGTTGTGGTTATTGTCAGTACAGAGTTCGCTATGCCCCTTACTGTAATGCCTCTGTAAAGTGCTCATTGGCTCTTGGTAGAACCTGGCATCCTGTATAAGGGAGTAAGGGTGGTCTCCCAGCTGGGCTAACAGCAGCATTAATAGCTCTTTATCTGATGCCTCAGCACCCTCCATGTAATTCAGAAAGCATTTCTGCCAGCGGCTGAAGTGTGTGCCGGTTCCGGGACTTCTGGGGTCGAGCTCTATCTTGTCTGGTCGCAGCACATGGCTAAGCCGCAGTCTCTGGTCCCTTAGGTGTAGCAAGGGTGGACCTTGGGATACTGGGAGCTGCTGGTAGAGCCTCTGTGGGGCTTATGTCTGCTGGAGGAGTAACCTGGGTGCTTGAGACTGTTGGCTGAATCTCTGGTTTTGGGACATTTGTAGTGGGCTTAGGGGGGAATCCCAGCGGTAGTGTCAGGTCTCTGTCATACTGGGGAAACTGCTGCTGGGGGAATGACGGTAGAGGTGTCTGCTTTTCCTGGCTCTGGAGTAGTTGGGAATTCTGTACATAGGTGGCGATCTGGAGCATGCTTGTGGAGATCCTTCCACGCACACTTGTAGTGGCCCCTTTCTGATCAGACCGGGGTTTAGGTTGGCGGCACCTGTACCGGCGAACCCATGGGCAGGCAGGGCTCTTGGCCGATTCTTACCTGCCCTACCGAACTTCTGTGGTCTTCTCTGCATTCCACCACGATTCCAGTACAGTGGTTCCTCACTGTCTCTGTCCTCGGAAGCACGTGCCTAATAGTCATCCCTGGATTCCATTCCTCAGGAAGAGTCTCCAGGTGGTCGGGAATGCGCGTTGGAGCAGAAGCAGCTTCCATCCTAGTAGCTATCATATTAGTTTATTAAATTGTAGTGACAATAGCCAGTGTGAGTATAAGACAGCTTTAATAAACTAATATGTACACTAAGAGGTCTTGTCTCTCTGCAAGACAAACCTGGAAGAATAGACTGTAGCTCTGGACTGCTTTATATACAAGGTCACCGGGATGACCCCTGGTGGCCTAGTGGTGTAAGTACATATCACCACAAGAACCACTTTAGATTCATTAGCTTCGTCTTTCAAAGACGCTGCGACTCCGAGAATGAACCTTCTTCTCTGAGTACAATGGTTCTCTGTAAATGTGCTGTGACCTGTGTGTGACCCACAACTAACTTACTGAGAATACATATACAATATTTTGACTCTATAAATTTACTAAGATATTTTTATAAGAAATATACCTTAACCTAAATATTACTATTAACATAGATCCATAATAAAGGAAAAACACAATGCTGGAGAAACTCAAAAAGTCAAAGTGTACTTTATATCGCAAAGATAAAGATACATAAGCAACGTTTGAGGCTGGAGCCCTTCATAAAATGCCGGCAGCCGCCTGAATGCAATGATGAGGGGAGGAGGGGTAGAGGGAGAGCAAAGTCCCAGAGACAAAAGGTCATGTGGATAATGGAGGGAGGGCGCATGAGAAAACAAGAGTCGGGGGAGGGGGGATTAGCTCCGAATGGAGTGAGAAGGTGGAGGAGAGGAGATAGAGGGATAGGGAAGAGAGGGAGAATGGGGAGTGGTCTAGCAGAAACCGGAGATGTTAATGCCATCCAGTTGGAGGTTATGTATAGGAACATAGGAAGTAGGAACATAGGAAGTAGGAACAGGAGTAGGCCAAAAATGGCCCATCGAGTCTGCTCTGCCATTCAATAAGATCATGGCTGATCTAATTTATGACCTAACTCCACCTACCTGCCTTCTCCCCATATCCCCTAATTCCTCTATCACGTAAAAATTTATTTAACTGAATTTTAAATGTGTTTAATGAAGCAGCCTCAACCACTTCCCTGGTTAGAAAATTCCAAACATTCACTACTCTCTGGGGAAAACTATTTTTCCTCATCTTTGTCCTAAATTTACTCCCCCGAATCTTGAGACTGTGTCCTCTCGTTTTAGTTTCCCTGGCCAGCTCAAAAAACCTTCCTACATCTATCCTATCCATACCCTTCTTTATCTTTGCTACATAAAATATGCTGTTTGACCTGCTGAGTTTCTCCAGCGTTGTGTTTTGACTTCCATCACTGTGTCTGCAGACTTTCATGTTTTACCCCATATATCTAATTACTAAGTAAGAATATGTAAATAACATAAACAGGTCCAATATACCTTCACTCCACTGTTAACCCATGCATACTCATGCAGGTGTGGGTTAAACATGTTATAGAATCATGATTGACAAAAAAAAGTCTTTGCTAATATTGGATATATGCTGCTATCTTTATTTGCTCATGCAGGACCGGACCCACATCATTAGTAGCTCAATGCACTGGATCTGGTGACCACTACCTGCACTAAAGTTAGTTTCCAATTCCATCTAAGTGTGTTGGGTTGAATGTAGGAGTGGGTGACAGAATGGACTCTAGTGCTCCTGATTCTCCAGCCAAACTGTGGAGTGCTGCAGGGAGGAGAAGACACACTGTTTGGCACAAGGATGGTTGGAAGGCATCCCTGAGTATGAAGGGAGTGGGGGTGACTGGAAGACTGGAGGGGTTACAGACTCGGAGGAAGCAGAGGACGGACCTAATGGGGAGACCAACCCCACCGTCTGAGAAGGAGAAGCAGAGGAGACGACCCATGGGAGGGTGACCAAGGCGGCAGACCAGTGAAAGGCTCTATGGTTGAAGAAACACACAGGCAGTGGACTGCTGGCAACTTGGGGTGAGGAACCCACGCAGGCTGATTGTGATCGAGGGATTCACCCCGGGCTGTGGACAGCTGGAGATTGGCTCAGAACTGGATGAAGCAGTGCCAAGAATCGAAACTGGGACGCGAGAGGGTGCCAAGTGCGCTGAAGGGTACCTGATCGTGTCGGAATCTGGGCCGCTGATGGTTTGGACTGGACTGTCTGTGTGGCTGCAGGTGATGTGGGAGTGCTGGAGGTGAATCCATGGACACTTGTTTACTACTCTAAGACTATAAGAGGCAATTTCTGCCAATGGTCTGCCTTAAGGCAGCCATAATATTGCACTGCTTTAATTACATGACAATAAATTGAATCTTGAACCTTGAAGTGATTGCAGAGATTAAAGCCTGGGGTGACTTTTTTCACAGTGCACACTGGAAACAGTGTGGGAAGACATTTCACAACTTCCAAGATATGTCAAGCCCAACGTGCTGACGCTGGAATTGAACCTCACAAAGGCAGCCTTGACACTGATTCCCCTGAGAGATACAAAGCAGCTGCTTTGTACTTCCGCACTGACTCAGCCATCCTCAAAGACTCAAAACCCCCACCACACGCAGCCTTGGGAACAGTATCATAACTTTGCAAGGCTGTATTCACCTTGACCATTGACCTGGTGGATGAAGTAGGCTGTGTTAAGCACCTGAACAAAAGGACAAAAAAAATCCTTCCAATGCTCCAAGGGTCTTTAGGCTGGAATAGAGGGTCCTAGTGATGGGATTTGGGGGTCACACATACAAGCCAGGGATGTCAAAGAAAAGGAAGAGCTGCAAGTTTCTGAAGAAGTGTACCAAAGTCTTCTTCCCAACAGCAAGTAATGTTGTGTATAAATATCTGCTGGTATGCTGGGCCCTCCCCCAATAGCACCAGGAACTCCCTGTGATAATGTTGTTCTTTATTGCAGCAGTGTTGGGAAAACACCCACCCACCCAGCCCCATCCATGATGATCCCTTGTTGTGAAGGAGGTGCCTGGGAGACAACCCTACAGGGAAGGTGGCCACGGCAGCATATAAGAGAGGGGGTCGGTGGCTGAAGGACCCGCTCCGGCTGCGGGTGATTGCCAGCTTGCGGACAAAGGACCCACCCAGGCTGCAGGCTGCTGGAGACTGAGGCATGGGAACCAGGTAGCAGAACCGGGTGTGCCGAGGGCAAGGGGCTTCAGATGCCGAAGGGTTCCTGATCGTATTGAAGGCTTGGATCGGGAGCTCGGGTTGCCAATGGTTTGAACTGGAGTGCGTGGAGCTGCAGAGACTGAGGGAGCACTCTTGGCAAATCCACGGACACCCAGTGCCTCTGAAGGGATTGTCTCTTGCTTCCCTTTCTCTTATTGCTGGACAATCCTCATGGTGACTCTTTGACTGCCTTATGGCTGACTAATGTTGAAAGATATGACAATAAAAGGAACCTTCAAATTTTTGAGAAAGGGCAAATGGAATATCATCGAGTCTGAAATGACCAAACGCCAGCCCAGATCCTGGCACTGCAAAGACGGACAGATAACATTAGAGGTACATGCTTCTCATGAAGAAATATCTGGGACTAACTGCCTGCAGTGTGGCTAGAAGATGGGGAAACTGGTATTCAAGCTCCTTGGAGGGCAAGAACATTAATCCTGCTCAGATAGCTCAAAGAAAACCTCTGGCAGAGAAACACACACACAAAAGTTGCTGCAGATGTGTACGGCAATACTCACTAATTTGTCCAGCCAGCCTTGACAAAATGTAGAAGATTTCTCGAAAAATCTGATTTCAGAATCCTCCTGAACTCAGTAGTTTTGTATTCAAACAACATCGACTTTGCTACTTAATATGTATACTTCGCCATGTTTCAGAAGCTGATCAGTTCACAGACATGAATAGATCGATTTCAAAAACTTTGCTTGATACAGGTCTTGTTTTGACCGCCTTCAGCACAGAAATAAACCACTGCCAAGCGGTTCAACTACATCATGTTAACAATAGCATCAGAATTATGCTATTTACAGCTCAGATCAATTATTGCACAAAACGGTTAAATGTTAAAATGTAAGGATTTATCAAATTTCAGGTGAATTCCTAATTGTAATTTGGAATTAGCTGAGATGGCACTTCATCTTTTTGGAAAAGGACTCCTGAGATATGAAACCTTTGACTGAAACAACTCCAGATTACTCTCAAAGACTTTGTAGTTCAGTGGCGGAATACAATTTATTTTAGGGAACTGCATCTCTCCAGTGGCGGGCAAAGTGGTGCTCATTAACTGGAAGTACTGTCAGTTGAGGAATGTATCTCCAGTTCTGTTTAAACAGGTGTTCTGCATTTGTGGTAAAAATGGGAGCATAGCTTTGCAAGATGTATATCTGCAGTCATGAAAACCTTACAGCTTTATTCCTTGTGGGGAACGAAGCTCAGGCTTTCAGTGAAGCTGTACATAGAGTGCCCCGTGGATACTGGTGTCACATGATGAGTGCACTGATATTGTAAACACCAGCAACGTGTTATTTCTGGGAAGCTTCATAAGCTTATACATAACGTCTCAGTACTTCCATTGTCAATGAATTTTCATCACTAATTATGTCACTGGATTGGTCTTGTTCTCAAATTTTAAAGTTTCCTTAAGTAACTATGTTATTATAATTTTACACTATAAAGATAACTCATTCAAATGTGGCACTTAATTGCTTCTGTATACAGATGGATTTCATTGTATAACTTGTGGCTTTTGTGGCAAGTAACAATCGAGGACACCAACCCACCAGAGAACGCCCAATGTTCAGTTTTCAAACCCTTTTGCAAAAACAGAACCGAGCAAGACAGACAATTTTAATTCAGTCTTACTCACTAATCTCTTACTGCCTTACGCATAGTGATATGAATGATATTCAGGTGACTTGAGCATGCTTGGGTAGTAGTTCCTAAATCTCCACATGGTAGTCAAGCCAAGTTTACTGTCATCTGACAAGTACAACCCGTAGAAACAGCGTTCTCCAGTCCTCGGAACAAAACACTCAGACACACAACCAGACATAACATACATACAGACAAACAATGTACATGCAGCACACAAGTGTTTGTTTACACAAATAAATAAATATTGTTTCATGAATATGAGAGTTCCTTTGGTCGCTCAGCATTCTCATGGCTTATGGGAAGAAGCTGTTCCTCAACCTGGTGGTGCTGGCTCTGATCCTCCTATATCTCTTTCCCGATGGGAGCAGCTGAAAGGTGCTGTGTGCGGGGTGGGAAGGGGTCCTCAGTGATTTTGTGTACCCTCTTCAGGCAACGATCCTGGTAGATGTCGATATGGTGGGGGTGGGGGGATGGGAGGGAGGCTCCACTCATCCTCTCTGCTGCTCTTATGGTCCTAATCCATTTCTCTGCAGCATCCGTACCACACTGTGATCCCACCAGCTAGGAAATTCTCAGTGGAGCTCCTGTAGAATATTGAGAATGATGTCTGGTAACCTTGCCCACTTCAGTTTTCTTAGGAAGTGCAATCATTGTTGCACCTTCCTGACAAGTGAGGAAATTCCATGTGTCCAGCATAGGTCACTAGTTAAGTGAAGTCCAAGGAACATGGTGCTTTCCACTCTCTCCACTACAGAGCTGTTGACATGCAGTGGAGGGTGGTTGTTCCTAGTCCTCCTGAAGTCCACCATCATCTCCCTCATCTTGTCCATGTTGAGACTCAGGTTGATATTCTCGCACCATTTCACAACATTTTCGACCTCTTCTCTGTAGTACGATTCATCTTAGTTGCTGATGAGGCCAACGACTGTTCTGTCATCTGGTAATCGGTGGGACTATCCACTCCTCAGACTGAAATGCATAATCTAAGGGAATGTTTCCAACTGCCACTGTACCAGATGCTGAATCTCACATGGAGACTTCAACTGAGACGCGCTGCACACTTTCGGGTGAACAGCAAAGATCTCACAGAGCTTTTAGAAGAGGATAAAAATGTACTGAGTGCTATGCCCAACAGTAATATCTCAAACAGATGCTAAACAGTAAACTTAATGGGTCAAGCAGCATCAGTGGGAGAAAAACAATGGCTGACGTTTTGGGCCCAAACCCTTTACTGAGACTAAAACAGATGCTATCATATTTTATTTCATTGCTATTTTCAAAGTACACTCCCTGTGTACAAACTGGCTACCTCATTTCCTTTCTTCCAGCGTTAATGACACAAGTATTTCATTGCCTTTGCAGTTTTAGTTAGATTTGGCATAACTTAAGGTCACAAAGTCATTAATTATGTACATGATTATGCACATGGTTATGTACATGCTTTCAAGTTAATAGGGTCGCAAGTGTTGTTATATAGGTGTACTTCAGAGTATATGGCAATATGGTGTTCCACATTGCATTTCGCCCAGTTTCACAGACATTAAGCGGTGCATGCCTGTATCTGAGGTTAATTTTTATTGTGGCTAAAATATTGTGCTGTTACATTTAATAATCTGAAACTTCCTTGCATCTTTAATGAATATGGGGAGAACATGGAATTTTTAATCAAATTATGCCAACAGTGGGAATCAGTATTTTTGAAATAGTTGAATGTATCTGCTACCCTATTTGTAAAAATTATTTGATAAATCTCCCCAAAATCTGGAATATGATAACTGATCAGTGTACAATATAAACAAACATTCTATGTCAAAATTCTGAAGTCTGTGGAAATCGGAAATTGAAATAGAACGTCTTTAACACCTAGCAGGCATTAAGCTGGTTTTGCTTGTTTACTGAACAATGCTGAAGTAATGCTGGGCCATTTTACAAAGCATGCTGGTATTCTGGAAGCAAAAGAGGTGTGACTTGTAACACAGCAGTGTCGGGGCGTCTAGTGTGATGTATAACATACACATCCTTTCTCTTCCTGGTCCTGACCTGCCTGCTCACCCTTTTCTCACAGATGTCGATTCGGTCCTATGACTACCTCTGCTGCCGGCTTAAAGGTGGGACTACAATGGACCCCCCCCCCCCCTCAATTCCATGTTCATACCTTTAACACAGAAGGTGTGCTGCAATAAAGACCCGATATTCGGGTAAAAGGGGTTGTTTAATACTTTGTGATGGTGACTTTTCTCCAGAGGTCAAGGTATTATTTCTCTGAAGCCTTCATATGATTGTGCCATTCTGAGTTTTGTGATTCTGTTGGAATTAAATGTTATCTTTGATTGTTGCATCGGGTTTAATAAAACTTTGCAGCTTAAAGTTCTGGGTCCCCAGAAAAGGAGTGAAAGGATCTCCCAGCTGAACTATCCGTACCTCAGAATTTATCCCCATTCCCTCACAGAAAAGCAAACGCTCTCAGGAAAGGCAAAATGCCAGAGGGAAATATAGACCAAATTCCTCTTAACTCCTAAAGGCAATCAAGTAAACTGCTAATTTGTTAATAATCTCTCTCACGCTACACCAGTGGGAAAGGAAGAATCACTGCTCTAGAGCCAATTGTTGCTGTGAGAAAAAATTGTCATTGGCCCATTTCCTTTGGAGTTATGAAACCGTGCACATAACAAGTCGATTAGGTACGATTAAAACAGTGGTTTTCAAACTTTTTGTTCCAAGTCACATCCCACCTTAAGCAATCCCTTACTAATCACAGAGCACTGATGGCATAGGGAATACTTAAAGTGGGATGTAAGTGGAAAGAAAAAGGTTGAGAACCACTAATCTAAACTAATCTCTGTCGTGTCACAGAAAATATCAGTAAGATTAGACCTTACTTCAATCAGTAAGATTGAAAGGTTCTCAACCATTTTCAGACTACCTTAAGTAATCCCTACTCCACAGGAACTCAGTGATTTGTAAGGGATTACCTAAAGTACTATGTGAGTGGGATAAAATGGTTGAGAACCACTGCTCTAGACCCAACCATTATTGAAATATCTTGCTTGAGAACAATTGACATTGACCCATTTCTTTGGAGTTCTGAAACTGTGCTCATAATGAGTTAATTGGGTATGATTAGAACAATGGTTTTCAAACTTTTTCTTCCAACTCACATCCCACCTTAAGCAATCCCTTACTAATCAGAGCACCTACAGCATAGGGATTAGTTAAAGAGTGGAAAGAGAAAGTTGGGGAACCACCGGGCCACACCATCTACTGGAGAATGAGACAGCCTCCATCTTCATCCACTTGCCCATCTTCCTTTCGAAGGGAAGCCGTGCTTACCTACACTTCATTCATCTCTCTCGGAGATCCACAGATAAAGATTTTAGCTCTTCTGAGTCATAAATGAGATTATTTTTAGTTTTTCACCCATGATCAGGCTGAAATGAAATATCTTCAGGGCTTCCAGAAATACTGCACATTCCTCTTCCTCAAGGCAAGACTTCACGGATCTCTTGCTGATACTTTTGGCTTTGTTTCTATATTATTCTTATTTACAATTACGTGCAGAGGAAATCTTTAAGCAACTCTGCAACAGTGTATTCCATCTAGCAAATTGCTCTCAAACTTCAAGTGTTCAACAAAGCCAATTCCATAGTGTAAAATAATTCACATCCAAATACAGGGCAAAACTAAACCTCATTTCTCTTTTATGTCTGTCTCAGGGCAAATACTTCATAAGACATGAATACGTGGTCTGCCTGGGGAAAGATTGGCTTCTCCGAAGTCGAGAGACGAGGTAAGATGTGCTTGTTTCCTTTGGAACAGGGGTTATCACAGTGCCATGGAAATAAGTAGTATGGAATAAGCCCTTCAGCCCTACTCATCCATGCTGAGCATGTTGGCGTTCTGAGCTAGTCCTATTTTCCTTCATTTAGCTCACCTCCTTCTAAACCGGGGGTCAGCAAAGTGGTTGATAGGACAATCCAAGGAGTCAATAAATGCCAGGGGAGGGTCAAAAAATGCGGGGGTGGGGGGGTCGAAAGCAGGGGTGTATCTGCATAAAAGAGGTGTGGCCAACCTCTTGTGAGAGCTGGCCTTTGTGGCCGCCATATTCTATTTGGCCTTGGCCTTTTAATAAGTAGAGAGTGAGCAGGAGGACGGACAGAGCAGGGAAGAGAGAGAGAGGTAGGCATCCAATGCTGCCGCCACCCCCTCCCCCCATCCAGCATCACCAACCCCACCCATCCCATCCAGCACCTCCAACACCCCCCACCCACCCCACCCCCCCCCCCTGCTGGGGGATTCCATGCCTTGGATCAACGATGCCATGAAGGGGTCTAAAAGGTTTATGGTCCCCTGTACTAAACCCTTCCTGTCCATATATTTGTACAAATGCTTTCTGAGCATCAAAATTATATCTTCTTCTCTAGCTTTTTCTAGTAGCTCTCTTTTTCAGATACTGGTTATCCCCGAGTGAAAAAAGTTGCTGTACAGACTCTTTCTCCGCTCACCTTTAACCAATGCCCTACCAGAATTATCTACTTTGGGAAAAATAGAGAGAAATAAGCAGGGCTTTATTAGAGAAAATATTCAGAAACAGTGAACTTTATGTGGCAAAGATAAAGATCCATGACCACCATTTCAGGCTTGAGCCCTTCATCAAGACATGATGATCTGTAGACAGGCACCCGAAAAGTAGGCCTGCCTACATTTTGCTCCTACCTTGATGAAGGGCTCAAGCCTGAAATGGTGGTCATGGATCTTTATCTTTGCCACATAAAGTTCACTGTTTGACCTGCTGAGTTTCTCCAGCGTTGTGTTTTTACGTCAATTAAGGTCTCTGCGGACTCTCGTGTTTTACCCCAGATTTAAGATGGTTGGCTTATCATCAACAGGGGACACCTTTTTTTTTACATACAGTGATTTATTCAGAATGCAGATTCAGGTTGCACAGTATCTTTCAAAGATAAAGTTGGTAAATACCTACTTATTGAGAATGGTGCCCTGAGAGTGGGACTAATGGAACAACTTTTAGAAATCCCACACAAGCACAGTGATCAACATGGTTAATCGCTTTCTCAGTTGTACAGTTGTGATCCGGCTGTGTATATTTTTGCTCATTGTAATGGAGAGCAAAGATTGTACACTATCATGGATATGTTACTTCCAATAGCAAAACAAAATGCACTGAAGTTTAATCAGGTTTGCAGAAAGAATCATCAGGGACAACTTACTTGATACAAATTTCTGAGCCCAGTTTGATACAAATTCAACAGCTGGATTGAATGTGGAGTTGCTCACAAACCTGGAAAACAAATTAAAAGTGTTTATTCAGCAGTTATACAACTTTCAAGATGCATATTTACATGAGAAAATGAACGATGATTAACGTAGAAATATAGCACCATAGTGTACTTTGTTTCCAACAGGCAGGAATTGCCCCTGAAATCAATTTGTTAGATTAAAATTTAAAAAAAAGGGATAATTAGTCGTAATTCTAGACTTTCTAACTAGCTGCGCAGAAATGTAACCTACTATACGCCCCTCGACTGTCTTCCTTGGACCAGTACCTTCGGGGGAGAAAAAAAAGAGTCCATTAATTACAATTTTTGGCCTGGTATTGCTGACGGCCGCAAGGCAACAGTTCTCCAGCTGCAGCAGTGCTGAGGAAGAAAGGGACGGAAATATTTACAGCAGTGCCCCGGCTCCAAGCCACCTCCAGACTCATGCTTGACAAAGTTGTTTGGAGTAAGTTTCGTGTTCATCCGACTTAATCAGATCGACATTTGAAATGAGCGAGAGAGGCACGCAATAATCGGTTAGACACGTTCATTGATTTGTTCTGAGTTTGACATGAACAGTGTTCTTCCTGAAGAAAATAGTAGAAATTGTTTCTCAAGTTGTGTAATTCCTCCAGACTACATTGATATTCTAAATATTATGCATAAAATTATTCAATGTTAATTATAATAAATTTACTTATTTAAAAAAAAATTTAAACGTACAGCACGGTAACAGGCCCTTTCAGCCGACCAGCCCGTGCTGCTCAGTTACACCCAATTAACCTGCAATCCCCGGTATGTTTTTCGGTAAGTGGCAGGAAACCAGAGCCCCCCAGGGAAAACTCACACAGACACAGGGAGGCGTACAAACTCCTTACAGGCATCGTGGAATTGGAACCCAGGTCTCCATCGCTGGTGCTGTAACAGGGTTAGCTAACTGCTATGCTAACCCTACCGCCCCAACTATGTATCCTAGCCATGAGGATCTCCGGAGAAACCTGTATATTCAGACGGCAGTTAGATTGTGGCTCTTGCAACCAGAGGATGTAAGTAGCAGGCATGAATGTAAGGGAAGACAACATACAGTACGAAGGAGAAAGGATTGAAATGTGTTGATGAAAATAAGTTGATAGACAGTGCAATAAAAGCCAGCACAAAAATGTGGGCTGAATGGTTTGATCTCAACTCCAAATTAAGTTTATTGAGATAGCATTCTAACCAACCTGAAATTGTATCATGATGGGAATACTATTTTTAAACCTATCGGCTACAATATAATGTTTTGTTTGCATTTGCAGTTCTTCCATTTACGTTATGGGAGTCATGCACAATATAGAAATGCCCCCAAAATCTAACTTGCTGCAGCCAAACAGGTAATGCAAGACACACCAGCAACAATCGTGCAAATTTAGTGATCAAAATGTACTGAGACAAAACAAAAATTAAAGGATAGATCAATACATATTCACAATTACAGTGAGAGCCAGAAAAAGCAGTGTTTCAATGGTGCAGGCAGATTTTTCATGGTTTATGGTTAGGGTTAGGGTAGTATGGGGAAGTTCAAGAGCTGAATAGCTTTGAGAGAAAAAAAAAACTGTTCTTCAACCTGAGGTGTCTGACTTTATTTCGTTTAGGTTTATTTCATCTCATGAATCAAACATGAAAGTCTGCAGACACCGTGATTGAAGTAAAAACACAACACTGTGTTTATTCTTATTCTTATTTCATCTCATGTCAGTAAGGTCATTGGAGCTCCTGGTTCCACCAAGTCGGTAGCCTGATATTAACAGCCAGAATATTTCAAGTGACATTCAGAGAAAAATATTCATTTTGTTTTCACCGTTTGACTAACCCTCCAGATTATTGTCTTGAGTCTCAGAATACTCAGTATTAGAACCCCCTTTCAATACTTTGAGGAGGTACAGTATATGGAACCTGTCCACTCAATATTCTGGGGGCATATAGAATATGAATATATCAGGCATTGCTCGATACATATAACAAAATCCATATTTACACGTTACTTCTGGGATCTAATCAGACTGCCCGGGAAGAAATATTGGAAGTGTATACCCAAAGCTCAGCAACAATCACAATTCTGAACATGAGTCCTGGTCCATTTTAAATACTCTCGTAAAAATTGGTTTTGCTTTTCAGTTTGATATTCAGAACAGGAAAGGCGCTGCTAGCATAGATGGAAGGAAATTCCAGTGCTCGGGTTTGTGAATGTCGGTGGGTTGTCTTTAGTTCTGGATATCGTTTGGCAAAAGAGTCCTATCTATCTGTCTGATGACTCCTTTGCATCTACAAAAAAAGGTTTTCTTTTTGTTCCAATTGAAGGATACAAATAATTGGGCATGTTTTTCTGCAGACAATGTGACCAAGATGATTTTTTGAGCTACCTCACTAATTTCCCCTGGCTTTAACAAAATATGCCATCTAGATGAAAGAATTATAATGGGCACTTGTGTCTCTAAAATTTGATAAGGGTTGAATAATATTCACTGAAGAGGCAGCCCAGGTTTGTACTCAGCATTCTCTCGTGACTATAAACAGCAGTATAGTCTCACAATGAAGGAGGACAGCTTGTTGGGCAGCTAGCAGAGATGTGGCCTTGAAACTCCAGTGACTCAGAACTGATCCTGACACCAGGCCCCTACCCCCCCAATGCTGTCCGTGTGAAGTTTGCACCTTCTCCCTGTGACTGTCTGGGTTTGATGCAGACTCATCCCGCATCTGAAAGACATGCCAAGTCGTAAGGAATTGATACGAAGAAGGCTCACTTGTGGCTGTACTTCGTGAGGAGTTTGAGGAGCGTCGGTATGTCACAAAAGTCTCTCGAAAAATTCTACAAGGTGTATCGTAGACAGCATTCTGCCTGGTTGCATCACTGTCTGGCATGGAGGTGCCAATGCACAGGACAGGAAAAAAAAAACACACCAGAGAGCTTTTATCTCAGCCAGCAACATTCACGAGCTCCGGACTTCACTCCATCGAGGACACCTATAAGAGGTGGTGTCTTAAGAAACCATCCTCTATCCTCAAGAACACCCACCACCCAGGCCATGCCCTCTCAACACTGCTACCTATCAGGGGAAAAAAGGTACAGGAGCCTGAAGACAAGCACCCAGCGGCACAAGGACAGCTTCTGCCATCAGATCTTTGAATGGACAATGAACCACAGACACTACCTCCCATTTTCTTACACAACTTATTTATTTCTGAAATGCAATATTTGCTGCTGCAAAATTTTGTTACACGTTCATGACAATAAATTCTGATTCTGAATTGCCCCCGGTGTGTGAGTGCAATGAAAGAATCTGGGTGGCATTACCACAGGAGAATACAGCACCGGAAAATGCCCCTTGTCCACCGAACATGATGCCCAAGATTGATGGGATTGTAGGGAGAATAAAATGCGTGCTTGACGAGCACGGTGAAGTCGAAGGGACCCGATTCCCTGCCATATGATGCATGGCTCTAATAAGAGTAGAAAAGAGGTTGAGTTTGAGTGCATCCCAAAGATTTTCACTGCCAGAACTTTGAAGAGTACTTCTGAGATAAACTGAAAGATTTTATTTACCATTTTGCGGAACGGTCTGCAAATTTTGCCTGAATATTACAAGTGCAATGTTTCTGGTTGTTTTATCGAAGAATATCCGAATAAAAGGGGTATTTGATCTTGTTATGGTCTGATGAGTCTGGAATAGAAATAGAAGGATGCGAAAGGCGGTAATGCAAGGCGGTAATGCAGTTTCTCGCTGACTCCTGAGCTGTTGATTTTGTGTTGTTGATGTAATAGAACCAGAATTCCTTTTTTTTAAAAAAAAAGTTGAAAATTTAAAGCCCCATCTGTTGCAAAGGAAGAATCGGAGGATGAAGTGGACTCTTACCCCACGCACATGCAGGATATTTCTTGGGCCTTGCGTGAGTACCTTTTCACTTGGACATCCTGGGGCATGCCACTCATTGCCCTCACACCTTCAGTGGCAGTGAAGGTCTACATATATTTCTCTTTGGAAATTACTTCTAACAAGCACTTGAGTGTGCTAATTCTGCAGATGTGCGTTTTACTGCCTGCAGGCATGTTTAAATCATGGTAATCACCAATTAGCCCCAAAATTGCAGGCTGAAAACCAGACTTCCCAACAGGCGTATCTTATTAACAAAGTACCAATTTAATAGATATAATCTCCATTATATCTGAAACCATCGGGATAAGGATTATAATACAAGGCTTCATCTTACCTTTGCAGTGCCACGTCATTTTTTTTTTTACGTACAGAATCCCTGAGTACACAAGAGTATCTGTCCAATTTAAAAACCCCTTTCTTCCACAGCAGTGCATCTTCCTGGCATATATCTAAAGGCATCCATTGGAAAGACGTAATTGAAAGGAACTCCAGTTTCTACCTCGCTCAATAGTTGTTGGTTTTGTACTGTTTATGTATTAGAACTATAAATTGTTTTTTTTTTTAAGAAGTCACAAATTCATGTCAACCTGAATTATTAACCAGGGACACCAGGATAAAGAATTACTCTGTAATGATCTGTATGATGAATAGTCTTGTGGCTTCATTAAGATTTGCTCCAAGAACTTTTTTTTAAACCTTTTGGTACATTAAAGGGATTTTATTTCTTCTTAATATTTACTTTTCAGGGTGAGCTGCCTACTGTCATGACTAACTAACCTATCAGCCCCACAAGCTTTGCATATTATCCCTGTTTCTCTTTCTGTATTATTAAGTAATTTTAACAACTAATAAGTTGCACTCAATCTTTTGGACTAAATCCTGATCACTGTGGAATAGAACAGCTTTGAAAATGCTAGTCCAGAATTCATACCTCGTATAAATAATTAGTATTTTGTCGAAGTGGTTAAATTTATCACAAACTTTCCTGAATTGAAAGCAAGCCAGTAATATTGAAGGTGGAATACAAGACAAAATATGATGAACTATTGTTTCCACCATCTACATTTTCTTTCTACATCTCAGGTCTCTGGATCTGTGCAACCAATAGACTTTATATTTGTAAAATTAGATCAATGTGAGCTTCATGGGTGCATTCATATTACAGTAAAATTCCTGTTATTTGGAATTCAAGCAAGCGGCAGCCTTGAGCAACTGGCAAAATTATCATGGGAAGTATATTGGTTTAAAAAAAAGGAACATTTAAAATTGGTGCCCCCTATAGCAGAGAGTTCCTCAATCATGCATCATGTAATCTCAAGCAGCTGGCAAATTTACTTATCCAGCATCTATCGATCCCCATAGGTGCCAGATACTGCAGGTTTTACTGCAGTTCCATTCCTGTTCTTTATTTTCCTCCTAATTTATTTGCTTTGACACTTGAACCAAGAGGAAATCCACCCTGTCACAGGGAGAATGTGCAAGCTGCAGTGGTGGCCATTGTTGGTGTGACAGAGTATATAGAGGTGTCTGGGAGATAGATTGGGAGAGGTTCATTGGAGCAGGTCACACACAAACACTTTAAAACAGAATTTTTGCAGGAGCTTTTGCAAGAGTGCTCAGAGACTCATGATGGACAGTTATTTGCAAAAGGCAACAAATGTAACAACATGTAGTGGTAGCTTTGTCTGAAAAACAAAATTTACTGCCTGGAAGGTGGTGTTTTTTTGCAGGCAGAGAGCAGAAAAAAGGACAGACTTTGCTCTGAGAGTTGGAGGGAGTGAGAGAGAGACAGACAGAGAGGAGCGACACAGACATTGGTTCCAGAGGGACAAGCTGGCAAGCTTTGCAAGACGGCCTGGTCAAAGGAGAGGACTGGCTGTCTGGTGTTTCCTTTGGAATAGGAGAAACAGAAAGGAACTCTGTGGTGACCTGAAAGAAAGAGGTGATCATCTGGAGATCCCTGAAGTGATGAGGGGAGGGGGGGGGGGTGCGGGGGGTGGTGGTGGCGGGTAAGTTTCGTCAGCAAGACACTGGAGTGGCTGATTAAAAAGGAATCAGTTGTGGATGTCCTGGGACAAGAAAAACTCTCTCTCTCTCTGAAAACCACAAGAACCTTTCTGAGTGGTTACATTTACCTATTAAGCACCAAAGCCTGGTAAACTTTATTAATGTTAACTTCTGTGCACAGTACAAGCTTGCTTGCAACCAGTGAGATTGGACTGTGAACTTACACACACATTACACACACGTGCACTTAGAATTAGAAGGGGATTAAATGAATCAATAGAGATAAGTTAAAGTTTGATTCTATTTTCATGTTCAAAGATAATTAAAGCAACTTTCGTTTAAGTAACCCTTTGTCGTGATACATATCTATTGCTGCTGGGTTTTGGGGTCCTCTGGACTCGTGACAGTGGTCAGACTTGAACTCCGTACTCTGGCGTTATAAAGAAGCAGCACTAATGGTTGCATAACTGCATAACTCTTTTAGTACTCATTACCCAGATAGTGTTATATTTTAGGCTTGAGGGCTTTGCATTCTTGCTAATCTGAGACATCCAAGAGTTTGTTCCAATGGCGTTGAAGTAAATGTGTTCTGTTTGGAACAGCAAGGAACTTGGAAGGAAATTTGAGAGTAATTTTTTTAGCTATGTTTTTCCTGGCTTTAATTTTATTTAAAATAATTAGATTTTAAATGTAAAAAAAAATTAATTTAGATTTACAGCATGGAAGCAGACCCTTTTGGCCCACAAGTCTGTGCTGTCCAATTACACCCAATTGACCAACAATAGCCGGTACGTTTTGAAGGGTGGGAGGAAACTGGAGCATCCATAGGAAACCTACACAGGGAGAATGTATAAACTCCTTACAGACAGTGCAGGATTCCAACCCCAGTCCCGATCGCTGGCGCTGTAACAGCTCTGCACTAACGGCCACACCAACCGTGCAGCCCCTGTGCCGAAGGTGAAGTATTACCCTCTGATACCTTCCACAAATGACATATCTGTGTTGGACAGTGATGGAATTTGACATCGATACAAATGTGATTCCGCCATGAAATATCCTTGAGCAACTTTCTTCTAACCCTGGCGCTTGCGTGAACTCTACACATGTGTTTCGGAGAATTGGATTAGAAATAAGAAAAAACTGGTGTGGTGATGGCACGTGATTACATTTGAAAATTTCCCAGCATACAAAATGTTCGTATCAGAGCACGTTTAAGGCAGATTTTATGATAAAGAGAGCGATTTCCTATAAATATTTTGGAATGGAAAACTGGCCCCTTAAACGCATTGCAAATGAAAAAATCTTCTGTGTGTCGAATCATATCAATCATCCCACGTAAGGGCACAGGCTTCCACTGACCTTCCTCGTGGTAGCACATTGACTCAACAGATCCATTTCATCAACCGCATTGCTACGTCACGGTCTTCTTTCAAATATATAGTTTTGAATTGTATTTGCTCCACAACGACTGGCGATAAACGTCAGTAAGAAGAAAGTCAAAACCTGCAGGTGATGGAAATCAATGTGAAGTGATATCCCGAGAGGGAAGCCATCAAACCACCCCCCACCCCATCAGCCAAGTCATCACCTATCCTCAATGCTGTTTCTGTGCAGAAGGTACCTTTCGGTTTAAGAACAGTTTCTTTCCAACAGCCATCAGGCTCTTGAATCGCTCCTTGTTATGCTAATCAAGGACTGACTGCATTATTGTAATACCACATATTTTCCTGAAGTTAAGCAGCTGAGAATACTTATCTATTTATCTTTTAAATGTATTATCTATTTAAATGTAATGTATTAATGTTTGTTTCACCTGTTTGACTGCAGCGAGTAAGAATTTTGGTACATTTGCATATTGTACAATATGTATGATAATAAACTCATTGTCAATCTCATTATGAGGTGACCAGCCTCTATTAAGATCCCTCCACCACCCAGGTCATGCCCTCTTCACTCTGCTACCATCGTGAAAAAGGTCCAGGGGCCTGAAGTCAACCACTCAGTGGCAGAAGGACAGCTTCTCCCCTGCTGCCCTCTTATTCCTGAGGGAGCAATGAACCATGGACCCTGTCTTAATCTGACTTTTTATTTTATTTATTTTGAAAGACGGTTTATATAAACGTTTGCACTGTGACGCCGCTGCAAAACAACAAATTTTGTGACATGTTCATGGCAACAGATTCTGATTCACTCTAACCATAAAAGCAGACAGCGTTGGAATCACTCAGCAGGTCAGATAGTGGTGGATAGCTTTTTGGGGGTGGGCAAGGGTGAGATGTTACCGGGGTAGGCAGGAATGCAGACACAAGGTCATACCAGCGTGATCCGATTGAACAGTGGAGTAAGCTTGAGGCCTTGGCCTGCCCTTTCTCCAAACTTGTATATTTATACATTGCCAGTTTACTCTTATACATTATTTTTCCATTTTTCTTTTGCTAGTTTCCAATCTTCAGACCTACTTCACCATCTTTTTTCCTTTGAAAATCATCTATAACTTTGAAACTTTTTCCAGGGACACTGTTTCTGAATCAGACATTTCATTGGTTATTATTGATTGTCAATGCTTATCATCCCATCTTTTAATCAAATTCCCCTTCTACCTTGGCCAATTTACCCCTCAGATTTTTGTGATTCTCTTTATTTAATTTTAAGGTCTTGCTTCAGGCCTGTACCATGAGATTACTAGTTTATTCCATTTCAATACACCCGACCAGATACAACACAGCCTGTTTTCTGATTGGGTCTACAACATAATGTCTTACATTGTTCAAATAATCTGTCTCAAATGTATTCCATGAGCTCATCTGTTTGGCAACTTGATTTTCCCAGTCTAAAGAAGGTTAATGTTGATGATAATTACTACTTCCTCTCCATTCAGATCTCCATTACTTCTTGTCTTGATTTTTGCGGTCTTAAATTGTCCCGTCTGAAGAGGCCTATACCAATGAATTCTCCCTTTCTTATTTTTCTTTGTCCATTCCGATTTAATTCCATTACCACCTTTGATCATCAGGGCCACTCCAACTCCTTTCCATTCTTTGGTGGCATCATGGTGAATTCAACCTCTATTCATGTTCACGTTACCATCTTGCCTCTCTTGTCACATGATCACCTTCTTTACTCACAGATTCCAACAATGATAGCCTTTGTGTCCTTGCTTATCACCCCAGCAGACTCCCCATCTCTCCCATTTTGTTTCTTCTGCCTTAATCGGCTTCCATCTCAACCTACCTGCCTCTATCTCCCAACTCCACCCCTCCCCGCACACCACTTGGCTCCAACAGTCCATCACCTTTCGTCCCTCCTCGGTCCATCTGTCACTCATTGATCGATGAAACCTTTATGCCTGTCCCAATTCTGCACAAACTGATGGGCAAACGTTTGGGACTTTAAGTCTATCTGACTGTAGCCCTTGGGGGGCCAAGGGCAAGGAACATGCAACACCCAATTAACCCATTCAACCACACTATCAAGGTCCATCTGCCCCGCATTTGGCAGAATCTGCAGTGTGAGCAGAGAGTTTATCAACCACTTCAGCAACAACAGAACTGTGGCAGAACCAACTCACCCCCATTCACAAGATTCAAGTTAACATTAAATATCTGTGTGACCTTTTGATTTGCGAGCGTGATAAATATGCGAGACCAATGAAAACTCTATTGGGATTACAAAGGATGGGTTATGTTGAGCTGTGGACACAGGTGGTCCCAGAGATAGCAAGGCTGTGGTCATTTTGAACTCAAATATTGCACCAAATGGCTCAACCCAGTGGCTTTCAAACTTTTTCTGTCCACTCACATCCCACCTTAAGTAATCCCTATGCTATAGGTGCTCTGTGATTAGTAAGGGATTGCTTAAGTGGTAAGAAAAAGTTTGAAAACCACTGCCTTAACCACAGGGATGGGTTTATGTTGAGGCAATAGGGGTCGTGACAGGGTTAAAGGCTTCTCAAAATGTGGATGTCCAAAATTTCTTATCATCCTGAACTGGAATTCAGATAATTGAGGTTGAACAGGTTTCAGAGACCTTACCATAATCATATGTGGAAAATGGAGCTGTATTATTGGATTACTTGGTTCAGGCCAGTGCATTAATAGAAGGAGACTGAGGATAAATCATTGGGACAAATCAGAAATAATGGCTGTGAATAAAATAGTTGTATGAGGAACTACGTGAGTGTGGTCTTCTCTAACAGGACGGCGAAGGAGTGGATCCTGAGGTGAATGGGGTGGTTAACGTGTTGAGACAGGCAGGTAATACAGAAAGGGTGTGAACAGATGGATTGCCAAGGTCACAGTCTGGGGTACCATCTGTGAGTTTGTTTCAGTGAGAACTGTGTTGGAGGGAGTTAAACGTGAATTTCTGGGAAAAATGGCCAAGCGGACAACACTGCGTTACGTTGGATTCTGGCAAGAAAAGGAAGAACTGAGTAGTGCTGGTGTGCATGGATGTAGGCTCAAGAATTTCTCCTCATGGTGACGATAAGATATTACTCTGGGAGACAATGTGGCAATTCCTTGATTTATGAACATATGCTCTTTGAAGTACGTTTCTAATTCATGTTTATTTTTCATTGCAATGAGTAGTGTCCATCACTGTTTGCAAGAAGCCAGAGAGAGTTGTGAATGCAGCTAAGGCCATCCCAGAAACCGACCTCCCCTCTATTCACTCTGTCTACAGGGAACACAGCTGTCGGAGGGTGGCAGCAATCATTAAAGACATGCAACACCCAGCGTACGCTCTGCTCCCGTGAGGAGGCAGAGCGACAAATGATATTACCGCATATGGGAATCAGAAAGGCCTGCTGGTCATTTATTACAACAGATCCAAGGGAGGTGACATGGATACGTCGAGATCAAGAGGAGAGAAATGAGTAAAATTAGGGAAAGATGAAGGTTCGTATTTGTGGTGCACTGTTAGACAGAATCACACACACACACACAAGGTAAGGACTGAACAACAGGCTTTAATCCACAAAAACCTCCACAGAGTCAGGCTGGCTGTGGCTGCATCAACTCTGAGTGAGGCCTCGGGAGGCCGGCGCAGGCTTATATCCCAGAGGGTGATTGACACCTGACCGGGTGGGGCTTGATCCATTCAGGCCGACTGATTGGCAGCCGGCCAGGTGTTGTCCTGTCCCCTTACACTCCTGCAGGTACAGAGGTTGCCGCCTGCAGTAGGCTGATGGTGTACCACCACATTCACCCACATCTTTAAAATTGTCCCGGGGGGGGCAGTAACAAGGAATCACACCAACTATGTACACACAATATTTACAGGTGGAGACAATTCGGCTCCCGTTGGGGTCTCTGTGAACTTCGTAGGACTGGCTCCTGGTCTGTGGTCAGATGAAAAGTGGTTGGGGGGGGACTGGCGGCAGGGGTGTGTATGGCTGGTGTGGTGTCGCGCAGAGGAGTGGCCAGGGGTGCTGGGGTTGATGTATGCGGGTCATATTGGATGGGTGGGGGGGCTGGTTCATCTTCTAAGGCTGAAGTGGGCTCCTGGTGGTCAAGGAGGCCCTGCATGCCCCATAGTTGCATGGGGGTGTATGCCCAGTCAGCGTCATCCTGGATTGGAGGGTGACGTGGTGTGGTGGGTGCTCCTGCTGGTGCCAAGTCCCTGGTTGAGACGGTGTCCTCCCTGGCACTGCCAAACCTAATGTAAGCATAGTTATGGTTTGCATGAAGGAAGTAAACCTGCTCCACCAGGGCTTTGGCCTTGTATGTCCTTACATGCTTATGCAGAAGCACTGGTCCCAGGGACGTGAGCCATTCTGGGAGTGACATTCCAGTCCCCGACCTCCTGGGGAATGAGAACAGACGTTTGTGAGGGGTCTCGTTGGTAGCCGTGCATAGCAGTGACCGAATGGGATGGAGCGCCTCAGACAGGGCATCCTGCCAGAATTCAACGGCCCACCCTTTTGACCTGAGAGCCAGGAAGACTGCCTTCCAGACCACCCCATTCTCGCGTTCCACTTGCCCATTGCCTCTTGGGTTATAGCTTGTCGTGCGACTGGTCGCGATACCCCTCATCATCAGATACTGGCGCAGCTCGTCGCTCATGAAACTAGACCCCCGGTCGCTGTGGATGAAGGCGGGGTAGACAAACATGGTGAAGATCTGCCCCAGGGCCCTGATGATGTTGGCCTTGGAGGTGTCAGGGCAAGGGATGGCAAAAGGGAAGCGTGAGTACTCGTCCACTACAGTGAGGAAGTAGACGTTTCGGTTCGTGGAAGGCAAGGGCCCGTTGAAGTCCATGCCGAGATGCTCGAAAGGCCGAGTAGCCTTTAGAATGTGGGCCTAGATGGGGGGGGGGGGGGGTGGGGGGGGTGGAAGAAGCGGGGTTTACACTCCGGACAGATCCGTCAGGCCTTGGTCATGTCCCTGACGTCCCTGATGGTGTACGGCAGATTTCGGGACTTAACGAAATGGTACAACCGGGTGATGCCTGGATGGCAGAGGGAATCATGCAATGCCTGCATCCTGTCATCATGCATAGACGCGCAAGTGCGAGAGAGGGAGAGAGGGCATCGGGGGAGTCGTTAAACTTCCTGGGGCGGTACTGGATGTTGTAGCTGTAGGTTGCCAGCTCGACTCTCCAGCACAGGTTCTTGTCATTCTTTATCTTGCTCTTGTGGGAAGTGTTAAACATGAACGCCACGGCCCGCTGGTCCGTGAGGAGTGTGAATCTCCTGCTGGCCAGATAGTGCCGCCAGTGGCAGACCGCTTCCACAATCACCTGAGCCTCCTTTTCAATGGTGGAGTGCCCTAGCTCAGAGCCGTGGAGGGTCCTGGAAAAGAAGGCAACAGGGCACCCCCCCCCCCCCCCCTGATTGAGGGTAGCAGCGAGGGCCATCTCAGAGGCATTGCTCTCCACCTGGAAAGGGAAGTCCTCATCCATAGCCTGCATTTTGGCATCCGCGATGTCTTGCTTGATGCGGGTGAAGGCTGCCTGCGCCTCAGGTGAGAGGGGAAAAGTTGTGGCTTGGGCCAATGGGCGGACCTTGTCTGAGAAGTGAGGGACCCACTGCGAGTTAACTCCATTAATGGGCGCATCCTTTCCAGATCTGGACCGACAACTCCATGGGCCACAATGTACCCCAGGATGGTGAGGTGGGTGGTGTTGAACACACACTTCTCCTTGTTGTAAGTGAAATTCAGCTCCGCGGCCATTTGGAGGAATTTTTCCAGGTTAGCATCGTGGTCCTACTGGTCACAGCCACAGATAGTGACGTTATCCAGATATGGGAACGTTGCCATTAGTTTATGCTGGTCTACCATGTGATCCATCTCCCGCTGGAAGACAGAGACCCTGTTTGTGACCCCAAAAGGAACACGGCGGAACTGGTACAGGCACCCGTCTGCCTCAAAGGCAGTATAGGGCTTGACCTTCGGGTGGATAGGGATTTGGTGATACGCCAACTTCAGGTCAATCGTGGAGAAAACCCGGTAGTGGGCAATCTCATTGATCATGTCAGCAATTCTCAGCAGGGGGTAGGCATCCAGCTGGGTGTACCGATTAATGGTCTGGCTGTAATCCACGACCATCCTCTGCTTACTTCCCCCTTTGACCTCCAGGACTTGGGCTCTCCAAGGGCTGTTACTGGGCTCTATAACGCCTTCTGCCAGGAGTCGCCGCACCTCCGCCTTGATGAAGTCCCTGTCTGCAGCGCAACGGCACCTACTTCTGGCGGCGATCGGTTTGCAGCCTAGCACAAGATGTGGGAAGATGGCCAGTGAGGTGATGCGCAGTGGGGAGAGGGCACAGGTTGGTCGGGCCTGGTAGGTTGGTGTGCTGTACAATGTGAGTGGAGATTGGGGCCCCCCGAAGGCAAGGGTGACACTCTGCAGGTGGCACTGGAAATCCAGGCCCAGGAGTGGTGTGCAGACTTTGGGCATGACTAGGAGCCTGAATCCTGTGTAAGTCTCCCCTCCCACCGTTATATCAACCGAGGCATATCCGAGGGTACCAACAGTCTTATCCTTGGTGGCGAGGGCGATCGAGCAGGTGGTAGAGTGGATCTTTAACCTTAGGGAGTGGGCCACACTTGGGTGAATGAAGCTCTTGGTGCTGCCACTGTCCAACAGGCACTTTGTTACCTGCCCGTTGACTCGCACATCCATCATCGAGCACCCTAGATCGTAGGGAATGTCCCTTGTCAGTGTGGTGGTGGCCAGGACCATCTCAGAGTCGGAGTCGTCGCTATCTGGAGGGATGAGGAGTGTCGATAGGGCGCCCTGGTCATCACCCATGTTGACCACGTCGACATCGGTTGTGAGGTGCAGCATGCGGTGGCCGATGGCCTTCGGAGGCGTGGGGAGCTTTGGTAGGGGGCCTGGTCATCGCTCGTGTTGACCACGTCGTTCTCAACATCATCAGGGGCCCTCTGTGTCAGGCGCTGCCTGGCCCAAGATGGCAGTAGGACGTGGGAAGCTGCTGCATGGCTGGCATCCTTCCCCAGCCGTGTCTGCTGAGCCGGGGCAAGTGACGTCATTATGTCGGCTGGAAGTGACATCACACCGTGAGCTGGATGTGACCTCCTTGTAGTTCTCAGTGAGCAACGAGGTCGAGGGCTGGTGCAGATGCTCAGGCCACACGCTGCGACAGATGTTGCGCGGTTGATGTCGGGGAAGATGGAAGTTGTCGTGGGGAAATGGCGCCATCCGCACGTGCACATGGGGGGGGTCCGCGGGGGGAGGTAGGGAGGTCATAGAGGGCCACTGAGCTGCTGGCAGGTTTAGAGAGGCACACTTTTGCAAAGTGGCCTCTCTTGCCACATCAGGAACAATACAGGTTCCTAGCTGGGCAGTTTTGGCGTGATCGTCAATCTGACCTACACCAGGACCCACAGTACTTACAGGGGCATCGGGCGCCTGCTGCAGCAATGTCCTCCTCCCCAGCTCGGCCTGGGGCTGCAGCTGCAGTGTGTGAGGGCCATGAGGAAGTCTGGGGAAAACTGGAATTGAAGGCTTCGACGTGCAGGGCTGCTGCTTCCAGGGTTTGGACCACATGGTTAGGGCATAGATGTTGTCCTCCAGCAGCTTCTGCTGGATGGCCCTCGAGTGTAGCCCTCGGATGAAGGATCCCAGATCAGCCTCTCAACCTCCTCTACACCTACCTTGGGTTCAGCCAAACACGGTCGGGCCAACTCTCGCAAGTGTCCCAGGTAAGTCTCAGCCGTCTCCCCGGGTTGGGTTGCTGGGCTCAGATGTTGAGGAGGTACCTTGCATAGACCACATTCATGGGGGGGCTTGTACAAGTTCTCAAGTGTTTCCATTGTGCTCTTGTATGTGGTGCAGCCTTTGGTTACCTGGAAGGCTCGGGGACCCAGCTTTGACTGGAGTAGGACCAACCTCTTCTAATTAGAATCCAGGATATCGCCCTCGTGTGCCTCGATGATTGCCTTGACCACGTGCTGCCAGATCTCGAAACGTGTCTGTGGTTCCGGGTGGCGTGGTTCAACCTTGAGGCTCCCTGTGCACAGGAGTTTTTCCATGGCAGCTGTGGGAAAATTTTGTGGATTAAATTGTGGTGCACTGTTCGACAGAATCAGACACACACAAGGTAAAGACTGAACAACAGGGTTTAATCCACAAAGACTTCCACAGAGCCAGGCTGGCTGTGGCTGCAGCAACTCAGTGTGAGGCCTCGGGAGGCCGGCACAGGCTTATATCTCGGAGGGTGATTGACACCCAACCGGGTGGGTCTTGATCCATTCAGGCCAACTGATTGGCAGCCGGCCAGATGTTATCCTGTCCCCTTACACTCCTGCAGGTACAGAGGTTGCCCCCTGCAGTAGGCCAGTGGTGTACCACCACAGCATTCAAGAGTAAAATCTGCAGATGCTGTGATTGTAGTTAATACAAAAAAAAGTGCAGGAGAAACTCAGCAAGTCCCTCAGAACCCATAGGAACCAAGGATACATAACCCACATGTTGTGACTGAGCTCTTTGTTAAGCAAAAAGCAGGTTCACAGCGAGGGCTGGGATTCATCAGATATATATTTCACTAATCTTGTGCAATTAAAGAAAGTAGCTGGCAGTTGATTGAATGGTCTGAACCTGTGTGACCGATTACTGAAGACTGAATTGAATTGATTAATGTTACTTGTCCCAAGATACAGTGAAAAAGGTTCTGCGTAGGCTGTCTAGGCTGCAAAGTGCAGCGCACGGAGAAACGCGCAGTTAAACAAGAGCACCATCTTTAATCAATGATCGGTGCCCTCAGTGTCTGATAACAGCACAAAAGCAACTGTCCCTTAAATCGGGTTCATGTTTTCAATCTCGTGCACCTTCTGCCCCAAAGAAATGGAGTGAAGAGAGCGCCAACAGGTTGGCATGGCCCTTTAATACATTAGTAACTTTCCCGAGACAGTCAAAGGTGAAGATGTAGATTTAGATTTGATTTCGATTTACTGCCAGAGTACATACATGACATTACATACAGCCCTGAGATTCCTTTTTCCAACCGGCAGTGCAAAAAATAAACTGTACATAGCATAAACATGTAGACAAACAAAGAACTGTAAACAGGTAATGAATGTAAATAAACTGTGAAATACAGAGAGAACAAAAGAAAATCAATAAAGTGTACAGGTAAGAGTCTTTAGATGAGTCCCTGATTGAGTTTGTGGTTGAGGAGTCTGATGGTGGAGGGGGAGCAGCTGTTCCTGAACCTGGTGGGGCGAGTCTTGTGGCACCGACACCTCTTTCCTGATGGCAGCAGCGAGAACAGAGCATGTGCTGGGTGGTGAGAGTCTTTGATGACTGCTGCTGCCCTCTGACGGCAGCGTTCCCTGTAGACGGACTGAATAGATGGGAGGCTGGTTTCTGCGATGGTCTCAGCTGTGTTCACAACTCTCTGTGGCTTCTTGAAAGTTGGTGGGACATACCAAATTTTGTAGGCTTCTGAGGAAATAAGGTTGTTGTTGAGCATGGAGGAACATAGAGAGTGGGATTCAAGAGGAAAAGGTGTTTGTTTTGGATGTTTGGATGGAAGGGGTAGAGGTGGGGTGAGGTGGGGGGGGGGAGGAGGAAGAGTTCCCTGCATTCCACATCCTGGAATGGTGAGCAGTTTTGACAGATGAAAGTATGATCTCAATTTTGGTGCCAAAGTTGTCCATCGGCACCTCGTACTGCTAAGTATGCTGGAGGCAAAGAAGAAGGATTTCAGAAGAGCTCTTGCAGTAGTGATGCCAGGAATTATATCTGAGTGAATGTTTTTGGCAGATGACAGCTGCATCTGATAATGCTTTATGGGATCCATCAGTTACAGCTACTCCAGTTGTTCTCCTTACATTGTCCATTGAGAGAGAGAGAGAGAGAGAGAAAGAGAGAGAGAGAAAGAGAGAGAGAGAAAGAGAGAGAGAGAGAGAGAGATTGAGAGAGATTGAGAGAGAGAGATTGAGAGAGAGAGATTGAGAGAGAGAGATTGAGAGAGAGAGATTGAGAGAGAGAGATTGAGAGAGAGAGATTGAGAGAGAGAGATTGAGAGAGAGATTGAGAGAGAGAGATTGAGAGAGAGATTGAGAGAGGGGGATTGGGCGAGGGAGGGGGATTGGGCGAGGGAGGGGGATTGGGCGAGGGAGGGGGATTGGGCGAGGGAGGGGGATTGGGCGAGGGAGGGGGATTGGGCGAGGGAGGGGGATTGGGCGAGGGAGGGGGATTGGGCGAGGGAGGGGGATTGGGCGAGGGAGGGGGATTGGGCGAGGGAGGGGGATTGGGCGAGGGAGGGGGATTGGGCGAGGGAGGGGGATTGGGCGAGGGAGGGGGATTGGGCGAGGGAGGGGGATTGGGTGGGATGCACTTACCAAATTTTGATCTATCTCAGCACTTTGCTCTAAGACATTCCACTCAACGCGGGGCAGGTTATTGTTGTGCAGACACCTTTCTGTGATTTACTTGCACATGCTCTAACTCCCACTGCCTATTGTGAGGCCTACGGTATAAGCCCAGCTGAGTGATTGCCCCTCTTATTTTTAAATCTATGTCCCTTTGGACAATATCCTTTCTATGCGTTATCTTTATATTCTGGATGATCAGTCGCGCAGCTCCCTCTCCTCTCTTGCATTCCCCTCTGTCATGTCCAAACTCTCTGTACCCAGGTGCATTTGCTACTTATGCAGCCACATCTTGATTCCAAGTGCTGAAGTGGATGCGATAGGGGTCTGTAGCAGGTGGCAGGGGAAGATCCTGAGCTGAGGGAGCTGGAAGTAACCATGGCCCTGACCCTGACCTCCAGGTGCAAATGAACTTGTCACAGACGTAGTTTCATTCCGAACAGCAGGCGATCACTGCTTCAGCAAACAATGTGGTATGAGAGTTGGCCCTTCAATGCCTCGTTTCTTTTATTTTTGCCCCTAGTCCCACAAAATGTGTAGTTTCAGGTAAAACTGGATTTAAAAAGACTGGTTGAGAATCACACCGAATTGTGGGTGTCGGACTAGGGGGAAAGTTATACTGGAAGTAAGATACTTTGACAAACAGGAGTCCCAATGACACAAGAGTCAATGCACGATAAGACACTCAGAAATGTGTGACACTACTCTGTTCCTAGTTGAATTAGCCGAACGGTCTTCAGAGAGACGTGCTACTGAGTTTTAGGAGAAGTGCAGAAAACAAAGTAGAAGTCGGAAATGAAAACGCAAATCCTCCTGAGCTGTTTCTTCATGATACTAATGATATGTCAATTCAGGTAGCCTTGTTGGAACCAGCATGGTACAGTTGCGAGGCCTAATTACTGAGACCATTTCCAGCGCAAGTCTGTGGCTATCACAATGAAACAAACACATTGGTAATTTTAACCTAATTTGCTGAACAGAAAACTGAGAGGATTGGGCAGAATTCACATTCTGCTGAATGTTAATTGGAGAATGAAATCAGGCCACTAGTAAACATTTTTCTCCCAGTCCCGTTGTTTTCCCAAAATGAGCAGATAGAGAGAGTTAGAGAAAAATTCACCTCAGAAAGTTTAAACAAATGAGGCCAAATACAATAGTGGTCATTCTTGAGTATTAAATTCTATCTCCAAACAGAATTATAATGTTTTCCATTGAACAAGCCAATTGTAAAAATAAATAATTTTTTACTGATGCGCAGTGTAGACTTATTTGGAGAAAGAATGCTGGTGTGGGAAAAGGGTATTGCTTACCATATTGTCAGTAGGGTGAAACTAACTTGTCTCACGACGGTCTACACCAGCTCGTGTTCCCTTATGGATGATAGCTTCACGTCATTCGCTCCTCAGTCAAGCAGGGTGGCATTATTGGTGCAGTGGGAGCTATTACAGCACCAGCGACCTGAGTTTCAGTCCGGAAGGAGTCTGTACGTTCTCCCTTTGTCGGCATGGATTTTCTTCTGGTGCTCCAGTTTCCTACCACATTACAAAGATGCAGGGCGTTAGATGGTTAATTGGTCACACGTCACAGGCTCATGAGCCAGAACGGCCTGTCCCTAAGCTGATTCTTTACATTAAAATTAAATAAAAATTAAAATCATGCAGGTCTGGGGGATAAACCAGGAACATTTTTAGTAAAGAAGCAAAGCTATTGTGTCCAATTTTAGGTTCAGGCTACAAGTAAAAGAGACATTGAATTAACAAGAGAACTAAATAAAGTAAAAGAAAAAAGTTTAAATATATGTTTTCAGCATATTCTGCAAAAATGTTTTTAATATTCAGAGAGAGAGAGAGAGAGAGAAAAGAAAGGTAGAAAGAGAGAGATGGTTCATGAAATGGAAGAGATGAAAGACTGCACGTCACATGAGCAAAATGGGAATATGTTTTAATGAAACTTAAATTCAAAGCTAGCTTCATGAACAGGGGCTAATATTGAACTGCAGGCTCAACACGCGCATGGAAGAACAGAGCGAGAGGGACGAGTGCAGGCAGCATGGTGTGCTAACTTCAAGGTTACCTGTACTTTGATTTAAAATGTCTGTCTGTAATTGTGCAAATCTTACCCAGGCACAGGCAGTGTAATTTTCTATTAAGCATTTCTATAATCAGAAGCAGATTTTGGGTGACATGATGTGGAACATAAACTTTTCCATTAGGTTCATACATACAAAAAAATTGGAGACTTTGAAGTGGTTTTCAACAGGAGAAAACAAAAACCCCACCTGCGAATAAGTACCAGTTGTAGCCATGATTTCCCATGTTTTTTTCTATATTATGCACGTACAGGCCAAGTTGTGCAGCAAGACATAAATAATTGATTCTTCATGAACATCAATTACTCTTGTAACAATGCCAAACCATCAAATTTATGGTCTGCATTAATACACTCCTAACCTCTGACTGTCAATGTTTACCGACTATGAATGGATCTTCAATCAACTACAACAATTTTTTAACTCACAATAGGCCAAACAGACCACATGGTCCCAGCACACATCGGCTCTATTATAACCTTCCCATTTAAGATCATATTCGTTGCACTGTCTCGTATTCTTAAATTATTTTTCTTTCTCTTTTTAAAATATTTTCATTGATTCCAATAAAGGACTTGTACAAACAAAAAGGGTACCATTCAATAAGATCCTATGGACAGTTACATAAACTAAATAAGATATTCTGCATATCACTAACATACATAAATTGCAAATCATATCCATAATTCATATTCTAAATAGCACAAAAAACCCTCTAATAATACAAAATAAAAGGAAAGAAGACACCTTACTTAACTGTGTTGCTAGATGTAAGAGGATGACTGGTATTTAAAAGAAAAACAAAGGTTAAAAAAATTAATATAAGGAACATGGGAAAGTTTCAAGTCAGACAGTTTAATTACAATAGAGTAAAATTATTAAGTAAGATAGTGAGTCACAAATGACCCCCACATTCTTTTCATTTCAAGTATTAATTCACTTTCCTTTTGTAAGCTTGATTCGAACCATTATTCATGGTGACAACACATCTTAGCAAGCCTCTGGGTGATAAAGAAAAGCCCTTCATTCTTTGAACATCACATTAAACATCACTTTTTTTTTGCACTAACTGGATCTGTGAATCTTTATTGACTGATATTTTTAAAATATTTATTATTTCTTTTTGTATCTCATGGTGAAATGTGATCATTTCATTTTCATCATTCTTGTTGCTGCCTTCTTGTGTGGCTGCAGCAAGGATGAATTTCAGTGGATGTGGACATTGCATTTGGGCATATTACAGTAAAACACTCATAGCAAGTTAAATTTAAAGTTACCAATTTATTCTCTGTCAATATTTTTATTAGCTTCATTGTATAAATGCATGAGAATAAAATAGAATATAATAAAAAATAATACAGATGGTGTTGTAACCTATGTTACATTAAAAAGTGAAAAAAAACCCACTAAACTTATCTAGCTCCAGCCTACAGAGGCTTAACATGGACAAACCACTACTGATAGAAAAAAAAGGTAACCAATGGGGCCATAAACCAGAAAATAGTTAATCTTACAAATTTTGAAATTAATTAAGAAGCCCCCATAAAGAAGCAAAGTTAAGGTTCATTTCAGTCCTGGAACATCTAATTTTTTCCACCCAATGTCAGACATGCCATCATATCGGACGACCAGAGTGTGAGTGGGAGGGACAGCATCTTTCCATCTCGTTAATGTGGCCCTCCTAGCGATAAGGGAGGCGCGGGCAACTACCCGGGATGGTGATGCATTCAATATCAAACCTGATGGCCCACTTATTCCAAAGAGAGCGAGAAAAGGATTTGGAGTTAAAGTAATATTAAGAACTCAAGACAAGGTATGAAATATCCCTTCCCAAAAATTGGAAAGAGAAGACGAGAACCATTGCCTTCTTCAGTTATACATCCATCACATTTAGAAGAGAGATTAGAATAGAATTTATCCAATTAACCTACAAAACCCGTACGTTTTTGGAGGGTGGGATGGAAGTGGAACCCCCGGAGGAACTTCACGCAGTCACTGTGAGAACTCCCTACAGACAGTGGCAGATTCAAACCCAGGTCACTTGAGGTGTAAAAGCTAACTGCTATGTTAACCTTGACACCCTATACTTCTGTTCTCAATGGACTGAATGTCCTTAATGAACGGCTTTAGATTTAACTTGTACAGGTGATTTCTCCTACTCTAACTTTATTTTTCAATGCCTTGCTTCACTTTTAATGCCTATAAGTGGCCTCCCCCATCATTAGTTCCCTGCTACCATTTTTTCCTCTTCATCATAGAAACATATAGGATTATGAAGGGTATGGATAGGATAGATGTAGGAAGGTTTTTTGAGCTGGCCGGGGAAACTAAAACGAGAGGACACAGTCTCAAGATTTGGGGGAGTAGATTTAGGACAGAGATGAGGAAAAATAGTTTTTCCCAGAGAGTAGTGAATGTTTGGAATTCTCTAACCAGGGAAGTGGTTGAGGCTGCCTCATTAAGCATATTTAAAATTCGGTTAGATAAATTTTTACATGATAGAGGAATTAGGGGATATGGGGAGAAGGCAGGTAGGTGGAGTTAGGTCATAAATTAGATCAGCCATGATCGTATTGAATGGCGGAGCAGGCTCGATGGGCCGTTTTTGGCCTACTCCTGTTCCTACTTCCTATGTTGCTATGTTCCTATCCAACCCTTGATATCCCTCAACACTGAGGGTTCCATAGACTGCAGACCTCTGCCTTTACCCTTTTAGAAATTTGTTTGGTTGATATAAATGACGTGTAGATTCACATTCAGAGTGTTTCTAAATTTGGTGATGAAACCAGACTTGGGGATGTGACAACCCGTGAGTCAGTGGTAATAGAACATTGGCAGACAAGATGCAATTGGAACATATGTGAAACAAGAGGTAATGCATATTAATAGAAGGGCAGAACATATTTTAAAGAATGAGCAAGAATAGAACGATTATTTTTAAATTTAGAAATTCAGCACGGTAACAGGTCCTTCTGCCCGTGCCACACAAATACACCAATTAACCTACAAACCCTACATGCTTTTGGAGTTTGGGAGGAAACCATAGCACCCGGTGGAAACCACACACAACCACCGGGAGATTGTACAAACTCCTTACAGCCAGCGCCAGATTTGAACCCATGTGACTGGTGCTGTCACACCATCACTCTAACCTCTATGCCAACTGTGCTGCTCCAAATCTAAGGGCTCACATGCGTAGATGTTTGAAGGTGGCAGGGTGCTTGAAGAGAGCATATCACAAAGCATAAAAGTCCTTGGACTTCATATATAGGTGATGAATAGAACAGTAACGCTGAATGTTTATAACACTCAGGCGACGCCACAGCTACTGCGCCCATTTCTGCTCACCACACTTTGGGAAGGATGTGATGAGACTTGCAAAGTAAATTCATCACAATGGTTCCAGGGATGAGGAATTTTAGTTACTTTTAGTCCTTGAGCAACGGACTTGCTGTGAATATGTTGTATAGAGATGCAGAAGAGAAGGACACGTTTAAGTAGGGCAGTGGTTCTCAACCTTTCTCTTTCCATTCACACGCCACTTTGAGTATTCCCTATGCCATCGGTGCTCTGTGATTAGTAAGGGATTGTTTAAGGTGGTAGATGGGTGGGAAGGGAAGGTTGCAAATCACTGCTCTAGGCCAAATTGTTACTGAAAATTTTGCTTGAGAAAAATTCTCATTAGTCCATTTCCTTTGGAGCGATGAAACCGTGCACGTAACGAGTCAATAAGGTACGATTAAAACAGTGGTTTTCAAACTTTTTCTTTCCACCTTAAGCAATCCCTTACTAATCACAGAGCACCTATGGCATAGTGATTACTTAGTGGTATGCGAGTGGAAAGAAAAAGGTTCAGAACCGCTGAAGTAGGGTGACAGAAGGACCAGGGAATGTACAGATTAGGGGAATAGGAGGACATGGAAATTAATCTTCTAATTCTGAAAACCATAAAGAACTACAGCTGGCTGTCTGGGAACGTGGTGGAGGTGGAGAAGATCAATGATTTGGAGGAGGTTCCCACTGTTCTTGAAAGAAACAATTGAGCAACGTTGCAGGAACAAATACACTATGTGGGGTAAATGTCCTTCTGTGGTGAATTACTCAGTGAAAAAGTGAATCTGTATGGATGATCAGAGCTGAAGAAAACAGAATGCACATTCCAAAAAATAGGTCATGAGAGAACTTAGTCTCCCGACAGCTCAGATTACAGTCACGATTAGATCAAAGACTTACTGCTTATGGGTAAGGACACACAGACACGCATTTTGGTTTGACTCCTTGACTCTCCAGGAATCTGCTTCCTTCTGGGCTGGAGTCCATTTATCCATTGGCTCTTGGTGACAGATACTTGCAACTGCTTTTTTTTTTGCCCTGCCATGGCCTTGACTGACGGATTTGCTGTCTCCCTCAGAGGAAATCCAGGCCAGTTTTCAGTTTCCCCATTCTGTCCCTCATTCAATGATGTGATTTTCTTCTTGTTCCCAGAGTGATCTGGAGTTTTGCCTCAGTCCTGTTGCCCTCTTGCTCGCTGACTTCAAATTTGTTTTGAATGGGCTGAATCGGCTCCTGATGTTGATTTTATGAGCTCTTCATCTCCTTGCTGCCAGCCTCCTGCCTACCTCTTGGATCTGCTCTCACCTTGAGGGGTTTCTTCTGTTTGGGATTCTATTTCCGCTTGAATTTAATTTTTCTAAAAAAAATTAGACCTACAGCTCAGTAACAGGATCTTCTGGCCCAAGGGTATGCACCACCCAATTATACCCAATTGACCTACAACCTCTGTATGTTTTGAAGGGTGGGAGGAAACTGGAGCACCCGGTGGAAATGGGGAAAATGCACAAACTCCTTGCAGACAGCCCTGAATTCAGACCTGAATCTGGCGCTGTAATAGCTTCGCGCTAACTGCTACACTATCTGTGCCCCCTAACCCTTCTAACCTTACTGGAACTCACATGAACACAGCTAATGCTCTCTGGACATCTACGTGTGTCATATGGCAACCCTTTTGCTTTGATTAGATGCTAAATGGAATGGTTTGTCCACATTAGCGGCACAATACAACTGCTAGATGTTTTTTGAGACAGGTGCCTCCCTTTGAACCCCTGCAATAGCTGCTGGGGATACTTTAAAAGTCAAAAGATTGTATTGAACGGAAATGAATGGAAAATACTGGAACACTCAACATCCGAGGAAAGAGAAAGGTCAATATTTTGGAGCTGGAACGTTCCATCAGGGCTGTTCCGAAAAGGGTGCTGGACCTGAAGTGGTGGATGTTCCTCCTTCCGCAGATGCTGAATATTTACAGAGGTCACACCAACCAAACCAACTACTGCACTATTCCTTCGGTTGGCTCTACATTTGAGGGGCTGGAACAATTTCACTTACCTGTTTGGCCGCAGCTTCCAATGGTTCACATAAAGGCATTAGGTCTGATTGCTCGTCGTTGGATAAACCTGACTGAATGCGTTAGTCAGAAAGATGATGGACACTGCATGGCGAGAGACAATGTTGGACCTTTCTTTGTAGATTATCCTGCATTACAAGAGTATTTTACGGACTATTGCATTTTGGAAGCCTTAACTTCTATCTGGCTGTGAACAGAGATTAGAAACAGAGCTAAATATACAAGCAAACAGTCTGATTGGGCCAAAGATATAAAGTCAATAATGGATTAAACAGCAAGCAATGCACTCAAGAAAACAAAAATTGCACACAGATGTGGGTTTTGCTGGCAAGTGCAGCATTTATAGATGGCCCATAGGAGAGCAGTGGGGATCCAGCTATTGAACGGCTGCTGTCTGTGCAATTAAATTAATTAATTAAGGGCTCCAATATCGATGAAGGGTTGAATATATATTTGTGTGCCAAGGTGGCACATTTCTTGGTGGGTTTCTTACAGCTGTAGGCCTTTTACGTGCTTGCTGCCTTTCCACTTCAAGCTAAAACAGGGCATGGGCTTGGAAGGCAATGCTGAAGATGTATTGGTGAGTTAAGACATAGTGCTGGAGAAACTCAGCAGGTCAAACAGTATTCTTCTTTTTCTTTTCTTTCTTTGGCTTGGCTTCGCGGACGAAGATTTATGGAGGGGGGTAAATGTCCACGTCAGCTGCAGGCTCGTTGGTGGCCGATGCGGGACAGGCAGGCACGGTGGCAGCGGTTGCAGGGGAAAATTGGTGGGTTCGGGTTGGGTGTTGGGTTTTTCCTCCTTTGCCTTTTGTCAGTGAGGTGGGCTCTGCGGTCTTCTTCAAAGGAGGTTGCTGCCCGCCGAACTGTGAGGCGCCAAGATGCACGGTTTGAGGTGAGATCAGCCCACTGGTGGTGGTCAATGTGGCAGGCACCAAGAGACTTCTTTAGGCAGTCCTTGTACCTCTTCTTTGGTGCACCTCTGTCACGGTGGCTAGTGGAGAGCTCGCCATATAACACGATCTTGGGAAGGCGATGGTCCTCCATTCTGGAGACGTGACCCACCCAGCGCAGCTGGATCTTCAGCAGCGTGGACTCGATGCTGTCGACCTCTGCCATCTCGAGTACTTCGATGCTAGGGATGAAAGCGCTCCAATGAATGTTGAGGATGGAGTGGAGACAACGCTGGTGGAAGCGTTCTAGGAGCCGCAGGTGATGATTCGGAGCCGAACAGGAGCGCGGGTACGACAACGGCTCTGTATACGCTTATACAGTATACAGTGAAGATAAAGATACATGACCAACTTTTTGGGCTTGAGCCCTCATTTCAAACCTTGAGGAAGGCCTCCTGTATATCAGAGAGACTATTGGGAGATCACTTTGTTGAGCCGCAACAGCATGGATCTCCCAGTGGCCGCCCATTTCAATTCCCCATCCCATTCCCTTATTGGCATGCCTGTCAATGGTCTCATGCACTGCCAGGCTGAGACCACCTGCAAATTGGAGGAACAACACATCATCTTCCATCTGGGCACCCTCCAACCGGATGCCATAAACATCGATGTCCCGTTTCCATTAAAACACCCCCCCCAACTCTTTTTCTTCCTTATGGCCTTTCCCCCCCAGCTCTGTTTCTCTCTTTTTCTATCTCTCTCTCTTCCCTGTTCTCTCTCTTCCCTGTTCCCTTTGTCTTGTTTCACCTCTGCTTTTACCATATCCAGTTAACACCTTTAGTTGGTCTGAACTCTTCCCCCAGTCAGTCTTCAGTCTTTATTCCTGTTTTTTGTTTATTCCTTGAATAAAAGTTCAGACCCTAAATGTCGGTAATTAATCTTTACCTCCTGTGGACGCTGCGAGATCGGCTGAGTTCCACCAGCATTTCTGGGCGTTTGTACTATGGCCACAGCATCTGCAGAGTTTCTCCAGTATTGTGTTTTTACTTTAATCGCAGAGTCCGCAGACATTCATATTTTGGTTACTTTTTGGTGAGTTTTTGGAAAGGTCCATCTCGTAAATGGCAGACAACCACGGTGCTACAACACACAAATGTGGAGTGAGTTTATCCAATGGACCATAATGTGTCAGAGTGGGTTCTTCCTGAGCAGTGTAACATGGGCAATTTGGTCAGGTGGGTGTCCAGTGGAGTAGGGGAGGAGATTATGTATTTTGCTTCAAATTCTCACTGGGAGTCACGTTAGGCTTGAGAAGGAACATCGTTAATGGATTAAGATTGATGATTATTTTCTGTTTTACATGTATGTAATATTACTGTCTCTCAAATTTAAAAAAAATTTAAAAAGAAAGAGAGCTCGGTTGGTGTAGCGGTTAACGTAACCCTGTAAAAGCTCCAGCTCTCGGATCTGGGGTTTGAACCCTGTGATGTCAGTAAAGAGTTTGTACATTCTCTCCATGTCTGTATGGGTTTTCCCCAGGGGCTCTGGCTTCCTTCCACCGTGGTGTGTAGGTCAATCAAGTGTAACTTGGCGGCACAGGCTTGTGGGCCAGAATGGCCTGTTACCATGCATTTCTAATGATATATTTTTTTCTAGTATTTTTGTACATGTTAATTCATGAGGTGGATACAAAGCCTCACAAAGAATAATGTAAAATTAAGTCACTGGGTGTGATAGACTTCGAGCGTGGAAGCTGCTGCAACATGACTGTGCATTGAGGGACAAAGTTTTACTGTGTAAAACAGGCCTTTGTCCAGACTGACCAGGTTGTCTCTCTAAGCTAGTTCCATTCGCCTGTGTTTGGCCCATATCCGTCTTTCATATCCATGCATTTATCTACATTAAATGTCCTAAAATCCAGACTGCTCAGGGTCAGTCTGGACTTCCAGATTGTTTTTGGATTCTTGGGAAGTACTTTTAAAATTCAAATTTTAAGGAGGAATAAAGAGATAAACAGGTACATTTCGATAGTTTATTCATTTGCAAATACGGCATGCTTCATTTATCAGAATGAGCAGCTTTAAATTAAAATAAAGTCAACACGGCAAAAAAAAAGTTGTTTTTTTTTCTCGCAAAAATAAGAGTGTTCAATTCTTGAAATTACGTTGAAAGATTAACATTGTAAAGTTACAATTTACTCATAAAGGCATGATAGCTGCTTTATATTAGAAACTATTGAATATGAAAGCAATTTCTTTAAGTGGAATTAAAACTGAACGGGAGAATGATCTGAAAATCTCTTTCTCAGAAGAAGAATGGACTTCAATTTTAGGTCTGACTTACGATTCCTCAATGTGAACTAGGGCATAGTCTTATTCAATTCCAAGTGCTACATCGTGTCCATTTCTCCAAAGTCAAACTTGCTCGAGTTTATCCTGATTATCAGTTCACAAATGTAAAATATTCGATGCCTCTTTGCTACCTACTTTGCAAATACTTTGCAAAAATATTGGACCGCCATTTTTAGAACTTCTTCAACCCTATTTAGCTCCATGTCCTGTTTGGTTTATCTATAAATGTTATTTTACCTTCTAATCAAAGAAGGATTATAGCGTTCTCCACTCTATTAGCCAAAAGAGCAATTCTGTTAAAATGGAAAGATGAGCTCTCACCTTCACATAATCAATGGCTACTACATATTCTGTCCGTTATAAATCTGGAGAAAATTCAGCATAATCAAGATTTCTTTTGATGAGACGTGGGGCCCACTTCTAGCTCATTTCCATCCTTGTTCAGGTTTAGCACGACACACAATATGATTGTTATAGGTTTGATTTTTTTTTCTTTTCATTCTTTCTTACTTATCTCTTACAATATTGTATGTAATATCATTTATTGGATTTAGAATGAAGTCATATTTTGACGGTTATTTGCAAATCTGCAAAGGTTTCATTGCGATTGATTTACACCTTTATTGTTTGTTTTCCTGGTAGAACTCAGTAAGAATAATTTTAAAAGAAAAAAGTACAGCGTATAAATGAATTTCTTTGTGATAAGATTACCCGTATTAAACGAGGTCACTTGCTGCCGCTCTGCATCTGTGGGGCTTAACGCACGTACGCAAATAAAGGCCCGCTAAATTTAATAAGGTTGAGAGTCTGGATTCTCAGGCATCCGGATTTACTTACTCTGGCAGCTCATTCCTCGTACCAGCCTCTGTGTGAAAAAGTTTCTGCCCAACTCTTTTAAATCTTTCCGCTCTCACCTTAAATCTATGCTCTTCCATTTTAATTTTCCCCAGCGCTGGGAAAATAGCTCAGACTATTTACCTTTTCTGTGTTGGCTTATGATTTTATAAACCTCTGTAAGGTTATCCCTTTAGTAAAGTCCCTGCTGGGACAGCCACTCCTTATAACTTAACCAAGTTAGAGAAGAAAACAATGAGGGTGAACTCATTGCTCCAGATTCCCAGGCCAAACCTTGGGCCAAACATGGATAAAAGAGCAGGAATGAGCTAAGGGTGAGAGTCGGTGACCCGATGTAAAACCAAGAAACCCCGGCAAAATTAAAGTTGATGGAAATCAGGAGGAAACTTTCCAATGGCTGGAATCATACATTCTACAAAGATGGTTTAATTTAATTATTATTAATTTAAGATAGTGATTCAGCATGGTAACAGGCCCTTCCGGGTCATGAGCCCACACTGCCTAATTACACCCATGCGACCAATTAACCGAACAAACCCACATGCCTTTGGATAGTGGGCAGAATCTGGAGCCCCCCTGGAGGAAACCCATGCAGATATAGGGAGAATGTACAAACTCCTCACAGACAGCAGCAGATTCTAACCTGGGTTGCTGCCGTCCACTAGACATCGATCTTCTCACTGGTCAAGACATCATTGCGGGACCTCCTCAGGCTCATACCGACCTATTTCATCATTTCACTCTGTAGTGGAGAGAGTGGAGATTTGAGTTCACTTAACTGGTGACTTACCGTGGACACACATTTCCTCACTTGTCAGGAAGGTGCGACAGTGACTGCATTCCCTGAGGAGACTGAAGCGGGCAAAGCTACCGGCCACATTTACGTCAACCTTCAGCAGGAGCTCTATTGAGAGCGTCCTGGCTGGCTGCATCACAGTGTGGTAGGGTTGCCGCAGAGAAATGGATCGGAGGTCAATCCACAGGTCTATAATAGAGAATCGCTGGAGCCTCCCTCCCCTCCCTCATTGATGTGACCTGAAGAGGACACACAAAATCATTGAGGACCCCCTTCCACCCGGCACACAGCATCTTTCAGCTGCTCCCATCAGGAAAGAGATACAGGATTATCAGAAACAGTACCACCAGACTAAGAAATTGCTTCTTCCTACAGGCCGTGGGACCAAATGAACTGCTCACACTAACCATCCGAAACACACAAAACAATATTAATTTACTTATTTGTATTTATGAGAACTTGTCCTGTGTGATAGTACAGATTCTATCACCAATGTGTATATGTATAGATTGTAGTGTAGAATGATTGTGATTGGCTGAGAGCGTAGTCATGCCTACTGGCAGGTCTTAAAGGGTTGCTCCTAGCCAGACCCAGATCATTCTGGACTGGTCGACCTCCATTTGGTACGCTCCAGTCTTCTAGTTAATAAAAGCCTTGGATTGGATTTTTTCGACGCGCTGTACATCCTGCATATGTATTGTTTGTCTATTTGTCTGTTATGAGAACATTTTTGCCATACCTTAAGCCCGAAACGTCGGTTATGTATCTTTATCTTTTCTACACAGTTTGACCTGCCGAGCTTCTCCAGCATTTTGTGTTTTTACTTCAGCCACGGTGTCTACAGATTTTTGTGTTTTCCACCGAGGACTGGAGACCGCTGTTTCCTTGTGCTGTACTTGTGAAATCAGATGACAATAAACTTGACTTGACTTGAGTGGCATTCCTTCCAACCCTGAAGTCAGAAAAGAAGATGCCCACTGATTGTAGCACAACGTTCAAGCCCATTGCAGTGCCTCTGGAAAGGAAGCGGTTTGTACTTGCATGCAAAAATTAAAGTATAAATAATATTCAGGCAGAGGCGGATGAGTAACATTCTACCAGCAAGAGTTTAACTTGACATTGAAGAGATTTCCCATCACAGAATTCGCCAAGGCCTCACCTGAACATTCATAGCCTTCAAACACTGGCTGCACTCTCTTTTCTTTGGCTTGGCTTCGCGGACGAAGATTTATGGAGGGGGTAAAAAGTCCACGTCAGCTGCAGGCTCGTTTGTGGCTGACCAGTCCGATGCGGGACAGGCAGACACGATTGCAGCGGTTGCAAGGGAAAATTGGTTGGTTGGGGTTGGGTGTTGGGTTTTTCCTCCTTTGCCTTTTGTCAGTGAGGTGGGCTCTGCGGTCTTCTTCAAAGGAGGCTGCTGCCCGCCAAACTGTGAGGCGCCAAGATGCACGGTTTGAGGCGTTATCAGCCCACTGGCGGTGGTCAATGTGGCAGGCACCAAGAGATTTCTTTAGGCAGTCCTTGTACCTTTTCTTTGGTGCACCTCTGTCACGGTGGCCAGTGGAGAGCTCGCCATATAATACGATCTTGGGAAGGCGATGGTCCTCCATTCTGGAGACGTGACTCATCCAGCGCAGCTGGATCTTCAGCAGCGTGGACTCGATGCTGTCGACCTCTGCCATCTCGAGTACCTCGACGTTAGGGGTGTGAGCGCTCCAATGGATGTTGAGGATGGAGCGGAGACAACGCTGGTGGAAGCGTTCTAGGAGCCGTAGGTGGTGCCGGTAGAGGACCCATGATTCGGAGCCGAACAGGAGTGTGGGTATGACAACGGCTCTGTATACGCTTATCTTTGTGAGGTTTTTCAGTTGGTTGTTTTTCCAGACTCTTTTGTGTAGTCTTCCAAAGGCGCTATTTGCCTTGGCGAGTCTGTTGTCTATCTCATTGTCGATCCTTGCATCTGATGAAATGGTGCAGCCGAGATAGGTAAACTGGTTGACCGTTTTGAGTTTTGTGTGCCCGATGGAGATGTGGGGGGGCTGGTAGTCATGGTGGGGAGCTGGCTGATGGAGGACCTCAGTTTTCTTCAGGCTGACTTCCAGGCCAAACATTTTGGCAGTTTCCGCAAAGCAGGACGTCAAGCGCTGAAGAGCTGGCTCTGAATGGGCAACTAAAGCGGCATCATCTGCAAAGAGTAGTTCACGGACAAGTTTCTCTTGTGTCTTGGTGTGAGCTTGCAGGCGCCTCAGATTGAAGAGACTGCCATCCGTGCGGTACCGGATGTAAACAGCGTCTTCATTGTTGGGGTCTTTCATGGCTTGGTTCAGCATCATGCTCCATCCGTAAAAGACGCTGCAGTGATTTTTCAAGATTTCTTGAATATGACCTACCTAAACCTGCAGCACTCTCCACATGGAAGGGCAAGGGCAGTAGGCACTTGGACAAAGCACCACCTGCGGGTCCACCTGCGGGCAGGAATCGGCACACCTATCCTTCAGTCTGTTTTTTCCCAATTCCACATAATTAAGTGAACATAAATTCTACAGTTGCAGTATGTCTCTGGATATTTATCTAAGTATCTGGTAAACTAATCATTCACCATGAGCAAATTCTTTGTGAAAGAGTCCAATTTCCTCATGGTGGCAGAATCTCAGAACTAGATGAGGGGCAGAATAGATTTCTGACCATTAGTTCTTATGTGGGTTCTTGACACCCTGACCTTCTGGATCAGAGGTAAGAGCATGTCAAACTGATCCACAACTGATCACTAGAACCTGATCCTTACCAAAATGTCCATAGGTGTTACTTCTATTGCATCTTTAGGTCCTGTTCAAGGCTTAGATCCTGGGATGAGATTTTGCCTCAGGTTGCGGTCAATGAAACCAATTGCACTAATCTGAGTCATGGCTAAAATCAGTCAAGATTGAGAGCACTTTGGCCTTTCATAAAGCCATGGTGGATAATTGAGAAAACAGCAAACCCATCATATGTGCTAGTCAGCATTTGGATGGCTATTCCAAAGGAGGACATGATCGTAGGCTATCATATATATATGTGTGTTTGCATTTGTTGTTTTTGCAATACCATTTAAATTAAACGAAATATCCTCCTTTGCAATGGTCTCTCTACTCAGCACTGAAACTGGGCAAAAGTATGGAAGATGAGATACACACTGAGAAATGTTCGGTTCTACATTTTGGCAGTGGAAATAAAGAGTCAGATGTGGAGAAAATTCAAACCTCGGAAGTGCAAAGGGACCTGGGCATCCTCGTGCAGGGAAACCTAAATGTTAATGACCAGGGGTGGGATTGGTATGAAGAAAGCGAATGCTATGTTGGCATTCATTTCAAGGGGAATAGTGTATAAGAGTGAAGAGGTGTTGTTGAGGCTCTATGGGGCACTGGCGAGACCTTATTTGGAGTACTGTGTGAAGTTTTGGGGCCCTTATCTTAGAAAGGATGTGTTGTTGTTGGAGAGGGAGCAGAGGAAGTTAACTAGGATGATTCCTGGAATGCAAGAGCTAACGTAAGAGGAACATTTGGCAGCTCTTGGGTATATTCATTGGAGTATGGAAGAACGAGAGGTGAACTCATAGAGACACTCCGAATTTTGAAAGGCTTTGACAGAGTGGATGTAGATGTTTCCCTTGTGGGTGAATCAAGGACAGGGGGGGGGGGTCACAGTCTTAAAATTAGAAGTTATCCATTTAAAACAGAGAGGAGGGTTGTGGATCTGTGGATCATTGCTCACTGCCACATACAGTGGTGGAGGCCAGATCATTGGGAGAACTGAAACAGGAAATGGATAAGTATCTAATTAGTAAGGGTATCAAGGGATATGGGAGAAAGGTTGGAAATTGGAACTAGGTGTGAGCACCTAGTGTAGAGTCACAGAATAGACTCGATGGGCCTAGCGGCCTGCTTCTATTCATCCTCTGGATGCTGCGAGACCTGCTGAGTTCCTCCAGCATTTTTGTGCCTTGATTAATGCAGGACTGCAAAGTTTGAACTGAAACGGCATTTTCCACAATTCTGAGACCAAAAGAATGAAGACATCGACATGTTATGAGTTCAAAGAGATCTCAAGGGCAATGACTTTAGAAGCCGGTTTGCATGTGATCTTGAGTATTTTTGGCTGGAAGATTTTTTGTGCGCTGACCAAATCAGAGTTCAAATCAAATCGCTAATGTTTTTGTGCAGATTACATATTTGACCTGAATTGTGGGGGTAAAGAGAAACAAAGAAATCTTTGTCATGGTATTAATTATGTTGTAATATATCCAGCTATCTTTGCAGTCACAAGTTCTATTAACAATATGCAGTTGTATGGCACTTGTGTTAAAATGTTAATAGCTACTGTAGGTAGACAGTTCACATGAACACAGGCACAGCAAGAGTCTCTCAGCTGCCTCAGTGTGGAATTCTTGTTGCACAGGTGGTTATAATTATAATCAGCCCTTAAAGCCACTTTAAAAATCCATTTGCTTATTTTTATGCATTTCATTTCCACATTAATGAACTTGTTTCCAATGCAAATTGTGGAATTTGAATTATATTTAACATTGCAGGGCATCATTGCTCGTGGTCTTAATAAGATTTTGTGAAGTCCCCATGCCCTCAGTGCTATAGTTTGAACATTCCAATACCCCTTGTATTAAAACAATGCACGTAGAGAAAAGGACTGCATCATAAAAATGTCAGAGTTGAACAAGCATCTCATCACTCACAAGTAACATAGCTGCAATAAGCTCTTTATAATTAATATGGAGATGGATAATATTTGTTTCTCTGCATTTAATGGAGATGGTTCACTCCAGTAACATTGCAGCATTTGCCGCCTGAATTATTGAACCAGAACTTCCTGGAAGTGGCAGCATTCCTCGGCCAAGAACCCCCAATTTTGAGTATTCCTGGATGGACGTGGCAATTCCTGACTCCTCTGCAATGTGGTGTTCCTCATGGGATCCGCTGTTGGGCCCACGTACCTCCCCAGCACTTGCATCGTCTGCTGCACTCATGTCAGAGAATGAGAGGAGTGAAACACAAAAGTCTGCAGACACCGTGATTGAAGTAAAAACACAGCGCTGGTGAAACTCAGCAGGTCAAACAGCGTCCTTTGTAGAGCAGAAATAAATGTATATATAACCAACGTTTCGGGCTTAAGCACTTCTTGTAGGCAGGTGCCCCCGCCCCACCCTGAAAAAAAAAACCTCCCTGAGTTTCTCCAGCGTTGTCTTCCTAGTTCAATCATGGTGTCGGTAGACATTTGTGTTTCACTCGTGTCTACTGTGAAACCTCTTGGAGGGATGCCTACCCTGTAATTCTCCTTTACCTTGATGAAGGGCTGAAGTCCGAAGCATTGATTATGTATCTTTTATCTTTTGTTACATAAGGTACAGTTTGACCTGCTGAGTTTCTCCAGCAGTTTTTTTTTTACCATGTCAGAGAATGTTCATTTGAATGGACACTCAAGGGTAATGTAATCAAATCTTTGTGAAGCAATTGAGTTTAAATAAACTTTTTTTTGGAGTTATTGTTTTAAGTGTATTGTTTTACTTATTTTAACAATTTTAATTGTTAATTGAGTTCTAATAATTTTTGAATTTCTGGAAAATAATTCAGATTGATAAATTTCAAGTAACGCTGCTATTACATAAGTACTATTCCGCTGAAGAGTATTAGAGTGTCCAGCGGTTTTGCCATTGCTGAACACCCGCTCCCTATCGAGTCCCAATCAATATCTTCGGGGTCATTATCAAACACACAAGAACCTGGACCCTCCCCAGGATGAGTGATCAGCTTGATTGATTCCCCATTCACCACTGCAAACATTCATCCATCCACTTTCACTCCAGTGTGTACCAGCTGCTATGCAGACAAATCATCAAGGTTTCTCCTACAGCAATGCTCAAACCTGCAAACTCAACCACCTGACAACACCAAGGTGTCATATGCATTGGAACCAACCACACTTGAACTTCTCCTCGACTCCCCACCCTTCCCCTCAGAATCAGGAACATGCCATATACTTTGTTTTGTCTCAGCATCACGGTGCAAACATTCATATAAACCACTTTATGAAATAAATAAAATTAATGCAAGAAAAAGCCAATGTAAGGCAGTGTCTTTGTTCATTCAGGAATCTGTTGGCCACAGGGGAGAAGCTGTCCTTGTGCCGCTGAGTGCTCGTCTTCGGGCTCCTGTACCTTTTCCCCGATGGTAGTGGGTGGTGGGGGTCCTCAAGGATAGAGGCTGGTTTCTTAAGGTTCAGCCTCATGTAGATGTCCTTGAGGGAGTGAAGACTGGTGCCCACGATGCAGCAGACCGAGTTAACAATCCTCTGGAGATTTGTCTTGTCCTGAGAGTTGGCACCTCCATATCAGGCAGTGATGCAAAACCAGCCAGAATGCTCCCCACAGTACCCCTGCAGAAGTTTTCGAGAGTCTTCGGTGACGTACCGAATCTCCTCAAACTCCTCACAAAGTATAACCGCTGGCGAGCCTTCCTCGTGATTGCACTGACATGGAGGCCCCAGGACAGATCCTTGGAGATGTTGACACCCAGGAATTTTAAGTCTTGACCCTTTCCACTGCTGACCCCACGATGAGGGCTGGATCATGTTCTCCTGACTTCCCCCTGAATTCCACAATCATCTCCTTGGGTTTGCTAACGCTGAGGGCAAGGTTATTATTCTGACACCACTCAACTAGCTGATCTATCTCCCTCCTGTACCTTCACACCACCACCCTCACCTGTCCAAGTCACACTCCATTTTTGGAGAGGGAATTAGTAATGGCAGTAAAGATGGGTTATCCTTATGCCACCACATCACATGAATTAATCGACCAAATTATTGGACAAAAGAAGTTTTAAGAGCACCTGAAAAGGAGGTGAAGAGGATTAATCCAAAGCTTCAGATCCAGGTAGTTCAAGTTTCAAGCCTCAGCTTTTATTTTTGCTAACATCACAACTTATCTTGAGAATGCATCAGTACACATTTCAAATAACCGGGAGTTTGGAGTGCAAGGGGAAGTTCCATTGTAAACTCCAATCCATTTTAATGTCTGGGCTCATTTGCATTCTCCTGCACCAGAGAGCTGAATAACCTCAGTGCCAGCAGGCAGGAGAGGAAGTTCGAAGGGCTGCAATGAGAATCCAGACTGACATTTGCATTGGTGGTGGATTGGTAACAGATGCCAATGCTGGGAGCGAGAGGCCCAGTTGAGGATGGGAAATCAAAGGACTCATAATGGGTCACATTTCTCTTCTGGCCTACAATAAATACATTAAAACGTGCATGCTTACCTCAGCCTTTTCTGAACAGTCTTGGCAAGTCCAGCTGATGAAGTTGATCCATGTGGGCCTCTCACATTTTTTTTGTTGTTGTCTGAGCTGGATTAACAACCCAAGAGCAGTGAGGACTCTCCCAATGTCCCTCTTGGGTCTGCCTTGAGACAAGTTAAGATGACAAGACATGAAACCATACACGTCTTAAATCCTCACCCAGACGCTCCTTGTCTGGTTGCTGCTGAGACAAGGCCTGAGAGTACTAAATCAGGATGTGAAATTAGAATATTTTGAATAACTTTGTATGAATTATGACTGATGAGAGAAAAGAATGACATTTTTACCAACAAATTCTGGGCATTAAAATATTGGTCATTGTAAATCCCTGCCAATAAAACATTGAGCCTTAGAAGAACATTACCACCTTATTTATTATGGACAGAAGATGATTAAAATCAGCCCTTGTCATTTTTCAATGAAATATGAAACAACTGAAATTTTTCTATTTGAAAAACATACTTGGACCATAAGATCAAAAGACATGAAATGGTTTGATATAATTTTTTTAAAGGCATTTTGATGTATGTTTGAATGAAAGTATTGAACGATTAGTTTAAAAGGAAGAAGGCCGATTCCCAGAGATTACATTATATGTGATTATTCCATTTTGGTTCTTGAGCCACTTTCTTTCTGCTCCACCAACGTTTCGTCTGCTGGCCTTGGCAGGTCTCCTGCCCCCACCGCCTTGCAGGATCTTCGACACCACCCTCTGCTGGCAAGTTATTGGCAAGGAGTCGTCATGCTGAATGTATCAAAGACCTTGGCCTCTCCTTTGCAGCCTCCCTCCTGGTGTGTATCTTCATAGGTTGACACCATTGTCACAGTAGATAGCAGAAGTGTCAGAAGTGCACTAGACCCTAGTCTCATCCTGGCACGCATGCACAGACTTCACTTGGGCACATCTTCGCACGTGTGTGAAGCATCTTAATCCTCTTCCAGACTTAACATTTCCCGCAGCAATTTGACCAATATCGCTGCAGCTCACGGCTGTAATCATGATGTAATGTGGCTTTCAGTAATAATTGTGTAGACCATTAGTTAAATTAAAAACAGGCTATTGCAGACAAAATGCTTGTATTTTTCCATTTCAATTTTTTTCTCTCCTCGCCTTCTACCAAAGATGAATACCGTCCTAAAATAAAGCCCAAGGGTACAGGCTCAAATTAGATGTGAAACAGAAGGAATCAGAATAGTGGAGTTTCGGCAAAGCAAACAATAAACTAATTTTCTGAATCATTTTGTTCTAATGGCCTGTTTAAAGTAACTGTAGCCTTGACAACATTGGACTGCACTTTATCATAAACATTCCTTCAGTGCTCTCCTCTTCTCTGCAACCTTAAACATTCTTAACTTCTCACAGGGCTAATGAAGGTTGCTCAACTCAAAACATCAACGGTTTCATCCCCCACTGGTGCTGCCTGACCAACTGAGCCCTCGCAAGATTCCCTGGTATGTTTTTTTCTTGGCCATACACCAACATTCATGGGAATGGACATTGGTCTCACACGGCGACTTTATCTACAGGATAATTGTTTCAGGAAATATTGCAATTGACAACAAAGGGGCAACAAACTTTAAAAGGATTAATTATGATCGACAGTCTGACTGAGAATCTATCTGAGAGATGACCTGCCTGAGCTGTGATACTATGGTGGGGGAGTTCTCTTGACGTGAGCTCAACCCGAACATGTCTATGTTAGAATGATCAACTGACTTTGGTGTATACGATTTATACAATCTTCTGAGGTGGCTAAATGTCTCATTTATTGGAATCCATTTTAAAGAACAAAAAAAAAGAACTTGCAAACAGCAATGTACTATTATGACCAGATAATCTTTTCTAATGGTCACAAGATATGAGAGCAGAAGGTGGCCAATCGGCCAATTGGGTCTGCTCTGCCATTTAATCATGAGCTGATCCTTAGCACTCAGCCCCACTCCCCATAACCCTTGATGCCCTGGCTAATCAAATACCTGCCAATTTCTGTCTTACACCCAACAATCTTGCTTGCCTGCGGCAACAGGTTCCTCAGACTCTCGACCCTCCGGCTAAAGAAATTTCCCCGCATTTCTATCTTAAATTGACACCCTTTTATTCTGAACTACTTGTCCTGGACGTCCTTACCATGGGAAACAGCTTTGTCACATCTACTCTGTCCAGGCCTTTCAAAATGTCTCTATGAGGTCCCCCCACCATCTTTCTGTACTCTGAGTACAGTCCAAGAGCCAACAAACGTTCATCATATTGCTAACCCTTTCATTTCTGATATCGTTCTAGTAAATCTTCTCTGAACCCTCTTCAATGCCAGCACATCCTTTCTCCATTAAGGCAGCCAAAACTGTGAAGCCTGACCAGCACTGTATAGAGTCTCATCATTACATCCCTGCTCTTGCATGCTACTCCTTTAGAAATAAATGCCAACACTGCATTCGCCTTCTTGTTCACTACTGTCTCAATCTGGTGCCGGTGGAGGGTTGAATATTGATCAAAGTAATGGGTTTTATTTGGATTGTTGCTGCCCTGTTTTCCTCAAATCAATGAGGACAAACCTTTCATCTCACAGGGCAGCACTCCATCAGTATTACATTGAGGTGGAGCCAAGATCTTTGTGCTGAGGTTTCTAGAATAGGACTGAAACTCATAACTTGTAAGTGTACACTTGTACTTTGTGGTATTTGTGCAACAATTACAGTAAGAAATGAATTGTTAAGAATAGTTCTAAAATTGGGGAATTGAATGGAATGGTAGCACAGAACATTTTTAAAATCATGTTTAATCTTACAAAGAAATATTTGTAGTTAACAAAAATTATTCATTATTTTAAGCAGAATTTGTTGTCAAGAATATTACTTGTTGATTTATTTACAGAATATCACATTGGATACATCTTTGGCAAGCTGTGATTTTTAAGCTTCTTGTGAGCAGTAAGATTGCCCAATTGCAAATATCATTGCATAATCACAAAAGCAAAATAATTTTAACGTTCACAATGTTAGGGAATAACTCAAAGCACTCAGCAAAACACATTGTATTCGTAATTTTCATCATCCACAAAGCCTTACAACAACCTGGAAACACTGTTTCAATCCCAAAATTCTTTCGAAATCCTCACTTTGCTTGAACACAGTCAACTGAAACTGAGAAAACATTCAAAATAACGGAAATGTCGCTGTTTTATTTTTGCACGTGTTTTGGGAAATTACATTCGCAGGTTTCGGGTGGGGGGGGGGGCGGAGAGGTGAAAATAGCACTTGGAATCAGAGTTGTTGAATGATTAAGGTTTTTGTTTTGAAAATTAAAATAACTGATTGTGTTTTTGTGCCTCATTTACCTTACCCACACATGAAGCTATATTTTTAAGCCAAGAAACTGGAATGTGAAAAAAAATGGCAAAGTGCACATGAAAAGGCATCTTTAATCAAACAGAGCGTGGGCCAAAAGCTAGTATCAAAAGTGCCTTTTGATCCAGATAATCAAAGAATTGCAACAAAGGACCTTTCATGCGATAAAAAAAAATCTAATTCATAAAATGAAGTCCAGGGGACTATGGGATCCATTAGATTCGTATCTTCATCACCTATAAAACAGGAGTGTTGGAAAGCTGCATTCAGTTACCTTTGAAGACCAGAGGTGGGAGCAAAACTTGCCAATATCATCGACCAATACAGTCTTGGCAGTTTCCTGAAAGAGTCTGCATTTCTACCCACCCCATCACTGCAACTAGAACGAGATAGATAAGTCAATACTAACTTTTGAAATTCGTCGTCCCAACGGGCGAGGTGTTCAGTGATTCTCATTGGAGCTGCAGAACACTTCTTTGTGCAAATTAGGGTTCTGGCTGTGACGGTTTCGACTCCGGACAGAAGAGAACATGGTGTTACAACCAAGCACCTTGCACTTGTGCAACTGGCGAAGGTGCACTGTTTTGTAATGAGCCCTGAAGGTTCCTTTATTACTATACATCTTCTGGCAAACGTTGCACATGATGGGCGAATTCGTAGAAGGGGACTGTAATAAACAGTCGATTGGCTCGTCGACCATGGCAGAAAGCTGGTAGAGCTTATCTTTTGCCACTGTATCCGCTCTTTCAAAGCCCTCATCACCATTTACAGGAACCCCTTCTTCACTCCCCGCATCTGAATCCCACGAATGGATGCTGCTTCCGGATTTGACACTGGAGGTGGTGCTCAAATCCAGCACAGTGTCACTATAAAAGCCATCCCCTCCTTGCGCCTCGATGGATGGCTCTTGGGTGCCATGGAGAGAAAACCCAAAACGCTCATTTCCGTTTTTCCCTTTCAATAATACCGGAGTCTGAACCATTTGGGTTCGCGCCAGAAGATCTTCACAAAGTTCCTTTGACAAAGGAGTGGAATGGAAGAAGTTATTTTGGGTTTCATACGATCCTTTGGTCAGAAGTTTGTGATGAAGATTGATGTTGGCACTATGCCTGTAGAAAACAAAAAGAAAGCGATTCCATGTCATTATTGGTTTTCCCCCCCCCCCCCCCCTTCTTCATTATGAATAAAAGGTAACCTTGATTAGAGGGAAGAGATTAGATTCGTTCAATCCATTAGTTTTTAGGGTTTTTTTCTCTTTTTATTTTTTTAAATCTTTATTACAGTCTAATAAATGGTTCCAACATGGTTGCCTACACTATGTTTATTACCAGATTGAGTTATTATAACTATTAATAGGCACATTTTCTTATTTCTCCTTTCTGTATGTGTTTACTTGTTATACAATTATCTGATCATCATTTATTATGTAGGTTTGTATGATAAACTCAATAAAAATTAGCTAAAACAAAGAGAAACAATTGAGCACTGAATTAAGATGCAGATGATTGCATTTTGTGAAAGCACAAAAGGTGCCTGCAAATACTTCTCCAAATTAAGTTATTGCGGCAATAACCAAGCACACGCATTTCTATTTAGTTTGCATTCATTTGACTCAGGGAACCATTGTGTTAAATCCTAGATGTTTAAGGGCACATTGTCTCGTAAGAACATTATCCCCTGCCACGCACCAAGCTTATTTAAGTTTATTTGTCACGAGCAACCTAGTAGAGTGAGAAGGGTTCTTCGCTGAATAGTTAATTTCTAACATTACATAGAGCTGTGTAAAGAGCACAATTTCAGAGTACAGGATTACACCAAGGGAGATCACCAAGCAAGTGCCGTGGTGGGGTTCAAGCAGGAGCCTGATGGCTGCAGGGAAGAAACTGCCTTTAAGCCTGTTGGGGTGCCCTTTCACACTCTTAACGCCTTCTCCCTGATGGGAGGAGGGAAAGGAAAGTGTGCCCAGGATGCACTGGGCCTTGCTAAGTCTGCGGGGGAGGCGGAGGGAGGGCATGGAGGCGAGGGAAGCTTGTGTGATGATCAGAGCTGTATTTACTAGCTTCTGCCTTTGAGCAGAGCAGCTCCTCTACCACACAGAGATGCATCCAGCTAGTCTCCTTTCGATGGGGTGCCTGTAGAAGGTTGGTGAAGGATAATGGAAGGGTAAACAAGCCAACCTTCCTTCATCTTCTAGAAAAGTGAGGCTTTCTTGATTGTTGCACGATGTGCTTGTCCCAGGTCAGGATCTTGAACGTCCCAGTATTATCCTAGCCCTCTAACCATGGGACCACTAAAAGATCTGTCTGAGCCATTGAAATATAATTTTTATTCATATACAAACTGCAACTATGAATATTTGTTTCTCTATCCTGTTAAATTTATAATCCTTTTTTCTATCCTGGCATATTGTGGAAGTTTAATTAATACTATTATTGTTAGTGTATGGTAGCAGCAAGAATTTCAGTAAACCTGTACACTGTACATGGATATACTCTCATCTCATCAGGACTTATAATGAATGACATGCATCATTCACATGAACATGTGAATGAGATTTTATTGTCATGCACATAAGTACAATGTACAGATGCAACAAGTTTTACTTGCGGCCTTTCTTTTAAACCGAGATCTTGGTGAAACAATTTACTAATGGAACTTGGCAGATTGGTTTGGTGTCAGGAATTTCACCTCAGAAGAAAGATTTTTAACTATGTGGGACGGAGCAGTTTGTCCATTTGTCCTTGGAAATTGTAAACAGCTGTGATTATTATATCTACCTATATGTGTTTGAATTGAGCTTTTATCTACTCTGAAAAGTGTCTTAAGTTTTACAACAGGTTATTTAGAAGAGGTGAAAAGAAAGAATAACAATAAAAGAATAGAATAATGGTGAGGGGGGGGGGCGACATGATTGGCGTAGTGGTTAGCCTTTACAGCATCAACGATCGGGATTGGAGTTCAAATCCCGCACTGTCTGTAAGGAGTGACTCTGTTCTCCCTGCATCTGCACGGGTTTTCCTTGGGGGCTCTGGTTTCCTCCCACTGTTTGAAATGTACCTGGGGTTGTAGGGTAATGGGTGTAAATTGGGCGGCAAGGACTCGTGGGCCTGTAACCATGCTGTATATCTAAAGAAAATAGTGTTTTTCATGTCTTATCACACCCCATATGTCCCAAAACACTCTCCAGTCAATAGAAAGGCATTGTTACAAGAAAGATGGGTTTATTGTACTCAGAGGGAGGATTAGTTGGTATTTGTTTGCAGAGGACATTGCAGCAAGGCAAAGACAGCCCTGCAGAAGGGGAACTGGAGCTTTGTTGGAACCTGTAGATAGCAAGTGCGTTTTGATTTACTGGGTGATATTCAAGATCTTTTTGACACGGCAGAGATGCAGGAGTTTAGCAAGACTTGGAAGCACCAGCGTAAAGAAAGTATAGAAGACAAAACTGCATGTTTGTGTCTTGGGCACTGAGAGGAGCTTGGGCTCTCCAGGAGATGGATAGGAATCTGAGGATGGAAAGAGGTGAGGTGTGGCAAAATTGGGCAGGAAAGCCATCTGCATGTGCTGTGCAAGAGGGCAGATTTTGCATTCTGTCATCAACGGGGAAGAGGACGTCGTCCTGTGGTTCTATTTTAGAGGGATTGGATAACAGGGAGGAGGTCCCAATTTTAGTGATCAAATGAGTTTCAAGGAAAGAGGCATTCTGGCTAACTTGGATGACCAACCATTTCTCTTGAATCAATTTTAAGCCTCTTTTGTGCTGATGGTTTATTTATCAATTCTATGCACAAAGTGAATGCTCTACGACAAACCATTCTGAACAGAGAGTTTTAGGCCACAGATGGACTACTCACTCATTAAGAGGAAGGAAGCTCCTGCTATGTGGTACATTCAATTGACTTGGCAGATAACCTGCTGGTCTCTTGCCTCTATTTATCATCAATTCCTGCAGGGGATAGTCATGAGCTAGGCAACCTGTCTCCCTGGAGCTGCACAATCTTTCCTATGGTCCAATTCATTTTGCAAACTATTCTAAAACACAATCTATTTCTACCCATCCCAAATGGAGCGAGGATAACTGAGGTGTGAGTAAACACTCTGACTGCATTTAAAGGGAATTTTCAAAAGATTTATTTATAAATTATTAATTTGTATCAAAATTAATAGATGATTCAAGAGGTGTGACAAAGAGAATATGATAAATATAAAGTCCACGATCCACAATTAGTCCTCTGGTGAGTACTAGATTAATCATCTTCAGTCAAAGAGCAGCCTCAAATCCATTGTGAGAGTTGTGACGGAGAATTCATTCTGCAGGGGTGTTGCTGCACTGACCTCTGATAACGTGTGTGTGTGTGTGTGTGTGTGTGTGTGTGTGTGTGTGTGTGTGTGTGTGTGTGTGTGTGTGTGTGTGTGTGTGTGTGTGTGTGTGTGTGTGTGTGTGTGTGTGTGTGTGTGTGAAGAGAAAGAGAAATACAGTCTACTACATCCTCCATTAAAACGGAGTCAAACTTGTCTCATTGGGTAATGGCACCGTGGCCATCATTTGCTTGACCCTATTGCCCTCAGGTAGACGAAACAAGTCCATTAAATCACAGAGGAATAGACTCAAGAACAGTTTTTATCCCAGAGCCATTCGAGAATTAAACTCCGCCAATTTGTGTATTTTTGGTATTGTTTTTAATGTTACGATTCTTTTGTTTTTATATGCTCATGTATGTTGTATTTGTGAGGCTGCGTTTTTAATTTTGATGCTTTCTTTCACAACAATAGTTACTGACATTGTCCAACCTGACTATCCTTTGCATCACCAGACCACTCAAAATAAATGCCCACGTTATCTGATTGAACCTTAGCCTGATAGAAAAAAACCTTCCTCTTTTAGTTTCTTCACATCATTTCAAGGCAAAGATCTATTGTGGACCCTTTATTGCACTTGAGCATTGACCACGGTGAGTCCTCTTCACTCACTACTGATAAATGGATTTATACAATTGAATGGCTTACTTCAGAGGGCAAGTTGGCCACCACATTGGCCTGGGACTGGAGTCAATGAAATACTGGTCAAGTACCCCTTACTTGAAAATCCAGAATGCTCCAAAATCTGAGCACCAACATGACACTGCAGGTGGAAAGCCCGATCTCCCTTGCCCACGTGGGGGTCTGACACGCCAGTTTTTTTTTTAACCAACCATCATCACCATCGGACCTACGTGCATTACTCACTGTGTTTTCTGCCCTGTGGTATAAAAAGTATTGTTGAAAATAACCAGTGGTGAAATAGCTCAAATGGTTCTGAATCAAGGTAAGTACAAAACATTATTTTCATGTGAAATATGAAATTCATATCCACCTAAAATGCCATGTTTGAGGGTAAAATGACCAGCAATATTGTGTTGAAAAAAATAAAATGCTGTACACTGTAACCGTTTGATTAAAACACAGCATCGTAGGTGGAGACTGAAAACCTGCCATTGTTTGGAGTTATGGTACAGAATTCACTGAAGGTGGGTTCCTATGTAGACAGGGTAGTTAAGAAGGCATATGGCATGCTGGCCTTCATAAATCATAGCATAGACTAGAGTAGAGCTGTTTAAGGCATTGGTGAGGCCAGTTCAGGTATCCAATTATAGGAAGGATATAGATAAGGTGGAGAGGTTGCAGAGGAGATTTACAAGGATGTTGCCTGGCTTACAGCGTATGATTACAGGGAGAGATTAAAGAGACTGGGACTTTATTCATTGGAACGTAGACTACTGAGAGGGGACTTGATAGAGGTATTTAAAGTTGATAGACTAGACAAAAACAGACTCTTTCCCCTGATGGCAGGGAAGGTTGGAACCAGAGGCCATGAGTTAAGGGGAAGAGGGCAAAACTTTAGGAGAAATATTAGAGGATGCTTCTTCAGTCAGAGAGTGGTGGCAGAATGGAATGATCTTCCGAATGAGATAGTTGTGGCAGGGTCCCTGCTGTCATTTAAGAGAAGGTTAGATGTGTACATGAAGGTGAGGGGGTTGGAGGGATATTGGCAGAGAGTGGGAGGATTGAGCTAGTGGAGTTGTTCTAGTGAACCGGTGTGGACTCAAAAGGCCGACATGGCCTGTTTCCGCTCTGTAAATGGTTATATGGTTATATGGATGCAGGGATTCTGCTACTGTGCCTACTTAGATACCATAAACATTGACAAAATCCAAAATCTGAAACACTCTGGCCCCATGCATTTTGGATAAGGGGTATTCAACCTGTAGTTGGATTTTATAACAGCCTGATAGCTCATGGTAACACCACCAATTTTTTTATCCTCAATTTATTGAACAAAAATTCTACTCCAATTCAAAATTTGAAACTTCAGGGTTGAGATTTGGAACTGTGATCTCTATCCCACCAGACGTACATTATGCAAATACATCTTGCTGTACCCCCAAAATCTCTCCTTCAGAATCTTTGTTTTTTCCCAAATCCACGCTCCAATCCCCATCTCCCACTACATGCCAACAGCTTCGGCCTCTAAAATAAACCCCCAATCTAACTCCAGCTCTCTGCTGAATTCACAAGCTTCCTTTTATTTCTCCCTCCACGGAAACAAAATCTATTATCAAAGCACTTCACTGTTTTGCTGTCATCCCTGACAACTGAGAACTGTGAGAGGTGTTGCCGCACAGAAAGATTCCTGGTTGAGCAATCCAATCGGTCCCATTCTCTCACTCCTTCCTTGTCGATCTGCCAATCATTCTACCTCAAGTGCCTATCACAGCCCTTGGCGATCAGAAGAAATGAGAGCGGGGATAGGCTCATCCTTCAATATGATCGTGGCTTATCTGGCCTTAGACTCAGCTCCTCTTACCACCTGTTCCCCATGACGCTTAATTCCTCTGCTATTCAAATGCCTAACTTTGTTTTGAATACATTTAACGTGACCTGTCTCTATTGCCTCATTCTCAGATTCACTGGGAGAAACAATTCCTCCTTACCTGTCTTTTATCTACTCCCTGAAGCTTGAGATGATACTCCTTTATTCCAATCTCATCTGCTAGTGAAAACATTCACCCCACTTCTGTCTTATCTGTTCCTTTCATAATTTTATATATCTCTACACGATCTATCCTCATCCTTTCAATCTCCAATGAATTCAGTCCCGGGCTTCTCAATCTCCCCTTTTAATGATCACGACCTCATTTCTTGAATGAACCCAGTGAACCTCCTCTGCACCACCTCCAAAGCCAGTCTTTCTTTTCTCCCTTTCTTCAGTAAGGAGACCAGGACTACATGCAGAACTCCAGGTGTGACCTCCCATTTTGAAATACTAATTGACTCTATTTTCACCTCCCTCGCATAGAGTAAATTCCAGATCCTATCTCCTCTAATGTCAAAATATCTCCCCTTGCATTTTCCCCCAAAACATTATAAACATACGACTACTGGTCCTTGATCCATTTCCTCTCCATTTAACCTAAAAAGAATCAAAACTAGTCAGAATCTATCATATATCCTCTCAACCTTTTCTGATCTAAGCAGTGTAATCTCAGTATCTCCAGTTTAACAATGTATGAGGAGGATAATGCTTTATTTGCCAGGATTAGAGGATAGGAGCTAAAAGGGGGAGGTTGGACAAACTTCTTTGGAGCTGAGGGGAGACCTGAGTTTATAAAATTATGAAAGGTATTGAAATGGTAGATCATTAGAATCGTTATCTCACCGCGGTTAGCACAACGCCTTTAGAGAGCCAACGATCGGGGCCGGGGCTCAAATCCCGCGTTGTCTGCAAGGAGTTTGTACGTTTTCATCGTGTCTGCATGGGTTTTCTCTGGGGGCTCTGGATTCCTCCCACTATTCAAATTCAAAATGTAGGTTGTAGGTCAATTGGGTCTAAATTGAGCGGCACTGACTCATAGGCTGAAGGGCCCTGTGACAAATTAAAAAATTAAAAAATATTTTTTAAATTTAAAAATGTCAATGCTAGAGGACAGGCATTTAAAGTGAGAGGGCGAAAGTTTAAAGCTGTAAGATTCAAGATTTTTGTTTGAAATACAGAGAGTGGTAGTGCCAAGAATGTGATGGTAAGATTTAAAAGGCTTTTGGATAGAGACATGCAGATAATAGAGGGAAATGGATGATGTACAGGAAGAACAGATTTGGTTTAATTTTGGATCATATTCAGTGCATGTAGGCATTGTTGGCGAATGGGCTTGTTCCTGTATTGGGGCTGCACCTCGTCTTGGACTCTCAAAGTCAGACGACTAAAACTGGGTGCAATACTCCAATTGTCGCAGAGCAAAACAGCACAGAAAAAGGCCCCATTCGGCCCAAAACATCTATGCTGAACAAATGTCATATCTGAATAAAAGCCCATGCTACCTAATATCTCATGAATCCTATCTCCCCACCCGTTTATCATCAATTACAGTCCTAGGAATGGAAAACTAATTCAGCACCAGGATTAAGATAATCCATCCACTATTTCTCCATCCAACTGGCGCTCCGCATATCCTTCCTTAATTTATCTTCCATCCACCCTTTCGTTCCATCCTGCACACATCTAGCCTGATTTCCACTCATCTTCTGACCATCAAATTTCTCTTCCTGGCCCTTGCACCATCTGATGTTGTTATAGGGGCACTTGACTCTTCCTTTCACCTGCCATTAACAGCTTCTAAAAAAACATCCATCTTTCTACTTGCCAAACTATCACTTCATCTTTAATCTCTACAATGTCCTTAAAAGTTTGGCCCTTGTCCAAAGCTTTGCTCTCCTATGCTGCTTTGCTTGATCCCCTCCAATTTGGTTTCAGCTCAACAAGTCACTCCAACTGCATTAAATAAAGTTATGAATGATATTGTGTGTGACTGTGATCATGGTGAACTCTCCTCTCTCACCCTCTATATAGCCTTGGATAAAATGCACTATACCCTCTGCAACACAAATTCCTCGAGATATAAAATACGCTGTGTGACCTGCTGAGTTTACTACTTATCTCTATATTTGATTCTGGTTTTATCTTCAAAGCAACACTCGAACAATTGAAGGAGGTGTTTGGTATCCAGAATTCAGTCCTTCTTTCTCTCAGCATCTTACACACTACAAATATCATCCAAAGATATAGGGTCAGCTTCAACTGACAAATATTCAGCTTTACTTTAATGGTAGCTGTCTTAATCTCTTCTGTCTCCATGCTGCCAGACTTATAATTCATCATTAAGTGGTTTCACTGCTTTGTAAAATGGGGTTAACCGGGCAATTTGCCCGGTTAGCGCCCCACTCACAAGAAAGCTTGAAAGGGTCTGACCTGGTCAGTGTCGTCCAAAGTCAACCGGGTTCTTCCCCTTCCTTGGAGGTAGTCAGCGAACCCAGTTAAACTTATCCGGAACACGTCGACCGGTGGCTTGAACAGCAAAATGGCGGACCCAGTTACTCCTGTGATGTCAGCGCTTCAGGGAAGCCCCAGCTGAAGTATCTGCAGTGATCGGGGAGGGGGGGAGGGGGTCATTGCCATGGTCCGGGGTGGAGAAGGGGTGGGTTGACAGGTCGCTGCAGTGAGGGGGAGACAATCGGAGGCAGTGAGGTCGCTGCCATGTGGGGGGAAGAGGTCAATGTCGTGGGGAGGGAGGGGTGCCACGATCAGCGGGAGAGCCGTGGGGGCAGAGGGGTCGGCTGCCATGGGGGCAGGGGGGGTCAGCTAATGGTGGGAGGGAGACTGACAGCTGGTGGGGGGGGATGGGGGAAACTAGTTGGTGGGATGTGTCATCATGGGAGTGGGATCCCCCTTAAATTGTTAAATTGATTTACTGAGGCTATCCCCCCTCAGCTTAAAAGGTGCTGGAGGCACCTTTGCCCTACTAATCGCACTTGGGTCCCAGGAGGACTACCCGGGTGCTGCAGCTTAAAAGAACCTACTGAGATGCTATCTTTGTAAGGGATACGACAAATGTTAATTAGCTGCATACCTCTTTGTAGTCACCATCTTGGCTGCAAGTGTCAAGTCTACCCCTTCTCCTATTTAAGCCAGATTTGGACATCTAATTTCATACAGACTTAAAAACAGCCAACTTCTATCTTCATTTCATTTGATTCTTTCATGGTTACCAAAATGCTCATCTCTCTAACTTGCATCACAAAAATCCAATGATTCAAATACTCCTCTAGCCAATTCCTATCTATGATTCTCTGGAAGTACCTTTGTTAATTAATAAAAAATTACCAACAGGACGGTAACAGGCCCTTCCACCCCATGAGTCTATGCCGCCCAATTCCAACCAATTAACCTCCAACCTCGGTATGTTTTGAAGGGTGGGAGGAAAGCTGAACACCTGGAGAAAACCCACGGGAAGAACATACAAGTAAAACTCGAGAGTCTGTAAGCAGTTTAATCAGGTTCGTTTTCACATTAATGCCACATTCAATCCTTATCTATTTTTTGTTTCCTCACTCATTTAAAATAGCCCGGTTAGCCAGGCAGTTAGCACCAGCGACCTGGGTTCAAATCCAGCACTGTCGGTAAGGAGTTTCTATGTTCTCCCCATGTACTATCATGTGCTATCCCACACATGTAAATTGGAGGAACCACACCTGATTTTCCTTCCGGGCCCTCTCCAGTCAGATGGCATTAACATTGACTTTTCTGGTTTCTGCAAACCTGGTCTCCTTTTTCTCTTCCCCCTGTCAGCTCTTCACCCCTTCCCTCTCTATTCACAGAGCCATTCCTCCTCCCCTTGCTTGCTGCTGTGCTCTCCCTCCTTTCTCCACCTATTACCTCCTGCCTTTGTGCCTCTCTCTTACCCTTTCATTCAGACGCCTGCTGACATTTTTTTCCCTACCAATAAACGCCACAAGCCCAAAATGTCAGTTTTATCTCTGCTATATAAAGGACACTGTTTTACCTGCTGAGTTTCTCCAGCATTGTGTTTTTACTTCAACCACGTTAATGCCATCTGACTGGAGAGGGCCCGGAAGGAAAACCAGGTATGGTTCCTCCAATTTACGTGTGGTCTTGTGTGGGATAGCACATGGGGAGAACATAGAAACTCCTTATCGACAGCGCTGGATTTGAACCCAGGTCGCTGGTGCTAACTGCCTGGCTAACCGGGCCACCCAAGGTGATTTTTTATCTTCACTACACTTCCCATTCATTCTTACTGACCAACACTAGCTCTCCATTTTCCACTCTCATTTCAAACACTCTTTGTCATATTTTAATCTCCCCATGGCATAATGGTCCCTATGTTCTCTTTAATCCATAACAATCCATCTCTATCTGAAAATGTCCACATTGCTTCATCTGCAACCTCTCTCGTGGGCATTGGTGCCTTCACCCAGTCAAATTCCATCTTCTGGAATTCCTTCGCTGAACCCTTTGGAACCTATGATCATTTTCTTAGACCTTCTCAAACATCTAATACACCCTCCTGCAGATTGCACCTTGGGTTGATAACAGCTCTGTGAAGCAACTTGGGACCTTACGCTATGTTAAATGAGTGAGGAAACAAAAAATAGATAAGGATTGAATGTGGCATTAATGTGAAATAGACCAATAATAATTCTCCGGGCATGTGAATGGAAAGGGCAATTAAAGATCTCTGACTGTCCAATACCAGGATATCAGGTAGTTTGGTCTTTGGGAATTCAAATGAGCTATCTGTTAGTGTACCTCAATGTGGTCAATCCCTCTAACACTGGAAGAAAGTTATCATAATTACAAAACTGATAAAATGCAGTCAGCTGAAACGTTGCCTCCTATTGACTGTCAAAACACTGAAATAATTTCAGTAATTTCAAGAGAGAGATGAATGGAAAATGTACGTCCATCTGAATGTTTCCACATTTGTATCTCTTCTATGGACTACGTAAATCAGTGTCAGGAACGAAAAAACAATGTCGTCAGCAATAGTCCAACATCCGGCTCTCCTGTTTTGAAGACATCGATATTTGCTGGACCATCCTTGCAACATCCTTGCAGTATGTCACACAGATCAGTTTTAGCGAGTATTTTAGCAAGCCCATCACAAATTTTGCTCTCAACACTCTCTTTTTCTCTCCCGAGACGAGATGATTAAGTGATTTAACATTGTCTAGCTATCAATAACCAGCTCCAGGCTTAACTAATAATTGACTGTACTTATGGCAGGGAATCCCTCAAATTGACAAAAAAAAATTCATTGATAGCTTAAATTATGTCTCAAAGTTATTATTTTCTTTTCTCAGACAATATAATGCAAGGCCTTTCATTTTACATCTGAAAGCAATTTAATCAGGTTTGTTTTCATGTAACAATTAAAGACAAAATTGCAGGTAAGCTGCTTAAAGGGCTGATCTCCCCCCAATTCACCCCCCCTTCTTTTGTTTGCTCCCCACTCCCGCAGACTGCACAGCTGCACTTCTGAATCCCTCGGGCCAATGCAGGTGGGATGGCCAAAAGTCTAACAGCACCGTCTCAGACACAACTCTGTTTTCTGTACCTGTGCCAGAAACGTTTGGTGCCTGCCAAGAAAAATCCAGGCAAAAGGTTCTCAAAACATGCAAATGCGAACACCAGTTTGAGAACATGAGGTGAAGTGAATCGGTACATTATTGAACTAACTGCGATGTTTTTTTTAAAAAGAAAAACAAGAAGCGACTTAGCACTGACCTGTCTCTACTGCGCCTTGAAGGGAAAGCTGCATTACAACCTCCAACTGTGCACATGTGCATCTCCTTCAGATGCACATTTTTGTAATGCAATTTAACACTGTAAGAACTCTTAAACACCTTCTTGCAGACATAGCAATAGTTCGGATTAGAGGTACCCTGATTATCTTCATGATCAGCATCTGGCTGTGGACATGTACAGCCATTCACCGTGGGACTGCCACAGCCCAGTGATCTGGCCTTCTGCTGCATTAACGCTCGGCTGAAGTCTCCATTGATGAGCCTGTACTGCATTTTATAATCGTTCATCAGCAGGTCTGCCTGCAACCAACCTTCTGATTTGGATAACAAGCTCTCCCCTGTGTCCGTTTCACTCTCCCTTTGCTCGTCCCCATAGGAGGAAAGTATGACAGTTTTTGCTTTCATGTAAGGATCACTATTCTCCAAGTGGTGCGGATCAATGCCCGACTTTCCGCTGTTAATTGCTTGGGCATCAGCGGTTATTACATCTGGCTGCTGCAATTTAGGTGCCTGTTCTTCCACGTCAGACAAATAACTTGCCCCACTTCCTGTTCTTTCCAAGTCGTATTTCATGTCCTTGAACTCATTATCGCTTCCAAGTTGTGCAGCCCGATCACAGTTAGAAACTCCGCTTTCGGGATCCTCCAATTCCTCCATGGTTTCGATCTCAATTTTGACAGGCATGCTGGACTTTCGGGATTTCTTCTTTGGTACGGGATCTGCGACCGGTTCCCTTGCTGGGATCTGCTCTTGGACTGAAGCCGCTGCATGCGGTAACGGTGGGAGTGCCGCCTGTGGGATGGCAATTTCAGCTGGTGACACCAGGCTGCGGTAGAAGGGAAGGACCGGTTGCACCGTCTTCAGGTTTGGAAAGGCCGCGCCATGCCCAGCGTTCTGAGCATTACTCTGAACATTCGACTCCGATCGGGGATTCTCAAACCCTGTGAGGGAACGGGAATCTGTGCCGGAACAGTTACTGACATCAAACCTCTTACTGTTGACTTGGATAACTGTTGCTAAAGAGCAGTTTCTTAGATCCTTGTCACGACTATTTTTCATGGTTGGCATATGAAGCCTGGGGTTGGGATTCGAACTGTGGCGATTGCGACTCCGCAGGGAACTGAAAACCATGTTGCAACCTTCAACAGTGCACTTGTGTTTAATTTTCAGATGAACGGCATTGTAATGAATCTTCAATGTGCCTTTATCATAAAAGGTCTTCTCACATGCACTGCAGTAAACTCGCCCCTTGATTGTGAGGCTGCCAGGTTTATCCATGGCCTTGACTTTAGACACATGAGAGTGCAGTTGCGCTTGCTCAAGCTCCTGGTTTGGAGTTACACTCAGCGAAGGGGATGTCACCACACTTGAGTCATTGGTGGAATCATTTTTCAGGTCTCGAGTAATCTTATCCTGGGAACTCTGGCTATTTTCTTCAGTGCTCTGAAATGAATCAACATCAGTGCTTACAAGGAAACTCTTGCTCATGGGGATTGGCATTTCCTGCTTCGTTTCCCTGAGTTTCTCTTGGGATTGGTCAAGGAGAAAACTATTGGGAGACGTTCCTAGTAGAGGCATTTGAATAGGATTAAAAAATTGGAAGGGCAACATAAAAGCCAGGTTGTTCACTATTTTCTCAAAGTGATGAATACTGTTTGGATTTACTTTTTCCAAATGCGTGGACAGACTGGAGTTTCTAGTTTGATTGTTGTTTTCTATGAAAGCTCTGATATCGGAGTTGCTCTTAGCAGTCGGGACAACCACGGCATTTCCCTCCTTTTCTTGAATTGCCATGAGTTCAACAATGGACTTGGTTTCCCCAAAACGAAGGAATTGGTGCAGAGAGACCATTTCTTCATCATAGGTCATTATATTCCACCGATCGAGTACTTTTCCCGAGGCATCCTATGGCAGAAGAATTAGCAAGGGTTAAAATTCTTACAGCTTAATATTAAATACTTAATTATGACAACTGCTAAATATGGTTAATTTTCCAGATACACTTTTGTGACAGGAAACTCAGACCGTTACATAGGCTCCCTCCCGTCCATCAACACTCCTCATAACCTCAGAAGAGCCTCCAACATATTAGTAGACTCACTCCAAACATATACCTTCCCCCCCCCCTCCACCCCCATTGGGAAGAAGATACACAATGTGAGATCATAAGGCAGCTAAACTGAGGATATTTTCTTTTTCACTGCTATCTGACTTCTGATCAAGCATAATACTGGTAAAATTATGCCTTTGCTCTGTTCCAATCCCTCTGTAACTCAAGTCAAGTCTATTGTCATCTGATTGTACATGTACCATCTGATGAAACAGCGTTCTCTGGTCCCAGGTGCAAAACATGCAGATACACAACCAGACGTGACACACATATAAACAATATATATGCAGGAGAAGTATTTATATTCTGCATGGGTGTTTTCTTGCTGTCCAACGTATGAGCCAAAGAGATGGATTGCACACAAAAGGAACCTTCTTACTGTACCTCAGTACACCTGACAATAAACTTGAACTTGAAATGTTGCAGAGCTTTTCTAACATGTGTTGGTACTGGGTATCATTCCCAGCTGCCAGTAGGAATTCTTAAAGCAACCTTTAGAAATCACAGCAAACAATGAACCTACCAGTATATGAACAAACAGGTTACCCAGCTTTCTTGCACTTTTATTGAACAATGAACATTAACCCAAAATATCCCAATGCATCAGCCAAACAAAACCGGAAAAGAAGTGAAACAAGATTCTGATTGGATAAGAACAAATAGCAATGACATCATCAATGACATCATAAAGTTAAGGATCTTTGACCTCAGATACCTTTTCTTGTCCTATCCCTGATATCCCTCAATCCCAGTGCTATCCTGCAAACTCTGTTCCAGAACAGATTCTATCTGAATCAGTGACTAACAATCTACAACTCCCCAGGGTGGAAAATTCTTAAAATTCACCGCCCTCTAAATGAAAATATTTCTTCTCATCTCAGTCTGATTTTGATTCTACGACAGCCTCTGTTCCAAATCTTCCTTGCGAGGCACTTAAATAAAATGTTGTATGTTTCATTGAGGTCATCATTCATTCTTGAAAACTTTACAGAAGAGATCAAAAGTCTACCCATTCTCTTCGCAGGAACCAGTCTGCTGAATTCTTGCTGTATTCACTCAATAGCAAGTTCCTTCCACTTGCTGCCCAAGGTTGATATAATTGCACGCATCGCTATTTTTGCATTCAAATTCTCATGCAGCAAACGGTTCATGTTCCCAACCGCCTTCGGCACCTGCAAGTTGGCTTTAAGCAATGGGTCTCTTTTAACATCAACTTTTCCGAATCTCTCACCAAGACATAAAATCGAGAGGTGAAGTGACACAACAAAAAACTTCCTTCTAAAATGCAGCTGTTACAATTTTCCAACATGTACTCAAACCGTCTGCAAGCCTGGTCATAGTTTTTGGAGATTTCTGAAGGTGTAGAGTTCTCATCAGTCACAAAGGGTCAAAGGAGAGAAATTGAGAGGAGAGTGAATGTGATGGCTTAAGTCTGCATTGAAGATGGAGCAGGGGTGGACAGGGAAAACACAATCTGCAGCAAGCCCAAAAGTATGCAAGCTGGGGGCCAGGAAAGGATGCTGGGGTCTGGTGGGGGAGAATCAAAATGAGAAAGGCGGCTTTATAATCGAGCTGCAACTAAATGAAGCAAACTAATCCTGAGGCAATAGGAAATGAGGCTTCGGATAATTGAGATAGAAGCAGAAAGAGTTGAAATCTGTGCAAAATGGGGATTTGGCTGCAAAGAGAATGAAGGAGTTTAACCTCGATCTTTTGATTTATAATTGTGGTCTGGCGGCAGCGGCTGTGAATCTGACTGTGGCATTCCTGTCGTTTAGCAGCAGCCCGGGAGTGGGGCTGTTCACGGATTCAATTCAATTGCAAATTACAGCAATTCCTTTCCACAGCTTGGCATTTTGTTGCTCTTATTACAGGGACGCTGCTACTTCATCGCCACAATACTCTGAAACGAATAACACTCATGCTTTTGCGGCGTGCAAAAGTTAGATGTGAAAACTCATCTGTGACCTTGTGTGCTTTCCTCCCTCTCCACCGTCCAAGCCAACAAAAGACAATCAGCATCGAACGTGAACCATTTATGTACTCTTCTAACTAAAATATCCTAGAAATATTATCCACTTGCAAGTATTTCACTCATTTTTGTTTTTAGCACCGTCCAGCCCTAAAAAAAGGGCTAATTTTACATGCATGGATTACAAAACCTTCAGATAAATCTCAAAGTATGTTTTAAAGTCAGTGTTCACCAATGGGGAGTATTTTCTGCAGAACATTGATTGGTTATGCTTGGTTCTCGTCAGGGGATGGTGCTCACTGGCCGGAAGTCATTGTACAACTTGGGGAGGAGTCAGAACCCCTTTACTGAGAGACAGATTCAGGATAGGGTATCCAACTTAAAATTCTAGAATCAGATTTTATTGTCATGTAATATGTTGTTTGGCGGCAGAATCACAGTGCAAACACTTATGTAGAAACCACTTTACAAAATAAATAAGGAAGAGTGCAGGAAAAAGTCAAAGTGAGGTGGTGCCTGCGGTTCATTATTCATTCAGGAATCTGACGGCAGCAGGGAAGAAGCTGTTCTTGTGCCGCTGAGAGCTCATCTTCAGGCTCCTGTACCTTTTTCCCAAGGGTAGCAGAGTGACGAGAGCGTGGCCTGATGGTGGTGGGGGTAGAGGCTGTTTTCTTCAGACACCATCTCTTGTAGATGCCCTCGATGGGGTGAAGACCGTGATGTCGCAGGCCGAGCTAGCAACACTTTGGAGTTATTCTCTGGTCTTGAGCATTGGCGCCCCTGTACCAGACAGCGATGCATGCAGCCAAATGCTCTCCAGGGTACACCTGTGGAAGTTTTTGGGAGTCTTGGGTGACGTAACAAACCTTGTCAAAAGTCTCACAAGCATAGCTGCTGGCGAGCCTTCTTCGTGATTGCATCGACGTGGAGGCTCAAGGACAGATCCTCAGAGATGTTGACATCCAGAAATTTGAAGTTCTTGACCCTTTCCATGACTGAGCCCTCGCTAAGGACTGAGTCATGTTTTCTTGACGATGTACCTTCTGAAGTCCAAAAACATCTCCTCGGTTTTGCTAATGTTGAGGGCAAGTTTATTGGTGTGACGCTCTTCAACGGGCCAATCTATCTCCCTCCTGTACACTTCTTCTTTGCCGTTTGTGATTCAGCCGACAAACATGGCGTCATCAGCAAACTTGTAGGTACCATTGGAATTGTGCCTGGCCACACAGTCATGGGTGCAGAGTGAGAAGAGCAGAGGGCAATAAAAGAAGCAACAGACCTAATGATTGGATCAGGATGTTCTTCAGATCTGAGGTTCAGTCCCTGAGACAGAAGAGTTTGAGCAAGTCAAGGCTGGGGTTGACATCTCCAGGATCTTGCATTGCAAGAGTCTCTGTCAGTGAATAGATCAATACATTTCACCTGCTAGAATCTGCAGTTTACCCATTCACTGCTACATACATCATAACATGAGGTAACCTGGCAACAGCTTTGTCAATCCACACAATAGAGCACTCTTTGATAATACATCCATTGTCACCTGCCACGTTCCTCCTCCATCTAATGTTCCACCTGCAGTTGCTACACAATGGGCACAAGCTGCACTCTTAACAGCTAGACTGCAGACCGTGGTTCTCAACCTTTTTCTTTTCACTCACGTACCACTTTAAGTAATCCTTACGCCATCAGTGCTCTGTGATTAGTAAGGGATTGCTTAAGGTGGGATGTGGGTGGAAAGAAGGTTGAAAACCACTGTTTTATTTGTCCCTAATTGACTCGTTATGTGCACGGTTTCAGTACTCCAAAGGAAGTGGGCCAATGACAGCTTTTCTCCAGCCAAATATTTCAGTAATAATTGGGTCCAGAGCAGTGATTCTCAACTTTCCCTTCCCACTCACATCCCACCTTAAGCAGTCCCCAACTAATCACAGAGCACCGATGGCATAAGGATTATTTAAAGTGGGATGTGGGTAGAAAGAAAAAGGTGGAGAATCACTGCTGTAGACAATGCAGAAGGAAATAGCAAAAGGTAAGCTGCTTTAGGGTACACCAAGCCCATATTTCAGCTCCTGGTAATCTGGACAATTTTAGAGGTACGTGACTCACAGTGGAATGTTGCTACTGGGATGACCTGGAGGTGAGGGGATGGGAACAGGGCAAGTGGGAAGGAAGTCATGGCTACTGTGACTTCCACCTCCACCTGGTGTCTGTGATTAGTGGAACTGCCTGCAGTATTTGGCAGATTTCAGTAACTATTTCCTTCCGTGCCACTCCTGGAAGACCCTGGGGATGCATTCTGTCCAGATCAGTGGTTCTCAACCTATTTCCTACCACTTTAAGATGGCATCCCTATGCCATCGGTGTTCTGTTAGTAAGGGATTGCTTAAGGTGGGATGGGAAGGCTGAGAATCACTGCTCTAGACCCAATTGTTATTGAAATATTTTGGTTGAGAAAAATTGTTATTGGCCCATTTCCTTTGGAGTTATGAAACCATGCACATAACGAGTCAATTAGGTACAATTAAAACAGTGGTTTTCTAACATTCTTTCCACCCACATATCACCCTAAGCAATCCCTTACCAATCACAGAGCATCAATGGCATAAGGAATACTTAAAGTGGTATGTGAGTGGAAAGAAAAAGGTTGAGAACCACTGGTTCTGGACAGAATGCATCCCCAAGGTCTTCCAGGAGTGGCACAGAAGGAAATAGTTACTGAAATCTGCCAAATACTGCAGGCAGTTCCACCAATCACAGACCACACCAGAGGAGGGCCCTGGCTTGACATGTCACACCCCTGCTGGAGTCCAGCTCAAACTCTGCTCATGAACTTATACTTTATCACCTTAATGGCAGTCAAAGTCTGAAATTCCTGAAGAATACACACAGTTCCATTCAAGGCAATCCTAAACAAACCTGCAAGTATGAATGATCTTCTAATGAAGCAGCAATTGAGGTGAATGAATCATTATGGTTCTCATTTGTTCATGTAGATTTGATCTCAGGAGGCTTTCTCAAGCACTTTATCAATGTAATGGAATATTCCTATCAATATTACACCAGTAAGTCTCTCAGCATTTCAACAAACAGGAGTAAATGATACGTCTTGACCTTATTGGACACCTTAGAGGAGTTCCCAGGTGAAAGGACTGCTCCGTCATCAGTATCCTGCTCTGTAAGTGGAAGGAGAGATCAGGAGACCAGGTCCGGTGTTAACAATGGAAGACCAATGGCTCACTGCTCACTTCACAAACCTGACAGTAACTACAACGAGAAGATGAGCAGACTTTGCAGTATGAGGACAAGGAGAGAAGTCTTGGACTGTGATGGATTCCCTCACTGGGGGTCCATCTTCCTTCAGTTTCATGCTCTCTCTCCAGCTCCATTCCTCCCCCCCTTTGCCCTGATGTGCCTCAGTGAGCTTTGCCCACATCTCTGCCGGAAGAGGCTGATTACCAAACCACAGATGCCACATTTAAATTCTCCAGGGAAATTCAAATTCTAGTAATCAGCAATCAGGATCAAAGACTAGGCCGAGACACGAGCGTGTCATTTTGGCTCTGAGCACATTTACATGTGACTCCACCCTCTCCCCAAAAGTGTGCAAGATATCGATATCCAGAGCTAAATTTAACTCATAAATCCTTGATGAATATCTGAACTGTGTGATTGCTCTGGTGTGCTTGGATCATTTTATTCATGTCCCTTTGTCATCTTTAATTCCCATTACCTAGTCTGCAATCAGCTGCCTCTCTGTGAGCTCAGGCAACTGCGTTCGAAGTGGAGCCAATCAGATGCAAGTGTTACATGAAATAATACATGCAAAGCAGATCACAAGTGTTATGCAAAACATATGTGCAACCACACACATCCCAAATTCTCAGGAGCAGGTCTCCTACCATATGGTTATAATGTAACAATAATATGCTATTTCCTAAGAGCATGAATGCCACAACATGACTAAAATAAAATGTTCACATTGAGCTGTTGGTTAAAGCAGAATGTCCACTTGAATGCCGCACAGTGTAATTAACATATTATGCTATAAATCAATTTCGTAGCTTCTAAGCAGGACTCAAAGGGTGATGTCATTCAACATTTAATTGCCTGTAATTTTTACATCCAGAATTAAACACCTGGATGTTGTTCTGATTTACATGCTTGTTTTCTGTACCAATGATGCATTTGTGGTTCATGAACATATTTCTCTGTATCTGTGATTGGTTTACATTGCAAAATTAGGCTGAGTTTGCCCCTAATAAATTTGTGGGGTGGATAATTGGTAAACACAGTAATATTTTTTAAAAATTGCTTTTTATTACACATACAGTACGGTAACAGGCCATTTTGGCTCATGAGTCCGCGCCGCCCAGTTTACATTCAATTAACCTACACCCCCGGTACATTTCAAACGGTGGGAGGAAACCAGTGCCCCCGGGAAAACCCACGCAGACAAGGGGAGAACGTACAAACTCCTTAAACATAGTGTGGGATCCGAACCCGATCCCGATCGCCTTTAATGATGTATCAACTTTTTATTTCTTGAGTATAATTAGTGACTGAACCTCCAAATCCAAAATGAAACCATGAAGAAATCTCCCATCTCTTTCCTGACTGTTTGGCCCTTAATTTGAGGTGTTCAGTCCTGGTGTCAGACACTCCAAACAGAAGGAAATTCAACACTGCAAGCTCGTTTAAATTTAAATTTAGACATACGGCATGGTAGCTGGCCCTTTCAGCCCACGATCCCGTACCGCCCAATTACACGCCATTGACCTACGTTCATCCCTGGTATGTTTTGAAGGGTAGAAGGAAACTGAAGCACCCGGACGAAACTCACACAGACACGGGGAGAACGTGCAACTCTTTACAGAGAGCGCAGGATTCAAACCACAGACCTGATCGCTGGCGCTGTAACAGCATTGCACCAACCGTTCCTCTATCTGTGCCACACACTGTTGTCAAACCCCATAAGAATAATGTTTTAATGAAATAATATAAGGTCCTTCTAAAGTCTAGAGATCATGGGCTTAGTCTTCTTAAACTCTCTTCAGAGAATCAATCTGGTGAACTTTTGCTGTGCTCTCTCTGTCACAAGTATGCCTTTCTCTATGCAGGGAGACCAGATTTGTATGCATTATTCTGGATATGGTCTCATTAGGCTCCCCTGTAAATGCAACAAACATCCATAGTTTTGCACTTGTTTCCTCTTGCAATAAAGCCCAGTAGAGAGTTGCTTTCCCATGCGATATCTGCAAGTTAACTTGCACTGATTCATGTTTATATATACTCTCTAATCACCAACTCTTCAATCTCCAACTATTTAACAAACATCCTGCCCCTTTTTCTTCCCAACAGAAGTGGACACCCTGGACATTTTTTATGTTATATTTCACCAGCCAATTTCTTGCCCATTTTCTTAGACCGTTGATCGGCCCACTAGACCAGGGGTGTCAAACTCAAATTCACAGAGGGCCAAAATTAAAAACTTGGACGAAGTCGTGGGCCAAACGAAATATTTATTGAAAATTTTCAACAACATCTGCATGTTTTCTCTTCTTTCAACATATGTAATGTTAAACCTTTTCTTATTAAAATAAATGTTTAATAATAGTTTTGGTTAAACTCTTTCCAGAAGAAGCGTTAACAAATGAGAAATAAAATATTCAATAAATAATATTTCTCTATAGCCTTTAAGCTCCTTTTAAATGTATTTTTTTCACAAGCCAACAAGTCAAAAAAATAACAACTTGCTTCAATGACAAACAGGTTTGTCTTTTAAAATGATGAACATATAGTCTGCCTCCCATCTGTCTTGAAAGGTCCTGTTCCCTGTCTTTCGTTTGGCCATTTTTCGTAAGGGGTTTATTACATGTGAGTTCGGCGACAGGTCGCAGATGGTAATGAAAGGAAAGAGAGGAGGTGGGGGCGATTAGGGGGCTGACAGGCCGGCGCCAACGCATTTGCAAAGCATTCTGGGATTTGTAGTATTAGCTGTGCATGCGCTATACTGGCGCGGCGGCCAGTGGGCCAGCTCTAATACATATTTGATATGATCTTGCGGGCCAAATATAATTATATCACGGGCCAAATTTGGCCCGCGGGCCTAAGTTTGACATGTGTGCACTAGACCATTTCTACATTCCCCTCGCAGCCCACACCGCCACCTAGAGTTTGGGTAAAGCACAAATCCTGCGCCAAGTTTCAAGGACAGAAAGCAGGAAATCATGGGTCACTACGGCGAACGTGTTAACTGGAAAATGCTGGAGGCAATGGTGGAACATTTAGAAAATCATAACATCATCAACTAGAGTGAACATGGTTTTATAAAAGGGAACACAGCCCAGGATATCATAGGCAAAACCCTCTTCACCATTGAGAACATCTACAGGGAACATTACTGTTGGAGAGCAGCAGCAATCATCAAGAACCCACACCACCTAGCACACACTCTATTCTCACTGCTACCATCAGGAAAGAGGTAGAGTTGCCCCAAGACTTACACCAACAAGTTCAGGAACAGCTCCAGCATTAGACTCCTCAACAACAAACTCAATCTTCTCCACTGGATTTTTTTTTTCTCTCTGCATTGCACAGTCAGTTCGTCTACATATCTTTATTTGTTTACATGAACATATCTTCGTGCACAAGTTCTTTGCACTACCAGTAAGTGGTAACTCCGCCTTGCCTGCAGAATAAAGCATCTCAGGTTTGTATATGATGTCATGTGTGTATTCTGAAAATAAATCTGAACTTTGGGAAAACAAGTTTGTCAAATCTGTTGGAACTCTGGGGATGTCATAAAGTGGATATAAATGAGATGAATGTTTGGATTTACAGAAGGCATTTTATAAGATGCTACTTAAAGGATTGCTGAACAACATGATACCAGATAGTGGGTAGTCTAGTGGCATGGGTAGAATCAGTGTACTAGCAGAAAGTAGAGACAAGGCATGAATGGGTTATTTTCGGATTGTTAATCAGCAGTTGAAATTATAATGTTATACGAAAGGGAGAAGAAACTGCGTGCACTGGAGACAAATTTTCCAATGACAAACCAGGAGGGAACGCAAGGAGATATAACGTGTCAAGGGAACGGGCGAAAGTTGGAAGTTGGCTTATGATGAGCAAATATGTGAAAAGTTACTCACTTTTTGGGAGGAATCATGAAAAAGCAGATTATTATCAAAATGGACTGGGACTTGTGTAGGAAGGGAAACGTTTGTGGGTTCAAAGTGCAAAGACACAGACTGAACACAGGAAGTATCTTAATTCAAAAAAGTAAGGGATGCAACAGGGATAACACACACTTGTTATTCTCAATCACACAACACAGTATAATCAGTCACATCGGGCTTTAACTACCGACACTAACAACTGGTCACACTTATACACTACATCCCAGTCACATCGGGCTTTACACTACTGACACGAACAACTGGTCACACTTATACACTACATCCCAGCAACATCAGGTTTAACACTACCAACACTAACAACTGGTCACACTTTTACACTACATCCCAGTCACTTCGGGCTTTACACTACTGACACTAACAACTGGTCACACTTATACACTACATCCCAGTCACATCGGGCTTTACACTACTGACACTAACAACTGGTCACACTTATACACTACATCCCAGTCACATCAGGCTTTACACTACCGACACAAACAACTGGTCACAATTATACACTACAACCCAGTCACATCGGGCTTTACACTACCGACACTAACAACTTGTCACACTTATACACTACATCCCAGTCACATCGGGCATTACACTACCGACACTAACAACTGGTCACACTTATACACTACCTCCCAGTCACATCGGGCTTTACACTACCAACACTAACAACTGGTCACACTTATACACTACATCCCAGTCACATCGGGCTTTACACTACCGACACTAACAACTGGTCACACTTATACACTAAATCCCAGTCACATCGGGCTTTACACTACCGACGCTAACAACTGGTCACACTTATACACTACATCCCAGTCACAGCAGGCTTTACACTATCGACACTAACAACTGGTCACACATATACACTACATCCCAGTTACATCAGGCTTTACACTACCGACACTAACAACTGGTCACACTTATACACTACATCCCAGTCACATCAGGCTTTACACTAACAACTGGTCACACTTATACACTACATCCCAGTCACATCGGGCTTTACACTACCGACACTAACAACTGGTCACACTTATACACTACATCTCAGTCACATCGGGCTTTACACTACCGACACTAACAACTGGTCACACTTATACACTACATCCCAGTCACATCGGGCTTTACACTAGCGACACTAACAACGGGTCACACTTATACACTACATCCCAGTCACATCAGGCATTACACTATCGACACTAACAACTGGTCACACATATACACTACATCCCAGTTACATCAGGCTTTACACTACCGACACTAACAACTGGTCACACTTATACACTACCTCCCAGTCACATCGGGCTTTACACTACCGACACTAACAAATGGTCACACTTATACACTACATCCCTGTTACATCAGGCTTTACACTAACAACTGGACACACTTATACACTACATCCCAGTCACATCGTGCTTTACACTACCGACACTAACAACTGGTCACACTTATACACTACATCCCAGTCACATCGGGCATTACACTACCGACACTAACAAATGGTCACACTTATACACTACATCCCAGTCACATCGGGCTTTACACTACCGACACTAACAACTGGTCACACTTATACACTACATCACAGTCACATCGGGCTTTACACTACCGACACTAACAACTGGTCACACTTATACACTACCTCCCAGTCACATCGGGCTTTACACTACCGACACTAACAACTGGTCACACTTATACACTACATCCCAGTCACATCGGGCTTTACACTAACAACTGGTCACACTTATACACTACATCCCAGTCACATCGTGCTTTACACTACCGACACTAACAACTGGTCACACTTATACACTACATCCCAGTCACACCAGGTTTTACACTACCGACACTAACAACTGGTCACACTTATACACTACATCCCAGTCACATCGGGCTTTACACTAAGAACTGGTCACACTTACACACTACATCCCAGTCACATCGGGCTTTACACTACCAACACTAACAACTGGTCACACTTATACACTACATCCCAGTCACATCGGGCTTTACACTACCGACACTAACAACTGGTCACACTTATACACTACATCCCAGTCACATCAGGCTTTACACTACCGACGCTAACAACTGGTCACACTTATACACTACATCCCAGTCACAGCAGGCTTTACACTATCGACACTAACAACTGGTCACACTTATACACTACATCCCAGTCACATCGGGCTTTACACTACCGACACTAACAACTGGTCACACTTATACACTACATCCCAGTCACATCGGGCTTTACACTACTGACACTAACAACTGGTCACACATATACACTACATCCTAGTTACATCAGGCTTTACACTACCGACACTAACAACTGGTCACACTTATACACTACATCCCAGTCACATCGGGCTTTACACTACCGACACTAACAACTGGTCACACTTATACACTACATCCCAGTCACATCGGGCTTTACACTACCGACACTAACAAGTGGTCACACTTATACACTACATCCCAGTCACATCAGGCTTTACACTACCGACACTAACAACTGGTCACACTTATACACTACATCCCAGTCACATCGGGCTTTACACTACCGACACTAACAACTGGTCACACTTATACACTACATCCCAGTCACATCAGGCTTTACACTACCGACACTAACAACTGGTCACACTTATACACTACATCCCAGTCACATCGGGCTTTACACTACCGACACTAACAACTTGTCACACTTATACACTACATCACAGTCACATTGGGCTTTACACTACCGACACTAACAACTGGTCACACTTATACACTACATCCCTATCACATCGGGCTTTACACTACCGACACTAACAACTGGTCACACTTATACACTACATCCCAGTCACATCGGGCTTTACACTACCGACACTAACAACTGGTCACACTTATACACTACATCCCTATCACATCGGGCTTTACACTACCGACACTAACAACTGGTCTCACTTATACACTACATCCCAGTCACATCGGGCTTTACACTACCGACACTAACAACTGGTCACACTTATACACTACATCTCAGTCACATCGGGCTTTACACTACCGACACTAACAACTGGTCACACTTATACACTACATCCCAGTTACATCAGGCTTTACACTACCGACACTAACAACTGGTCACACTTATACACTACATCCCAGTCACATCAGGCTTTACACTACTGACACTAACAACTTGTCACACTTATACACTACATCCCAGTCACATCGGGCTTTACACTACCGACACTAACAACTGGTCACACTTATACACTACATCCCAGTCACATCAGGCTTTACACTACCGACACTAACAACTGGTCACACTTATACACTACATCCCAGTCACATCAGGCTTTACACTACCGACACTAACAACTGGTCACACTTATACACTACATCCCAGTCACATGGGGTTTTACACTACCGACACTAACAACTTGTCACACTTATACACTACATCACAGTCACATTGGGCTTTACACTACCGACACTAACAACTGGTCACACTTATACACTACATCCCTATCACATCGGGCTTTACACTACCGACACTAACAACTGGTCACACATACACTACATCCCAGTCACATCGGGCTTTACACTACCGACACTAATAACTGGTCACACTTATACACTACATCCCTATCACATCGGGCTTTACACTACTGACACTAACAACTGGTCACACTTATACACTACATCCCAGTCACATCGGGCTTTACACTACCGACACTAACAACTGGTCACACTTATACACTACATCCCAGTCACATCGGGCTTTACACTACCGACACTAACAACTGGTCACACTTATACACTACATCCAAGTCACATCGGGCTTTACACTACCGACACTAACAACTGGTCACACTTATACACTACATCCCAGTCACATCAGGCTTTACACTACCGACACTAACAACTGGTCACACTTATACACTACATCCCAGTCACATCGGGCTTTACACTACCGACACTAACAACTGGTCACACTTATATACTACATCCCAGTCACATCGGTCTTTACACTACCGACACTAACAACTGGTCACACTTATACACTACATCACAGTCACATCGGGCTTTACACTACCGACACTAACAACTGGTCACACTTATACACTACATCCCTATCACATCGGGCTTTACACTACCGACACTAACAACTGGTCACACTTATACACTACATCCCAGTCACATCGGGCTTTACACTACCGACACTAATAACTGGTCACACTTATACACTACATCCCTATCACTTTGGGCTTTACACTACCGACACTAACAACTGGTCACACTTATACACTACATCCCAGTCACATCGGGCTTTACACTACCGACACTAAGAACTGGTCACACTTATACACTACATCCCAGTCACATCGGGCTTTACACTACCGACACTAACAACTGGTCACACTTATACACTACATCCCAGTCACATCGGGCTTTGCACTACCGACACTAACAACTGCATTCAGACTTATAACTACCAAGGATTACAGAATGCTACTTCCTTTTTCCAATGTGTGCACTGCCTCATTGCTGCCTAACTGCCCATTCCCTGTGTTGTGCACATGTGACCTTCAGCATTGTCCACATTTCGTGATCTGGGGTGGAACAGGATTTGTCTCAGTACAGAAGAGCAAAGAGAAATAACTACTTCACGTAGTAGACTTTATAGAACAGTAAGCTGGTGAGTCCGTCCCAGGTAATCATTAGGTGATTAAAATGGCCAGTGATCAGGTGTGCACTAATGGGTAGGTAGAGTCCAACCTTGATTGGCAGGTGATGGATCTTCCGACTAGGTTGCAGATAGAGAGGTCACGTGATCCTCCACAATCCACATTCCCACCAGGTTCCAGACAAAGAGGTCACTTGAGCCTCCACAATCCACAGTGCAGGGTCTACAAAATATTACGTGTAACCCTTACACATGAAACAAAACAAAGTTAATGTGCAGGTATAGCACACAATTAGGAAGACTAATGGAATGCTGGTCTTTGCTGCAAAAGATCTGGAGTATAAAAGCAGGGAATTTTATACACAATCTCTCAGGGCACTGCTGAGTACTGTGTGGAATTTTCTTTCCTGAATTTGAGCAAGGATGTTTTTATATTGGAGGCAGCACAGAGAAGGTTCATTGGGTTGATTCCTGGGATAAATGTGATTAAGAGTTATAGTCAATGGGGTTTAGAAGAGAGAGGGAGAAGAGGGGAGATAGAGAAGAGAGGGATAAGAAGAGAGAAGGGAGGATAGAGACTGAGAGAGAGGGAAAGAAGGGAGAGATAGGAGAGAGGGGAGGATAGAGAGTGAGAGAGAGGGAAAGAGTGGAGAGATAGAAGGAGAGAAGGAGAGGGAGAAGAGAGAGAGGGAGGAGACAGAGAAAGTGAGAGAGAGTGAGGAGAGAGAGATATTTAAAAGAAATTTGCAAGACAGTTGCTGAGAAGGTGCTTCCCCCTATCCAAATAGAAAATTTAATGAAAGAGACATTGGTTTCCAATCGAGAAAAGGAGGGAAGCAGAAGTAAAATCAATGAATTTTAGACAAGGACTGACAGACATCTACAAGGGAATTGAGAGGTTTGGGAGACAGCAGGAGAGTATAGACTAAGATTAATTTTGTCATGATCTTACCGAATAGAACCATAGAGCATTATGGCCTTCTAGTCTGTGCCAAATTATTATTCTGCCTAGTCCCATTGACCTACACCATCCATAGCCCTCCATACCCTCCCATCCATGTACCTGTCCAAATTCTTCTTAACTATTAAAATGGAGCCCACATTCACCACTTTAGCTGGCAGCTCGTTCCACACTCCCACCAGTCTCTGTGTGAACAAGTTCCCCCTCATGTTCCCCCCAAACCTTTCCCCTTTCACCCTTAACCCATGTCTGTAGGAAAAGTCTACATTTAATCTGTCTATAGCTCTCATAATTTTAAATATCACAACTCCCCTCATTCTTCTATGCTCCAGGGAATAAAGTCCTGATCTGTTTAATCTTTCCCCGTAATTCATTTCCTGAAGTCTGGCAACATCCTAGTCAATCTTCTCTGCACTCCTTCAGTTTTATTGATATCTTTCTTGCAGTTAGGTGACCAAAACTGCACACAGGAGAAGAGAGAGGAGAGGAGAGTGAGAGAGAGGGAAAGAGGGGGAAAGAGGGGGGAGAGAGAGAAGGAGAGGGAGAAGAGAGATAGGGAGGAAACAGAGAAAGTGAGAGAGAGAAGAAATTTGCAAGACAGTTGCTGAGAAGATGCTTCCCCCAGCACTGGGGTATCCAAATAGAAAATCTAACGAAAGAGACATTGGTTTTAAATGGAGAAAAGGAGGGAAGCAGAAGTAAAATCAATGAATTTTAGACAAGGACTGACAGATAACTACAAGGGAATTGAGAGGTTTGGGAGACAGCAGGAAAGTATAGACTAAGATTAATTTAGTCATGATCTTACCGAATAGAACCATAGAGCATTATAGCACAGAAACAGACTAAATTTGGTCTCACCAATGTCTTATACCAATTTACCACAACATCTCAATTCTGACACTTAATTCTGTGATTTATGAAGGTCAAGATGCCAAAAGCTCTCTTTACAACCCTATTCATCTTTGATGCCATTTTCAGGGAATTATATACTGTTCTTGCATTCCCAGATCTCTCTGTTCTACTGAACTCCTCAGTACCCTATCATTTACTGTGCATGTCCTTTCTTGGTTTAGACTTCCAAAATGCAACACCTCACACTTGCCTGCATTAACTTCCATCTGCCATTTGTTCAGCCCATTTTTCAAGTTGGGCCAAATCCATCTGCGAGCTTTGAAAGCCTTCCTCGTTGTCCAAATGTCCCATTAATTGCTCCAATACTTTTTTTTTAAAAACAAATGGTTCCCCCACCACTCAATAGCTCATTTCCTTTTTTTTATCCACCACTTCTAAGAAACCTTGCACACACTCCTTCAGAAAACAGAATCAACGTCATGAACATATGTCACAAAATTGTTTTGCAGCAGTAGTATTTTGTATTGCTGGTTCATTGAACATTCAGAAATCTGTTGGCAAGGGGGTGGGGGGAGGGGGAGGTGAAGCTGATTTTGTAACATTGGGTGTCTTTGGGGGGTCATGGGCTCGTGGATTGGATGGGCCCTTTACCGAGCTGTTTCTCAAAATTTATACATGATTTCACCTATTCCATACGAGTCTTGATAAAGGATTCACACCCATGTCCTTTGTTTCCACATGATTCCACCATCTGCAGCTTTTATGTTTCTCAGGACATAGAGTATCTTCTGTGTAAATTCAAGAGGGAAATGTTTGTGTGTATTTTGGTTAATATGGTTCATAGTGTGAAAAATAATTAAAAAAAAAAAGAGTCTGATGTCGGACATAAGGTAACTGATGGAACCAATTGTGGGCAATTCGGGCCCAGGGTTGGAGCAGTTGGCTTGGCAATCTTTGGATGTCAGTGAATGTCGACCATCTCTACTGAATTCTTTGTCTCAGGACACGGATCATTCCAAATGATCAAAGGAGGAACAGTAATAAGGCAAACTCTATCTGATGTACTGATGGCAACTGGCAAAGGACATCTGGACATCAGAATGTCCTGCTTCCAAAGATTAAGTAACAAACTTCCACCAGCGAAGTGAACATTATTTCACTTACGTCAGCAATTGTCAAAAATGTTCAGGATCATCTCTAGCTCAAGGAAAACCAGATGAAAAAAAATGTTTGAAGGTTTCCCATATTTATTGATGTGGAGTAACAATCCTGAAGGAGACCCATTTTTCACTTAAAGATGCATCTGGGAGAGCACCTGTATCCAATCCACACATACTGAAACACTTTGCAGTTTGTAAAATATTATCCAGCAGTGGAACCAGTATTAGTATTTACAGGAATTTGGATCATCCTTGCAAGGGACTCCATCATTATTTGCAGGTGGATGAACTGCACCAGATCCATCCATTAGGTACCAACATGTAGAAATGATCATGGAAATACAGCCCCGAGCCCAACTCATTCAAATTTCCCTCCTGTCTCCAGGACAGACATGGGGTACTTTCTCCATAACAAATCTACATTTTCACTGTCATTTTCAAAATGAATTGCTGCAAATTAAATAGAATTCAAGGATTTTGTGAAACTTTAAAACCGTAACAAAACCGCTTGATTTCAGACCTGTAATGAAAGCATTCACAAAAAGTTTACAAAGCATTTTACAAGATGGCTAGGTTAGTGTAACAGATATTGCAATGCTGTTACAGCACCAGCGACTGGGACCTGGGGTTCGAATCTTGTGCTGTCTGTAAGGAGTTTGTATGCCCTCCCCATGTCTGTGTGGTGCTCTGGTTTACTTCCACCGTTCAAAATGTACCGGTAGGTCAATTGGGTGGCATGGGCTCATCGGCTGAAAGGGCTTATTACCATGCTGTATGTCTAAATATAAATGTTAAAAAAAAACCTTGTTCACTAGCTTTAACAAAAGCAAGTGTAGTATTTGCTGGAGTTACAAACCAGCAGAAACTCCTTAGCAGTGATGGTCAAGGCCATTTCAGAGAGTATGGAAGGCTTCTTTTAAAAAAGGAGAATAAACATTTGCTAGTTGTGATTGGTGGATTTAATCACTGTATCTATCCACTTACCCATAAATGGGAGCACAATGGCTATTTAGAGCAATATGCTCTTTATGTGTCGAGGTTATTTCAGCTCACCCCTCATACAGAGCATAACTGATTGGTCTTTATGGATTGGTCCTACACCTCAGGTTACGGCCCTGATGGCTTTTCAAGGATTTTTCCAAACAAACCCTGACACAGTATCGCAGCTCCTCACAGACAAAAGTACCAGGGCCATCTTTCTGATGCATTCAGAGATGATGGTAAAGCATATCATCTGACATCACATGTTCACGTAATGGGAATGATCCTGGTTATTTTTCTCAAACAAATCGTGCCATTTGAAGGATAAACAAATGATGAAGGGTACTGAGTTTAAGAAAATGTGACTTCAATGCAGTTTCTTCGTGATTTTTTTTGTTCTTTGAGGGAAGAACAGACAAATGAAATCATATGTCATATGCTTTTAAATATTTTTATTTTAAATTAAAAGGCTCAGAGTCAGATTGATAACTCAGTGGAATTTCTTGTTTATTTTTATTGAGTGACAACATTGTTTGACGGGTTTAATGTATCTTAGATTCTGAACTTTAAATGAATGGGAGGGGAGGTAGGGAGGGTGGGAGGGGAAGGGTGGGGGGGGAGAAAACGAGACTGTATATATTTGAAAAGGAAAATGTATGTATCTTGATCAATGTGGTTTATAGTGTGAAAAATAAAAAATAAAAAAAAAAGAATCAAAGATAGTGTACTAAATACCTCTTTCCAATAGTTACAGAGAGAGGGACATAGCCAGGACCTTCCTGAGTTGTACATTTATTACATTTAGAGGTTATATTGGGATAAAATTTAGCTATTTGAACTTTGGAGTCGAGGGCCCTATTGACTACTTTATATTGTAGTAAGGAATGTCTAGCCCAGAGAGAAGATAAATGTTTCAAAATAGACTCCCATGTATCTTCAGCAAACATTTGTCGAAAGTCATGTTCCCAAACTTTCTTAATGTTAGATAAAGGACTATTGCTAGATCTTAATAGTAGTTCATAAAGACCTGAAAGCAGTCCTTTCCGATTAGGTCTAAAATGATATACTTCCCAGATAAGATTAAAATCTAAGTCTTGGGGAAGCATCAATGTTAAGGAATTTAAGAAGATCCTAATCTGTAAAGAGCGAGAAAAAAAAAACGATGATTTAAATTTGGCAGATAATTGGTCAAAAGAGGCCAAGTTTTGGTCCAAGAAAGATTGACCATTGAGTATAACTAATGTCTTGGACCGAAGGTTAAAAAAAAAAGGAAATAGGATAAATTAATAAAAAAATCTGTGAAAACCAAAATGTTTTCTAAATTGGAACTAAATACGCAAAGTGTGTCCAACAACCAAGTTATTAGTTAATTTGGAGACCAAAAAAGGCAAAGGTGCTCCAAATATTGAGATAAGAGAATGTTCTTCAATGGATTTAATCTCTCAATCAATCCATCTTGAGGCAATGAATATCTAGATATATCTGATGTTCGCTGCCCAATAATGAATTCTCAGATTAAGTAAAGCCAAGCCCCCATTTCTTATAGTATTTTGAAGGAAACATTTTTTCAGATGGGGATGCATATTTTTTTCCCTATAAAAAAGTAAATAAGTGAATCATACATAGGAGCCTTTTTATTGCTATCTTTGGAGCGAGTGGACCAATGGACTTAATTTTGATTCCATCTCAATCCCATGAAGTAGGTCACTTTGGCTTCTCCAATTGCTAGGAGGTTCATTCTACTGCGGTGGAAAGATGTTGTCCTTCCCACATATACACAATTGGATTTGATGACATCCCTCTCTCTCTCGATCAGTGGTTCTCAACCTTTTTTCTTTCCACTCACATACCACTTTAAGTAATCCGAATGCTATTGGTGCTCTGTGAATAGCAAGGGATTGCTTAAGATGGTATGTGTGTGGGAAGGGAAGGTTGAGAACCACTGCTCTAGACCCAATTGTTACTGAAATATTTAGCTTGAGAAAAATTGTCATTGGCCCATTTCCTTTGGAGTTATGGAACCGTGCACATAACGAGTCAATGAGGGACGATTAAAACAGTGGTTTTCAAACTTTTTCTTTCCACCCACATACCACCTTAAGCAATTGAAATTAGTCATTTTCACCTGACTTTGGCAGAAATTGCTCAGGTTGGGGTTAGAAATTTGATGAGGAATAGATGATTTTTTTTCTCCTTTCTTTTCCAACAGTTACATGGATCATACAAATCTTGATAACCGTTGTTTATCATTTGTCGTTCTATTTTATCTTTCCCTGAGCATTAGAACATATGTAAAGATGAAAAATACATTTTTATTTTAAATTTAGACATACAGCACTGTAACGGGCCAATTCTGGCCTACAAGTCCGTTGCCACCCAATTTACTATCCATGAACCTACCCTCCTCCCCCCCCCACTGGTACGTTTTGAACAGTGGGAGGAGACTGGAGCCCCCAGAGAAAACCCACACAGATATGGGGAGAACATACAAACTCCTTACAGATGGCGCCAGATTCAAACCCAGTTCCGGTCCCAATTGTTGCGCTGACTGCCACACTAGCTGTGTCGCCATATCAAGATGGGTTATGCAATTAAATTATGCATTAAGGTATCATAAACAGGAAAAGTCTAAAAAAACTGTATCCAAATTAGGGACGATTAAAACAGTGGTTTTCAAACTTTTTCTTTCCACTCACAAGCAATCCCTTACTAATCACAGAGCATCTATGGCATAGGGATTACTTAAAGTGGTATGTGAGTGGAAAGAAAACATTTGAAAATTTAAAAAAATCACTGTACAGGAGCAGGCCCTTTGGCACATGATGATGTCAGAACATGATGAGTATTCACGTGCCGTCTCAAAGCCTCTCAAATGTTACTATCGTATCTGCTTCCACCAGTACTACTGCCCATTCCAGGCACCTATCGATCTCTGTATAAAAAATCTTGCCCTGCATATCTGTTAATCCCACCCCCCGCCCTACAACTTTAACACACCATCCAGCGTGTCACCTTAGGAAATGATTCTGACCATCTCCCCTATCATAATTTTATTAACTTCTATCAGGTCGCACCTCAACTTCAGACGCTCCAGGTAAAACAGCCCAAGTTTGTCCAAACTTCCGCCACAATTCATATCCCCTAATCTAGGCAACATCCTGGTCAACCTTATCTTCCCAAAGCCTCCACATCCATCCTGTCATGGGGTCAACCAGAAATGCACAGTCTTCCAGTTGTGACCTCACAAAAGTTTTACAGAGCTGCAACATCATTTCCTTTCTCTGTACTCACTGCCCAAACCAATAATGCCTTCTTTACCGCCCGATTTACTTGTGTGGCCTCTTTCAGTGGGCCGCACCCCCACCCCTCCAGATCCCCCTACACATCTGTGTTTTTAAAGAGTCCTGCCATTAACTGTGTGCTTTCCCCATTCATTCAACCTCCCAGAGGCAATGCCTCACACTTCAAGGTTGGAAGTTCCTTTTAATGTCATGCAATAATTCATAAAAATTAACATGCCTGATATACTTCAACTTTTGCCTGCCATAAAAGCAAAGAGTCACCATTAGCATTACCTGCTGTCCCCCAATAATAAGAGAAATAGAAGCTACAGAAGAGAGTCCCTCAGAGACATTGAGTGTCCGTGGACTTGCCTCCAGTTTACCCCCAGCCTGTGCATTCTCCAGCTTAATCCATCTTATCCACCTACTCCCTCTTGCCTGTGGGACTCTGCGCTCCTCCCTCTGTTCCCCCACCCCCCCACCCACCATTTTGTTTGGGTGCCTGCCTACAACTTGCTCACAACTTGATGAAGGGCTCAAGGCCGAAACGTTGCTTATGTATCTTTATCTTTGCTACATAAAGTACACTGTTTGGCCTGCTGAGTTTCTCCAGCAGTGTCTGCAGGCTCTCATGTCTTACTCTAATCCATCCTTAGCTTGTGATAGGTTTCCAATCACAAAAGTTCTTCTTAATCTTCGTTTGTCATATTTCTGCCCATTTCTGCAATTGATTTATATCATGTTGCCATCTTTGATAGGCCTCTACACTGCTGTCATTTCCACCAATCTTTGTGTCATCTATAATCATACTAATCCACTCACCTACTTATTCACCCAAGTCATTTTTTTTTCTTTCACAAGCTACAGAGGTCCCGACACTGATCTCTGCAGAACACCAATGGTCACAGGCCTCTAGTCTCAATAATAGCCTTATTTGGGCTGGAGCTGATTTGGGCAGGGATTAATTATCTTCACATCACATTGCTGTAAAGTTTTTATATTGAATAATGGAAAAGGAAATGTGCTAGTAATTAACGCAATGATTTAGATCGCAGGGCTGTGACCGCCTCACAGCTCGTGTGACCAGTTCCATCATGATGGCTGGTGCTGTGTGTGTGAAGTTAGCACGTTCCACCCGTTACACTGTCAGTTTCCCTGTGGTGCTCTGGTTTCCTCCCCAACATGTCCAGATGACTGTGAAGAGATGGGTGGCAGCATCTGGGCGGGGGGTGGGGCAGGTGATGGGAGCGTGGGGAACATTGTTTTAAAAATGGGGTTAGTTGAAACAGATGCTTTATGATCTGTCTGGATTCGGTGGGCCAAAGGCTCTATTCTCTTTGCTTGATGACTCCATGATTGTGCGAAATCACCCGGCATGCTGTACACTGAGAAGGCAAAGGTGAAATGTGCAGTTGGTCACCTTCCCTTGGTTTTGTTTCAATGCAAAAAATTGTCCAGTGAATAATGAATGGAACTATAAGGAATGTGAGAATGGAGAAAGTTTTGAATAGGTGTATCTCAATTTAGTCCATTAAAAATAGGTCGAAATCCAATATATTGGTGAAGTAAAGTTTACTGCCCTCTGACTACACGAAACAGCATTTTCCAGTCCTCGGTGCAAAACTTACAGACATACAGCCAGACATAACATACATACAGACAAACAATAGGACAAGCATCCATATTGTTTTGTAAATATGAGAGTCACGGATGGTCAGTGTGAGCAGTTCCTTTGGTCGGTCAGCATTCTCACTGCCGTTGCACCAGATCCACACAAATTCTTATTGAGGGCAGGCTGCCAGAAACTGGAGAGAGTTAAAGGTAGTCTGTGGTCGAGAGCAAAACACAAACATGCTGGAGAAACTCAGCAGGTCATCCATAGGAAGTGAAGGGTGGCTAACGTTTTGGGCCTGGGCCCTTTGGTCCAGCACATTTGGGCATTGCAAATAAACTGGCCAGAGTTGCGAGCACAACTCAGGTCAACATGCAAACAACCCACTCTCCATCGACTCCATCCATACTTCTCACTGGAAAGCAGCAAGCAAATGAAAGGACAGTTCTCTCCCACCAGTCACCCTCTCTTCTCCCCTCCTCGCACTAGGCAGAAAATACACGACCTTGAAAACATGGACCTCCAGATCCAAGGACAATTTCTTTCCTTAACGAACTCTTAAATTGACGTCCCGTCAGTAAAAGATGCTGTCTTGATCCAACCTCATTGCAGCCCTTGCACTGGCTTCACTGTGCTCCTCCACAATATATTCTACACCTGTTTTTTTTTCTTGCAAGACCTGTTGTACTGTGTATAGGTTGACTGCCTGGATGACATGCAAAACAAAGTATTTCACTGTCTCTCAGTACACCTGACAATAAACAGATCAATTTAATGTTGAGTTACCTGGAGAATGTAACCACGGATGTAATCTTGCAGCGTCCATCCCAGAGAGTGCAAGATTTGGAGAACTTCTTCTTGCTTGAGAACACTGAATAGTCGATCCAACAGGATTTTGAGCCGAATTGGAATGGCCTGGGTTCCATACAGCATTAGACTACTAATATCAAAAACAACATTTGACTGGACAATCTCAAACTGACTTTGTTCATACAAGTGATTTACTCGTAGCTTGTCCAAGGCTGTGAGGAAAAATAAAAGAAGTATTTTAATAAATAAGACAAATCCTATGATTTTGACAAATGCAGTCTCAAAATAACAATCACAAGAAATAGAAGATTCTGGAATCTGGAGCAGAACCCAAACTGAAGGTTGAGCAACACCTGTCCGACCAGCCATTCTTAACGTGGATCCTATGGACCCCTGGGAGCCCCAGCAAAAGCCTTTTCTTTTCGCCTTACATAATTTTTTTTGAAGTAGTCAGTGGGAGAGGAGTACAGAAGAAACCAAAACTTGACTGCTTCGCAGTGAAGGGGAACAATAAACTTTGAGCATAGCAGAAATAAGATCGAGAACGACTGTGTAAAGAGTGCCATCTGCCCCGTACACTCATGGGGAACAAAAAACTTTGAGCATAGCAGAAATAAGATCGAGAACGACTGTGTAAAGAGTGCCATCTGCCCTGTATACTCATGGAGAACACAATGGTTGGCTGCCAATTTCCACTCTCGCTCCTTCAGATGGTCAATCCCTGACCCTTCACTTTATTTTTTGTGGATCTCTCAGTCTCTATCTCAAGAGATAGATGTTGATGGCCATTTCTCACCATAGATGCTGCTTTGCAGAATCCCTCCAACTTCAAGATCCCATCATCTGGAGTTTCTTGTTTCTCTTCATTTAATGGTCCTGGAGCTTTAATTAGGCATTGTTGGAGCAATATAAGAGGTTGAAGAAAGTTCACAGTGTGTCGCCTGCAGTTGCAAGGGAAAGAACTGCAGGGGTGGGTGGGGAGGAGAGTGGGGTTGATTTCTATTACAAGCCTACTGACACCCATGGCTATCTCAACTTTTCTCTGCCTCACCCACCTTCCTGTAAGAACTTTACTCCATTCTTTCATCTCCGTTATTATTTGCTCTGACGAAGAGCCTTTTTGCACAGTTGGCCTCTGAACTGTTATCTTCCTTTCCAAACTGTGGCTTCACTTCCACCATTGTTAACAAAAACTGACCCTATCTCATCTATTTCCTGCATGTCTACACTCATTCCCTCCCCTCTGGGATAGAACAAGGCTAAAGTTCCCCTGGCCGCCACTTTCCACCCCGCCACATTCCACAGTGTCCGCCACTTTCACAGAGATTCGACCAGCAGGCACAACTCGATCTACCGCCACATTCAGCATTGTACAGGGACCATTCACTTTGGTCCACTGTTCCATTCCCACCAATCAACCCCACTCTCCTCCCCATCCACCCCTGCAGTTCTGTCCCTTGCAACTGCAGGCGACACACTGTGAACTTTCTTCAACCTCTTATATTGCTCCAACAATGCCTAATTAAAGCTCCAGGAACATTAAATGAAGAGAAACAAGAAACTCCAGATGATGGGATCTTGAAGTTGGAGGGATTCTGCAAAGCAGCATCTATGGTGAGAAATGGTCATCAACATTTTGGATCTTGTAAAAGGGTCCGATCCAAAATGTTTCTCTCCTCGGATGCCACCTGACCTGCTAAGTCCCTCCATTTTCTTATTGTTTTGAACAGTCCCTCATATTCTAACTTTAAGAATACAAGGAATGGGTGCAGGAGTCGGCCATCCAGACTGCTCAGCCATACAATAAGATCATGGCCGATCTGATGAAGGCTCATCTCCACCTACCTGCCTTTTCCCCATATCTCTTAATTCCCCACTTATGTAAAGATCTATTCAACCTTGTCTTAAATATATGTACTGAGATCGCCTCCACTGCTTCAATGGGTAGCAAATTCCACAGATTCACCGCCTCTGGGAAAAGCAGTCCTCATCTCTGTCCTAAATCTACTACCCTATATATTGAGGCCATGTCCCCTTGTTCTAGTCTCCCCAACCAATGGAAACATCTTACCTCCCTCTATCTCATCTATGCCATTCATCATTTTGTACATTCCTATAAGATTCCTCTCATTCTTCTAATTTCTAGAGAATACATTTCCAGATGCTCAATCTCTCCTAATAGACTAATACCCTCATCTCTGGAATCAACCTGGTGAACTTCTTCTGCACCGCCTCCAAAGCCAGTGCAACCTTCCTCAAGTAAGGAAGCCAGAACTGTGCGCAGTTCTCTAGATGCGGCCTCACCAATACCTTGTACAGTCGCAGCATAACTCCCTGCTCCCAAATTCAATCCCTCTAGCAATGAAGGCCAACATTCCATTTGCCTTCTTGACAGCCGGCTGCACCTGCAAACCAACTTTTTGCGATCCCTAAACAAGCTCTCCCGAGTCCTTCTGCTTGGCCACTTGCTGCAATCGCTCACCATTTAAATAATAATCTGTTGTTCCATTTTATCTTCCAAAGTGGAATCTCACATTTACCAACATTGTATTCCATCTGCCAGACCCTTACCCACTCACTTAACGTTAAGACTGCATCTAAAAATACGCTTGCCTTCTCACCTCCCCAGAACTAAAAAATGTGAACTGTGTTTTTCTCTCCCTGTTCATGCTGCCTGTCCTGTTGAGAGTTTCTAGAATTCCTCCCCCCACCCCCCCACCCCCGCCACACCCTGGTTCATCATTATTAACTCCTCAGTTTGGGTAAATTTAACTGGATCAGATCCACCACTCATGAACTCTGCCTCCTTTCTCACGTTACAGCACGATCTCCCCTTTAAAAGCTTTCTGAGATACTTAGTATCTTAAGTATGAGATTGAGAGAGCATGCCTTCAGATGAGCAGGCATTGAAATCCCAGTGCCCAGGACATTGCAATACAAATCACAGATCATCAATTGACAGGCAGACTGTTCCACCATTGTAAGGATCTACAAATCTGCCTGAAGGACAACAGCATCTCCAGCGATCCTTACCATGTACCACCCAACCATGTTTGCAATGGTCACATTGACGCACATTGATCTTCCCTGCTTGGAAGCACTCACAGTTGCAGTTTACCAGTGTGCAGCGAATGGCCTGGAAATAGAGAAAGAGTGTTATCAATAAAGTTTTCTTCTGCAAAGCATGACTTTTAAATCAAACACATAAAATGCTTTAATATCTTAGCCATTAAACATTTGATCACTACCAGTGATTCTCGACCTTCTTCTTTCCACTTGCATCCCACTTTAAGTCATCCCTATGCCATCAGTGCTCTGATTGCTTAAGGTGGGATGTGAGTGGGAAGGGAAGGTTGAGAATCACTGCTCTAGACCCAGTTGTTACTGAAATATGTTGCTTGAGAAAAATTGTCACTGGCCCATTTCCTTTGGAGCGATGAAACCATGCACATAACGAGTCCATTAGGTATGGCTAAAACAGTGGTTTTCAAATTTTTTCTTTCCACCCACTCACATACCATCTTAAGCAATCCCTTATTAATCACAGAGCACCTATGACATAGGGATTACTTAAATTGATATGTGAGTGGAAAGAAAAAAGTTGAGAACCACTGCACTAGTCTATAGAATACTTAATTAAAATTAACAGCATTATTTAGAATGGCAATTGGTGACCTTGAATGTAGTATTTTAATTAAAGAATGCTACTCAACGCAAACATAGACTGGTCAATCATCAGATCATCCATTATGCAATATTGGAAATCCTCTGTCCCATGGCAACCTGTTTCTTCACATTCCCTTTAATTCATCAGGGACTTGTTTCCCACACTTTGTGCAGATACGACCACCAGCCTACTGCAGGGGGCGATCTCTGTACCTGCAGGAAGACCTCTTAAGGGCCGACTCCTCCTGTCAATCAGCCAACCTGAATATAGACCTGAGCCGGCCCCTCTTGAACCAGTCGCACGGGAGCCACCGAAGCAGGAATTGGTGTTCAGACTTTCATCTGAATACAGTCTGTTGTACAGTCTTTTGAGTTTTGTGGTTGCTCGCTGATACCTCAGTGCCCCACACTCATCAAGTGAAATATTTCTTTTTCTCCAGGGTAGCTTTTAAAAAAAAGTGAACTTAATACGGTGTGGGTGCATTAATAGGAATCTGATAGTTCAGAAAATCTGCCAATCGCAACAACCAACATGCAGCAGGTGATCAGAGTTTAATTTTTACAGAACATATTGAGATTTAAGTTACAATGAAACAGGCCAGGGATTACGGAATCAAATATTTTGGAATCAATGTATTGATTGAACATTGCACCTAAGTTTGTACTTTGGCAGGAGCCATACTGCAGCCTTCAGGACAATTACCATTGAGCTGTTACATTGCCTGATTCCCTCTACAGAATTTAGTAAAAGGAATTAATAAAAAAAAAATTAAATTTATAAATTTCAACATAGCACGGTAAGAGGTCCTTTCGGCCCATGAGCCCGTGCCATCCAATTACACCCAATTGACCTACGCCGCCCGTATGTTTTTGAACGGTGGGAGGAAACCATAGCATCCAGAGGAAACCCACAGAGACACATACAAACTCCTTACAGCCAGTGCCAGACTCAAACTCTGGTTCCTGGCTCTGTAACAGTGTTGCCCTAACCGCTACACTAAACGTTCCGCCCAAGTTTTGACAATATCTCTTTGGAAAAAAAAAATTCACTTTTCACAATGCGTGTCAAAAATATTAAACTTCAGGGTTTCATTTGAACTTTCCTGTAGATGACTTGTGATTGTGGAACATGCGTTTCAATTTTTAATCAATAAGTCTCAATCTACAGCTTTCTTAGCCAAAATGATCAGTGTCAGCTTTCCTGAAAGTTCATTTCAAGTATAAAATGGTGATTTTGGAACAAAAGAGTGGACAATTCCCATAACAAGGCAGCGAAGGAAGATACTCAGACACAGCTTTAAGACAGTTAACCAGTTCGACTGGCGGCCTGTTTTCTGTGTTATGAATTATCTGTAATCTTAGGGCCGTGTGCAAGGAAGAGCACACGGTTTAACCCAGAATTTTGTAACTTTTAATTTTAACTTCTAAGTGTTTCATAGATAATTTTTTGTAAAATCTTCTCATTGTTCTCTGGCTTTTCAGTTCTGGATTCAGCGCTGTGCCTTATACTTACACTGATTTAAATTAGTCTTTTTAATTTTTTTTTAATGATTGCAATATGAAGAGATGTACATTGATTCACCAATTCTCCTATTTAAGTTGGAGGCAGTTCTTCAGCAGATTTTTTCTTCTCTTTCAACAGGGTGAGGGAAAAGACTGATGCTGATGTGATGGCCAAGGGGTTGAGGACTCCGGGTAGCAGCAGACGGCACCAGAAATGGGGTGAACAACCCCTCCCCCCACAACACAGTTGAGAAGGAGAAGCAGAGACTCCTGCTGGAGACTGGGTCATGGGAATCAGGTATCGGAGCCGAGATTCAAGAGGGCAATGAGGGCGAGAAGGGCTCCCGTAGGACCTCAGGTGCTGAAGACTTCCTGATCATGTCAGAGGTTTGGATCTTGAGCTCGGGCTGCCCACGAATCGAACTGTGCGGCTGTGGAGGCTGTGGGAGCACTGGAGGTGAAGGCACAGACACTCTGAAGGGACTCTCTGCTTCTCTTTCTCCTATTTTTAAGGGTGCCAGGCTCATGACAACTTATGGCAGACAAAAGTTAATCAGGATATGTTACATTTTTAATGTACTGTAATTTTTTTTTAAATTACGTGAAAATAAAAGGAACCTTGAAGTGTAATTGATTCAAATGTAGACTGAACTCTCCAGGGACTGGACATTTTACTGTCATTTATAAGGAGAATTTTAATTTTGTTTTTGGAGTCATCCCAGCAATTTTTAAATTTGTCGACATGCATACATTTTGCTCGAGACACATACGAGACGGCAGATCCTAGAATCTGAAGTTAAACACAATCTGCTGGAGGAAGTGAAACCACCAGTGCTGGAGAAACTCAGCTGGTCAAATTTCGATGTCCCCACAAGCCCGTGCCGCCCAATTACACCCCATTGATCTACACCCCCGGTATGTTTTTGAAGGCTGGGGCACAGTAACAGGCCCTTTCAGCCCACAAGCCCGTGCCGCCCAATTACGCCCCATTGATCTACACCCCCGGTATGTTTTTGAAGGCTGGGGCACAGTAACAGGCCCTTTCAGCCCATGAGCCCATGCGCTCAATTACACCCAAGTGACCCACACACCCTGTATGTTTTTGAAGGGTGGGAGGAAACCGGAGCATCCAGAAACATATGAACTCCTTACAGACAGTGCCAGATTTGAACCCTGGTTCCTGGTTCTGTAACAGCGTTGCCCTGACTACTACACTAACCATTCCACCCAAGGAACATGTGCAAGTTTTGCCAATATCTCTTTGGGTTCTTATATAACAATCTTTGGCTTGGCTTCGCGGACGAAGATTTATGGAGGGGGTAAAAAGTCCACGTCAGCTGCAGGCTCGTTTGTGGCTGACAAGTCCGATGCGGGACAGGCAGACACGATTGCAGCGGTTGCAGGGGAAAATTGGTTGGTTGGGGTTGGGTGTTGGGTTTTTCCTCCTTTGCCTTTTGTCAGTGAGGTGGGCTCTGCGGTCTTCTTCAAAGGAGGTTGCTGCCCGCCAAACTGTGAGGCGCCAAGATGCACGGTTTGAGGCGTTATCAGCCCACTGGCAGTGGTCAATGTGGCAGGCACCAAGAGATTTCTTTAGGCAGTCCTTGTACCTTTTCTTTGGTGCACCTCTGTCACGGTGGCCAGTGGAGAGCTCGCCATATAACACGATCTTGGGAAGGCGATGGTCCTCCATTCTGGAGACGTGACCCATCCAGCGCAGCTGGATCTTCAGCAGTGTGGACTCGATGCTGTCGACCTCTGCCATCTCGAGTACTTCGACGTTAGGGATGTAAGCGCTCCAATGGATGTTGAGGATGGAGCGGAGACAACGCTGGTGGAAGCGTTCTAGGAGCCGTAGGTGGTGCCGGTAGAGGACCCATGATTCGGAGCCGAACAGGAGTGTGGGTATGACAACGGCTCTGCATACGCTTATCTTTGTGAGGTTTTTCAGTTGGTTGTTTTTCCAGACTCTTTTGTGTAGTCTTCGAAATGCACTATTTGCCTTGGCGAGTCTGTTGTCTATCTCGTTGTCGATCCTTGCATCCGATGAAATGGTTCAGCCGAGATAGGTAAACTGGTTGACCGTTTTGAGTTTTGTGTGCCCGATGGAGATGTGGGGGGGGGCTGGTAGTCATGGTGGGGAGCTGGCTGATGGAGGACCTCAGTTTTCTTCAGGCTGACTTCCAGGCCAAACATTTTGGCAGTTTCCGCAAAGCAGGACGTCAAGCGCTGAAGAGCTGGCTCTGAATGGGCAACTAAACTATAACAATATAGCAAAGGTAAAGATACATAATCCATGTTCTGGGCTTGAACTGTTCATTAAAAGATTCAGCAGGTCAAGCAGTACAGTGGAAGAAAAAGAACGGTCGCCGTCTTGAGCCAAAACCTCTTGTCGAGACTGGAAGCTAGAATATGGGTCCTCTGTTCCACACCTCTCACCCTGTTCTTTTAACACAAGCTTCTCTTCCGCATTTTACCAATCGCGAAGAAGGATTTCGGCTCGAAACGTCAACTCTTCTTTTTCTCCCACTGATGCTGTTTGAGTTCTACTGACGTCCTCTAGCACGCCATGGTTAGCATATACTTTTCTCATTCATTGTCAGAAGTTATGGAATATGTTTAACCAATAGATTGCTTAAGGCTTGAGGTTTGTTTGCATAAACAAGTGGTGGCTGAACTTACTTAAGAGCCATATGCAATGCATTTCAGATGTTGGAGCCCCTCAATAATCGCAAGCCACGGCCACCAGCACTACCAATGTGACCACCGGCTTGTACGATTCCTGTCTCAGCCAACATATTTACGTGTGCTGCACATTACATGTCAAAGGGCCACATGTGGCTCACCAGCCGCGGTCTGGCCACCTCTGACGTAAACTACAGGTCAGGAGCAATAGTCTAGCAACAAAAATTGTGACATAAAACAGTCCATTGGCATAAGGTTGGATTTACAAACACCGGCACTTAACACTGGCTTAAAAATTGGCAATTAATGAAATATGCTGATAAATTCCTCTGGTATCTTCAACATGCTAAGCTGTATCTTTACAGCAATAGACATTAACTGCAGTTCTGTTTAACTCTTAACTACAGAGCGTCAGGTTCCCTTTTGATGAAATTGAAAACAGATGTGATTCAGCAGGAGAATATCACTTGACAAAGTAATAGATTCTACAAAAAGCCTCAAGACTGAAAGCACTCCAATAATACTACTTACTTTGATTTGTAATGATAACTACATACGCAGCAGATTTTGATGTAATATAACATATCCTCATTGTTGAATATGTCACGTGGCCAATTAATAATTGAAAACGACATAAGTTTTATTTCAGGGTGATTCAATTCCAAAAGCATCTCTCAATATTTTAGGCGTACAGCACAGTAACAGGCCATTTTGGCCCACGAGTCCGTGCCACTTAATTTACACCCCGTTGACCGACACCCCCGGTACGCTTTTGAATGGTGGGAGGAAACCAGAACACCAAACAGACACGGGGAGAATGTGCAAAGTCCTTACAGACAGTGCGGGATTCAGTGGTTCTGTTGATTTTGACCTCTGGAATTCTGTTCCCTCGGCGCTTATTTTCTCTCGTGAACAATGCCTCAGTTACGTGCGTTAGGGTCATACAAATAGTCACTTTTCTATTTTGCCAGTTGAACAAAGCAGCTCTTGAACTGGTTGAATGCTTTCCTTCTGGCAGGAATTACAGTCCAAGATCAAAGAGACCAAAAAAATTAGGTTTTCTCTCAGACAAAAAATTTCAGGCTTCATCCAGTGTAACCAACCTTTTACAGCTCTTGACCACACCTCTGAACCAAAACAAATTTAACAGTAAAAACACATTGCTGGAGAAACTCAGCAGGTCAGACAGAGTACTTTATATAGCAAAGTTAAAGACACATAATCAATATTCCGGGCTTGAGCCCTTCATCAAGGTATGGGCAAAATGTAGGCAGGGGCCCGAACAAATTTTGTTATTTTGTTAGCAGAATCTAATTCAAGTTTGGGGAAACAACACGAGTGCTAAACAGAGATTGTAAAGTCAGACAGAAACAGGAGTTGCGAGACTACTATCAGGAGGCAGTGTTGTCATAATGACATGGTTGAGCTTTTATTCAAGAGTGCAGACTGTTGATGTGCCAGGACATGATGTACTTAAATAAAGGTATGCTTTGCAATGTTAGCTAGCCGGTTCAATGTCACGACTATAAAACCAATGGCATTAATAGCACTGTAACTGGCATTACACATAGCCATAACAAGGAACATGCACAAAAAAATGAACTTAAAATCTCGCAAATATGAGCAAAACCTGTACTGAATGTCCTCAGAGGTTTGCTTCTCCACAGGCTATCTTCCATGAGTGGATATGTATTTTATCTGAGTTAAACTAAACTAAGAAAGACCTTCCAGTCTGAATCACTTTACTGAATTGATAGAAGGGAATTACCCGTGATCTGCAACTGCCAAATAAGCCTCACATTGTTGAGATATTTTGCTTAAGAACTTTTGCAAAATGATCTGTAGCAGTGTTTACACAATTATGAAAGCAGGTGGGAAAAAAAGAAGGAAAAAAACATTCAATTCAAACTAAAATACAGGATTAATTTCTGTGATGGTGCAGTGAGATATCTGCAGTTTTATTCAGTGCAGGCTCAGTCTGCCTTTTTCTGCAGTCCTTGGAACTCCCTCATCTAACATTACTGGGACAGATCAACAAGTTTGCTATCATATTTGCTGTTTGTGGAATGTTCTGCATGCAGAGTATCTTGTCATTTGCAACAGCAAACTCAACTACATTAGCTTGAGGTACGGTGATTGGAATAGTTTCTCTACTCCGTATAACTGAGAACATTGAAGAAAATAGAGCAGGAATACAACATTTCAACATTCAGAGCGTTAGAACATAGAACATTACAGCACAGGCCCTTCACCCCTCGATGCTGTGCTGACCTATATATTCTGACCAATTTTTTTTTAAAACCCTCCCTACCTCATAACTTTCTATTTTTCATTCATCCATGTGTCTAAGAGTTTCTTAAATGTCCCTAATTTTTCAGCCTCCAACACCAACCTCAGTCAGGCATTTCAGGCCCCCACAACTCTCTGTGTAAAAAAAACTTACCCCTGATGTACTTTCCTCTCTTCACTTTTTAGAGATGTCCTCCGGTGCTTGCTATTCCTGCCATGGGGAAAAAGACAATGGCGGTCTACCTTGTCTATACCTCTCAGAATCATTTCGACCTCTATTAAGTCTCTCCTCATCCCCTTCGCTCCAAAGAGAAAAGTCCCAGCTCTGCTAACCTTGCCTCACGATCCAATCAACATCTTGGTAAATCCCCTCTGCACCCTTGCCGAAGTTTCTACGTCCTTCCTGTAATGAGGAGACCAGAATTGAGCAAAATGCTCTTAAGTATGGGAACAGTGAAGAAGTTGTTAAGCGTCATGCTCATTTTAATAATCAAAGACACAAGTGCACTTTTGGTCGGATCATAACCGGAATACTCTTTTCAGTTTGAAGGCTTGCATTTTGGAAATTGTTAAGGGAATGGAGGGAGTTCAAAAGGAAGTGACACATGGGATGAAATGCTTTTGTTCGAAGATGAGGTGCGAAACTAAGATTCAGACTCTAGTAACGACGAGTTGTGACCAACTCGAAATTCTGAAAGGTTTTGACAAGCTAAATGAGGAGCAAAGAAACAGGGTATTAGCCAATCTGTGGAAGGGTGGCCATTTCCAAATTTCCAAAAAGGAAGACATGGTCATAGGTTACAATAGTGCGTTTCAAAAAAAAAGTATATACTTTTCATAAAATTTAAACCGTATTGCAAAAACAACAAATGCAAACACACTATATATGGTAACCTGTGACCATGTCCTTCTTTTGGAATGATCACCCTCATGGGCCATCTCTACATGTTCACCCCTTTCCTCCCCCCCCCCCCCACTTTCACCTCCAAAAATACATGTTAGTCTTGCCTAACAAAATACATCAATCTCAATTTTAAAATTAATAACTGAATTTGAAATTATTTGCAGGAGCCAACTTGCAGATTTGAACCATCCTCTGCTTGTTCAACTAATTCCAATTTCACTGGTTTTAAATTGTAGACTGTGGCCTCTGGACTGAGAGAATATTTCTTTCATCTCTAGCTTGAAAACTTCAATCAAATCATGTCAAGTTTCAGAGAACACAATCCAAGTGTGTGCAATCTCACATCATCTTTGAATTCAGGAATCATTTTGATGCAGTACTCCCTCTCAGGGTGATATATCATCAAAATTCGTGGCACAGGAGGCCATTCAGCCCCTTGCATCCACGTGTGCTAAAAAAATGGAGCTGTTTGGGTCAGAGTCGGCACCACCAGGCTGAGGAGCAGCTTCTTCCCACAGGCTGTGAGAATGCTGAACGACCAAAGGAACTGCTCACACGAACTGTCCGAGACATCCGTATTTATTTATTTACTTTTTCTGAATATAATACTCGTCCTGCATATGTATTATTTGTCCGTATGCGTGTTAGGCTGTGTGTCTGCATGTTTTGCACTGCGGACAGGAGAACGCTGTTTTGTCAGCTTGCACTTTAACAATCGGATTACAATAAACTTGACTTGGTTTCCAAGGGCTAATCTTTCTAAATGTGGTTAGTTTTCTCCACCAGTCATCCATCCCTTTAGTTGGCAAATTTCAGTAACCTGTTGCCGTTTTGAATACTTTATATTGTTCTACTAGTTTTAAAATCCATACCCCATCTCTGCTAAAGGAATAAAATCCTTCCTGTTCATCGTATCTCATCCTCTAATAATGTAAATCACCTGCCACTCTTTTCTTCCAGAAAAAAAAAACAAACAACCCTCGCATAACCACTGGGCTCAAAATTAATTCAGAATCAGAATTTACCATCTTGGACATGCCGCGAAATTTGAGGCGGCCTCACAGAGCAAACTTTACAAAACAAAATAAAATAGTTCAAGATAAAGAAAAAGACAAAGTCAGGCAATGTCTGTGATTCATTGATCATTCAGGAATCTGATGGCAGCAGGGAAGAAGCCGTCCTTGTCCCGCTGAGGGCTCGTCTTCAGGCTCCTGGACCTTTTTGCTGATGTCAGCAGAGTGAAGAGGGCCTGGGCTGGGTGGTGGGGGTCCTTGAGGATAGAGGCTGCTTTCTTGACACCGCCTCTTGTAGATGCCCTCGGTGGAGTAAAGACTGGTACCCATGATGTCGTAGGGGGAGCTAACAATCCTCTGGAGTTTTTTTTCCTTGCCTGAGTGTACCAGACAGTGATGCAACCAGAAAGAATTCTCTCCACAGTACACCTGTGGGAGTTTTCAAGAGTGTTTGGTGACACACTGAATCTCTTCAAACTTCTCACAAAGTTTAGCCGCTCCAATTAAGGCAACTCCACAAATTAACGATGTGCAATTGAAAACTGGGTTTACGCAGAGCAGAGCCATATTGTACCTCACATTTTTCCATGTTGTATCCACCTTTCCAGTCCATTGAAATTTTCTTGCTGCCTAGAACGTTTGTCCTCACAAGCAACTCTACTATCAATTCTGTGGGCTATGGCAAATTTCTCAAGTTCTTTATTAGAATATTATGTAGCGTGCATGTTTACACTGCAGCTTAGTGTTTTGGTGATACAGTCCTGTTCATTTCTTATATTCAGTTGTATTTTAGCCCTTCAGGATGCCACCAGGAGGTGCAGAAGGTGGTCCTAATGCTAATAACTGTTCCCTTAGGGGTCACGTTGGTTCTGTATCGTTAATGTTGCTGAGTTTCTCTAGCATTGTGTTTTTAATTGTGAAAATAGGTCAGGTTGGAGAAGGGATCGGGAATGTTTTTGGATGAAACAATGATGTTTGTCAGAATAGAAAAAAAAAACCCCAAGATTAATCTTGGCTGATAGTTCTTTCAGACAACCGTCCGCTGAGCTAATGACTACAAGGGTTGTATGGTTTTTCGATTATATCTGATATATTGATGGAGGTAAATTAACGCACACTAGAATTTGTTAGTTTCACATTGGTAATAGCAATATGAAACAGATTTTTTTTTGTGCCAGTTGGCCGTCGAACCATGAAAACGAGACCATACATGTTTTCAAATGGTCTTGACTATTACTCTCTGTGATTATTTATTTCCCTTCAAAGCCGCCATCCTCCTCCAGTTCAATTGAAATGTCAGTCAGCTGTGGCTGTTCTGTTTTGCATCTGCAAAGCGCTTCATCATTCCACTGAAGTGATTTACTGGGAAGGAGGGTTCTGTGTGATTACGAAAGTGTAATCCCTTGGTATCTGTGTTTGGCAAGATTAGCAATTGCTCTCCTTTTTTTCCCCCCCTCTCCAACTCCACTGCACTGTTTCATCTCAGTCACTGTGCGGAGGAGGAATGTTCAAAAGCCCCGCTGCCAGTAACAAGCACGCTTAAAATGCTTGCAAACAAAGAAGCTTTACGTACCAGTTCCTGTTAAGTGGCAGTCAGTCACAGAGCATGATGGAATTGTTGCCATGCTACATTCTATCCAGAAAGCTACTTTCCGTCGCTTCACAAGTAGCTTCTGGGTCATGAGGCAGTCAAAGAAAAAAAACCTCGCAGCTCATTATACCAAATTGTGCAGCTGAGAATTACACACCTTGAGTCAAAGATTTTCATGTACAGGATGATTTGGACAAAAACTTTTAAAGAATCAAGGAAAAAATATTATTCAGGAGATCCGCTGCCATGTTATTCCACTCTTTAACTAAACTATTCCCCCGTTATGAAAATAATATCTTAACTATTATCACACGAGGATAGCAGTAATTAGGAATTACTTGTCATGTTGAAGGAACGAGGTGATCTTGTTACATCTGCAGCTGACCAAATATTCAGACACACAGACAAACTGGTGCACAGGGTTGAGAAATCTGCTTTGTAGATTTTAACTGACTAATTCTCAAGTACCGTAATTTGAACATCTTCAATGGAAACTTTTAGAGATCGACGCTCCGAATTGCAAAGGCGTACTTTAAAAAGAACCTCAAAATAATTTAGCCAACCCTGCACTACAATTACCAGCAAATTCCCTTCATCCACCCCACTGTCTGGATTCCTTTAGCACCTCTGCTTGTCAGACCATGTGGCAGACCATTTTCCAAAATGAATAAAAAAGTGACGCTGATCGTTCTTTCAGGCAACAATCCACGAGGAATGGTTTACGGGCATAATCCTGGTCAACAAAAATTATGTTTCCTGATCACTTTTGGGTGTATTTTATGAATTTTGGGCTGCTGATCACAAAATCACCGTGAAATTTTCCTATCACATACATTTTTATTTTAGATATAACCTACAGAAAAACTGATTATCCGAGGAGGTCGGGACTGGGCCCATTTCGGATAAACAGGTTTTTTTTCAGAGAACCGGTCATTTTTCAAAAACAGCCCAGTAGCAACAGCAAATCACTTGTAACAGTGTTTAAACAACAACAAACAAAGGTTTTGTAAACTTTAAAATAATGTTTAATTCTCACCAAAAAAATGCTGGCCACCACCGATCACTGCCACCTCTACACGAGGACTCGCTCGTGCCGGGAGCCTAAAAGTCCTGCTCCTGCTCGGGTCTCCACTGCTGCTGGGAGCCCAGCGTTCCTGGTCAGTTCAGCTCCAAAAAAATTTCAGATAATTGAGGTTTTTGGAGAATCCGATTTTGGATAATCGGAGTTGTACTGTATTTTGTGATTTTTCTGTTAAAACTAACATATTGCCCACAAAGCAAATTGTTCTGGTCAGTCCAAGCATGCACATATTATGCAAATGTTGTCTTAGGCCTGGGCACTCTTAGTCAGGATAGATTCAGACAGGCTATAAAAGCAGCTCACATATACAGATGCTGTGCATTACATTGATATAGATTGAATGCATGTTGATGATTATGTTCTTCAAGCAATAGCATAGCGAGTGTATTTAATAGCACTAATTGTCTTCAGGAAGATTCATGTCTGAACATCTGTGATACATTCTCTAACATTTGTGGTGAGTAGATGCTTAACGTTCAAAGACGCAGCATTACTGCATTTATTAAGAAAGCCTATGAGCTCTACTTAGGTTATAAAGTTGGTGACCAAGACAAACCTTGGGCTCCTCATATTTGCTGTGCAACATGCACAGTCAACATGAGAGCTTGGCTCACAGGTTCTCAGAAGTCAATTTTTAAATTTTTGTAAAATTTAGACATACAGCACAGTAAAAGGTCACTTTAGCCCACAAGTCTGTGTCACCCAATTTACACCCAATTAACCTACAATCACAGTACGCTTCAAATGGTGGAGTGAAACCAGAGATCCCGGAGGGCATCCACAAGGGGAGAACGTTCAAGCTCCGTACAGGTAATGTGGGATTTGAACCCCGGCCCCGATCGATGGCGCTGTAAAGGTGCTGCACTAACCACGACGCCAATCACACTGACCCCCAATGAACGTTAAGTTAATATTTCTCCAACTCCTTACGTGATACAGCAAATCTGAAATTACCTTTGTGTTCAGCTTGAAGTTGTCTACCATAATTTTCAATTTTTTTGTTTAGAAGCAAACTTTTTGAAATATTGTTGTCCAACATAATTGTTCTGCTCAAAGAAAGTTAAGGAGAGACCAAGTACATGTATTCAAAATTAGGAGTCGTCTTAAACATATTACAAACTTGTTTCATCCGGCAAGTGGAACACTTATCACATCAAGCAGGACTTGGTCATGGGATTCAATGGTACAAAGGTCTTAAGAGAACATATGGCTTACTTTTTCCTCTTTTTTTTCCTTATTCTAAGTGGTTCACTAACTAGAGCCACAAACTTCAAATAATTGGAAGAATTAGAAGGAAAATAAGGAATTTCCTTCAAAGTACAGAGTGTTCATCGGGTCTGGAACAAATCTGCAAGATTGGCAACAGTCACATTGGCAATTTCAAAGGCCACCCAATGAGGAGGATTAATTGAAAAGGAGAATACAGATGGACTTCCCTAACTGGGAACGTGAAAAGGGTAGACGCCTGTGGCAGGGAGAGGGCACAGATGATGGGAGGTCTCAGAACATTCAGGTACTTAATGAACACATCATCTGAGTACATGATTGAACTTATCCAAGCCAATATCTCCGCCAATGCAGAAATAACCCACTGTCTCGAGAAATAATCACTGGCGATGATCAAAGTAAAAGGGGTCTTGATGAACTATGGTGCACTGGCAGAGAAGGAATATCACTGGTGGTGGAGAAGGGCCCATCTGGTGCAGAGCAGGAGCCCTATGTTTAAACAACAACAGAATTATGAAGAGAAATGACATTTTTCCGTGCAGAATGGTGGAAGGTTGCCTGACTGAAGTGGAGGTATCCATCACTGAGACAAGCTGGGCCTTCTCCCACATGCAACTCTGCTGGTATTCAGCACTGACCATATGGCAGATCAATGGTACCTGCAGTAGAAATCTCCTGTCCAAGAGGACAATTGGCACGAAATGTGGCTGGTGCGATCTCCTCGCATACATCTTTGAACAATGTAGCAAGAATGCTGCCATCACATCCTGTTGACTTAATCAATCTTGGGTTCAGCTCATTTGCTCTCCTGTTAGCGTTTAGAATTCTTCTATGTGTCTCTCATTCTCTTGTTATAATTTTATTATATCACCACTGTAAATGCTAATGCAATATTTTAACCCATCAGAATTTGACCATTTCATTCCTTCTCAACTGTTCTATTTTTCATACATGCTCTAAAATACCTTCCCATTTCCTTTCATAAAAAGAAAGCAAATTGACAAATGGGCACTGAAATACATAACAGCAACCATTAACCACCCATTTCACACTAATCCCACTTTTTAGTCCACTCCTATTATCATCAACTCCAACATATGCATTCCCAGATTCTACTGCTCATCTACAGATGCTGGGGGCGGGGGGGCAGGGGATGCAATTTACCGTCATCAGATACTGAACCAGCTCATGACATTGTGAAGTGAGAGGGTGGCACGGTTCGCATAGCAACACTGTTGCAGCGCCAGTGATCGGGAACTGGGATCGAATTCCGCACTGTCTGCAAGGAGTCTGTACGTTCTCCCTGTGTCTGCGTGGATTTCTCTTTCCGGGGGCTCCAGTTTCCTTCCACCGTTCAAAACATACCGGGGGGTTGTCAGTCAATTGGGTAGCACAGGCTCACGGACCGAAAGGGCCTGTTACCATGTTGCATCTCTAATTAAAAAATAAAAGGAAAGAAAACAGAACACTTCAGAGGAAACCTATAAGGTCACAGGGAGAATGTGCTAACTCTACACAGACATCACCCTAGGTCAGGATTTAACCGGGGCCTCTTGTTCTGTGAAGCTGTGGCTTTACAGGCCATGCCATTGTGCCAACCAATTCAGAGATTCTGAACTTTGCTAATCAAAGAAAAGCCACCAAAATAATGGAACAAAGACATTGAACACAAATATCATGCAAATTATGAAATTATAATATGTGATAACATAAAACTTGCTTATTTTTTACCACTAGTTAGTAGTTCAAAGGCATAGTAAGCGAAATGGGATCCGGAATATGCTTAGCTCCCCTGATGAAATCAACTGTCATTGAAAAGGAGGGAGAAAGGTCATTATGTTTTGATTTAAGATATTAAAAGTGGGTTGTTAAATTAAAAAATACATATTTTTGGAACATTTGTCTTCAACATATGAAGTTATATTTCATTATCACAAATAGCGCCCCACACTGTGCAATTTGCCAAAATAACCATGTGGCATTTCGCCCAAACTTCCCAAATTACAAAGTTTCACATCATGAAAAGCTTTCTGGAAACTCATCCCTTTTCAAATTTCAGGAACAATTGTAAAGCAACTTATTCAATATATTTCTCTCTGACTAAAATGTCCATTTATAAACAAAAAAAAAAAACCACTATTCAATTTTGCATTGAAACAAAAGACAGGAGGCTGTCTGAGTTGTGAGAAATACCACAGAATTCAAAAAGTCCAAATCTTCCACTGATTGGTGAACCATCCAAGCTCATCTCCTGCCCATGTGTGAAGACCTCTCTTATCTAGACAGCTGGGTGAGACCAGTGCAGGGTAGGGCCTTACTGGGTGAGTCTAAAAGGCTGCAAACCCAGAACTATTCTTCAAGAGCCAGAGAAGCCACAGCCTCCAGACTTGCTGGCTGTCAAGTAGCCAAGTTTATTGTCATCTGATTGCTCACATACAAACCAACAACACAATGTTCTCTGATCGTCAGTGCAAAACACGCAAACACACAACCAGACATAACTCACATAGGGTCAAACAGTACATATACAGGACAAGTATTTATCCATACAAATAAAACAATAAATATTGTTTCATGAATATGAGAGTCTCGGATGGTCAGTGTGAGCAGTTCCTTTGGTCGTTCAGCATTCTCAAAGTTCATTGGAAGAAGCTGCTTCTTCGTCTGGTGGTGCTGGCTCTGATATTCCATTCTCTTTCTTGATGGGAGCAGCCATGTGGAGCGTGGAATGATTTTGTGCACCCTCTTCAGATAACGATCCAGTGGATCACATTGATGGGGGGGCAGGGAGGCTCCAATGATCTTCTACATTACTCTTATGGTCCTGTGATCTATTTCTCTGCAGCAACTGTACCACACGATAATGCAGCCGGCCAGCACGCTCTCGATAGAGTTCCTATAGAAGGTTTGCATGATGGTGGCCGGTAGCCTTGCTCGCTTCAGTCTTTTCAGGAAGTGCAGTCACTGTTGCGCCTTCCTGACAAGTGAGGGGATGTTGTGTGTCCACGAAAGGTCACTGGTTAAGTAAACTCCAAGGAACATGACGCTCTCCACCCTCTCTATTACAGAGTTATTAATGTGCAGTGGATTGTGGTCACTCCCGGTCCTCCTGAAATCCACGATCGTCTCCTTCATCTTGTCCACATTGAGACTCAGGCTGTTCCTCTCATACCATATCGCGAGATATTCCACCTCGTCTTCAAAGATATAATTGACAATACTTCTAAAATTCTCAAACCTTCCAAAAGTATAAAAACATTTGAATAGTTTTAAATTAAAACTATTGATTGCTCATAACTAATAAAAAGGACATTCCCATTCAAATCAACGTACTTGCTCAACAAACACCAATGTGCTTCTGTTTCTCAAGCCTAAGTGCTGGGAATCCAGCAAGAGGAGGGGTTTTGAATTTCCATCTTAGCTTGGGAGTTTCAAACTTTGCCCAGTTCCATTACTAAAAGCCACCAGTTCCGAGCGCTCAGCTTTCAACTGGATGACAGACCGACGCAGTTCTCGTTTGGTGCCCAACCAAAATTCAACTTGCATTTTAAAATTCTAGACATTTGCTTTTGAAGATAGAGCAAGTTGAAGATGATCCGGGGATAAGGCAGCGTAAATCTGTATTGCGCAGATGCTACAGAAGGACTAATTTAGCAGTGAGATTAACCAATTATTTACATGTCAGCTGAAAATGTGATGATACTTCGCATTCAATGTTTGGAGTTTTGAGATAATTTCCACACAATAATACTCACAGAGCAGCCATGAATAAGAGGAAACAATGCAGCATCTTTCCATTTGGTCTCCATTCTATCAATTCAAATGGATTGATAATTAAGTGGATTCCAGACAATTGAATGATCTGCTTTGCCAGTTACAATCCAATGAATAAAAGCAAAATCTCCCTCATGGAATTTAACAATACAATGCAATTAAAATGTTAAAATTTATTCGATATATTGTCAACAGCCACAGCCTTCCCCTTCTGTGCTGAAAGAAACTGTCTCTGATTTGATGCTTGAGGATGAGACAAACCGAAAGACAAGGATCCCACCATTTCATCAGACGTGTTGCTGGTATGAGGGCAACTGTAGAAGGCAGAGTCATATTGACCACCATCACCTTCTTGGAAATCTCTTGGGACAGAGAAGGAATTCCTTTACTCCAGTTTGATAGATTTACGTCAGTGGTGCTCAACACTTCTTTCCACTCACACACCATTTTAAGTAATCCCTATGCCATCGATGCTCTGTGATTAGTAAGGGATTGCTTAAGGTGGTCTGTGAGTGGGAAGGGAGGGTTAAGAATCACTGCTCTAGACCCAATTGTCACTGAAATATTTTGTTTGAGAAAAATTGTCCTTGGCCCATTTCCTTTGGAATCATGAAACTGTGCACATAACGAGTCAATGAGGTACAATTAAAACAGTGGTTTTCAACCTTTTTCTTTCCACTCACAAACCACCTTAAGCAATCCCTTACTAATCACAGGGCACCTATGGCCTTGGGGTTACTTAAAGTGGTATGTGAGTGGAAAGAAAAGGTTGAGAACTACTGTTCAACGGTGACAAATGAGCCCAATGCAAGGACCTCAGACTCCAAGCATAGGTGGGTTGTTCATGAGATGAAGAACTCCTTTCAATTCCTACACAGGCACTTTATTAATTCTAAATGCATTGACATGGTTTCCTATTCACAATTATATTTGCAATCTTTTCATATGGAGCTGAGTAGCAGAGTCCCCAGGAGTCATTGAGAATATTGAGGACATGGCATTTTTTTTTTGAGCACATGGATGAATATTTATTTGTGCAGAGTTCTGGTTAATAATAGCTTCTTTGGTCTGGCACCCGAACTTCCAAGTCCTCACCACCCAAGTAAGAGACAGGTGGGGGGAGATGGCAGGTGCCAGCAGGGGGTGATGAGACTCTTGGAACTCGGTGCTGCTTTTCCATAGTGGTGTCTGCCAACAACGTCAGCCAGGGTGTAGTCCAAGGCTCTGCATCTCAGTGCTGAGTGGCTGCCTGGCTTGGGTCAGCTTGATCAACGTCATCCCTCGCAGAAGTCACAGAATACTCATCACCGAGCCAGGCATTAATTAGAGCACTTTAAATATTTCAGTTCCACGGAGCACCAGTACATAGCTGAGCCCTCAAAGCGGTTTCTGACACAGCCACAATCAACTGCGGGAAAGGCAAGTTCCTAGCCTAGCAGTGCTGTTGCAATATTTCCCTATATACGCTATGCTGTAATCACCCCTTGTTGCAGAGATTCCATTGCCTCTCTCATTCCTGGGACTCACAAGCTCAGCGAGATACCTCTCAAAAGCTATTCTGATCGTAGATTTCCCTTCTTACCAATGGATCTAATGGGTTGTTCAAAACATTCCAAACACTCTGATAGCTTCATTTTAACCCTGAATCACTCCCAGGTGAAACTGATCTGCATACTGATCCTGCCAGCGAGATGAAGCCTGACACTCTGTATTGCTCACCTGCTGCCGGCCAGGTGGCTTCGAAAGGCATGCACCTACAGATTTCTTGCCTGAGTGCAGTTGTTCCGTTCATCTAGAACTGTCCGAAAAAAAAAGGCAGGAAAAAAAAAATTCCACACTAAAATTCTCACTGAAAGATCAAAACCTTTTCAGGAAACCGAACAAATCTTAATATAAGAAGTCGCATAAAAACCAAAGCAGGCGGTGCTTTCGAATTTCATGAAAGATCTTGAATTTCTAATGGACCCTATTTACACAAGTATCCCAGGAAATCACAGCCAACCATGACTCGTAACAGAAGCTGTACAAAGCTTAATTCAGTAGTGAGTGCAAGCATCTGCACTGCAGACTAGTATACCTTTCAATTCAAAGCACAGCTGTTCCCCCTGACAACAAAGTGACTAAAGTAGCATTGAGCCACAACCTAAAATGAAAGGCTTGCATTTTTCTTCCATTTTTAGAATAATAAAAACACTACAGGGCATTCCATTGAAATACATCCAATCAAAAGTTGACACAGCGCCCAAGAGGAGATTTTAAAACAGGTGATCGGCAACTTGGTCCAACAGTTAGGTTTCAATAAGCACCTTAAATAAGGGAGAAGTACAGAAATCTTATGTCGACGAAGCAAGGTTGACAGAACTAAGGCTTTTTATCTTTGGAGTGACGAAGGATGAGAGGTGTCTTCAGAGAGATATGCAGGATGATAAGGGGACCAGACAGAGTAGACAACCAGTGTAGCGGCAGCTACACTGCTAACTGAAGGATCGCACAACCAGACGGGTTGAGTTCAGTGAGCAAAACTGATTTATTGCAGGCAGCCTGGCTGATCTTATACTCCCAGCCCGGACCTGGCTGAGAACCGCGCTGGGGGAGGGGGGGGCCAACGTCACTGGGGCGTCACGTGGGTCGCCAAGCGCGGGCTTCTGAGCCCAGAGCCGAGGTCGGGAGGAAATCCCCTGACGGCGCCATTTTGGCCGGCTGCCACGCCGCGTGCGTGACAAGCAGGGCCAGTTCTCCTGCCTAATGTCGTACCGCCTCACAAGCACCTTTATCCTGCGGTGACCATAGCAAAAACCAGAGGGCTCAAGGTGAGTGGAGGAAAGTTTAGGGGAAATGTCAAAAGCAAGTTTTTGACATAGAGAGTGGTGGGCGTCTGGAGGGTGCTCGGTTGGTAGTGGAGGCTGGTTACCATAGGGATATTCAAAAGGGTGAAAGAAAAATAAGAGTTATGGGCGAGAGGTAGGGAAAATTGGATTGCTGTGGAAGAGATTTTCATGGGTTGTTACAACATTGTGGGCTGAAGGGTCTGAACTGTGCTGTAATATTTATGTTCCACATTAAGTCCAGAGCTTTAAGTCTTCAGCAGCAGAAATCATAGTTGGAAATGGTGTAACTATGTAAATCATGTCATTGAAAATTCATTTTCCACATTCGCACATGGCCTTCTTCTCTGCTGTTCTTGGTGCAGTCATTGCCAAACACAGTGAAAGGTTTCACCATGTCATTGCAACCATGGAAAAGCGGTATCAGGGCTACTGGAATCCATCAATGCTGGCCAACTATTGTTGAACACAGACATGGGAGGCATCAGATGCTGAGTACAAATGAAAATCAGCGGCAAAACATTTATAGGTCAGTTGAATTAACACAATGCATCATTATGTGATTAAAAAATGCTACTTTCAATTAAAGTTAATTTAATGTTTCTCCAACTTCCTACAAGATACAGCAAACCTAAAATGATCTTTGTGCTCAGCTTGACACAGACCCAATTTTTTTTCAGGAAGAAAAGATTGTGTAACCAGAGATTTTTGAAATCTTTGAGATTTATTGGTTTCAACATTGATTGCTCTGCCCTTCTTCAAAGGTTGTCATTCAGGATTGGGGATGGTTTGCTTTTATTCTGGTGTTGTAGATTCTGTGGGCAATGTGGGAAGTGTGGTCTCTGCCATGGATACAACAGGGATTGACTGATGGGAGGATACATGAAGTTTGTGAGGGAGGGGGATCTATTTCTTTGTTTGCTGATGCAAGGCCTTTGTGCACCCCAGTGTATTGCTTTGAGGATCTCCATGTCATTCCAAACGTTCTTTTCCTCTTTGAGCGGTCAAGAGGCAGTGGAACCTGCTGGGTTCCTGCAAGGATCCGTGAGCATAGCCCTGTCCACCTATCAGAACTTGTCAAAGGGGTTGGTCTCAAGAGACTGGTGTCAGGCACGCAAACCGCCCGGTTCAATAGTCTATTAAATTTGTGTTCAGGCATAACTAAAATAATTACCTTTTTTGAGGATACAAGAATAGTAACTGTACACGTCCTCTCTCTCCTTCAAGTAAAGAGATGCTTAAAGAATGGGTGACAAGTCATATGCTGGGAACAGAAAGAAAGTAACCCCCTATCTTCAGAGTTCTCATTAATTTTGCAAGAATCTAAAGCAAAAGGTGTAATACTCTTACAACACCAATGTCCTGGGTTCGACTCCGATGACCATCTGTAAAGAGTTTGTTCTCCCAGTGTCTGCGCAGGTTTCTTCTGGGTGCTCTAGTTTCCTCCCACCCTTCAAAATGTACTGGAGGCTGTTGGACATCACGGGTATGTCTCAATTTAAACCTTAGCATTCAGACATAAATCTCTTCACAAATATTTGATGGTGTCTATGGACCCAGAGCAGTGGGGCCCAGCTGTGGGCACAGACCAGTGGGGTGCAACTGTGGGCACAGAGCAGTGGGGCCCAACTGTGGTCACAGAGCAGTGGGGTCCAACTGTGGGCACAGACCAGTGGGGCCCAACTGTGGGCACAGACCAGTGGGGCTCAACTGTGGGCACAGACCAGTGGGGCCCAACTGTGGGCACAGAGCAGTGGGGCCCAACTGTGGGCACAGACCAGTGGGGCTCAACTGTGGGCACAGACCAGTGGGGCCCAACTGTGGGCACAGAGCAAGGCAATCCACAATAATAAGGATGAGGTAGTGATAGAGAGACTGTAGAAGAGAGTTTAAATAGGCTGGGTTTATTCTCACAAACATGGAAGGCTGAATAATGAACATAAAAGTTCATAAAATTATGAGGGACAAGATGAGATCTTTTTTTCTAAGAGCAGAGAAGTCTAGAACTAGAGGGCATAAGGTTAACATAAAAATAATTGAAAGGAGAACTGGAGGATAAAGTTCTTGCACACCTGGACAGCAGGATGCTCTTTATCGACTAGAGTTCAGCCTTTAGCACCATCATCTCCTCAAAACTGATCAGCAAACGACAAGATCTGGGATTCAACGCGCCTCTGTATAATTGGATCCTAGATTTATTTACCTGCAGACCATAATCTGTGAGGATTGGTAAGAACATCTCCTCCATAATCTCCATTGGTACAGGAGCACCACAGGGCTGGGTACTTGGCACCTACTCTACTCACTTTACACCTATGACTGTCCGGTTCGATACGACAACACCATATACAAATTTGCTGACAATACCATGGTAGTGGATTGGATAAAAAGGGGGAATGAGTCAGCAGAGAGGAGAGAGATTGAAAACTTGCCCAAATAATACACCAACAACAACATCAATGTTACCAAAACCAAGGAGCTGATTGTTGAATTCAGGAAGGGAAAACCAAAGGTGGACGATCCAGTGATCATTGGAGAATCAGAAATGGAGAGGGTGAGCAAATTTAACTTCTTGGGAGTCAGTAGCGCGGAGAATCTTTCCTGGACCAAAAACACTAATAGCATCGTGAATAGAGCACGTCAGCGCCTCTACTTCCTCAGGAATTTGTGGAGGTTTAGTACAACATCGGAAACCCCGGCATATTTCTACAGATGTGTGGTGGACAATGTGCTGACCAGCTGCATGGCGGTCTGGTGTGGGGACACCAATACCCCTGAGCACAAAGCCCTGTAGTGGACATGGCACTGGACACCAGAGGCAAAACCCTCCCCACCATTAAGAATATCGACAGGGAACACTGGCAAAGGAAAGCAAGGAGCCACACCACCCAGAACTTGTTCTGTTCTCGCTGCTGCCATCATGGAAGGGGTAGCGGTGCCACAAGACTCATACCATCAGGTTCAGGAACAGCTGCTACCCCTCAACCATCAGACTCCTCAACGACAAACTCAATAGGTCTCATTTAAGGACTCTCACTTGTGCACTTTTCCCTCTTTGTATTGTTTGTTTACATTTCATTATTTGTTTGCATGAACATTGAGTACAGTTTTCTGCACTACCAATTAGTGGTAATTCGGCCTGGCCCGCAGGAAAAAGAATCTCAGGGTTGTATGCGATGTCATGCATGTACTCTTGACAATAAATCTGAAATCTAAACACCAGAGACATTTCCATCAATGTATTTACATTTTGGCAGTTCCTCAACTAACTTTGAACACCCGGGAATCAGCTTTGTGGGAACCTTTACTTTCTCCCTCCCCCCACCCACCCCCTCTAGGGAAAAAACATTCTCTTTGTCCTACCGAGAAGTTCTCCTTTTCAGTTACTCTGACATCTATGTACATTCTTCGCTCCTTTAACTCAAAAGCCAATTTGGACGAAGCAACTGTCAGCAAATAAAAGTATAATGATAGAATGTGTAATGTATAGAATAGAATGTATAAAGTATAGAATGTATAGAATAGAATGTATAAAGTATAGAATGTATAATTTATTCCCATGTCTCGATCTGCAAAATCTCAAAAAAAACCCCCAAGCTTTATGTTGCAAAGTCTTTTGTTCTGGATCCACCACTGGACATCACCGTCCTGTCGAGAAGCTTACTGAAACTCTCAGTTGTCTTATTCTCCCCCAGGGTGTGCGAAAATATAATGGGCTGGAGTTAGCCCAGCAAGTAGCTTATTTGACCTACGTGCTTCAAGAAGAGCGTGCATAACATAATTCTATCTAAAGGCCGAGCCGAAATTCAATAGAACAAAACCATAGAACATAACAGCACAGAAAATGAGCCCTTCTAGTCTGTGCCGAACGATTATTCTGCCTCAAGTCATTTATTTGCAGCAATTCCATATCCCACCATATCCCTCCCCTCTGTGTACCTTTAATGTTAAAGTGGAGCCCGGATTCACCACTTCAGCTGGGAACCCGTTCCGTACTCCCAGCACCATGTGTGTTACGAAATTCTTCCTAACGTTCCCTCTAAACTTCTCCACTTCACCCTTAACGCGTGGCCTCTGGTTTGTATCTCACCTAACCTCAGTGGAAAAAGCTTGGAGCTCATTTGAGGAATTCCTGCATTGACATCTTGAGGTAAAAACACCATGCTGGAGATACACAGCAGATCAAGCAGTGTCCTTTATACAGCAGAGATAAAAATCCATAACCGATGTTTCGGGCTTGAGCCCTTCATCAAAGTAGGGGTAAAATGTTAGCAGGCATGATTGAAAAGGTAATGGGGGGGGAGGCTTGGGGGGGAACATGGTAGCAAAGGTAGGATGTAATAGGTGGAGAAGGGAGAAGGAAAGGAGAGCACAGCAGCAAGCAGGGGGAGGAAGGGTGGGCTAGGTGAATAGAGAGGGAAGGAGGGTGGAGTGCTGAGTGAAAGGAGGGAAGGGAAGGGGGGGGGAGAGCAGATTAGCAGGATGTTAATGCCATCTGGCTGGAGAGCACCCTGTTGAGTTGTCTTAGTAGTGGTCTTGTTCATGAAGCCATGGACTGGCATGTAAGTATGGGCGTGGGGTGCGAAATTGAAGCAGTTGGCCTCTGGGAGCTCCCTGCCACTGGTGCGGATGGAGTTCCCTCTATCCAGCAGTTGTTGTGCGAGTGTCTTCTCTTGTGAGTGAAAGTAGAACATGAGAGACTTAAGGAATCACCTATTTAAGGTGGAATTAATTATTTTTCACGGAGGGTACGAAACCTTTGGAGTTACACATCCAAGTGTGCTGCGAGACCAAAGCACTGAGAGATATTTCAACCTCGGGGGGAAATTGGGACCAGGCAGAAAAATGGGAGGTGAAGCCCAGACCAGATCAGCCAGCCCGGGGCATGTGGCTTATTCTTCCTCTTCCTTCTTCTGATCTGAAGCGACTGATTATCCCAGACTTTGCAAGCCCCTGGATATCCTCTGTCTTGATCAGTGTCCAACAAAACCACTATGCCTTACTAAACAAACCCTAATTTAAATATTCTGAACAGAAAATTTAAAACAATATTAAGCTGAAGAGTAAAGAAAGTTGATTCAAATAAATGTGTGTCAGATGTATGAGTAAATAGATTGATTGAGAGCCAAGAAAGGAGAGCCAAAATTCTGTGTGGAATTGTGACTGGTTTTGGCGGCTTGCTGGTTGAATTATATGACCTGTCTCGTCTGTAGTATCCGCCATGGTCAGTTCTCAGACAGCAAGAGGGTCACTGCTTGAGGTTGAACCTTCTGATCTCAAGTTGTTGAGTACATGCTCACTTTTCCTCTTAATATTTGCTCTCCCACTTCCTTGTCCTGGCCGGTTGCAATGGTTGCTGCAGGGCATTGGATCGGTGGGTCAATCCACAGCAGCAGAGAGGATCACTGGGGTCCCCCTGCCCTTGATCGAAAAGATCTCCTGGGATCATTGTCTGAAGAGGGCTCTTAAAAAAAAATTATGACCCCTTACCACAACATCTTCCAGCTACTCCCACTGGAAAAGAGATGCAGGAGGATCGGAGCCAGAATTATCAGCCTGAGAAACAGCTTCTTCCCACGGGCAGTGAGAATGCTGAATGACTGATGAATCTGCTCATACAAACCCCTCTGAGACACTACTATTATTTAGCAATATTTATTCATTTTTATGTATGCACTGCATATACTGTAAATTGCTTGCAAATATGTGTACTTTGCTTATATATGCATTTGCACGTTTTTACACTGAGGACCAAAGATGTTTCATCCAGTTGTACTTCACGTTGCATGATAATAATAAACTTGAACAAACCAAAATAAAGCACAGAGCAGCATTTTAAAAAAGAAGATCTATGCACAAATTGCTAATACAGCATCAGTGAATTGGGTTTGAACCAGCGCTGTCAAGAGCTGGTACGGTCTCCCCGTGTCTGCATGGGTTTCCACTGGGTGCTCTGGTTTCCTCCTGCCCTTCAAAAATATACCAGAGGTTGTAGGTTAACTGGGGTTTTGGGCGGCTTGGGCTCATGGGCCTGTTATGTCTAAATTTAAAAATAAAATTAATGTTTCAGTTCAGAGCTGTACTGTAGGAGCTCATTTCGCTTCGTTGATGTGGGAAGCTCTGTCCCATTTGTCGTCTCAGGTGAATGGAAAAGATCAAGTGACACAAGGAAAAAATGGATGTGGCTTATAATGTGTAGCAGCCAATATTAACCCTTCGTTTCTCTGTTTGTAAGGACCAGCAACAAGCATATATACCCCGTGTCCCAGTTTCCAGGGACTACCACAAATGCTTATACTCCGGGTCCTGGTTTTCTGGGACTGGATTTACACCCAATCGCCAGCTGGTTCGTACTGGTGTTCATACTGCAGTTTACCCATGGTCCCAGTCCAGAGTATATATTATTAAAAGTTTAAAATGTCTGGAGTCCAAAAGGTTAATACCTGCACCATCATCAGTGAAACGGATAACTCAATGAATGTTCATGGGACCTTGCTGGGCACAACTTGGCTGATGTATTTGCCACAGCAGTGACTAAATCTCAGTCAGTCAATTCGCTGGAATTTGCTCTTGCGTCCCCCAGTTTGTGAAAAGAGTTTTCTATAAATGCAAGCCTCTCTCGCACTCTTCCACCCTAATTATTTGGATGGACTGTCTTGATCTTGCCCCCATGCCTCAAATTTGACACTGAGAAGGAATAGGTCAAGGAAGCTAATGAGATCACAGGAGGTGGAAACAAAGAGAGATTCTGAAACAGTTGAACGAAACCCTTTTGGAAAATAGCAAATGAATTTAACTACATTCACCATTAGTGATTAAAATAAAGTAACATAAAACACTTATGTTTACTCACCCTTTGGGCTCAGGTCAGCACACTCAAAACAAGTTTAGTGTAGCAGTTAGCGCAATGCCTTTACAGCGCCAGTGATTGGGACCCGATCGGTGTTCGAATCCTGTGCGCTGTCTTTAAGGAATTTATACGGTCTCCCTGTGTTTGCATGGGTTTTCTCCGGGGGCTCCAGTTTCCTCCCACCATTCAAAGAAATGTACCAGGGGTGTAGGTTAATTGGATGTAAATTGGGCAGCACGGAATCATGAACCTGTTACCGCCCTGTATGCCTAAATTTAAAATTTAAATAAAACAAGCAGTGCTGGATGAACCTACCAACATTTGCATGAAGCCAGGGTAGCTGATATGAAGCATATATTACTCCCCACAGCTTCATGTTATGAAAACTCCAGTGGCCTTAACATCCAGAGCAGGGCACAAGTTCAGACAAGCCACAGGGTGCAGTCACATCTAAAGAATGCCAAAACTGTGGATTGAATTAAATCTCAAGTAATACAACAGAAACATGGCCGTAAGATCAACCCATCCATGCCAACCATGATGCTTATTGATGCTAATCCCATTTGCCTGCATTTGGACTACTCTACACCAGTGGTTGTCAATCTTTTTTCCCCGCCCACTCACATAACACCTTAAGTAATCCCTTACTCGCCACAGAGCCCCTGTGGCTTAAGGATGCTATAGGTGCTCTGTGGTGAGTAAGGGATTACTTAAGGTGTTGTGTGAATGGAAAAAAAAGGTGGAAAACCACTACTCTAAACTTATCCTTTTCCATGTACCTGCCCAAACATCTTCAAAATATTTTTTCCACCACCTCCTCTGGCAGCTCGAATCCCCTTTAATTTTTCTTTTCTCCCCTTAAATCTGTGCTCAATAATTTTGGATTCTTCCTCTCTGGGACAAAGAGCATGTCAATCTACCCCGCGGTTCTCAACCTTTTTCTTTCCACTCACATACCACCTTAAGTCATCCCTTATTCACCACAGAGCATCCTATGCCACAGGTACTCTGTGGTTAGTAAGGGATTACTTAAGGTGATATGTGAGTAGATAAAAAAGGTTGAGAATCACAGGTTTACCCTTTCCATGTCCCACTTGATTTTATAAACCTTTATCAGGACACCCTTCAGCCTCTTAAACTTCAGGGAAAACAGTCCCAGCCTATTTAGTTCTCCCTATAACTCAAGCCCTCCAGTTTTGGAAACAATCACATGAATTCCTTCTGTGCCCCCTCGAACTTAATTGCATCCTTCGAATAGTGTGGACTAGCCAACACTTTGTACAACTGTAACATGACCCATATTCTCAGAGCCAAATGCAAGCATATCATATGTCTTCTGCATCATTTTGTCTCCCTGTGTTGCTACTTTCAGGGAAACATGTTCTTGTACCCCCAGATCCTGCTATTCAATTACACTCTCCAGGGCCCTGCCGTTAACTGTGCATATCCGGCCCTGGTTTCAATTTCTAAAACGCATCACTTTGCTCTTGTCTGAGTTAAATTCCCTCAACCATTTTCTTTCTTCCTTTCTCAGTTGTAACATACTGTTGTAACAAATTTCTGCACTGATCACCATTCCACCCATTTTGTTACCATCTGCAAATTTAGAATTTTATCACCTACCATTGTAGTTCTTCTCCAAATTATTCTGGGCAGTTGAGGTTCCAGCCCCGATCCCTGTGGCACACCAGTGGTTATAGGCCTCTAATCTGAAAAACATTCTTTTGAGATGCACTGCACACTCTGCCTCTCCCCACCAAGCCAATTTTGCATCCAAGTTGCTATCTCACCCTGGATCGCATGCAATGTGAACATTCCAGATCAATCAACCATGCAGGTCTTTGTCCCAGGCCTTGTAGTCCATGTAGACAACGTCCACTGCCCTGGTCTCTTGGTTACCTCCTCGAAAAAACTGGTGAGGCACAATGCCCTACAAACAAAGTCATGACGACTCCCCCTTGCCAGTACTTGTCTTTCCAAATGCAAATACATTAAAATCCTCACTTTGCAGAATTTAAGCAACTGGCAAAAAAATCTTTGAAAATAAATAGGTAAAAAAGGATTTAAAATTGGTGCCACTCTCCCCCCTCTCCCCCCCCCCCACAGCAGTCAATTTACCAATTATGCAACACACCATCTCAAGCAACCAGAAAATTCACTTATCCAGCGTCTACCAATCCCCAGAGCCGCCGGATACTGGGGGTTTACTGTACATCATGTAGTTAAGTGTGCCACAAGACTCCCACCAGCAGGTTCAGGACTAGCTGCTCCCCCTCCACCATTAGACTCCCAACAACAAACTCAATCAGGGACCAATTTAAGGATTTTTACTTTACTGATTTTTAAAATTCTCTCTCGATTACGGAGTCAATTTGTTTACATTTATTTTTTTGTTTACGTGTCTATTGCGTACAATTTTTTTCCCCCTACCAATAAGTGGTCATTCTGCCTCACCCACAGGAAAAAGAATCTCAGGGTTGTACGAGATGTCATGTATGTACTCTGACAATAAATCTGAAATCTAAGTGTTCCTCTGCAGACCTAATTAACCAACACTAAAGGGGAACTAAAATCCTGGAGAAAAATAACAGAGTAAAAATAATAGAATTAAAAGATTATTCAGGAAGATCAATCTACAGGACCCTTTGAGAGAAAAAAACTCTATGTGGTGTCCATCTTTACGGAATTTGACGTTTAAAACAGATACATTTCTACTTGCAGGTACTAGTCGGAAGTCATAATAAGAAGATACAACTGAGGAAAAGAGTTGACCAGGCAGCTGAAGTCCTGGGAACCGACAGATTGTGAAGTAGGAGATCAATGAATCCAAGATAAAGTGGAAAATTGGGTGGAAACTGGCTCAGTGGGTGAAAGAAAATGGCAATACTGCAATACTATGTGAAGTGTGCATCAGCCCACGTGGATGCAGAACTGGTGCAATGCTTTTTCAAGGCACATATTAATGATTGGCCCTTGACGGTTGTGATTAAATTTGCTGATTACGCCCGTTAGCTGTGTGGTTGACATCAGACTGAGGACCAAAGTGGCTAATGTCATTCAATCCAGAAATATGCAAGGTCATGCAATCGGGGATGGGAAATACAAATTAAATGGCAGCTCACCAACCAATGCAGAGGAACAGAGGGATCCTGGAATATGTGTCTGCAGATCCACAAAGGAAAGAGTGTATTGGATTCTGACCATTAATAGCTGAAGTGCAGATACTAAAGAGATTAAGGCCCCAAGACTTTAACAGAGGCAAATAAAATATTGAGCAAATTAGACAAAATGCAGAGGAAAGATTCAATTCCCTGCACTGAGAAACGGAGCATATTCCTAGGATATTCCTCAACTGGTTCTTTCATCAACTTGTTCTCCAGTTAAAAAGTATCTTCCTTCCAAATGAAAATAGCAAGGCTCTGAAAGTAATTCTCCAGTCCTGGTGAACAGTATACAAATTCCTCTGCAGCCTCTTCTCTACAATCAGATCTCGATTGCGGTGTGAGAAGAACTGTACGCACTAGGTTAAATGTGAGAATTTCTTTTCCAAAAATAAACTTCATTCACTATAAATTATTTAAAAAAACAAAACCATATAAAAGTCTTTTCATGCCCAAAGTGTCAAAATTATCTATACATTCCCATCAATGTACATTGTTAGGTTTGTTCTCTAAATACACCATTACCACTCCTGTGGCACCTTGTCGCTTATCCAAGTCCCTGCCACTGTTGTTTGAGGGACTTCCCCTCGGTCTCAGGCTTCCATGTTATAACTACAAAAAGCCATGATAAGGTCACAGTAAAATAAGGAATGAACTGAGTACTGGAAGTGCCACAACCTAAAAGATGAGACACTGAGGTGAGAAATAGAACCTTAAGGTCAGTTTTGGCTAGTACTGGCTCAAAAGGTTGCATGGTCTTCATCTTACCAGAAATTTGTTTGATTCTATAAATAAACCGAATAAGGAAAACACTTCTTTACCTAGAGTGGTTAGAATACTGAACTCACGAACAAGGAAGCAATAAAGGTAACTTCCAATAGCTGCAAATAATTAGAAGCTTGATAAGCACGCAAGGAGGAAATGATTAAAAAGGACCTGATAAAGTGAATGATGAAAGATTGGGAGCTTAATCGTGACAGAGACCTGTTGGACTGAAGATTTGATTCTGGCAGTAAATACCGCGGATCCCATAGAACTGCTTTGATTGCATCAGTTTTTAACTCTGTAACAAGCAATCTATATTCAAAGGCACAAATCGCCTTTTAATTCACCATTCAGTGCATCTTCTGACAACTAGAAACCAAAAATAATTTATTTTGGAAGAATTAAGGATGTTGTATGAAAACAGAAAAGTTGTACAGACTTCAGAACATCTCGCAAGATTAAAGTTAAAATCTAAGTCTTTTGTAGTTGGCAAATAAACTAGGTCATTTAGAGCCTATATTTTGGCATTTTGAAACAATTGCAAAGGATTAATTTCTTGCAGAGGAAATAGATAGTTATGTTCAATTGACTGAATTGTGGGGACACACAGCATACTGGATTTGTGTGCCACCGACTGCATCCAATCTGGGTTCACAATCTCGTTGATGTTTAGTATCACACTCATAAACTGCTCAGCTGTACAATTATTGGCGCTGTAGATTTAAATTACAATAACTGAACTAGCATGTCAACATCTTAAAATAACATATCATAACCAGGTAAATTTTGATCATATATGGAAATTAATAGATACACCTGCAGATCCACCTGTACTCAAACACATATTAAAGGTCAATTTCATCAATACACACATGTGCGCACAAATGTACATTCATATCTTCATGTCCATGGCCTGCATCAAGCCATACATTCAGCAATAACAAAAATACAGGAGTAGATAAAGAAACAGAACAGATGGAAACAGTGGAACAAAATGGGAGTGCAGTTTAGTGAAAATTTAAATCAAAATTTGTGGGGACAGTGTTGCAAGGATAAAGTGCAGGGTATAGATAAAAGTATGTTCTAATGGTGCAGGGGCACACACCCCTACAAATACATCTATGTAAACACACACAATTTCAATACATCCCACTGTCTCAGAAACGCTGTCGACATATTAAAGGACCCACCCCACATCGATCACACTCTCTTCTTTCCCTCTCATCAGGCCAAAAATACCAACATCTTGATTCAAGGATAGTTTATTTTCTGCTGATATCATCATCTTGTATGAACCGCTGAGAAGATGATGCCCCTGCACCATTAGACCATACTTCTATCTATACCCTGCACTTTATCCTTGCAACACTATCCCCACAAATTTTGATTTAAATTTTCATTAAACTGCACTCCCATTTTGTTCCACTGTTTCCATCTGTTCTGTTTCTTTACCTACTCCTGTATTTTTGTTTTCTTTTGCCACCCCCCCCCCCCATCTAACCTTTCTTCCACCTCTAAGAGGCTCCGATAGCTCAGTGGTTAGAGCACTGGCCTTGCAATCCAGGGGCCGTCCCTCACTGAGGCCTCATTTCTGTGAGGGGTGCTGGTCAGAATGCCGACTCTGTCTTCCTTACGGTAGACAAAGTTAAAGAATTTCAAGTATGTTACATTCTAAATGCAGTTTTATGTTCCAATAATGGAACCTTCACCTTTTTCATAATTTCTTCTTCTACCTGTCTCTCCACCTCTCCCACCTTCCATCCCTGCCACCTCTGGGCTCCTCTCCCAGCCTTCTCCCTTTTTAAATTCACCGTAACACCTACTTCCCTCTCGTTTTGATAAAGGGTCCAGACCCAGAACGTTGACTGACCTTTTTCTACCCGTAGACGCTGACTGACCTGATGAGTTCCTCCAGCAATTCTTTGCCTGCTGAAGCTGCCTGCTTTTGACCTGCTGTGGAATACGCGCAAGGTTATTATTCAGATCTGCACTAGCCATTGCTGCTCTGGCTGTTTAATGCACAGACAAAGCATGAAGAAACCCACCACAATTACCCAGAAAATTCCAAAAACATTAGTCTGGTTAATTAACTTCAAATCAAACTTATTAACTGCTATTGAAAACTAACTGTATGAAAGTTAGAATATGATTTAAAAGTAACTGCTACAATGACTCCATGTGTAAAATTCTTTGAAGAAGAATTATAATTGAAAAGGAAGAATCTTTAGATATATTAGCAGGCTTATCAGCTGCACCTCAGGTTGCTATGGGAAGCCAAGGAGGAGTCTCCTGCGGCTCTGGCAGAAATAATTGTTTAATCTAATTTAAATTTAGAAATGCAGCACCGTAACAGGCACTTCCACTCCACCAGCCCATGCCACCCAAATACACCCAATTAGCCAACAACCCCCATTCTTTTGAAGGGTGGGAGAAATCCGTAGCACCCAGAGGAAACCCACACAGACAGAGGGGAGGACGTACACACTGCTTACAGACAGCACCAGATTCCAACCCAGGGTTGCTGGGACTGTAACTGCTACATTAACCATGCCACCCCATTCAGATCTTGAAGTTCAAGTTAACTATCATTTGATTGTACATATACAACCCAACGAAATAGCATCTCTCCAGACCATGGTGGATGCACAAAAATATACAACACACAATATAGTACATCATGATCACAAAAATTAAATTAATATTTTGGATGATTTACAGCGGTTTTCTAACTTGCCCCTAAATTCACATTCCCCCTTAAGTATTCCCTATGCCACAGGTGCTCTGAGACTAGTAAGGGATTACTTAAGGTGGTCCTCTACCAGGATCACCTACGGCTCCTAGAACGCTTCCACCAGCATTGTCTCCGCTCCATCCTCAACATCCATTGGAGCGCTTTCATCCCTAACGTCGAAGTACTCGAGATGGCAGAGGTCGACAGCATCGAGTCCACGCTGCTGAAGATCCAGCTGCGCTGGGTGGGTCACGTCTCCAGAATGGAGGACCATCGCCTTCCCAAGATCGTGTTATATGGCGAGCTTTCCACTGGCCACCGTGACAGAGGTGCACCAAAGAAAAGGTACAAGGACTGCCTAAAGAAATCTCTTGGTGCCTGCCACATTGACCACCGCCAGTGGGCTGATATCGCCTCAAACCGTGCATCTTGGCGCCTCACAGTTTGGCGGGCAGCAACCTCCTTTGAAGAAGACCGCAGAGCCCACCTCACTGACAAAAGGCAAAGGAGGAAAAACCCAACACCCAACCCCAACCCACCAATTTTCCCCTGCAGCCGCTGCAATCGTGTCTGCCTGTCCCGCATCGGACTTGTCAGCCACAAACGAGCCTGCAGCTGACGTGGACTTTTTTACCCCCTCCATAAATCTTCGTCCGTGAAGCCAAGCCAAAGATAGGAATGGAAAGAAAAAGTTTGAAAACCACTGTTTTAACCATACCTAATTGACTCGTTATGTGCATGGTTTCATCGCTCCAAAGGAAATGGACCAATGACAATTTCTCCCATGCAAAATATTTCAGTAACAATTGGGTCTGGGGCAGTGATTCTCAACCTTCCCTTCCACCTCACATCCATAAGTAATCCCTTACTAATCACAGAGCACTCATGGCATAGGGATGACTTAAGGTAGAATGTGAGTTTAGTAGGCAGTTTGATTTACAGTTACAGGATAGTTTATCAATCTCTCAGCCCGCAGGAAGAAGCTATTTCCCTGCCCGGCAGCCCCGATTTTGATGCTCCGGTACCTCCTTCTTGATGCTAGTAAGTTAAAGATACTGTGCCCTGGATGTAAAGGGTCTTCCGTATTTCCTTGACCACTTATCTCTGGCTGCACAAGAGGCACTAGATGACTAGAAGAAAGCAAACGCAAGAAGCCATGGGATCTAGCTAAATGTGGCAAATAGGATCCAAAATGGGACAGGAGGGGGATGTGAAAGATTGTTATTGTCATTGGGAGTCTATGACCATTGGTGCACCACAGGGAGGATGCTGGTATTTGTTTAACATATTAACAATCTAGATGAGGGTTGCAGGAAGAACAACTGGTGTTGGGTGTGGTTCATGAGGAGGCTAATCAGTGACTACAACATGATTTCAGGAAGGGATAAGACAGGTGGAATTTAAACCTGAAAATCATGAGGTGATGAAGCTTTGGAGGGTTAACAAGACTAGGTTATACACAATGAATGGGCAGACTCTCAAAAGAACGAAGGGACAGAGGGCCATTGCACCTGAAGGCACAGGTGGATAAAGTGACAGGTCCGTTGAACACCTACTCGCTGTATGCATCACAGTGTGGCACAGGAGATGCTCAGCTCAAAAGCCAAAGAAGCTACAGAATGCAGCTCTGCACATCACTCAAACTTCCAATGCCTCCATGAACTCCAACTACATCCCCCCCCCCCCCCCCCCACCCCACCGCCTGCTGAGGAAACACAGCCAACATACTGAAGGACCCCAGGCACATCGTCTTCTCTCTCCTCTCATCTGAGAGAAGGCTTAAAAGCATGCACCATTCAGACTTGGAAAGCGTTTCTTCCCCACAACCATCCCCCTAACAAAATGCTGTCATGATACCTTTGCTTGGTCTTTCTTGCATTGCAATTCTATGCTCTGTAAATTTGCCTTTTACTTGGCTGGATGAATGATGGTCTATTCACAGAACACTTAGTGCCAAAGAATGTAAGAACAAAGTGTACAACAGGTTGGTTACGTTGCAGCTGCAGGTCAAGATACAAAGGAAGGAAGGATCAGATTGCACTGGAAAACGTACAAAGGGACCTGGCTACAGGTTCTGCAACTGGATCCTTCACTTCCTCATTGGTGGTCCACAGTCAGTAAGAATTGGAAACAATAGCTCCTCTTTACTGACTATCAACCTCAAACATGCGTACTTAGCCCATTTCCCTACTTAGTATACTCCCATGACTGTGTGGCCAGACACAATTCGAATAGCGTCTACAAATTTGCTGATGACACACCACAGTTGTCGGCAGAATCACAAATGGCAATCAGTAGGCGTACAAGAGGGAGACAGATCACCTCATTAACTTGTGCTCAACGTTAGCAAAACCAAGATGACTGTGGACTTCAGGAAGAAGTCAGGAGAACACAATCCAGACCTTATTCAGGGCTCAATTGTGGAGAGGGCCAGGTTCTTGCGTGTCACCTTCTCCGTGGATCTGTCCTGGAGCTTCCATATCGATGCCATCACAAAGAAGGCTCACTAGTGGCTATACTTTGTGAGGTGTCTTAGGAGATTTGCTAGGACACCGAAGGCTCTCGAGAACTTCAACAGGTGTATTGTGGAGAGCATTCTGGTTGGTTGTATCACTGCCTGGTGTGGAGGCACCAATGATCAAGACAAGAAAAAAAACTTGAGGATTGTTAACTCGGCCTGTGACATCACGGGCACTCCATCGAGGATATCTACAAGAGGCTATGACTTAATAAAGCAGCCTCTATCCTCAAAGACCCCCATCGCCCAGGCTATGCCCTCTTCACTCTGCTACCATCGGGAAGCCTAAAGACGAGCACTCAGCAGCACAAGAACCAGCTTCTTCCCCACTGACATCAGATTCCTGAACGATCAACGATCCAAGGACATCTTACTTTGACGTTTTGCACACTATTTTTTATTTTTTGTTCTGAGGCGGTTTATATTAACGTTTGCTCTGTGAAGCTGCGGCAAAACAACAAATTTCATGACAATAAATTTTGATTCTGATTGGAGATATAACGAGATTCTTTTTCCTATTGTAGTGGCATTTAAAACTCATGGACATTAATTTAAGTTATAGTCATGCCTCTCTTGAATGTTTTGATATGGTATATTTAAGAGAACCGTCATACAAAGGCCACAAAACCATCAAATTGTTTTAATCTCTCTCACTCTTCACTTCTCACCATGATCGATAAATGTTCCACATTCAACACGTACCGGGCAAGTCATTGTACTTCCAATTGAACATGCTGAGAGGGACACGTTAATGTAATGCTCAGGACTCTCTCTATTCTTAATGCTGAATCTTCCTCGTTGTCAATGTGCAGCACAAGACAGACATTTCAGAACAAGCTCAATCAGTGGCCAAATGCAGGAGGCAAGTGAGGGAGAGACGTAGGCATATTGAGCTCAACTTTGGAAATTCAATTCAGCGGAAATCAACATATCTGAATTTCACAAGCGATGTCCAACCTCAGCGACTCGCATTTCTACCAGAGGATCTCTACTCCGGTAACTTTTATTCTTGCTTTCTTTTGAATTAAAAAATCTTTCAATTGGGTTTCACAATGGCCATACTTGTATTCACGTCTCTATGATTAATTACACTGGCAGATTAATTCAATCTCAGGATACTAGTGCACTTAAACCTTCTTGGGAACATCAGAGCTCTAATCAACCAAATTGCTTTTTATCAGGCAACAGATATTTGGCCTGGGATCATTTATCAAAAGATGGCCAAATTCCATATGGAAAATATTCTATTAAGATTTAAACAAACTGGCTACCAATGGTAAGCAATGCCTGAAAAAAAAAGTTTGTAAATCTTTTCAGAATCTCTAAACATCTCAAGGTGCTGAGGAGGCAAAGACACATTTTACTGCTGTTGAAACATGATAGTCAATTTGCATACAAGCAAGCTCCCATAAAACAATTTAATGGTGAAAAGGCAATCTGCTTTAGTGATGGTGACTGCATTGTAATGAGCAAAACCAGACACTTCTTCAAAATCCAACCACAAGATCTTCTACATCCAACAGAACTGCTTTGGAAGCATGGAAAACATAACAAAATCGGAGCAAGTTATTTGACTCGACTCTGATATTCATGGCTGATCTTCCATCTCCACTTCATATTCCCACTCCCTCCCAATACCCCAATTATTTTTATGTCCCTGGCCTCAGCAGATTGTGGAGAATCCCACAGTTTACAAGACTCTGAATGAAGACATATCTTGGTCTTGAATATCTTACCCTGTATCCTGTGATTTATTGTTCCATATACCTTGACCAGGAGAAATGTCTCCCCTTGTCTTATTTAGTCCTGCCAGAATGCTGCGTGTTTGAATGGAATCTTTGCTTGTTCTTCCAAACTCGAATGGCCAGTGGCAAAGTCAATCCTGAGACAATGGTCCAGCCATCCTAGCCATGAATCTGGTGAAATTGTGGTAGATACACTCTGTAGAACGTTAACCTTGTTTTGTAGGTATAGAGATGTAAATGGAATATCATTTTATGTCTCATCAATACTCTTTATAAGATAGCTTGACCTCCATACTCAAATCTGCTAAGAAGGAAAACCTGTAACTCACCTTCTTCACCTCTTGCTGCCCACATTTGGTATGACATCGGAAACCCAGGCAAATTTCTACAGATACATGGTGGAAAGTGTGCTGACCGGCTGCATCATGGTATGGGGAATACCAATGCCCCCGAGTGTCAAGCCCTGCCAAAAGTAGTCACGGGTAAATGACAATCGAGAACATCTACAGGGAATGCTGCCGTCAGAAAGCAGCAGCAATCATCAAAGATCCACACCACACCACACGCTCTGTTCTCACTGCCATCATCAGGAAGAAGGTACAGGTGCCACAGGACTCGCACCACAAGGTTCAAAAACAGTTGCTAGCCCTCCACCGTCGGATTCCAATGACAAACTCAATCATGGACTTAGTTACTTTTGCACTTGATTGATTTTTTTTCTCTCTGCATTGCACAGTTTGTTTCGATTTCTTTATTTGTTTACAGATGTATGTTGAGTGCAGTTTTTTTTTGCACTACCAATAAGTGCTAATTCTGCCTTGTCTGCCGGATAAAAGAATCTCAGGGTTGTATGTGATGTCATGTATGTCCTCTGACAATAAATCCTTACTCTTGGTGACTTGTGTAAAAGAGCATGCGGACCCTTCTGTACCTCAGTATTTCCAAGCTATCACTATATTTTGCCTTTGGCTTTGCTCCCAAAGTGGGTATCTTATTGAAGCTAGATATTTGGATGAGTTTAATTCTGGAGTGCATTCTCCATAGTTTCCCATTCATTCTGAAGTTTGTCTTTGCAGGAAGTCGAGTGGAGATGGGGTACAACATTGAGCCAAGAAAGACCAAGTCAGGATTTAATATTTGTCACTGCACAAAATCTCTTTCTTTCTTTTTCAATCTTTTTATGAAGTTTACACAAAATATCCTAAAAGACCCATTCATTTCTCTTATCCCTTTATCACTAATCAACCAATTTTGTGTACCACTCACATGTGCTTTCATTTTGCACACTGACCTTTTTCACGTGCGACTTATCAAAATCTGAAAATTCAACTTGCACCTCATCCATAGGGTCTCCTTTATCTATTCCACCAGCTGTATGCTCATAAAAAACTGCAGGGGGTTTATCAACACAATTTCACTTTTATGAATCCATGTTGATATTTTCTATTTTCACAGCCTTTATAATAAATCCCAATATTTCCCTGCTAGCTGTGGTGCAATCAATAACCACGAGCAGACTTGAAGCGAGTGATTAAAGGCTTTAATATCCAGAATCATCAGACATGTCTCTACATGCTGTTGGCCCGGATCCAAGGCCGGTATGGAGGGAGAAGACTAGGGCGATGGGCCTTTATTGGGAATCCACAGGGAGGAGTTACTGGGTCAGAGGTGGGCCAGCCTGTACAGTGTAGTGAGGTCACACCTCCACTACTGTGTTCCACCACGCTAGTAATGCCTGATCAACTTGTCTAAAGTTCCCTATTTTCTTAGTGCTTCTCTCCCCCCACTCCACCAATCCACCCTGACCCTCCCAGTGTAGTATTGCTACCTTCATTCTGTGAGGATAATTCTGTAATCCGTATGCCCGACACAAAATATCACGAAACTAAATTGGCCAGTTATCAGTGTTACTCTGCTGTCATGGCTGTCCATGGCCTCATTCACTGCCAAACATGACCACCCATAAATTGGAGGAGCAACACCTAATATTCCACCTGGGCACTCTCCAACCAGATGGCATGAATATCGACTTCTCTGGTTTCTGCTAGTTCACTCCTCGTTCTCCCTCTCTTGGTTATGTATCTTTATCATTGCTATATAAAGTACACTGTGGACCAGCTGGGTTTCTCCAGCGTCGTGTTTTTACTTCAGTTACTTCATTCCTGCATAAACATAACCTTTCGGAAAAGAACAATGCTTTTCGTGTCTGCCTAATTCTGGGAGTTTGGGATCACAAGATCCCTTTATACAAAAGGAAAAGGGAAAATCTGCAGATTTCATCATGCTGAACTGAATGGAACCCAACGCCAGATGCATCAATTGCATGGGAGTGACAGAAATCCATGTTTGCTGCTGATTTTGTGGAGTTTGCAGGTTCTCCCCATGTGCACATGGCTTTCCTCTGGGTTCTCAAAAAAACCAATAGGTTGGCGAGTTAACTGGCCACTGTAAATTGCTCCCTTCGTGGTCGAAGCCAAGAGGGGAGTGGATGATAATAAAATGCTTGTAGGGTTGATGGGCACTTGATAGTTTGTGTGGCCTATTCCCTAGGCTGAAGGCCCCAGTTTGGTGCTGTGTCTCCCACGTCTACGAGGCCGATTAATTCGTAGCCAATTTACACCAGTTTGCAGGAACCCAACTGTACGTTGTTGCTTGATGGATGATGATTGGGTTCAGTTGGCATTATCCACGCTATTCATCGGCTGTACAGGATGGTAAAAGATGAGTAATTAACAGGAGACAAGGTTAGCCTGTGTCTCCTCCAATGGAGGGGGAGTCAGAATGCACTGTAGCATCACCAGACATTGGCAATTACTTTACAAGTAAGTCTGCCTTGGGAAACAGATGTTCAGATGTTCAATGAAAGAGCGAGCTAAGTTATTTAAGTACAGAAGATGAGCCAGAGGAAAGAAGGTGAAGATAAGAAAGGTCCTTAGTGACCAAGAGACTCTCCAGTCACAGCCAAAAGGCAGAGAGAGCTGGAAATCAACACCAATGGGATAAGCCTCGACAATTTGCATTCAATGGGGCAATAAGACCTATGATGTAAATTATAATTAAAAACATAAAGCTGGAGAAACTCAGCAGGTCAAACAGTGTATTTTATACTGCAAAGATAAAGATACAAAACTGACGTTTCAGGCTTGAATCCTTCATCAAGGTACGAGCAAAATGTAGGGGGATGTATGACTAAAATGGTGGGGGAAGAGGGACAGGGGGAGGAGCACAGGTCCACAGGCAGGAGTTCATAGGTGGATAAGGAAGGGAGGGCACACCAGCAAACAGGGGGAGATGGGGAAATTCTCTGTGGATGGAAAGGGATGGTGAACTGGAAGAAAGAAGACAAGAGGGATGGGGAAGAGGAGAGAGAGAGAGAGAGAGAGAGAGAGAGAGAGTGAGGTGAGAGAATGGGGAGTGGTTAGCAGAAACTAGAAAGTGCCCAGACGAATACTAGGTGTTCAATTTATCTCTGGCTTTGGTTTGGGAATCCATGACGCCATGGACTGACATATCAGTGCAGGTGTGGTCCCTATGGAAGGCGGAGAGGGGAAGATGTTTCTGGTGGTGGGATCATGTTGTAGGTGACAGAAAGTGAGGATATGTTGGACCCGGAGGCTGGTGGGATGGAATGTGATGAAATTACAAAGATTTGTGAATCAATCCTCAGAAGTCATTTCCAACTGGACAGCACCACCAGCCTCTAGCACTGCTCTATTCACATATTCAGTCCCCCTCACATTGAGGAGCTCCACTGTGGCAACACCTAGACACACATCTTGTAAATACAAACACAGTTGGCTACGTAACTATGAGAGTCATAATATCCACTCAAATGGGGCAAAACTCACTGGCAATTGCTTCCGTCCTGCAGAACCAGGTGGAACTGAGCAGGAGGTGATGGGAATGGGGAGGAGGTTGCACCTTCATTGCTTTGACCTTTTGGGAGGAAATGGCATGATGATCCACAGCAAGTTGAGGAACAAAGATCATGGAACCCTCACACCCAATCTGCCTCTTCAAATTATGCTTTTTACATTGCCTTGGTAAACTTTCCAATTTTCAGTCTTCACCACATCAGTTCCCCTCTTCTGCTGCTTCATGCAATTCATCTTTCAAACAGGCAAGAGCTGCTCCAGACAGGAAGGGCAGTGAAGATATACCATTGGCCAATTTCATACCTGAAGCCACAGATGTGCATGATATTCAGGCCGCCTCCCAGGGAGGCCATACACTTCGAGGCACGAGTGGCAATGCAAAGCAAGGGGAGACCACAGAGAATGCAGCTCAATGAACGCTGCTGCAACAGGGGAGTTGGATAAAGACTGCAGTGGGCCAGGCCAACTTGCAGGTTGGCACAGATGTTCAACAATCTGTCCCACAGTGGGTCATAAGGCTTGCTAATGCACACTCCTAATTATCGGCCATATGGAAAACAACTCTCAGGATGTTTGCATGTGGGTGTGTTGAGATGGGGTTGATGAAGCCAGCACTCTCGGCCTCAAATTGCTTTAGGGTTTCTTTCAATACTGCTGAAATTAAGCTTTCAACCATCCAAACTTTGGTGACTGAGGTAACATGGTTACGGGGTGACACAATTAGCGTAGCCCCAGCCATCCAGCTTCGTTCTCATGGGTTTCCTCTGGGAGCTCCGGTTTCACCCCATCCACCAAAATATATGGGGACTGTAGATTAATTGGTGTATTTGGGAGACACGGCTTCAAAGGGCCTACTACCATTCTATACATTCAAATTTAATAAAAAGACATTAAAAATGAACACTGCACATGAGCGATAAAAAGGGTAAAGTGTTAAAGGTAACCGCATATGTGATTACCTGGCTTTTGTAAGCAAGATAGTGTGATTTAATGATTCTGATGTTTATTTTGTGCTGACTTTCATCTTGGTATTGTGGCCAGGCTGTGGGCACTGTATTGGTCAATGTGTGTGCAAGTTGTGGCACTAATGGTGAAAGGGGAATGGGGTTTGGTTGTTGATATCACACTCAGGTCACCGATGAGAACTCCTCCCAGTGCTTTCACTCTCAGCTGTTGCCACGTAGCAGGTGGCAAAGATGGGGTGTGTATCAGGTCAGTCAACAATGTTGACCCGTCGTACATGAGGATTTCAGGTGACATAAACAATTTTTTTAAAGCTAGCCAAAGTCTGCTCCACCAGAATTTGGGTGGGAAACCTGTCTGGCGCTGACTGTGTGTGGTGCATACTTGATAGTGAAGTCAGAAGAGTCTTAGCACCCTGGGCCATTATCATCTGACTACATATACAACCAGATGAAACAGCATTACTCCCACCAGCGTGCACACACATGCCAGGGGGCTCAGCACATAATAATCATATACATACATACAGTTGCAATAGTAACATTTTGAGGAATGAAAACATCATCACTGCTGCATTCTTCACCATGTCCAGTCACATGCCAAACAGATGTCGAAGTGAATAAAAGCTCTTTTCATTCTAGAATATGCCAATGTGGGGTCCCCACAAAGTGACGCACATGCACCCTGCACCAGAGGGGAAGTCTCTAAAGCATCGTAAACATACAGGCTCAACCCGGCAACTCAGAACAAAACGTGATCCTTATTGGGAGAGGGCCCTTTGAGAGACTTTGCCATTCTACTCAAGAGATCGGATGGCCTCACAAAATCAAATGCTTTCGCACTTGGCAAGAGCTGGTGAATTCGGTCAATGCTTTGTTTTCAAACACTGTTATAATACTTGATGATGTGAATGATCATCCAGGATCATTACAGGATTGAGTGCTACTTGCTTCTCATGGGCTTCGGGATTTTTTAAAAACTCGTGAGACGGAGTTGGGTTTCATAGAATCTGTTTTTTGTGCTTTCATCAATTATGCTGAGGTAGTTTTAGATCTCCACATTAGGTCCTTATATCCAGTCCATGAGCTATTGAAAAAAAAATGTAGGAAGTAAAGAGCACATTTTAACTGCAAGCAATAGTGCAAATGGAAATTCATTATCCATTTTGCTTGCATTTGTGGCTACTCAGGTAGACAAGTTCCAAACAACTTTGCAGACGGTGGCTGCACAAGGAGGCAAAAAAAGCACTTGAAGAATTAGTTCAGGTCAACAATACAAGAGCAACAGTAATACTCAACGTCCAGAAACTTCACGGGAAATTCAGACGTTAATCGACTGTGGTCCTGGTACAAGTTGAGAAAAAATGTTTCAAGATTTCACACTTATGGGATCCAAGGTGTGTTTCCTCGACAGAAAACAATCCATGATTAATCTTGATGAAGGGCTCAAGCCCGAAACATTGGTTATGTATCTTTATCTTTGCTGGAAAGTACACGGTTTGACTTGCTGGATTTCTCCAGAATTGTGTTCTTACTATTTCTGATCATCTTCTTGCTAAAAATGACCCACTAATAATTATTTTCTTGATTCCTTGAGAGGACAAGGCATGTGAACTGAAAAGAAAGATTTTCTCTTGCCAGGCCAGCCATGTGCATTTATGGATCATAAATGGAGGATCCATAATGATGACCCATAATGGAGAATCATATTGAGGATCAGGTGTCAATTCATCAGTTCAATTTCCTTGGATGCTGAAATACTGACACAACAACAGTCTTTAATTGAATTCTGGAGATAACCAGACAATGGAGGCATTGGTTTCGCAAGCGGGAGAATCGCTACATAGTCCAGAGGAGATGCACAGTATGATCTCTGCAACATCTTCAGAAGAGTGAACGAGGTGGAGGGGGGATTATTCTTGAGGCAGCATTCAACTTTGAACTCATGAGTGGGAAATCGAACAAGCAGTCCCCGGGTTAAAAAAGTCTGATTTGCGAAGAACTCGTACTTACAGACTGACAAGCCGGCCGGAAGTAGAAGGCCGTCAACTTCCCGTTTGAGCATGATTGAGTCAGCATTGTGAGAGAGTAGCATACCGCATATCGCAGGAACAGATTAGAGATTGAAAAGAACAGATTCCATCCTCACACCTGTACAGCGATTTAATGCCTCCTTGGGTTAAAGGCAACTAGAAATGAGCAAATGCTTCTTTGCAGCTGATTCCATCTCCAAGTAAACCCCCACCCTCCCACCCCACCCTCTCCAGCAGCAGGATCAAACCCAGACTCCAGCACCAGGTCTATCCTCTCCAACAATAGCCATCTCTCAATCATCTTCTCCCACATCATCCAACTATGTATTCTATTGTTATGTTTAAGATGTTATAGCGTACAGCTACCTAACCTTTTATCCATGATCTTTGGGACTGGACACCTGCCATTGTTTGTAATCTTCGGGATTTCAGAATCATTTTGATTTGGGTCCCTTTAAGCCCACCGGCCTGAGTCGTGCTGCTGTCTCTCCCTCCCTCCATTGCCTGGCCACCTGAGTCACGCAGCCATCTCTCCCCCCTAACCCAGCCGCCCGAGTTGTGGTGTCCTCCAACACCACCCCCCCCCCGCTCCTATACTAGCACCAGGGAATGGCTCCCTTCTCAATTCCCCTGTACTGACACTGGTACAGCGGTTTCAGCTGCGTGGGTGATTATAGGTAGTGACGACGGCCACTGATCCCACTTTAAGCTGCTGCTGGGCCGACTGAAAGCACCACGATGCTGGACAGGCATCAGTATACAGCGATTTGGAGGCACTTATAAAGTAGTGGACCGACATGGGATATTCCAAAGCTGGTGGAGTGAGGGTCATGCTCAACGGTAAGGTACTTATAAAAGTAACGATACTACTAATTACCAACATGGAAGACAATGGGATACAGGGGAGTTGAGCAAGGGTTGTGTCGAGTCATGTTTGGCGCTAAACTCCATCTCTGATGAGCAGATGTCATCTACCAAAGAAAGTGCCGGTTATTGGAGGTTGAGGTTTTTTGGAATCCCAGATGAAAGATTAAGCATCTGTATTTGTCAGTGTTTCTTAAGTATTTTACAGGCATAGAAAGGTAAAATATATACTAATATAACATTTTACGAACTGATGTTAAATAAGGACCATATGTACTTGTTCTGACTTAGATACGAATTCAAGTTAAAGACAGACCTAGGTAATGGAACTCATTTTTAACCCAGGGACTGCCTGTAATGCCTTTGAGCAGTGTGTCCATATGCAACAGTAAATGGTGAAACATTCCAATTATCTCCATCTGCAAGGGGCCATAGACATAAAAGTTCATTTCACAGTCTACTACAGATGTTGACTACGATTGAGGCTACTTAGTATGACTGCCATAGGCTAGAGCTTTTGATAAATGTAGCTATGACAAGCTTCATTTCTTTTTGAATTTTATTGCTCCAAGCATCTAGAATTCCGCTGAGAACTTTCTCCCTCTCCAACTCTCTCGCTCGTCCTTGCTCTTTGCCCTACTATAGAAAGCATTTGAAGGCAAATCATTAAATATATTCAAGGAGGAATGAGATACTGTTCTTTGGATCAAAGAACATTGTCTGATGAGGGCATGCAGAGTCACTGAGGACCCCTTCCACCCTGCACACGGCATCATTCAGCTGCTCCCGTCGGGGAAGGAATATCAGAGCCAGCACCTCCAGGCTGAGGAACAGCTTCTTCCCACGGGCAGTGAGAATGCTGAACGGCCGAAGGAACTGCTCACACTGACCCTCCGAGAGATTCAGGAAGCAATATTTAATTATTTGCGTGCGTGCGTGTGTGTGTTGTTTGTCTGTATGTGTTATGTCTGTTTGGGTGTCTGTGTGTTTTGCACCGAGGACTGGAGAACGGTCTTTCGTTGGGTTGTACTTGTACAATCAGATGACAGTAAACTTGATTTGACTTGAAAGCTGGAAAACATAATGAACGTAGAAGATCGCCCACAATCATCTAGCATGGTGGGCAGGCTGGACTGCCAAATGGCCCAGTCCTGTTCTTACTTTCTCTGTATTTCACCATTGATGTGATCAATGCTCCTTTGTATGAGATCGACTGGTCTGTGTGGAAGTCTTGAAGTTGGGAAAAAGGCATTCAGCATCTGGCACAGCACTCCCTCTGGACTTTTGGAGTGAAATATAGAAAGCAGCAAATAATCTCCTGGATGTGATGTCGTCCACATATTCCGGCTCATAAATCTGAAACCTAATTGCAGAATTGTAGCGACACTCAAAGGAAATCAAGCAGCAACAAACCATGCAGGTGTCGGTGACCTCTTTGATAGGTGTTGTTGAATGAGCGTTTACCCTGAGAAAAACCGAAGTGCTGGGTTACAAAGTGTTATCTCTGTTCGATGTCAGAATCAGCCCGTCTCCATTCATCCAATCTCCATTCAGCGCACAAGTAAGCTAACATCTCCACAAACGTGGCATCCACCACATTCTGCCCTTCAAATGCAACTTTGTTGTGAATATCAGGGGTACTAGTTATGTAAAAAAAAAATTGGAACATTCAAAATTTCTCACACTCGGACTCCAACTGTGTAAAAATGGTTTTGGAAGGTAATTAAACTGAATATTCAGTTCAATCCTTTTTACTCGGCAGCAGTAAAATTAATGGTATATTTGTAACCTTTCAAATGGCCCCTGGGAGTTTGAAAAAATACCCCATCACTGGAAATGCAGATGTTAAGGGATCCCCAAAAAGGAGGACACATCTCACAGAAACCTGAAAATTCAGATAACATGGACTGAGCAATCCACAATAATCAGAAATTATATTTTTGCCATGTCTCGCGTCATGAAACGTGAGTTAACACGTTTGGTTCCTGTAAATTTAAATTTAATTATTTCTCCAAAAAGACACTCTCAAGGCATTTTGACCATTCCTTTCCCCAAAGGGCTATACCATGAAGTGTTGGTACACAGAGCAGTTAATGCAATCTGATGGTAGACAGAGGCAGTCTTCGCTGTAATTAGAAAAGATCACTGTGAGAGTATCCATTCTCATGGCATAACAAGAGACCAGTCCCCCTCACTGAGTCCTTACTGGTTCCATCAGTTCCATCCCTACCTGTCTTATTCCACTGTAGTCCTTATTCTCTCTCCTGCATGCTCTTTTCATATTATTTATTTATATCTGGGTCAATGTACAATGCCTATCTATTCCATCAACGTGTCTTTGATATGTGGGACGAAGCCGTAAAACCTGAAGAAAACCCACAGAACATGGATGGTGCCAAGGGGGGCATTCGTAGGCATTGCCCTCCTAAATGAGTTACTGTGCTGCCCCTCCACTCCAGCAGAGTGAGTTTCAAATGTCAGATAGTGCCCCACTGCCCCCTCCCACGGTTACCCTAATACCCCGCCGATTAGACTTGCTCTGACGCCAACTCTTCTACAGAGAGAATATGCTGTGACAGTGTATACAGAGTATATAGATATACATAGATATGCTTTTGGGAGATAAATTGGGAAAGGTTTGTTGGAGTAGGTCACATACAAACACTTTAAAACAGATCTTATTTGAAATACTGGAGCTCTGCCCCATGGTAGATGTATTGACTCCAGAGCTTTGAAGAGTGCTCAAGAGACTTCACTAATGGATTGTTGTTTACAAAAGGCAACAGATGAAAGAGCTTATTGGAGCCACTTATTGTCTGGAGGAGAGCTTACTATTGTAAGAGGGTCGAGTGGTTTTGCAAGCAGAGAGAGTCAAACAGGCTTTCTGTCACAGAGAGAGAGAGAGAGAGAGAGAGAGAGAGAGAGAGAGAGAGAGAGAGAGAGAGAGAGAGGGAGAGAGAGAGACACACACACAGAGATCAGTTCTGCAATGTTAGAGCCAGCAGAAATAGCTGGGACTTGAACAGGACAAGCTGGCAAGCTTGAGGACAGCCATTTGGATGATGGCCTGGTTAAAGCCCTTGTGATGCATGCAAGAGGAGAGGACTGGTTGTCTAATGTTTCACTTGGAATAAGTGAAACAGAAAGGAACTCTGTGATGACTTGAAGGAAAGAGGTGATCATCTGGAGAACCCTGAAGGGGGCAAGTTTCATCAGCAAGACACTGAAGTGGCCGATTAAAAAGGAACAACAAATCTCTCTCTGACAAGAACCTTCCTGAGCGGTATCTATTTACCTTTCAAGTACCAAAGCCTGGTGAACTTTATAAATGTGAAATTCTGTGCACAGTATAAGAGTTGCCTGCAACCAGTGAACTTAGAGGAATGAGAAATGGGTTTGGACTGTGAACCAAAGAACTTTTCTGAACTTACACATACAATACATTCACGTGCGCTTAGAATTAGAAGGGGGGGTTAAGTTATGTTAAATAAGTTAATAGAGATAAGTTAAAGTGTGATTCTATTTTCATGTTTAAAGATAATTAAAAGCAACTTTTGCTTAAGTAACCATTTGTCGTGGTGAATATCTATTGCTGCTGGGTTTTGGGGTCCTCTGGGCTCGTAACATTTTAAACTCTGTACAGAGAGATCCCTCCACAGTTCCCTTGAAGGAACACTTCAGAAGGAAGGGCTCAGGCCCGAAACGTCAGGAACATATCTTTACCTCCTATGGACTCTGCGAGACTGGATGAATTCCTCCAGCATTTCTGCGTTTTGCCTACAAACACACCGTCCGAAGACTTCATTTTGAAACTGTACCCTGGGTGGTAATGGACAAAACTTGTGACGCAACATAAAATCATCTCTGAGCATGTGGTAGCATTTTTAATTCCTCCTCCATATGTTGTGCCAACTTCAATCAGGGCAACCAAAATGCAACTAAGATGATCTCAAAGGAGAGTTATGGCTCCAACTTCTGATCACACTTTCAATACAAATCTTTACATTATCTTTCCTTAAATGGATGGAATGACTAAAATAAAAGGATGTATCAGCCCACAGATATGTCATTCCCATTCGACATGGATTTGTTAAACATCTATATGGTCAACATCAGTAAAAACATCATAATTGGGAATAAAGTCGTTATTTCATGAAATAGTGGTGTCAGCTTTATTTCTTTATTCCAGGGTTGGTGTCAAAGGAATATTTGCAGTTACAATGTACAAGAAAAAGGAGAGAAAAAAAATCACAAGCTCTTTTAAGAGAAAAAAAAATGTTCCACTAATATTGAACACATTATATAAAGAGGTGACAAAGATTGATTGTGGTGCAGGTCAAAACCATTGAATTGCAGATGTAATCGTCAATGCCATGTGTATAGTCGAGTGGGAAGGGGAAGTCAGCACAATTAGATTCTGCAGGAATAAGGGCAAATATAAGCCAGATTGGAATTTTTTTTTCTACCATCTATTTATTTTCATTCGCTGTTCAATTACAAACCAATTCCCTTCAATGCTTCGTTTTAATCTTTTAGTCGGAGTTTTAACAGGCTGGGTAGTTTTGCTTTCTTCAACTGGTACAGTTTGCTCCCTGCTCCGGAACCAGACTTTTCTGAGCACCCCTGGAAGAGGTGAGGGAATGAGAATAATACGAATGGAGGATGGTTACATGATATAGGGCGGTCATTCAACACGGAGCACCAAAGGAACGTCCTCATCGCAGAGGGCGGTAAAGAGTTCTGAAGACCAGATTGACGTTGGCCATAAAAGAGCAGGAGGACAAATGTTTGAAAGATTGGGGAATTCAGGGCTTTGGGGTATTAGCACAAAAGAGGAGCCATGGGTTAGATCCGAGCAGTTGGGTGTGGCTTCATCAGCTAAGGGGCTTGGAGAGAAAGCAGGAATTGGGTATCGGAGTCAAATAATCACCCATGGTTATATTGAATGGGGGAGTGGGATCGAAGGATGAAATGGCCTTCTGCTGCTCCTCCTTCTATGTTTCTGTTATACTGAATAGCAGGCAAAACCGAGGGCCTAGGTGGCTTACTTCGACACCTAGTTTCTTGTGATGATATAGTCTTGACGATTTAAAATCGACTTTGGGCAATGAATGTACACCTGAGCTGTGGGCTGTAATTATTTACCAGTTTAGAAATGATGGAATGGAAACATTTCCTTTGATTGATCTGAGATATTTTCCCTACTTTTGATACTGCATAACAAGATCATAATTTAAGCATTTAACCCTATTGTACGCAGTGTATTATGGGGATGTATTGGGTGTATATTTTTCGAGTCTCTTTCCCTCTCTTTGTTGGGATGGTGTGGATGCAAATTTTGCTGATAAATTATTTGAAGTACCCGTTAATTAAATTGATATTCAGTACATCCTAATGTTTTCTGGACTTTAAACAGTTTTGCTGTATTCAGAAATTACATACAATTCCAATGAGTTCTGTAATTTTAACTGGACATTTCCTGCATCAACAATTGAAAGGAAAATGCTCCTGTCACCATCGACTATTTAGAAGCTGAAGTGTTGGTTGTCGGAATGTGTCAAATCACTTCAAAAACACCGTTAAGTCCATTAAAAGACAATATGTATTAAAATTTCTTGTGGCCATTTATAATTATGGATTAATTCTATTAATAAGTGCAAATGCACAAGATATATGAACAATACGGAAATATTTACAATATAATGTTTTGACCAGGCATACAAAAAAAGCACTAAAAATAGGGAAACTCTAAAGTCTGCAGATGCTGCGACTGGAGTAACAATGCACTCGAATGCTGGAGGAACTCAGTTGGTCTTGCAGCGTTGCTAGGAGATGGGGATATTTTGCTGGCATATTCGATGAAGAAGGGCTCAGGCCCTAAATGTCAGCAAAATATCTCCATTTCCTACGGACGCTGCAAGACTGGCTGAGATCCTCCAGCATCTCGGAAAATTTTTGAACAATTCCAAGCAATATTTGCCCTGCGATTATGCATTAGCTTTGACAAGTAATTTTCCGAAACAAAAGATAACTTTTGCATTTCTTGTTATTTTCAAGGAGGCCATTCAGCCTTTTGAGCCAGTGCCTGCTATCCAAATCATCTCGTTCCCCCCATTTACTTTCCCTAGAATTTTTATTTTCTGATACAACACCCACTTTGACATCCGCCTCCTGTACTCGAGTGTGTTTTTTTTGTATTCTATTTGCACATGTCTGGGAAGGGGGAGGAAACTGCAGGACACAGGGAAACCAACAGAGTCACAGGGAGGCTGCTCAAGAGGTCACAAACGAACAGAGGTCGGTGGAGCTCCAAGACTGACCCTCCACCTGAACCAGCAACGTGGCAACCCACTGGAATTTTAAGTGCTTCCTGGGAATTCTAATCAAACAACTACATCAGCAACTGTGGAAGGGACAATGGTCACTTCAAATTGAAACCCAACGTCAAGCAAATAAAAGAACCTGGGTACAGGACAGAATCGACAAACTATGACGAACTTCCCTCTATCTAGAGCAAGAATGGTTTCTTCTGGGGAATTTGGCAGTTAAAAAGTTAACTTCTCCAGATGTAAATCTAAAAGTATTAAAATTGAATGGTCAATAGCCAGGAAATGTATAGAAATAACATGGAAATCTGATTCCCTACTTCACACTGATCATTGGAACGTGGAAGAGCAAAGTTGTATTCCCGTTGAGAAGTCTTAGGAATAGATAAAGTACGTTCGTCGAAATTTGGCAATTTTAGATTACCTAAATGTCCAGATTGCATTAATTAATTTTGATATTTGTCAATTAATATACCCCTTATTAGAATTTTAAGAAAGTACAACTCCAATTATCCAAAATGGCCAAGAACCAGCCTTTTTAAAAAAAAACAACCCAGTGGCAACCAAAAACCACTTGTACCAGTGTTTAAACAACGTTAAGGCTTTTTAAGCATTAAAATGCTTAATTCTCACCAAAAAAAAAGCTTCCCACCACCAATCACCGACACCTCCCCAGCGATACTCCGCTCCTACCAGGAGCCCGAAATCCTCGCTCCTGCCGGCAGCCTGACTTCCCCGCTGCTGCCAGGACCCTGATGTCCTCGCTCCTGTCAGGAGTCTGACATCCCCAATCCTGCCAGGAGCCCAAAGTCCGCCCCTGCTCGGGAGGCCGCTCTCCTTGATGACGTGGGACAAAGGATTCCACCGACAACTTGCAGCTGGGAGACACTGGCACTCAGTTTGAAGGAGGGAGGGCTGGAGAGAAAAGTCAATAGGGGAAGGTAAGGAAGAAATGGAAGTGGGGGTGGGCACGAAACGAAGACAATTGTTCTAATTTCATGACAGGTGATTTTTGTTTATAAATTCTGAGGTCAGTTCAGCTCCTAAAAAAGTTCGGATTTCTGATTTATCCCCATTTATCCGGGGAAAAAATATTAGGATAAATGAGGATTTCGGAGAATCCGATTTCGGATAATCGGAATTGTACTGCATTTTTAAAATGACGCGACTCTGAGATGATGAATTTTGCTCCTGTTGCTTTTTTGTTTTCTATTTTTGTTCCTTTTATCTCCCTCTAGTCCCTGCTTCTGTCCCCTTTTCTTTCAGCTCTGGGAAGGGAGCGCTGGGAGAAGAGGGGCTCTCCTTTTATTTGGACCTTATGGATGTTTTTCTATTCAATTATGATTTCTATTATAATAATTGAGTCCTATATTGTGTATTTTCTTAAAGCAAATAAAATAATCAATAAAAACAATCTATGATTGATCTTCTCACTAATAATGACCCACTAATAATTATTTTCTTTGAGAGATGGCACATGAAATGAAAACAATGATTGCTGGACCTCTATTATATCCACGTGCTTTTATGGATTATCTCCCTATGTATATAATGGAAATTCCGGTGTCAATTCCTCACTTCATTTTCCTTGGTTACTGAAATCCTTACATGGACAACATTCTTTAATTGAAGGAAGCAATTACAATGTGTGTGAACTCAGATGTTCAGTTATGCTACCTGGCTGATCAGAAGAAATCTGATTACAGGCAACTAACTCATTGTGGTATAAAGTGTTCAGGCTATGAGGTTCAGGAGAAAATAGGAAGAACACAAACCAGTCCTCATCGAGGGGTCAGCAGTGAAGAGAGTATGGAACTTCAAATTCCTGGGTGTCAAAATCTCTGAGGATCTGTACTGGGGCCTCTGCGCTGATGCAATCACGAAGCAGGCTCTCCAGCGGCTATATCTCATGAGGAGTTTGAGGAGATTTGGTATGTCACCAAAGATTCTCAAGTATTTCTACACCTTCATGCACATGGTGAGCATTCTGTCTGGTTGTATGGAGGTGTCATTGAACAAGACAGGAAAACAAAATTCTAGATAATGGTTAACACTGCCAGCGACATCATGCCAGTCTCCAGCTATTGAGGACATCTACGAGAGGAGGTATCTGAAGAAAGGAGCCTCTATCTTTAAGGACCCTTACAAGTTCCCTAGTAAAATGGGATTATCTCTGTAAGGGATAGCATAGACAGGAAGGACCGAATGGTCACAGTTACTATTTCACACAAGCACAAGTCACAGCCCAGCAATAATTTGATACATTGGAAGAACTGAGGGAAGGTTTGTCACAGTCTGTTCCAGAATTCGATTCATTTGTGATTTTGCAAAGAGAGAACCTTTCTGACGGCTGAAGAGAAGGCAGTTTTTTGAAGCAGCTCTTGTGGCCAACCATATCTGTGGAATTCAGAGCAAAGCATGCTCTGTGAATGACTGGGCCTTCACTTTGATTGTGACCAACAGTGAAGGTCACTTGGAGAGACTGCTTCATTTTAAGTGTGACGAGCCGTGCAGATACTTGGAGAGACCGGTGCCAGGGTCTTGGAAGCTTTGTGGAAGCCGCCCAGTTCGAGTCTTGCCTACAAAAGGACCAGGGGTGTTATGACCATAGCTCTTGTGGATGGACAATTTTTACAAAGGCCACACAAGGAGAATTCATGAGTCTGTAGCTTCCACAACTCCAGTCGTCCCATCAGTTCCACATGAATTCTGGGCATCAAACTTCAAAGGCCTTTGCTTCAACACTGAATTTGAAAGACTGAATTTTGAAGTAACTTTCTAGATTTTGGCCTGGACAGTAATGGTTTGGAGTAGGATTACATAGGTTACATTAAGGGCTGAAGGGCCTGTACTGTACACAAGTACAACTGGGCATAGTTGGGGATAGATTTAGTGTTAAGGATAGTTTGAAAGTTAAGAGGTATAAATAAAATTAGTGTTTTAAAATTAAACACTGTCTGGTTCATTGTCTAATGCTGCTTGTTACACATGGTTCGTAACACCAGGCCATGCCCTCTTCGCACCGCTACCATCAGAGAAAAAGGTACAGGAGCCCGAAGACAAGCACCCAGCAGCATAAGGTCAGCTTCTTCCCCTCTGCCATCAGACTCCTGAATGGACAATAAACCCCAGCCCCCACCTCACTTTCCCCTATTTTCTTGCACTATTTATTTATTTTTAGAAATATCATTTATTGCCATATCTTCACGATAAAGCTGGGGCAGATTGGTCAAGTTGTTGAGGGGAGAGATTGCCCTCAGTCATGCACAGTCCTGATATTATTTCCCTAAATGTAAGGTACACAGACAAAGCTGCAAAGATCGAAGCTGTGCCCTTGTGCTCAAAAGAATTTGGCAGGGTCACCACTGGATATTCAAAAGAAATAACATCCACTGCTGCTACAATCTATTCAACCTGTTCGCCCTCAATGAAGATTTTGGGTGTATTTTATGAATCTTGGGCTGCCGATGACAAAAGTCTCCCTCATGTACAATTTATTTTAAATGATATCATCTACTTTGTGATTTTCTGTAACTATACTAGTATGTGGCCCATGAAGCAAGCTGTTTGGGTCAGTCCAAGCACGCCTGGATATCCAGTCAGTGCAGGTGTTATGCAAATGTTGTCTTAGGCCTGGGTAAGGATAGATGCAGACACCAGAAAAGTAGTAAAAATTTTAGAGATGATAAAAATTGAAGGCATGTTGATGCACATGTTCTTCAGGCAATAGCAATGTGATTATGCTTAACAATAGGAAGATTCAATACTGAGCAGCAGAAATGTCTTATCAATGTCATAACAGCCGCGAAAGATTCTTTTACCTTTGTGGCGAATGTACGCTTAATGCTAAATTCAATAAGAGTTACTGTAATGTTTCTCCAACTTCCTACGTGATACCGCAAATCTGAAATCACCTTTGCGTTTGGCTTGAAGTTGTCTATCACGATCCCCAATCTTTTTTTCAGGAGGCAAATTGTTACCCAGTGTTACCTGATCAATAGTGCAAGCCTGGTGAGAAAACTTCCAAATTTATGTTTATTCTTTGGCCGTGGATAACGTCATCAAACCTTCCCTCAGTTCTTCCAATGTATCAAATTATTGCTGGGCTGTGACTTGTGCTTGTGTGAAATAGTAACTGTGACCATTCGGTCCTTCCTGTCTATGCTATCCCTTACAGAGATAATCCCATTTTACTAGGGAACTTGTAAGGGTCCTTAAAGATAGAGGCTCCTTTCTTCAGATACCTCCTCTCGTAGATGTCCTCAATAGCTGGAGACTGGCATGATGTCGCTGGCAGTGTTAACCATTATCTAGAATTTTGTTTTAAAAAAAAAGAACAAAAAGATGTCCAAATTCTAAAACAATAGTCTGCGGGAACCCTTGCTCAGATCATGTCTGAATACCATCTGGACTGGCTGCTTTTGGCCATGTTGTAACAATTTTGACTAATCACCATGATTAGTCACATGATTAGACTAAACAGTCACATGATTAGACCAAACAGTCACATGAAGAATTATCAAAAATTTTGCCTTTTTATCATTTCTAACAATAGAGACATTCAATCCATCATAACCTGTGTAATGTGTCTCAAGGTTTACGCACATCTTGTTTGCCGCAGATACTTTGGAAATGAATAGGGCTATCGACACAGCACACAAACTTTAAGAGAATAGGTAAACTGAAACAGTTAACTCTCTAAAACAGTGAATGGTTTGATAGACCAAAAATATCTGATTATGGAAGGTTGACAGCGCCAGGGTTTTTTTTTTACTTTGCAGTGCCGAAGGACCGAGAGGTGTTTAAAGGGATTTTTACACAGAGATCCCGCAATACCGCTGGGGGTGGTAGTGGAGACTGATACAATAGGGATATTCAAAAGACCCTTAGAAAGGCACGTGGATGCAAGAATAGAAATAGAGGGGTATGGACGTGAAGTTTGGAAAATCTAGATGGTTGTGGAGTAGGATTACATAGGTTACATTAAGGGCTGAAGGGCCTGTACTGTGCTGTAACGTATGTTCTAACATCATGCACTTTTATTTCTGAGACACTTCTTTGCAAAGTGCATTTCTGCAGTTGCTTTCCCTGTGTTCAATTTTACATTGCTAATACTTTCCAACACAGTCATCAGGGATCCCATGCTCTCTCTCCATGTAGCAACTTGGTGTAATCAATCTCAGTTGCTAGACAAAGACAGTAATTTACTTGCGCTTCAGTTCATAAGAGATGCAGTTAGGTCATAAATCTGGATAAAAGAGAAAATGGTAACAAGACTAGGACCCCCCCTTTGGATAAAATAGTCGCACCGTGATCTTTAGTCGCATTGTGAAGGTGTTTTAAACATGATCCTTATCTCATGGGGAGTAACAGAATATGTTAGATAGGCAGCGTCAAATGACCTGAGAGTCCTCTTGAAGCTCGAAGAAGGAATCTGATGAGACTGGGGTTCTTCAAGCTCAACCGCGGATAACTTACAGACTAAATTCCTATTGCATTTGGTGCCTCTGGCTGGACATGCAATTGAAAAGGCCGTTTTTTTGCCATTGATTAATTCATGAACAAAATTCAGCACATTTAAGGCTCATCGGGCTTGAAATTCTAAACATGCAGTTCATGCAGTTTTGAAAATCTATTCCAGATCCTCCATGTGTGAGGCAGACATGTGGTTTGGAGGTCCTCAGAAGTGTGGGGCGATGACAAGTGCTTGTGCATTCGAGGCCTACAAACAGCATGGCTCCCTCACATGGTTATACCCCCAACTGAAAAGCTGAAACCCGATTTAGAGTTAATTGGGGAGGCTCAGTCCATGCCTGTGGATCTTTCACTAAACAGATCCTCCAAGTGTTTTGCTTGGCGTTCAATCTCACCACCCCCCCTCCCCCCATTCCTTTCCCTGGCTGTGAATCTTGGTAAAGCCCCCGTTCCTCAATGACCAAAACAGACATCAGCCATGCTGCCTTTCCCCTATCTGTCTGTCAGTCTCGCCCTTCTTGATGCTCAATAAGGCTTAATAAGGGCAGCACGGTTGGTTAGCGCAATGCATTTACAGTGCCAGCGATACGACTGGGGTTCAAATCCCACGCTGTCTGTAAGGAGTATGTACATTCTCCCCGTGGGTTACCCCCGGGGGTTACGGTTTCCTCCCACTGTTCGAAGTGCTGGGGGGGTGCGGGTTGTAGGTTAATTGGGTGTAAATTGTGCGACACGAAATGGCCTGCTACCGTGCTGTATGTCTAAATTTAAATTAAAAAAAAAACTTTCTGTGGCTTATGAGTATAAAGTTTTTAAAAGGGCTTTTCTACCTCGATGCAGAGAGGGTGCTTACCCTTACTATTGAGTTTAAGATTGGGCACACAGTTTTAGGATAAGAGCCTAGCTATTTAAGACTAAGACGGTGGTTCTCGGCCTTTCTTTAATGGTGTTCTGTGGTAAGTAAATAATTACTTAAAGTGCTATGTGAGAAGGGGGAAATAAAAGGTTCAGAACCTCTGGACTAACATGAAGAGAAATGACTAGGCTTGACTGTGTGGAGCTTCATCATTCTCCGCTATGTTTCCATGGGAACTCTCTTTCCCCCCCCACCCCCAACATCCCAATAATTTGCAGACAGGCAGGTGAATTAACCACTATAAATGACCCCAAATATAGGTGAGAATAGAAAGATCAGAGGAGATGTGACGGATTACTGAAAGAAAGGATAAATTACTGGAAAGGGGAATGGGATTCCTTTGACCGATGGTATAGAGTGAACGGGTTGAAAAGCCCCATCTACATTGTCAGTCAATGTGACAAATTGATTCAGTCAGGGAGTGGCATATTTGGAACTCTCCACTCTGGAGAGTTGGCCCATGAGTTGGGTTCATTCAAAACCCAGATCTAGAGATTTCCAACCACTGTGACATAGGCATAGTACACGAAAATGGAGCTAAGATAGAAGATCAATTATTCTAAAGTTCAAATTTATTGTCACAGTTAGTTTAGCAGTTGGGCACAAGACTGTTACAGCGCCCGCAATTGGGATCGGGGATCAAATCTCGCACTGTCCGTTTGAATGTTCTCCACGTGTCTGCGTGGGTTTTGCCCGGGGGCTCCGGTTTCCTCGCACTGTTTGAAATGCACTGGGGTTGGTAGTTAATTGGGTGCAATTGGTCAGCCCGAGCTCATGGGCCGAAAGGGCCAATTACCAATGCTGTACATCCAAATTTAAAATTAAATTTAGAATGAAATCACATACAACCCTAAGATTCTTTTTCCCTGCAGGCTAAGCAGATTTTCTTTTCTTTTTAAATATTAATTTGATAGAGAGAAATATTACATGTATATCTTTGGCTTGGCTTCGCGGACGAAGATTTATGGAGGGGGTAAAAAGTCCACGTCAGCTGCAGGCTCGTTTGTGGCTGACAAGTCCGATGCGGGACAGGCAGACACGGTTGCAGCGGCTGCAGGGGAAAATTGGTTGGTTGGGGTTGGGTGTTGGGTATATATTGCTTAGATATTAATTAAAGAAACAAAAACAAACTGACTGCAATACAGAAAAAATATTCAGTAATAAACAAAGTGCCAAGTAAAAGTTTTAAAGTGAGTCTCTGATTGAGTTTGTTATTTAGGAGTCCAGTGAAGAGGGGGTACAGCTGTTCCTGAATCTGGTGGTGCAAGTCTTGTGGCACCTCTCCACCTTTCCTGATGGCAACAGCGTATGGGCATGGATCCTTGATGATTATCGCTGCTCTTTGACAGCAGAATTTCCTGTAGATGTTCTCGATGGTGGGAGGGTTTTGAGTGAGATGTGCTGGGCTACATCCTCCACCTTTTGAAGGGCTCTCTGCTCCAAGATATTACCAGGCCATGATGCAGCAGATAAGCACACTTTGCACTTCACATCAGTAGGCTGCCAAGGTTTTCGATGCCATGCCGAACCCCATCAAACTCTTGAGGAAGTAGAGGCGCTGACGTGCCTTCTTCACGGTGACACTAGTATGCTGGGTCCGGGAAAGGTCCTCCAAGATAGGGACTCCCAGGATCGTACACCTCTGATTTTCCCTCCCTAACATCCACAGCCATCTCCTTGGTTTTGCTGACATTTTGACTCAAACAGCCTGATGGCTTCCTTTCACAGAACCAGCAGTGGAAAGCTTCTTCCCATGCAAGGTCAGTTCTGCCATTCATCATGCTTTGGGTTTCGTGAACATTACTGGCCCCTATGGTGTCTGTTGTTAAAATGTCCTTTTGGTTGTTCGAGAATTTCTCGGCCACTGTCCTTCGCAAAGGTTAAATGGGGCACGTGCATGTCGGAGTGTGTGTGCACATTATACCAAGCACGCAAAAAAGTGAATTGCTTTGATTTCACAGTGAAGTGGTAAACAGACTTGGTTTTCACACATATAAGACCGACCAGACAGATTCAAGCTAATAGGATTCTATACAATGCCAGCACTTGATCTCAGCAAGGATATGGTAGTTAACACAAATGGTCTGTTCCCCTTTTGCAAGCTTTTGCTTAAAATGGGGAGTCATACAATTTTTCACCTCGGGGTCATTTTGAATGCATGGGTAATTTTCCATTACTGGCCTACCTCCAGGTTAGCCCTTGGTCAGGATACTAACTCTGACTGGGTGTATTTCATTAGATACAAACCGTCTCTTCCAAATGCCGTAACCATCATCCTTTACCACCCGTCTCATAGAACAGAGAATCTCACTTAACATAAACATATTGGAATGTCTTCAGTTTATTGAAAATAAATTATGATATTTCCCCCAGATGTTTTACAGCAATGTCTAAGAGATGAATCTTCTATTCTGGATGATTGCAGTGCAAACCTGGAGGGTTGGCAGCCCGAGCCGTACATCAATAAATCAGTGGGGAACAATGCTTACTGGCTGTTGTTGATGAACAGAAGCCAGAAACCATAATAGCAGAAGGAGGAGTATGTATCAAAGATTGAGCAGTTGCCTGTAATATCTTCAGCCTGGCCCTGATCTACAGGCATCCTGACGCAGGGTATTGGATCAGAATTCTTCCAACAAGAATGGTGCCTGGGAATTTAGGGCAGAGATAAGTTGACTTTAAAATAGAGGGTTCCAGTAAATTCAGGGTGTGCAAGGGAGCAAGACGATGACTGTGCCTGAAGGATGACATCTCCCTCTCCCCAATCTTGAACTTCCTATCGACCCAATACAAATAAATTTCAAAATATTCTTCCACAGTGTTAAAACAGGAGATTAATAACATCGTGACCAATATTGTAAAAGCAATGCCACATCCAAGCCAATATTATAAACATATTTTACAACAATTATTGCATCATATTCCATTATATTGATTGATGTATTTGTACATTCAGACCAAGGTAGTGCACATAATGGGCTTGGACTGCTTGGAGAGTAAATATATATTCAATTTAGAATTTAAATATGTTTTGAAAAAACAAAATGTAATTGTGTTCCTCGCTTGTATGCAAGCAACCCAGACACATACACTTGGAAAGGACCATGTTTAGATGTGAAACAATTGCAGATACACAAATTCAATGAATAATTAATAGAACACAATATCTCTCCCAGTCAATGGCAATTTTAGAAAATAAAGCCCAGCTTTATAAACATATGATAATAACTGGAATTCAGTTTTGGCCTTGGCTTGTAAACTATTTGGAGAATATTTTAGCAACGTAAACTCTCAACCACTACATTCACCTGGGGCATGATCTTTGTTTAACGGGTGATTAGAGTGGTTTCTGCAATATATTATCAGGTTAAGGAAACTGGGTTCTGAACACAAGTAATTCATTATGATTTCTGTAAACATCAACATCAATTAGAGATAATATGAATAAATCTGAATAATTTTGATAGCAGCCTCAAAATGGCAATTTTGAAAAAAAAAGGATCTGCATCAAAAGTTAATGAAGTTTCCTCAATTAAAAGAGCTTTTCATGCACATTAATGCCATTAGAGAGATCATTCATTTGCATTAAATAATACATCTAAAGCTGATGATCACTTTTAACTTTCTTTGCAATAGCCCTGATATAAACATCTCCAAAAATGTTGGAGCAATGGCAGGAAACAAATTATTCAAAGTAAATTCAAACACTGAAGATTAACATTCACAGGCAAGGTAAAAAAAAAAATCACTTAAAATTCTCAAGACTGACATGACTAAAGAGTTAAAAAAAGCAAATAAAGGGAGAGCGAAAATAAGAGAGCATAATTTTAAGAAGATTTAAAGGTGATCTCAAAGGCACATTTTTATTATCTGGAACACAATTGATGTCTGGAACATGCTGCGTGAAAAGGGGGTGGAATCAGATACAATTACTATGTTTAAGAGACACTATCAAATAATATTCAGCCCGAATGCTGGCAAATGGAATTCAGCAAAGAGATTGGCATGGATGTGAAGGGTTGTGTTTGTGGGGTACGACGAGGTGCAAAGTAGATACCTACAGTATAAACTTTCAAAATAATTGAAATTCTCCTACATTGTCCCCCTGATATGCATTGCAAAGTTTGCAGAGGATCGAATGAAGCATTGTGTAGGCATGTGGCTTACATCTCTGTGATCTAGCTTAAACGGCAGATGAAGCAGACGGCGTAAATGCCTTTTGAACGGAAAGCTACCAGATCCTACATGTCATGGGCTTGTGCAGTCATGTGTCATTGCAAGTCACAGGATCCCACAAACTGATAGTTAGCAGGCATGCTGTATCAAAGAGGCCACAGTGTGGCGAGTTAGCTAAATGGAAATGAAGCATCACCCAGTCGATACAAAAATCGTAGCTGTGTAATCAGAGCTAAGGGACAGGTTAGAGGGAGCTTAACACCTCATGTCCCCCTGCTTGGTCTTCATGTTGCTAACACTACAGCAAGAAGGTGTTCTAGTTCATTGACTATAGAAGTGCAAAATTGACATAAATATCTGACGGAAAAATTTGGGAAGACAGAGAGTTCAGAGGACAGGGAATATTCTTGAGGGTGCAGACATGATATCTTCTCAATTGCATTTAGGGTTCTTCAACGGAAAACATCATTCATTTATTGGAGCACTTGGCTCCAGTGTTAAGGAGGTTTCACCTGGATAAATTGGACACTGGCTATACTGGAGCAGTTGATCAAAGTTAAATCAATAATTTACAAAACAAATTAGAATAACCCACCCTCAAGCATATGCATCACATGTTATCTTGCAAGATGTGATTCACCACAGGAAGCAGAGACTTTGAGGAAGACTGCCAAGTTACAAAAAACCCTTCGGATGGCTATTTCACGTTGAAAGATCATTACAACATCATTTGTAACAAGAGCAACCGAATAGCTCTAAATGCAATGTTGTGCATTAAATGTGTAATATACTGTATCATGTAGCATGAGTTGTGACAGAATACTCCTTATACTGTAATATTGTCACTGATAATGAACACTACCAAATAATATGCAATATGTATAGCTGTATATCAGATTTTCTAACATTTTAATATATTATTCTTTAAATACATTGGCTCAAACATAGCCAACCGATGTCAACACAATGACTTAGATTTTAAAGTGTTTAAAAAGTCATATGTCCTTCCCTTTTCGTGACCTATTAATCCCGACCCTCCTGCTACGTCCAATCGACAACGTGGTTTCGTGCACATCTTTCCAAATGGCCCGACAAGTGCAAAGACTCGAGGCCTGAAAGCAAAACTTGCAGGAATATTCAACTGATGCTCAATTCCGCGCAGCATGCTTTGAATGGTTTTATATTTACTCACTTTCAAGGATGGGATTTCACTTTTTAAAAAATTTCAGTGTCTCTGCACCAGTGCAAATGTCACGTTTGCAGGTAATTGGCTTTTCATTCGCAGCTCATGATTAAAACCACACAAACATTCAGTTGTTCCTTAAAGCCCACAATCGTTTCACAGAAACTTTGATCGTAGTTCAAGCTACAGTCCACAGCTCACCTCAATCAACAGCTTTCCTGATAGCCTTTAATTTTCAACTATCCAGCAGTCAATACATGAGATAAATCAGAGGGGGCTGTGAGAAAAATCGAACCCATTTGATTTCTGTAGACTGTTATAATGAAGGACATATTTTCAAGGTACGATTTAAAAAATCCCATCTCAGTTCTATTGCTTTCACTGATAATGGCATTTTGCAACAGTGAAAAAAACATCCTATTTGTTGCATCCTTGACTAATTCATTTATTAGGTTTTGAGATTCGACAAGTCGAGATATCCCTTGATATTTAATCCATTTGACTGCAGCCTGTGTTTTGGAATATTCCAAATGACTGCTCCAGTTTCATAATTTTATAACACGCTAATTAGCAAGCATGCAGTCGAGAGATACCAGGGCAGAAACTCACAGGGCAACTCACCATCAATTTTCTGCAACCACAAAAAAATTGCCTGCGCCTCACCAGTCACTATCGTTGAAATAACAGGGCTTCTCCCATCTAAACTGACTTTAACTTTGGTTTCACACCTGCAATAGCGCGTTGTGGCCTTGCTGAGAACCACTTATGTCAGTAGGGCCGTAAAACTATGCGGATTCAACTAAATTAGAGAGGCAGGTAGAACAGATGTAAACTGTTTGGACGGAACAGATGTCGGTTCAAAGTTGCGCGTTAAAAAGAAAGAAAGGATTAACACTTTTAGCTGGACTTGCAATGTCTTTTTTAAAACAACAAGGGGCGATTGAGTCTTTTTTTGTGTGTTAAAAACTTAATTAAGAGGAGCTTCCAGCCCCCCCCCCCCCCAAAAAAAGACCAATTCAACTCCTTAACCGTGCAAACGGCGTGGAGCCGGACTGGTTGCAGGGCGGTGGGTTCCGATCCCTTAGCTCAGATGACAAGGGAGGGAGGGGGGCGTCCAAAGCAAAGGAGAAGACACCTTAAATAACTTCACCCCCCCCCCCCCACCACCTCTCCTGCGCAAAGGGCGACGACGAGCGAAGCTGCCAGTGGTCACCTGCGTCTTGGGGCCACGGTGCTCCGCCGCCGGCCCCTGGAAGCCAGCGCTTCGTCCCGGGCGATCACAGCGTGTCGGTGCCGTGGTCGCAAATGACGGATGGAGGGGAGAGGGAGACACATCAGAAAGTTGGCTGGGAGCTATGCGCTGATTAAGATCAGACCACCCTCCCCACCCCCCCCCCCCCCCTCCCCTCTCTTCCCAGATGATCTTGTCACATCTGGCTGACAAATCCTCGCAAGCTCATCTAAAGCCAGGGAACAGCGCTGCGCTGCGGGGACAGGGCTCACGGTTAAATAGGAGTGTCATGAAACTAATGAAGCCGGCACAGGCAGGCAGGAGGAATCACACACACACACACACACACACACAACACTCATACACACTCACACACACAACACTCACACACACACACACAACACTCACACACACACAACACACACACACAACACACACACACACACAACACACACACACACAACACACACACAACACTCATACACAACACTCACACACACACACACAACACACACAACACTCACACACACACTCACAACACACACACACACAACACTCACACACACACACAACACTCACACACACACAACACTCACACACACACACAACACTCACACACACACACACACAACACACACAACACACACACAACACTCACACATACACACACATCACACACACACACACTCACATACACACATACACACACACACACTCACTCACATACACAGACAGACACATACACACCCACACACAGGGCAGCAACATCTTGCCCCAAAAGGCCTTTCCACAATAAATGAGGGCAGTGCAACTTGGTGCCTGGGCGAGGGGACACGCAGCTCCTCCGCACGAACCAACTCTGCACCAATTCGAACTGCTGAGCCGCATTTATTTTCTTTTTTTAAAACAAATCAAGTCAGCCACCAGCAATCGGACAGGCTGTCACAGACAGGGCGCTGAATGCCTGCCCCCCCACCACCCATGTCACTCCGTCCTGTTTAAAAGTTATCCCGGCGTGGAACTTCCACTGCTGAGACCCACTTCCCCGCAGACCCAGAGTTGGGAGCTGGCGACTTACCTCCGACATTGTCAGCGACGATCACTCCTCTCGCCCACCGTGCAGTTGCCCATACCCTCGCCTTTGCATCAGTCTGTGCAAGGAGCCAGCGACGTGTCTTTCTGGTGCCTGAACCTCACAATTTTTTTTTGTGTTGCTTCCACCCCCCCCCCCTCTCCTTCCCCGACACCTCACGGGGAGGGGGGGGGGATTGGAATGGGATCCTCCCACTCTGCAGTTGGGAGGCAGGAGCTCCTGCTTACCTCCAGAGCGAACTCTCACCTCTCTGCCCCAGCCTGGCGTGTTCTCAGCACGTCCCCGGAGTCGCAAATCGGGTATGACACTCATCGTTCGCAGGGATCCGATCAAAACGAACTGCAGAAGCTCTTGGCTGCCGCGGGCATCCCATGAAATGTAGCCAGAACAGTTCAGTCTAGGAGAGATGACATCTCAATGTAGCTTTTTGTCTGCGCTCCCCCACCCACCCAGTGAAACTGTCCCTTTCCCTGGAGCGACACACACTCCCCTCTTTAGTTCACATATTTTTTTAAAGACTGCATACTTCATAAAATGTCACATTTTTAAAATTAACTGGGGTGAAATTTTGAAAGAGGCGTAATTTAAGCAGAATTTACTGAACACGAAAAGAGATCTCGCTGCAAAAGTTATTCCAAAACTTAATCTGTGTTGGACCGTGAAATATTTTTAACCCTTTTAGGGGGAGGTGGCATTCATGTCACTCCGAATGCAGGGCTTGCCGAGGACCCAACGAAACAATTGCAGTTTCTTTGACCTGGTTGCGTGTCAGAGCGAGAGAGAAAAACATCTTGCCAGACCGTCCAAATACTTCCACGCTCAGTCTGTGTATCAAATGGCCAAAGGGATCACTTGTTGGCAACCCCGCGCTTTGAGAAGATCGCGCAAAGTGAGAACACACCAAGCAGCAGATGCTTTGTTTGCAAGACCGAAACCTTTTGTGGATCTAATCTCGAGGCCAGGTGAAATGGCAATGGATTTGAAGTTTCGGAATGACAGCATTTTGCTATTCTCCTCTGAATTGATCTCTCCCCCCCCCCCCCCCCCCTCAATGCGAAGTGATCTGATCATTGCCTCACTGGGGGCAGAAACTTCACTCGACGCTCTGTTAATTCAACCACATCACCAAGAATGGAAGGGAGTGGCCTTGGATTTCTGTACCACCGTTCAGAGCCTTCCTAGAATGCATGAGGCCCTAACTAGACCTCACCTGGTATCCTCTCTGCAGGAGAGAAGGACATGTTCGCATTTAGAGGGAGTGAAGCTTCCATTATTGTCACGTAATACTACATTTAGGATGTAACATACATGAAATTCTTTAACTTTTGGCTACAGTAAGGCAGACAGAGAGTCGCCACTTTGTCCATTGCCCCTCACAGAAACCTACAGCAGCTGGTGTCCTAGGTGGTCTCCCCTCCAAGTACTGACCAGACCTGCTTAGTTTCCGAGATCAGACAATCTCAGGCGTATCCAAGTACCTGTCCAGTCATCTCAAGAAACCGGCATCCACCACTTCAGCTGGCAGCTTGTTCCATCCTTTCTCCCCACCCTCTGATAGAAGAAGCTCCCACTTGCACTTTCCCTGAACCAATCCACATCATCCATGTCCTCTCCCTCTGGCCTCACACAACCTGACTTCCTAAGAGATTTTATGCACAAACTCACCGATGACCAAATATAAAATGCCTGTTCTTAGTTAGGTTGTGTGATGTGCTGTTTTAAGATGCAATCCCACAAACACTTCTTCACTGCCCATTTGGCTTGTCCAATCAATGTTCAGATTAAAATCTCCAATAATAATTGGAATTCCCTTCATAAACACCTTTGATATTTCTCTATTTATGGATTCCCTTGAGAGAGAACACACAATGATGTCTTTGCCCTGCTATTCAATATTTCCACTAAAATGATTCCTCATCTCTATACAATGTCTCTGTATTATGATTCGGCACAGGTCTGATATCTTCCTTGATTAACAATGTCATTCCCATCTCGATTCCCTTTCAGCCTCTTCCACCCAGCACACTCTGTTCTCACTGCTACTCTCAGGAATGAGGTACTGGTGCCACAAGACTCGCAGGAACAGCTCCCCCACACACCCCCCTCCACCATCAGACTCCCCAACAACAAACTCAATCAGAGATTCAGGGCTCAAGCCCAAAATGTTACCTTTGCTACATAAAGGATACTGTATGAGCAGCTGAGTTTCTCCAGCATTTTGTGTTTTTACTTCAACCACGGTGTCTACAGATTTTTGTGATTTACTACTCATTTAAAGGCTCTTATTTGTGCACTTTATTGATTTTTAAATTCCCTCTGTATTGTACAGTTAGTTTGTTTACATTGGTTATCTGTTTACAACTCTTTATTTGTTTACATGCATACACCGTGCACAGTTTTTTTTGCACTATTAATAAGTGATAATTCTGCCTCACCTGCAGGAATAAAGAATCTCAGGGTTGTATGTGATGTCATATATGTACACTGACAATAAATCTGAAATCTGAGGCTGGGAATTTTCTCACTGTAGTGCAGAAGGTGGAAGGGTGACACCCTTAGAGGTAGATAAAAATCATAAGGGGATGCAGGTAAGTCATCATCTTTTCCCAATATTGGGTGTATTTTCCCAATGTTGGATGGCGTAGATTCAAGGTGAGAGGGAAAAGAGTTAAAAGGGACCTGAGGGGCACGTTTATCACACAGGGGAACAAGCTGCCAGTGTAAGCGATAGAATATAGTATAATTGCAAGATGCAACATGTACAGAGGTTGCAAGTTAATTGGGTATAATTGGACGGCACATGAAGGACCTGTTCCTGTGTTGTATTAAAAAAAAACATTTAGAAAGGACAATCATCAACCATGAAGGATCCACTCGACCCAGCACACACTCTATTGTCACTGTTGCCATCAGGAAAGAGGTATCGGTGCCACAAGACTCGCACCACCAGGTTCAGGAACAGCTGCTACCCCTCCACCATCAGACTCCTCAATGACAAACTCAATCAGAGACTGATTTAAGGACACTTTATTGATTTTTTTCCCTCTCTATTGCATAGTAAATTTGTTTACATTTTTAATTTCTTTACATGTATACTCTACTACACTTTTTTCTTGCACTACCAATTCTGCCTCGCCAGCAGGAAAGCGAATCTCAGGGTTATATGTGATGTCTTTTTTAAAAAATTTAGACATACAGCACCGTATCAGGCCAATTTGGCCTTACGAGATGGTGATGCCCAATTTACACCCCATTAACCTACACCCCGGTGCATTTTAGAAGGGTGGGAGGAAACCAGAGCCTCTGGAGAAGACCCACGAAGACACGGGGAGAACATACAAACTCCTTACAGACAGCGCAGGATACAGGTACATGGTTTGAGGAATTTGCGCCAAATGCTGGGAAGTGGAACTATCTTAGGCAGAAATCTTGGTCTACATAGACAAGTTGGGCTGAAGCATCTGTACCAGTGCTATAAAATTCGATGTCTTTATTCACCATAATAATTCCTGTGATGGCAGATTTGTCATATGAAGACAGATTATGCATACTATAACTATACACTGTTCAAATTATTAGAAGGAGAGGCGATCTCATGAAAACATGGAAAATATGTGTCAGGGTAGATGTGGAGTTCATCTTTCTATTGGCTGAGGTGTATAGAATCATGGGTCAAAGACTCAAAACAAAGGAGTGCCTATTCAGATAAGAAATTGCTTCACCCAAATACGAGCAAGTCTTTGGAATTCTCTTTCCAAAATGGCTCAGTTGCTCAGTTGGCAGATTTTTTAATTTGAAGAGAACCAAGTGATGTTGGGCTCATGCAGAAAAATAGCCCAGAGGTAGCTGTGATCCTATTTAATGGTAGAGTAGGAGAAGGGGCATTTAAGTACATTTTTAGTGTAGGAAATGCTGAAACCAAAACACAGAGAGCAATATGACATTGCTGGAGGGATAAATTAAATACTGGAGAGCTCCTGTTTTATTTTTAAAAGTGTGATCTTACATGGAAACCTAAGTGGATCTTAGTTCAACTCATCCACCAGCGCACTAATGTGTCGACTTGGATTATTCACCAGCAAGACTGGAGTAAAATTTGAATCTAAATTTTCTTGAACAAGGAGAGAGATAGAGAGAGAGAGAGTGAGAGAGAGAGAGAGATCACTACCAGTTAAGTCAATGTGGGCAACGCAAGAGGTTCAGGTAGCTTGGTTGCCTCTGGTTTTAGAGGTTGAACTGGCCGGACTTGCTGCTCTTGTCTTCTCTAAGATGACCTGTGACAGGCAAGGCAGAAGGAGGCTGGACTGTCACAGACCCACATTTATGAGCTGAATGATCACACTTTCAAATTTGTTGTCTGAAAACATACATGACATCACATACAACCCTGAGATTCTTTCTCCTGCGAGCATGGTAGAATTACCACTTATTGGTCATGCAAAAAAAAATGTGCACAATGTACACATGTAAATAAAGAAATATAAATAAACTAGCTGTGCAATAAAGGGAGGGGGAAAAACAATAATAAGGTCCAATGTAAGAGTCCTTATATGAGTCCCTGATTGAGTTTATTGTTGAAGAGTCTGATGGTGGAGGGGGACCAGCTGTTCCTGAACCTGGTGGTGCAAATCCTGTGGCATCTATACTTCTTTCCTGATGGTAGCAGTGAGAAAAGAGTGTGTGCTGGGAGGTGTGAGCCCGTGACGATCGCTGCTGTTCTCTGACAGTAGCATTCCCCATAGATGTTCTCGATGGTGGGGAGGGTTTTGCCTGGGTTATCTTGGGCTCTGACAAATACTTTTTGCATGCCTTTATGCTTGGCGGGGTATTAGTGTCCCCATACCAGACCATGATGCAGCCTGTTAGCATACTTTTCACCACATATCTGCTGAAATTTGCCAGGGTTTCTGAAGTCACATCAAAACTCGGTAAACCCCTGGTTCACGGAGCACTACCTCATTGACTTAAACCTTAGCCACTGGGACATGAGCTCTGAATGGAACCACATTTCTGGCCAAGCACTGTGGCAGGACCTGGTGACTGGCTGAAACCCAAACTCAAGCTGGTTGCTGTCATCTAAGTGCTTCCTAATGCCTTTGCATTTATTAGATAACCCATTCTTTATATGAACTTGTTCAGGTTTCCTATCTGCCAAGTTTTGTTTTAATGCATTAAGACTGGAAGCAAACTACTGCTCACATCTTGGCTAATTCACGGGAACTAAAGCACCCAGCTCCCATTTAAGGCAAAAGTTCAGAGTTAACATTATGTCAACATCTACTTTTATAGAACTTCACTGAAATAATATATCTGTTATAAACTTACTTGCTCCGTTCATCAACCCACAAAGGAGAATCTACGTTGTTGATTATACTTTGTACATATTTTAAATGTACTTCCAATTCAACCCGCACTTTTCACTCAAAATAAGGAATATTATTAGACTGAGCTTGTTTGATCCTTGTGTGGTAGCAAGAGAGTTAAAATGCAGCAGGCTTCAGCTGCATCCCTCTCCACATTATACCTACAGGCTCAAGGAAAGCCCAGCTGCGATAAAGTCAATATAATTAACTGCATGCCGGGCAACAGATCAATTTCTAGTTGCGTCAATGGATAGCAACAGGAGGAAGAAATCAGGAGCACTAATTTCAATGGGATGGGAATCCGCTGAAACACACTGAGATACCACATGGTATCTGTAACGAGCAGAGTACCTTGGGTTTTGGAGGTCACCGTATCCAGACCACAAACAGCATTGACAATTGTTTTGTCTTCATTTCTAAAAGGAAAGGCATAAGGCACGAGCTGAACATGTGGATTCAAAGTGTCTAAGGTACAGCAGCTCATTCTTGTCGATTTGGTCACAAAGTTGTCTGCAAATAAAAAAAAATCAATGCCTTTCATTTCGAGAGCACCTCAAGGGGCAAGTTGTACAGTCAAGGGGAATCAGTATAAGCCTTTGAAAGAAAAAAAAATTCTCCCCAGTGCTTAATTTGCTCATTCTGATCATGTTCTGTTTTTGGTCTCCAAGATTTCGGACCATTTTAAATTCTTGATCGGCGACATGAGAATAAACTCACCCTGATGCAGAATATAGTAGGAAATCATAAAGTATGCCACAATATGCCTTAATCATCATAAGGAAAACAAAAGGGTTTGTCAAAAGCTTATGCGGTGGTACAGAGAGAGAGAAAAACAGTTGATTCAGAAAGCTGGTGCAGTGTTTGTTATTTCTTGTCAAAAATGTCAGAAATCCTGGGGCCAACTTCCACTCAGACGCAAAGTTCATGTTTGCCTTATGTGCAAACACAAAAACGGGTCCACTTTCACAAAGAGGAACAGAATCAAAGAGGGGAGAAAGGAATTAAAGCAGAGCAGATGAAATTGGTTAGCCCTTGATATTGTGGGTCCAAATCTGCCACCTCTCCTTGACAAGGAACAGAACATGCACAGTCTTTTTTTGTTGTTGCCAACCAGAAAATAAATTATTTAGCTTGGAGTTCAATTATAGCATTGGCAAGGGTGTTCACGCTACCTTGTTCCCAACACATTTTTTTAAAGTCCCTGCATAAGCACGGACAATGAAACAAAACAGGAGGACAAGCCAGTGAGCTCTGTGCATTTCCCAGTCAATCCTCCCACCAGGGAAGCATCGAGAGCTGAGCTCAAGGGTGCATTACTGTGAGGGCGTAGGGGGGGAAGGGGATGGAGAATTCAGAACTCCAGGATCTGTTAGTCATTCCTCCTGCAACTATTCCCCAAATTCAATCTGAGCTGTTTTGTGTTGGGAAAACTAATCAAGGCTCACATAACTGCACAACCCACAGCAATTACAACATTTATAAAACCTGTGATTAAACGCCATGAATGAAATACTCATAGCAAATAAAAAAACCTTACAGATCTTGTGAAAACTTACCCAAGGTTTGATGGAACGTATTACAAATGACCATATTTTAAAATGCCCTTCCACTGATTTAACCCTTAACTATAATTCCTCTCGTTCTCTCTCCGTCCACACAGGTGGCTAATCCTGTTTATGGTGCTATGGCAAGCTTCTCTTTAGTTCCAATGATTACTTTTCCATTAACTCTAGATGATTCTAGGCAGAACTCAGCGCAGCAATCACTCAGGCCATTTTGCCTATTTGCAGGTGGCCACTCCTTCTCTCATCCTTTTCTGTTTAAAATCCAAAAATCATGCCCTTGACAATTATTGATTGATGGAATCAGCATTTTTCATTGCACCGTCTCTGATCTGTTTGTTCGATTGATGACTATTTGTAAAATAAAAATGTTCTGATGGAGAAAAGTTTTAGGAGCTCAGTGAGCGGTTCCTGTGATGGTCACACCAGCGAGCACCTGATGCAAACAAAGCTACATGCACCAGACTCATTGTCACGGGGTAGAACTCCAGGAGAACTGCTTGTGTCTGAATACTCAATTGGTTGGGTCACAGAAGGCAGAGGGTAGAGTTGGAAGGCTGGAGCCCTGTGACTGGTGGTATTCCGCAGGGATTGATGTTAGAACTCCTGTAATTTGTGATACAGTAAAATCCCTGGTATCTGGCACCTATTGGATAAGTGTATTTTCCAGTTGCTTGAGATGTGCTCTTACAATGCCTAACTAATATACCTGCATTAAGATGAACAGTTTAAAAGGCAATAATACTATACTGAGACTGAACAAACTTCACGTGCATGAGTATATAAAACTTAAAGCTTTTAACTTTTTTTTCAGTCGTATTCTTTGAAAACATTTAACCATTGCTGCATCTGCAAGTTGCTCCCCCTCCATGGAGTCACCGAAAGACGAACAATAACATTATAGATAATTAACATCCCCTCCTCCAAGCTTCTGACCAGGGCGACTCTTACTAAGCAGGGATAAGGAGATACTTGAGAGAGACCCCAATGGCAAGTGACATCAACCAGCTCTTTATCCTGGGCGACTCCCATTGCTGTTTCAGACAACTTTATTCAAACAGTTGCTACGAGCAAAGCACAACCAAGGCCCTCCGCTGGCTGAATATTTGCTCCTACCTTCACCAAAGGTTTAGGTGTTACTTCAGAGAATATCTACTTTTACAATTTTAAAGATACACATTTTTACCTATTATTTTATACTTATTTATTTTAAGTTTTTAATTTTTTTTTGCCACTTGCCCGAGGCTGCGGCTGCTTGAATTCCAGATGCCAGGGGTTTTACTGTATATTAATGGCTTGAATGAAAAAAGTAGGTGGGAAGGTTAGCAAGTTTGCAGATGATACAAAGATTGGTGCAGTTGTGGTCAGTGTAGAGGGGTATCAAAGAATACAACAGGATATGGATCAGTTATTGATATGGACAGAGAAACAGCAGATGGAGTTTAATCCAGACAAGTGTGAGGTGTTGCACCTTGGAGGTCAAATGTCATGGGAATGTATACAGTTAATGATTGGGCTCTTAAGGGTGCAGGGGGATCTAGGACTCCAGGTCCATTGCTCATTGAAAGTGGTCATCCAAGTAGGTAGAGGGTAAGGAAAGTGAATGGACATGCATTTAAGGTGAGGGATAGGATGCAGGGCAAATATTTTACAGTGAGTGGAAGAATATATGAGTGGCATTTAAGAAGATTTTCGATAGACACATGCACATGAAAGGGATGGAGGGATATCAATCAGGTACAAGCATCAGATTTTTGGTTTGATTTGGTCATGTTTGGCACAGACACCTGGCCTGGAGGGCCCTTCCCTGTGCTCTTTTGCTCTATGTTTGAATTAATAAATATTTCAGCATTTTCTTTCTTCACTCCGTTTGAAAATTTCAGCCCTGACATTGAATTACCAACAGTATCTGGGGTTAACAATTAATTTCAGCTTCTTTGATGGTAATTTTTTTGCTTCGCCACAGATATATTCTTTTGCTGCAGTCATCTGACTGCAGGAACCTACCATGCAGTGATGACATGCCATGAAAATGGTCATTTCTAGTTGGCCTCTCAGTACATGGGTGTAGAGCTCGTCGAAAGAACCAAAGACATTGATCCAAACCAAGGCTTTTATTAGCAAAAGACAGGAGCTCTTCACAGGTGGCCGACCAGTCCGGAATGATCCGACCTGGCTAGGGACACAACCCTTTAAGGCCCAGACAATAGGTGTGGCTTAGCTCTCAGCCAATCGCTGTAAGCACAGTCTAGATACAATAACTATATACACTATGTACATTGGTGATAGATCTGTACTATCACAATGGGACATAGAAATGACTAGGAATTTGGAGGACAAAAATGAAGTCCCATTAGTAGAGATGATTAAAGAGAATCTGGAGGCATATTGCACCTAGGAAATTAGGGAAAGGGTGGAACAAAGGAAGCAATTTCTGTGTCGTGCCAATTGAAGAAATTATGCCTTAAATGAGTACTTGGCATTGGCATTCACCAAGGAGGAGGACATGGATGAGGTTGAGATCAGGGAGGGGCATGTCAATATTAATATGGTTTTGTGTATATTGTGTCTGTTGAAAATATTAAGATGGACAACCCAGAATATTGAAGGTCAAGGAAGGATCTTTCTGAGACCTTGACCAAAATACTTGCATCCTTGTAAGTCACAGGCGAGGCCCCAAAAGACTGGAGAAAAGACATCCTTTGCTTTACAAGGGCAATAGGGATAATGCAGGAAATTGCAGGCTAGGGAACTTTACATCAGTGGTAGAGAAAGTATTGGAGATGTTTCTTCAGGAAAAGTAAGGACATTTTGGATACTTAGTGTGACATTGTGTGGGGCAGGTATTGTTTTACATATTTGACAATTTTTTTTGAGGAGGTGATGAAGATAATTGATAAGGGGAGAGATACTAGATATTGTTTACATGGACATTAGTAAAGCATTTCCAGGAGGAAAGGCCGGTTCAGAAGATTAAGGGATATGTATATGGGCTCCATGCAGAGAGGGTAGGGTCTGGAGATCAGTGACCAGTGGTGACAACAATCAGTGCTGGGACCTCTGTAGTTTGTGTTTTATTTATAAATAATGGGCAAAAATGCAGAGGGTCAGATTAGTATATTTGCAGACAAAACAAAAATTGTGGATAATGAGAAAAGTTGACAAAGAATACAACTGGATATAAATAAGTTGGAAATTATAGGTGTTTAAACTGGCCAGGTGTGAAGTGGTAGAAGGTCAAATGCAAAAGGAAAGTACTGTAGGCATTAAATGGCAGGACCTTGAGCAAAGTTGATGCACAGAGGGATCTTGTGATGCAAGTCCATAGCTTCCTGAAAGTGAAGTGGCAAAGAAGGTGCATGTGGAGCAGGCGTGGCCTCCCTGCTTGTATTGTGGGTGGTCATGTTTCCTCCCCAAATGAAACTTATTCAGAAGTCACATCATCTGTCAAGGTTGGGCTCTGGTCACTAATTAGTGCACACCTTGCCATTGGCTAATTCAAATCACCAAGTGTCCTTATTGGCTGGACACACAGATTAGCCGTGCATGTCACAAGAGAGCACAGCACATTCTCTCTCTCTGCAGTGTGGTCCAAGCCCTGGCCACCATTCCATGCCAGATCAGTGCTGTGGATGTTGCTTAGAAGGGTTGAGGGTAAGGTGTGCACTGTACTGAAGCTGAGTAATACTTGCAGTAGAGCCGCACTCCCACTGATCAGGGGTCTGGGAGCATGTGTAGAACCCCTGCTTATAAGGTGAATGTCTGTATTGTCGTTTACATGGATTAGTAATTGTGTACCATTGAATGTTCTCCCCTTTTCGGTTTTTATAAATTGTGTGCATATTTTAATCCTGTTACGATTTCTCATGCTCCTCTATAAATTGTGTGAGTTTATTAATAAAAGATAAGTGTAACTGTGACCTTTGTGTCCAGACTCTTCTCTCTGTGAACCCACTGAACTAGATATTCTGGAGAAACTCAGCAGGTCAAACAATGCAACTAAGGTAAAGGAACATAACCAACATTTCAGTCTTCCCAATCTGCCAAAGCCAATACACTCCACATCCCTTCAATTAATTTAAAATCAGATTTAAGATTATGGTTTCAGATTCAAACAAATAGCATTCAACATTCATAAAAATCTATCACGTTATGATCACTGTTCCCTCCTTATTATATCATAATTGTTACACCAAATCTATTATAGCCTCTTTCACGTCGTTTATTGGCATCTGATCGCACTAAACAGGATCCTCTGTGGAAAACACGTAGACACACAACCAGCCGTATCACACATACAGACAAACAAGTATTTCATCTGTACAAATAAATATTGTTTCATGGATATGACAGTCTCGGATGGTTAGTGACAACAATCCCAGTAGATTACGTTGATGGAGGGTGGAGGGAGATTCCAATGATCTTTGCCATTCTCATGGTCCTGTGAATTGATCTCAGATCCATTTCTCTGCAGCAACCATATCAAACTGTCATGCAGCCGGCCAGGATGCTCGCAATAGGAATTTTATAGAAGGGAGGGAGATTGAGACTGGTTATCAGAATCAGAATTTATTCTCATGAACAAGTCATAAAATTTGTTGTTTTGCTATAAAAAAAAGTAAAAATAATCGTGCATGAAAAGTGAGGCAGTGACTTTGGTTCATTGATTGTTCAGGAATCTAATGGCAGTGGGGAAGAAGCCGTCCTTGTGCCGCTGAATGTTCATCTTTAGGCTCCTGTTCCTCTTTCCCGATGGTAGCAGAGTGAAGAGGGCATAGCTGGGGTGCTGGGGGTCTTTGAGGATAGAGGCTGCTTTTTTAAGACACCGCCTCATGCAGATGTCCTCAGTGGAGTGAAGTCTGGTGCCTGTGGTGTCGCAGGCTGAGTTCACAACCCTCTGGAGTTTATTCTTCTCCGTACCAGGCGGCGATGCAACCAGCCAGAATGCTCTCCACAGTACACCTGTAGAAGTTTACGAGAGTCTTCGGGAACATTCTGAATCTCCTCAGGCACCTCACAAAGTATAACTGCTGGCAAGCCTTCTTTGAGATTGCATCAATGTGGAGGTTCCAGGAAAGATCCTTGGAGATGCTGACACCCTGAAATTTGAAGTTCTTAACCCTCACCACTACTGAGTCCTCGATGAGGACTGGGTCGTGTTCCCCTGACTGTCTCCTGAAGTCCACAATCATCTCCTTGGTTTTGCTGATGTTGAGCCCAAAGTTGTTGTCAATTCACCATTCAACGAGCTGATCTCTCTCCTCCCTGTCCACATCCTCAGTGCTGTTTGTGATTCTACCGACAACTGTGGTGTTGTCATCCAATTTGTAGATGGCATTAGAATTGTGTCTGGCCACACAGTCATGGGGGTACATCGAGTAGAGCAGTGGGCTAAGCAAGTATCCTTAGGGTGTGCCTGAGATGACGTTGTTTCCAATTTGTACTGACTATAGTCTTCCAATGAGTAAGTCAAGGATCCAGTTGCAGAGTGGGGTACAGAGGCCTGGACTTTGTAGATTCTTGACCTGTACTGAAGGAATAATGGTATTGAAAGTTGAGCTGTAGTCGATGAAGAGCAGCCTTAAGTATGAATTGCTGTTTTTGAGGTGATCCAGAGCTGAGTGGAGAGCCTGGCATATTGCATCTGCCATGGAGCAATTGTGATGGTAAAATAAATGATCAGATAGATGTTTTCACTATAAGAAGGAAACGGGAACAACAATACATGCAATTTGGGCATGTAAGAAAGTGAAAAAGTTTTGGGAAGATCTAAATTAGGTATTAAATAAAATCACAAAAAGCAACATACCAAAAAATTCAGAGATCTTTCTTCTAAGTAATATAAGAAGTAAGGAATTAGGCCTCAAACTGGATGAAGCGCATAAAAGATTTATTACGATAGCCTTAGCTGAAGCAAGAAAATGTATAATGTCAACTTGGAAATCAGAAGAGAGCCTGAGAGTACAGCAATGGTACATGGAAATGAATAAATGTATTCCATTGGAAAAAATAATATATAATTTAAAAAATAAAGTCACATTATTGGAACAAATTTATGGAACATAACAGAGAGGGCTTGCCTCAGACCTCCATCCCCTAAAATGATAAGACAAAATTACTTGATCCAGTCTGTAAAAGTAGATGACACAATTTTCTTCTTTATTTTTCATTGTGTGATGAAATTGTTTAATGGTTGTATTGTATTGTATATGTTAAATGTTTATTGGTTTTGGAGGAGGGTGGGAAGGGGGGAGGGAAGGTAGGGGGAAAAAGGGGAGAAAATGTCACTGTGTATATTTAAGAGGGAAATGTTTGTATGTATTTTGGTTGATATGGTTCACAGTGTGAAAAATAAAAAAAATATTTTAAAAAAATTGCAGTGGGTCTGCAGGTCAGGAAGTCAAGACCCATTATCATCTGAATATTGATGTGATGAGTTGTTAATTTGGTCACAAAGTCTCATAGCAGGATTCCAGAAGGAAAGCTTGTGCTTACATGAACAAATACTTCAGGATTCTTTTTTAGCTTGTAGCTGGTTTGAAAGTTCAGACTGACAATATCTGGAGCTAAGAATTGCAGGCATTTTTTTTTATTATTAGTAGTTTTAGGTTTACCAGGAGTGATGCATTCTTGCTGAAGGCACCTGACAGCAAAAGATAGTGGACACATTCTCAGTACTTCACAGGCAAAACTCTCCCCATTGAGAACATCTTCATGGAATGCTGACGTCGGAGAGCAGCTGCAATATTCAATGATCCACACCACTCTGTTCTTGCGGCTACCCTCAGGAAAGAGGTATTGGTGCCACGAGACTCACACCACCAGGTTCAGGAACAACTGCCACGCCCCCACCATCAGACTCCTCAACAACAAACTCAATCAGGGACTCATTAAAGGACACTTTGCACACTATTTATTTTCTGTATTGTGGTTTGTCTACATTTCTTTATTTATTTGCATTTCTCTATTTTGTGTACATATCTTTTCTTGAACAATTTTTTGCACTGCCAATAAGTAGAAGAAAAAGATTCTTAAGGTTGCGGTTTTAAATTTAAAATTCTTTTTTTTAAATTAGAAATACAGGCATACAGCACAGTAACAGGCCCTTTCGTCCCATGAACCCGTGCTGCCCAATTACACTCAATTAACCTACACCCCTGGTACGTTTCGAATGGTGGGAGGAAATCAGAGCCCCCAGAAGAAACCCACACAGACATGGAGAGAACGTTCAGACTTCTAACAGACGGAGGAGGATTCGAATCCCAGAACAGCACTGGTCTAATCGCTATGTTAACCATGCCATCCAAATTTTATATAATGGCATATAGCAAAATCTCTCTAAAGGTGGCATGTTTTTCTTAATGGGTCATCTATGCCACCCTAAAAAAAATTAGATAAATAAGTCCCATCCCTTTTTAACAGTCTCTGCACATCGTACAACCATATTACAAATGGAATGTTAAGAACTTAATCGTTGCTCATCCTGCTCTTGCATTCCCTTGCAGTCCTGTCAGTGGTTAGAGGTGGATCATGTTTCATGCCTGGCTGTGATCAACTGTGGAAAATAAAGTGGTTGAAGATCACAGATCCATATTTTTCCCTCCTCTCTCTGTTCACTTAAATGGTTGAAAACTGGACAGGTTCTTTCAATCCACGTGGTCCACTGTTTATTCCTTTGTGGGCTGCTCTGAGCTGGGAGCAGGAACGTGTCCATCTCCCATGAGTCACGGAGTGGCATGGATAAAAGACACCAAAGCCAGATAAATTCAGAGGGGGAAAGCTTCCAAATGATCATTTTGTTTACTCTCATCTCGAAAAACAATTCTAGTTGCAATAAAACTGTCTGGCAGCTTTTATAATGAGTTTAACCAGTGTCTAAGTGTTATGGAAACAGCAATTCAGGACATCATTAATTGGCCAAATTAATTAAATCTGTTCACTTTCAAACACAGAGAGGCTCCCAGCATTGGCATTAATGGCTGCATAAGTTAGCAATCCCAATGATGTCCCAACGGGCACAATGTCCTATTGCACCTTCTACCAGATCCAGAGTGCAGAGAGAAATGGAGATGCAATGGACTGCATATACTGGAATCTGGTGCAAAACATCCTCCCCACCCCCACCGAAAAAAACTGCTAGAGAAATTAAGGGGTCAAACATTATTTGTGTGGAGGAGGGGTGGTGAGTAGGGTGGTGGGATGGACAGTGTTGGAGTGGGAGGTGGAGGGGGTCAGGTGTAGGAGGTGATGTGGGGAGTTGGGAGAGGAGGGGAGGTGGACAGGGGTTGGGGGGAGGGTGAAAGGGTGGGGAAGGTGGGAAGGAGGGAATTGTCAATAGTCCCTTTCATGCAACAAAAAAGACCAACTGTAAACGTGGAGATTCTCTGCCCTTGCGTCAGGGCACTTACCTTCTCGAAAGCTTCGTGACTGGCTCCGAGGTGCTGATTGTGACCCACCTGGCTTGAATGTACATCCGCTGTTGGGGCTGATGACACCACCCTTGGCTCCGGAGGCACCGCTTGGCATGAATGTGGTGCAGGAGCAGCCTTTTGCTTCATGAAAGGTAAGTTCCACGTTTCCCCTCCGCATTATGGCTGACCTCCACGTGGAGGCCTGGCATGAAAGGGCCTAGTTGTTTCAGGCGGAGACCTTGCATCGTCTAAGAAAGAAGAAGGAAGATGGCCAGTTTTAAGTTTAATTGTCAGAAAATACTTACTATAGCGAGAAGGGTTCTTCTGCAAGCAGACTAAGGTTTCTCCAACATACAAAGCGCCTTTACAGAGGACAGGATTGAAATGATAAGAAAGATCAAAAGCATCAAGTTTGCTGGTCCATGCTTTCATATTATTAAGCCCTCGCAGGACACGAGAACGTATCTTGGGTGAGAGGGGTCCAGTGCCGAATTTAGACATAAGCTAAACAAGCTGCAGCTTCAGGCCGTACACTCCACAGGGACCTCGAAAATATATTAATGCATGTTAAAACTATTTAAAAAATTACATTTATGTATTGTTTCCAGGTATTACTATACTATAATCTGTGTTAGTGATCATATTTATTATTAGCGAACAAATGATAAATATGTAATAAAAACACACATTTCTGCAGAAAGTCAGCAGGGCAAACTGTATACAGCAAAAATACACAACTGACATTTCGGGCTCGAGCCCTTCATCAAGGTATGAGAAAATGCCGGCAGACGTCTGAACAAAAGGGTGAGGGGGGTGGAGGGAGGTGGGTGGCAAAGGCAGGAGACGATAGGTGGAGAAAGGAGGGAGGGGACAGCAGCAATGGGGGAGGAGGGACGGCAGGTTGGGGAAGGGAGGGAAGAACGGGAAAGGGGAGGGGAAAGAAAGCGTGAGCAGAAAAAATCAATGTTAATACCATCTGGCTGGAGGCTGTCCAGACGGAAAATAAGATTCTGTTCCTCCAATCCGCAGGTGGCCTGGGTGGGAGAGTACACAAGGCCATGAACAGATATGAGAGTCTGGGAGTGTGACTTGGAATTGAAATGGTTTGCTACTGGGATGTCACTGTTTATGCAGACTGAGAGTAGGTGCTCAGCAAAGCGATCTCCCAAGTACATTTTTCCCTCTCTCTACCCTGCCACCCCCCCCACCCCGTCCAATGCTGCCACCACCCCTGCCTGGTCCATTCTGCTGCCACTGCCCTGCACCCACCCCCAGCAGTTCCAGTTCGACGCCACCAAAACATCAGCGCGGCCTGCCATTCAACCATCTCGAGGTACCTTTTTTATGTGATTGCTTCCCCTAACTTTAGAACCTGGCTATGCCCTTCCCTACAGAATGGTGGCTGCCTTTCCCAGACAGTGAGGGATGTAGCTGGAGAACAGAGGGGAGGGGGTTGTCTAATTTTCTTTCCTTATCAGTTTCCACCTATAACTCATTAGTTCTGTCTATAAAGTACCTCCCTTCTCTCCCTGAACTACCTCCCCTCTCTCCCTAAGCCACCTCCCTGACTTACCCTACACCGGCTATCTTCTCTGGACATTCAGTGCTGCTACAGAGTCTTGACCCAAAAGCTGACCATCCCATCCCTGCAGTGGTGTGATTTCCTTGCACTCTGCTACAATGGTTGCCAAGGACAAGGTTGTTATTAAATTGTCTCACTGATGCCAAATCAGCCTCACCATTACACCACCTGAAGATTTACTGAGTATCATAGGTGGGTAGTGGTAACTAATGTTCCATGTCACACCAAGAAAATTGTTGATATCTCTCGCGACTGCCATGATTTATAAAAGATGTACACGACAGAATGGAAAATTGTGGTACAGTAGAATCCCCATTATCCGGGATTCAATCAACCAGAAACTCAAACAACACGTAAATAAATAAATTTTACAAAAAAAGAATAAATAATATTTTAAATAAAAGTTTAAAATTTTAATAGTAACTGTTCTCCGAAGCAACACACAACCCCTTGGAAGCAAACATTCAGCGAGTGGAGAACCCCGGACATTGGCCACCTGCAGTAGCTGTTTGAATAAGCTTACATTGGAATAAAGTGGTGGTGCCCATAGTGATATACCGTTCGATTATACTTGGCTGCCACCAGGGGCTGACACAGAGCAGGAGACACGCAGTATGCAGATTTGTAATGGAGACTTGCAGCCTCATGGCCTGCCTCATGGTGCTGTTCATATCAACTTGAAAGTAAAGAACCTTTTCCTTCATCCATGTGTTGTCTTAAGAACGCACACAATCGAATACAAGATGAAACAGCGCCCAGGATGAAGAGTCAGCTGATGCTGCTTGCCGCGAGGGTGACTCTTTTTAAGTATATTAGTAAGGATTTATCTGTAAACTTGCGGGAGGGGTCTATAATTATGATGGCTGTAGCGTAGTGGCTATTGTAGTTACAATGCTACTGAATGGAGTTCAAATTTAAATTGTAGAAGTTTCAGGGATTACCTGATTAAAATGAACTTTACATAATTAAGGACTACAATTCTGATTTTTTTTCCCCAAATTACTTTACATTTTGCACTCCTATTGTTTTTTAAACCAGAATATTCTTAATGTAGGTGTATTAGAGGCATTGGAAGAGTGAGTCTTAGTCAACCGGAAAATTCGGATATCCAACTTTGGGGATCCCCGTAGGTGCTGGATAATGGGGATTCTACTGTACAAATAAATTTAACTTGCGTTGAATGCGGCTGGTTTGTATGCCATGCAGTTTTTCCCCATATAGAATAGTCACAACAAACTCTGTCAGTGCCATTGTTTTGACCATGCACTCACTTCTTTACATTTCATGCAGAAAGGATCTCTTTTAGAGCTCAGCTGAGCTTGTACACTTCTGGGATTTATCGGCCACAACACTCTCTCCCCACTATGTCCACACAAACCTGCCAATCATCGAATAGACTGTCACACTGAGAAAGTGATACAAAGGCTCCAGCTGGCTCACAGGGAAGAATACCAAGTCTATTAATGGGCATCTAGCTCAATTTGTACAGGAACTGCAGACTTAAGTTCGCCTCTCATCACCGTGGTCAGACCAGCAAGGATGGGCAACAAATGTCAACATTACCCACATCTCAGGAACAAAGCAACACATGTCTGCAGCCTCCTTCCCAGCGTTGAAAAAGTTGCATTTGATGAATGTCGACAGAAACACATCTGCTTCTCATATCTAAAGAGGAACCCAAGCTTAAAAAATGACCCACTGTGGCCAATTCTATCTTGTCACCCTTAGCTCACAACGGGTCTGGACTGAAACGAACAGTGAGAGGCTGGAGGGACTAGATGGGCCAGGCATTAAGTCACGCCACAAGATTCACACAAGATTCCAGCATCTAGAGTTGTTTTCTCTGCTCTGGACTGATGTCATTGTTTCGACCTCTGAGTAAGTTTGCAATAACTTTCTCAGGATTGAGCCTGCATTTTTAAAAACCAGTCAACCACTTTAGGTGTCTTACCTCAGGCTACCTGTGAAATGCTCGCATGATCAGTCCCTTTGTGTGTTAGCAAATCCATGTACCCAAAGAGCTCTTCTGCAACATAATATCAGGATATTAAAAGCAACTTGATCAATTTGTAGATGACAAAAATAGAATAATTTGAAAAGTTTGACTGTATACAAATATAAACATTAATTTAGGAAATGGCAATTTGCAAGATCTGTTTCAAACTACGATCTGCGACCAATGACTCCACCCCCCCCCCCCCACCCCTACCGCACCCCCGGTCAAGTGAATGACAAGAACTGCAAGAAATGGTATCGACAAGCAGCAAGCAGGCAATGGTAAGCAGGTCAGACAGCATCCATGGAGAGAAAAGGACTCTTTATTGAGTCAGTTGAGAAGGGGAGAAAGCAAACATAAAAAGGGGAGGACAGGCTGGGTGGGTGACTAAGCTGAACCATTGCTATGGAAATTCCAACTCATGACAGAGACAGATACACACCAGCTATGGCAGGGAGTGCAGGCCATTACAGCCTGCAAAGTGAGGGGGAACAGCATAGATGGCTGCGATGCTTCATTACCTGATGAGGTGAATCTCTTCTATGGCCACTTTGAGAAGGAGAACCTAATCGTGCCTACAAGAATCCCTGAAAAGGCTGAGGACCCTGTGATATCGGTCTCTGAGGCTGATGTCATACAGCGGGATGAACCCTCACCAGGAGTAAGGCCCTGATGGTGTACCTGGCAGGCTAATGAAAATCTGTGCCAACCAATTAGCCGGAGTGTTCATGGACATTTTCAATCTCTCGTTGCTACAGTCAGAGGTTCCCACCAGTGCCCAAAAAGAGCAGAGTGAGCGGCCTCAACGACTATCGCCCAGTAGTACTAACATCTACTGTGATGAAATCCATAGAGAGCTTGGTCATGGCTAGAATTCACATGTCCTAAGCAAAGGTCTGGACCCCCTACAATTCTTCTATCATCACCATCACTCCACAGCAGATGCAATATTGTTAGCTTTCCACTCAGCTCTGGATCACCTTGAAAACAGCTGCTCTTCATAGATTATTCCCTCTGTCAAGAAGCTCCAAACCCTGGGCCTCTTCACCACCCGCCCCCCCCCCCCCACCTCTGCAACTGAATCCTTGACTTCCTTATTGGTAGATCACAATCAGTATGTATTGGTAAAAATGACTCCTTACTATCAACACAGACGAACCTCAAGGATGCGTGCTTATCCCACTGTTCTACTTACTATGCACCCATGACTGTGTGGCCAGGCACAATTCCAATGCTATCTACAAATCTGCTGATGACTCTACAGTTATTGACAGAATCACAAACGGTAATGAGGAAGCTTTCAGGAGGGAGATAGAGCAGCTCATTGAATGGCACAACCTTGTGCTCAATGTTAGCAAAACCAAGGAGATGATTGTGGTCTTCAGAAGAAAGTCAGGAGAACATGATCCAGCTTTCATTGAGGAATAAGTAATGGAGTGGGTCGAGGACTTCAAATTCCTGGGAGTCAACATCTTCGAGGATCTGTACTGGAGCCTCCATGTTGATGCAATCACAAAGAAGGCTCGCCAGCGGCTATACATTGTGAGGAGTTTGAGGAGGTTCGGTACGTCACTGAAGACTCTCGAAAACATCTACAGGTGTACTGTGGGGAGCACCCTGGCTGGTTGCATCACTGTCTGGTACGGAGGTGTCAACGCTCTTGACAAGAAAAAAACTCCAAAGGGTTTTTAGCTCAGCCTGCGATATCACCTGCATGAGACTTCACTCCATCGAGGACATCTTCATTTGACGGTGTCTTAAAAAAGCAGCCTCTATCCTCAAAGATCTGCACCACACAGCTCATGCCCTCTTCACTCTGCTACCATCGAAAAAAAGGTACAGGAGCCTGAGATGAGCACTCAGCAAAGCCAGGACAACTTCTTCCCCTCTGCCTTCAGACTCTTGAATGATCAATAAACTAAAGACTTTTTGAACACTATTTTTATTTACTTTTGTAAGGTGGTTTATATGATTATACTTGCACTGTGACACTGACACAAAACAAAGAATTATTTTGTCTTACTACCAAGCAGAATGTCCATATTGGTTGTAAATTAGGAAATTATAATGCTTTTAGTAAAAAGTGCAAAAACATTTAATTATGGATGCTTACAACTAGCAAATGAATTGAGACGTGACAGTAAATACTGGTGTCATTTTTAAAAAGGCTGAAAACATACTATTTTTAAGAAACTCCATCGTATATGTTTGTTTATCCATTGAAGTTCTTTTATATGTATCAATTCAATAGACTAAACTCCTGAAGAACAGATTGAGATAGAATACACGGGATTTCACCAAGGAAAAACCTGTAGGGCCTATTGATGGCCTCAAGTCAGTTTCCGAAAACATATCTCATTGGCCCTATTTAGACTCTTACTTCAGTTAGTGGGTGGAATCGATTCTAAAATTTGTTAACAAGTTTAATTGGGGGGAAAAAAAAGCACATTCAAAATCTGAACCTAAAGCATCCAAGGCAATAATATGCAATGCATTAAAATTCCTCATTGTTTTAGAGAAAGGGGTAAATTTAAAAAAAAATATATATCATTTTGGCAAAACTTGTTTTTTTAAATGAAAAGAATAGTTTTACATATGGGTTCATAGCATAAAGAAAAACCAGACTGGAACCTCATAATTCATTAGTTAAGTCTGCAAGTGAGAACATATAGCTTTGAAAGGCATACCTTCTCCTTGAGTCAAAAAGCCATCGCTTTAATAGATCTGTCACATCAGTCCAACATTTGGAGATACAACAGATGCATCCAACATACCACTGCAGTCGGGAGAGATAGCCTCTTAATAATTAGGCCTGGCCACATTAATCTTCTTCTCTCTGGAATTATTTTTTTTAAAGCAGCATTGAGAGTTACAGTGTGTGGTGCGCTGTCAGTCTGAAGCAAACACACAAAACCAAAAGACTGTACAACAGGCTTTATTCAAAGTAAATTTCCACAGAGCCAGCTGTGAGGAGAGCTGCTGTAAACCCTGAGAGTGTCTTCGAAGGGCCGGCTCAGACTTCTATCCCGGAGGGTGATTGACACCTGACCGGGTGGGGCTTGGTCTATTCAGGTCGGCTGAATAACAGCCGGCCAGGTGTTGTCTTGTCCCCATGCTCTTCTGCAGATACAGAGTTTCCCCCGCAGTAGGCTGGTGGTGGACCACCACACAGTGACACAATAATAAAGAGGAGACATTATTTTCCGTTTCCGTGGCCATTTCTTATGAATGTTCTCAATATTGAAGAGAGGAATTTTTTTTAAAAAAGGCATAGATTTCCTATTCACATCTCTGATGTTCGGCCAAAGTCTGAAAGGGAGAACTTTAAATGCAATATTCTGAGGTGCAGATTAGTGACCTGCCCTTCAAACGTCTGTGCTGAAGAATTTTCCTTTTTGTGATTCAAATATTTTCCTGCAAGCTCGATCATTCAAGGTGCTTAAGGGTAAAAGTAAATGTGGATTAATCAGTATGAACCTTTCAACATCAACCATCAGATGCACCTGTATGAATGAACATGATTTACAGTAGATTTAACCTTATTAAATATGTGTTTTCGCTTATATTTTTGTACATTGGGAAGATTTAGGCCATCTTGAAACTTTTGTGTCCTGTGAAAGAATTTCTCTTCTGTCTGTCAGTAAATGTGAGTGGGCAAGGGCCACAAATGACTTTGCATTTAATTTTATTTTCCCTCTTTCAGAGAATTTATCTGTGCCCAGTGCAGAGCCACAGAGCTCAGGAGTTCAGTCACACTGATAATCAAAGTCTCCACCTCTCCGATATATCTCACTTCATCTCCAATAAACAGTCCACATATTCGATAGCACACTCATGGTTCTTACATCATTGTTCTCGTTTAGTTTTCCGAATCGAAATGCAACCCATACAAGTGGAAATGTGTTTTGAGGGGGAGGGAGAAGGGGATCTTGGGCCTTAATAAATGGGTTTCCAACATTCTTGTTAACTGCCAGGTGTGGCGGTTAGTGCTATGCCTTTACAGCGCCAGCACAGCTCAAATCCTGCACTGTCTGTGAGGAGTTTGTACATTCTCCCGTGTCTGCGTGGGTTTTCCCCGGGAGGGCTCCGGTTTCCTCCTACTGTTTGATGTAAAATGGACGGCATGGACTCATGGGCCATAAGGGCCTGAAATCGTGTTGTATGTCTAAATTTAAAATTTAATGAAATTTAAAAGGATGGAAAAGGCAAAGTCTTTGGGTTGAATCATGAACAATTTTCTCTATTCTCTTTAACCTTCACTGCCACTTGACCTGCTGCTACCATGATTTTCAGTTTTCAGTTCAGACTTCTAGCATCTGGGTTATTTTTAAAAAAATGTACAGTATAACACCTGTTATCCAGAATTCAAGCAATCAGCAAGTAAAAAAAGAGGAAAATAAATAGGTAAAAAAATAAACGGAAGTTTAAAATTGGAGTGCCTCACCATTAGCTCGCCAATCACATTCTCGAGCAACTGCAAAATACACTAATCCAGCATCTCCTAATCCCCACAAGTGCCGGATACCAGGGGCTTTAATGTATTTAGAAATAAAGATAGAAAGGGCGCTTAAATGTTTCAATCGGGACTGATTCAAAATTCAACAGAAAGTACTAAAATAAAGACTGCTAAATTTTATTTTAAAAAATGATTTTTTTTTCTGATAGGTTGCTACATCATTTTCAGACTAACATTGACATTGCATTACTGGTTTTCCAGGTCATGCTCCACTGGTTAACATTCATTCCAATATTTTGGCAGCGATTGGAGATGCAACTGGGCGACAGGAATTGAGTGTACAAGACTTCTGCTACCATCATTCGCTTCTGAGCACAAGAATTAAGAATAGGAAATGCAAAGAAAATAATGCACAAGAAAGAGGAAGAATAGAAGGAGAGTCCAAAAGGACGGGGATAAGGACATATGAATGATAAATCTCAACCTGCAGGATTGAGATACCATGGTTTATTTGTTCCTTTACTTGGTTAGAGAATGGGAAGTAGTGTGCAGGAACATAAACCTGGTCACTATAGGGGGCTTTCTGTCTTGAAGTACCCACCGTAACTTTCTGCAGTGGATTTATTTCATTTTCGGGTCATAAACGGGGTGAAACTTGACCCCTGGAAAGGGCTGTTGATTTTCTGAGATGAACAGAGGAGCAGTGGAAGTCATTCAGCAATGAGAAACTCACACTTTTCTTCAACTCATACTGTTGATTATTTGCAGTTAAGAACATTATTTACCCACACCATTTACAGAAAATAGACTCCTGAAATAAAGTAATTCAACTCATCATTTTGTTTGATTTATTTTCATATGATGCATTTCAAAGAAATTTTATACCTGCACCTAATTAATCACACAAATGCTCGGCTAGCTCATTCGATAGAGCATGGGACTCTTAATCCCAGGGTCATGGATTCAAGTCCCAGGTTGGGCGCGTGTTATTTGAGTGGAACAGTTAGTACAACACTATTACAGCGCCAGCGATTGGGACCGGGATTCGAATCCCGCGCTGTCTGTAAGGGGTTGGTACATTCCCCCGTGTCTGCGAGGGTTTTCCCCAGGGGCTCTGGTTTCTTCCAACTGCTTGAAACATACAAGGGGGGGGGGTGTTGTAGGTCAATTGGGTGGTACCAGCTCATGGGCTGAAATAGCCTGTTACTGTGCTGTAGGTCTAAATTTAATTTAAATTTAAATTCAGTCAGTGGCAATTGGAGGAGACTAAAATCTAAGAGCATTGGCCTGTCCATTGAAAAGTGCTGCTGACCTCTGTTCAGAGATGATGTGAATTATTAATTTTTCAATTGTTTCCAGCTAATGATTCAAATCACATTTTTGTCTAAAACTTTGAATTAAACTCGGGAACAGCAGTACAAATGGAAATTTGATACTAAAAATGAATTAACGTGCAATTAATGCGAAGAATAGAGCATCCTTCTTAAAATCTGGGAGCAGGTGCCTCCTTCTTAAGCACGAAAGATGGTAAGCACTTCAGATATAAATAACTGCCACCAGAGTTTTCCACAGTGCACAAGACTTTCTGCATAAATCATTTGAGCGACTCAGTGTTGAGATCCTGAGGTGGCACACACTAATTTTAAATTTAGAAATACAGCACGGTAACTGGCCCTTCCAACCCACTTAACTGTGCCACCCATTTAAACCAATTAAGCAGCAAGTATTTGAAGAGTAGGAGGAAACTGAAGCGCCCAAGGGAAACTGACGCAGAGAGAAGGTACAAATTCCTTATGGACAGTGCTGGTTTCGAACACGTGTCGCTGGAGCTCTTACAGCGTTGGGCTAACTGTGATGCCCTACTGTGTGTATGGAGTTTACAACCTCTCCTTGTGATCAAATGGGTTTCCCTTGGATGTTCCTATACTCTCCAAAATTCCAAACACGTTTTTGATTAATAGGGCCATTGTAAATTGGCCGTAGTGTGTGGAGGAGAGGGAGAGTGGTGGAATTATGGGGAGGGGGTTGGTTTTGAGACGAGAAAGAAAGCAAACTGGGTTAGCAGAGCACTTATGTAAAATTGGATGATTGATTGTACTAGACAACAATTTCCCCCAAAAGGTTTGCTTCGTGAAAACAAATTGGGGATTATGATAGACAACTTCAAACTGAACACAAAGATCATTTCAGATTTGCTGAATCATGTCAGAAGCTGGAGAAACATTAAATTAACTTTTATTGAATTTAGCATGTTTGATCACATAATGATACTGACACGTTGCATTAGTTCAACTGATCTGAAAATGTTTTTCTGCTAGGTAGCTTTCTAATAGGTTTCAGTGGGGGGTGTGAACTCCGCTAATATTTGTATAACCTGTATGATCATACATTTCAAGCAAGGGAGGGGGATAAATACAGACTCTGTATGTTACACATGAATGTTGAAAAAGATTGTATTGGTTGTTTGAATTGCTTTATGTATCTATAAAAACCAAAATAAAATATCAAAAGAAGTTTTACCACTGATTTTCATTTGTACTCAACATCTATTACCTCCTGTGTCAGCGTCCAACAACAGTCGGCCAGTGTTAATGCTTTTCCATGGTCAGAACGTCTTGGTGCATCCTTTCACCGTGTTCGTCACTGACTGCACCAAGATCATCAGAAAATGAATTTTCAGTGACATGTTGCACTTTATGGTTGTATATGCTTGAAACATGTTAAAATATGACAGGAGATCCCAAAAATAGGTTATATCTAAAAGTCCACGAAAGGAACATTTTGAAGTGATTTTGGTGATCAGCGGCCCACAATCCATAAAATACACCCAAAATTGTTCAGGAAGCAAATTTTTCATTGTCCAGTGCTGTAAGTATGATGTTGGTGAGCCAGAGAGACTGCCTGTCTTCTGTATTAGTGTATGAGTCCATAAAACAAGGATCTGTGCTTTGACTTTCCAGTGTATTCCAAAGAGGGTGATAGAGTGGAGTAATCATTAATCTCTGTACCTAGCACAAAGAGACTTGAGTGTGGTGGCCAGAGAGAGAGAGAGGTCGTTAGAGTAGCCATGTTACTTGCACCTCTTCCAATTTAAACTAGGATGACCACTACAATGGGTGGTCGAACTGTGCCTGAGCATTGATACCATTGCTTGTGTGCTTGGCAGAGAAGTTGCAATGGGTTTCAGGTTCAGAACTGGAAATGATTGGTCGTGCTTCCAATTGGCATGACACAGAGTGATTGCAAAAGTTAAATCGACTTTCCTTCACACAGCAGCGGGCGAGCAGCAGTCAAATTTCTACGCTCTGGCCTTACAGATGGTTTCAAGTGAATAACTGGTATCTTGTTTCTTCTTTCTATCCAATACAGTAGCAGAAAAAGTCAACAACCTTAAGCATCAACTTGTTTGTTTTTCCTCTCCATGATCTTCCCGAGAGCAGCCAGCAGTTTGTCTTTTATTTCACATTTCCAACGTCAGCAATGTTTTACCGTCGGGGAAGGGGAGGGTTCATCTGAAGCCTATCTGACAGGGAGAGAGAGGTTCTGGGGATGGTCAACAGTAGAAGAGCAAGGAAATTATCAGTCAGAAGTCCCAAGGTCTCATGGTTCTGAACTGAAAAAAAGACCCATGCCTCACTTCAGAGGAAGATAAAGAGCTTGCCAGCCTTTTATTCCCCCAGTCTTATACTTGGCTGGGTATTTGCACATTGCCGCAGTCTCTTACTGGGGTGCAGTTTTTAAGGTTATTCTGTGCTTGTCGATCTTCTGCAACAAAATAGAATTTCTGCGGGAATGAGAATTTAAAATAGCCTTTTAATGAAATGAGAGTGAAGGAACCTTTTATTGACAACTACAGAAAAACATGAATTTAAACAGGTGTTTAATTGTTTACAGGTATATGGTGACGAAAATGTCCATTTTACATTGCTGCCAATTCTGAGCAAAGGAAAAGGCGCTCAGCCACTGGTTCATTTCCCAGAAGGACACAATGAAGCTAATTCTGTTAAGACAGGTTACTTCAGGGATTCTGAAGTCTGGATCCATCTTCCATTGCAGCAATGGAAGTAAACAGAGTTGACTAAATGCAATATCACAGACAGAGACCATTAAACTCACTGGTTCCATGCCAGTTCCCATCAATTCCATTCTGACTCTCATTTCCCTCAACCCCCCCCCCCCCCCCCCCACAACCTATTTTATCACATTTTCATTCATTTTGCCATTAATTGACACCAAAGCCTAACTTATTAACTATCAGTCAACCAGCATGCCTTTAGGTTGTGGTGAGAATCTGAACAGTTACCAAAAGAACACTCAAACTCTGAACAAACAACATCCAGCATCAGTGTGGGCTGCAGGTTCTCGAAGTTGTTGGCAACAACACGAACTACTGCACTAGCAACGATCAAAGCACTTCCTTTGAAACCTCGCAACTTCCAAATAAGTCTGGAGTTCACAATTGTGCTGCATAGCTGTTGCGCTGCTCCACACTAATCACTTTTGACTTTATTCAAAATTATTATGGTGGCACAGTTTGTATAGTAGTTGGTGCAAGCAATCAGGTTTGAATACTGCATGGTCTTTTAGAAATTTGTATGTTCTCCCTGAGTGTGCGTGAGCTTCCTCCGGAGCTCTGGTTTCCTCCCACCCTTCAAAACATACCAGGGTTGTAGGTTAATTGGATGTAATTGACCAGGCCAGGCCGTTACCATGCTGAATGTCTAAATTTAAAATTTATTTAATGTTAGTTGCCAATGACTTCACTTCAGATTTCAGATGCCAGAGCACATACATGATATCCCTGAGATTCTTTCTCCTGAGGGCAAGGCATAATTACCACTTACAGGCAGTGCAAAAAAAATTGTACTCAGTGTTCACATATAAACAAATAAAGAAATGTGAACAAACTGTGCAAAATAGAAAGGAAAATATCAATGAAGTGCAAAAGTAAGAGTCCTTAAATGAGTCCCTGATTGAGTTTGTTCTTGAGGAGTCTGAAGGTGGAGGGGGAGCAGTTGTTCCTGAACCTGGTGGTGCGAGGCTTGTGGCACCGACACCTCTTTCCTGACAGCAGCAGTGAGAACAGAGCATGCGTTGGAGAATGGGGATGCTTGATGACTGCCTCTGCTCTCCAACGGCAGTGTTCCCTGTAGATGTTCTTGATGATGGGGAGGGTTTTGCCTGTGGTGTCCTGGGCTGGGCACACTACCTTTTGCAGGGCTTTCAGGTTAGGGGTATTGGCATCCCCTTACCATACCGTGATGCAGCTGGTCAGCACACTTCCCATCACACATGTGGACTGCGCTTTCCCAGAACAATGGATAATTTACGTAGCTGCTTTCGGAATGCAAGCAGCTTGAAGATAGTGAGACTCTGGTCCAATCACCCATGTCGGACAGGTTCTTTCACCATTCAGGATGCCAGCACCACCAAGAACAGGGATAATAACAAGACTAAATAAATCCCTTTTCCTTTAACCCCAAGTAACAGGATCCCTTCAAAAAAAAACCTCTCAGCAACAGAATGCCTCATTGCCAGAGCTCTCCAACACACTTCAAGAGCTGGCAGTGAGAGAGGCCCTCCCTGTCAGCTCCTTCCTGAATGCTCAGTGTCTGATCCCAATGATTGTGCAGCTGGGACATTTAGCTCAGTAGACTATGAGCTTGCCAAGAATGTCTAGAAAAGTATCCAATGGTCCTTGTCTAGCTTTGTTCCAAGCAGCTGCATAACAGAGGACTCTGACCTAAGGAAGGGTCGTTCACAGGGACATATACTGAGACAAACATAAACTGCTGCTTGAATATCTTCAGCTTGGGTAAAAGATGCACGTTGGTCTGCCTGCAGCTTGCTGGCCTTCCAGTGCAGCGAGGTGTCTGTGAGTGAGTGCTGCCAAATGGCACATGGCAGCATTTGCTGAGGGACACACTAAAACTTGGAGGCTTCGAGGAGAAGGCCCAGAATCTGTCATCCTGCTGTCACTTGACATTGAGGGTCTGGGTCCCAAGTAACAGCATCTCAAATACTTCACGGGTGTTGTGTTTAATAGGCAAACTTGAGTGGCATTACTGCTTTGTGAAAGTGCATCCTGCGTTGATAGTAAGTGTATCAACATGATGGCACATTAAATGTAAAGACATGAAGTGTTTTCATTCTGTTTCCTGCATTTTTATACACACTATATGTGTGTGTGTGTGTGTGTGTGTGTGTGTGTGTGTGTGTGTGTGTGTGTGTGTATAAAATGTGCGTAAATACATACACATATAGAAAGACATTTATTTATATACACGGGGAAAGAGAGAGAGTGAGTGAGAGAAAGAGAGAGTGAGTGAGAAAAAGAGAGAGATGCACAGTAATCTCAAGTAACCAGAAAATTGACTTATTTGGCATTTACTAATCCTCATAGGTGTCAGTTACCGGGTTTTTTTTAAACTGTATATACAATTATACATACATACAATTTTTAAAAATGTAAAAATTTGGCAATGGAGAAAGAGGGCAATTGAATTACATTGTAGCAATTAACCTCCAATGAAGACATTAAGGAGGGTCTCATGTTTGGACCCATCATTATTACATTCTCACATCTCTAGCATAGGTTTCCCAGGGCTTGAAAAACCTGACCACTGAAGGGGGGAAGGGGGAGAGAATGGCCAGATTCTGTAGGACCTAGCATTATGGCAACCACCACTCATTCCCCATACCCCTTCCACAATCAGGGTCCTACCTGACCTTCTATACACAATTAATCTCACTGACCTTCATCCATCCACACGAGGACCAGGTCGCATCACAATCAGGCTGGCTGTCAGTCAAGTAATAATAAAAATAAATAAAGTCCCACTGTTAAATTTGGCCATTCAGTGAATATCAAGACATGCATGTGGCCAAGTTCCTTACCGACTCAGCAGATTCACAACGGATGTAATTTCACTGAAAGTTGCAATGTAGTGGTTTAAATATCAATCTGTCAACATATACACCTTTAAAGAGCAGGGCAGCAATCTACACAATTAAAGCTATGTATTTTTCTTTGATCCCTCCCTTTTGCACAAGGTAAAGGCTTTCTGTGCTCTCACTTAACCTCATCTTGTTTATCTTTCTGACCTATTCTCAGTTTTAAAAGTGCTTAACATAATGCCACATGAAGCGGAAGCAAAAAACAGAGCATTTACTGGCAAGATGAAAATATGCTTCCATTTGAAGTGGCATGATTCTTACAAGACCAAATGAGGATTTTTAATAAATAAGATTCATAACATTGATTCCTAATTCAGGCAACACTGATGAATTTTGGTTAAGTAGCGAAACACACTTTCCCTTCCAAAATTAACCTTTGCAGAATCTCCGCTAGTTTATTTGCAAGTCTTGCATGCCTAACAGTGAACAGCAGTACCAAGGCACTGCGCAGTTAGGTTAAAGGTCACTCATGGCTGGTCAATATCACAGGACTGAAAGTAAGCCACCTGGATGTCATCAGTCTCCTGCAGCGTAAACAGCACTGACATACACCCTGGCAAGCCAACCAGCTCAGGTTAGAGGTCAGGACACTGGGATTGGCTTTATAGCCCTAGAGGTGGAGATGTTTCTGGAATCTTTCACTGGGAGATGATACACCCAACTTCAGAAGGAATAAAATGAAGTTTGACATCTCAGTATGTTACACCAGTTTGTTAAAGGAAGGACAGGAATCGCAGAATTATCCATTAGCATTTGTTCATGTGCTCTCACATTGTATATATATCCCTTCCTTGATTCAACATGTATACATATTATTATGCCATATACATTCTGTTAAATTAGTTAAAGCTGAAAAGCGTCTAGGAAACTACTTTGCATTGTTATTACAATAAAATTCCTTCATATTTATTATCAATTGATTACAGAGAACAGCTTTTCAATATTTATAGTATAATGCCTGTCATTAGTTCCTCTACTGTTAAGTCGAAACAATAATAAATGTTCCGCATGAAGAGTGTGCGCACATTTAGTCTAGTTTCCTGTGCATGAAACCTGGATATTTAGTGACAAGTTTTTTTTTGGAGGGAATGAATAATTTTTTCAATTCTCTGGGGAGTATAAGTTGAAAGCTGGCCCTTTACAGAAGAAATCGCAGGCAGAGATGTTTAAATGCTTGACCACTTCTCTAGAAGGGAAAAGGTCAAATATGCCTGGTATAAAATGTATATTCTCCTTTACCTACATTATAAGAGCATTTTAACAATATGGTAGTCGAATTGCTGAGAAATCCAGTGGAGAAACCTCAGCCTTTGCATTTATTATAAGTTTTCCATCTGAACTCTACTGCCCTTCAACCATGAAATGAGCTCTGCTAGTTTTTCAGGCATAATCAAAACATGCCTAATAAACAGTCAATGCAAATAAGCAGATTGAATATGAAACAAATGTTCTGCTTGCTTCCATACTTGAGGACGAACACCTGAACTAATTGAAAACAGTCGTTGCGTTGAGGCAGAGTGTAGTTATTCTTCTTCAGAGCATCAAGGAAATCGATATTTCCCTGGAGAGGAAATTGGGCAGAAATGTTAAGCAGCTCCCTGCCACTACTGATGGTTTCCCAGTGCGATGGGGCTGGGTCACTCCCGTGGTCCTTGAATTTTTTTTTATATCAAGTCAAGTATATTGTCATCTGATTGTACAAGTATAACCTGACAAAACAACGTTCTACGGTCCTCGGTGCAAAACTCGCAGACACACAACTAGATATAATCACATACAGACAAACAATACATAATGCAGAACAAGCATTCCATCTATAAAGATAAATAAATTTTGTTTTGTATGGTCTCGGATGGTCAGTGCGAGCAGTTCCTTTGGTCCTTCAGCATTCTCACTGCTCATGGGAAGAAGCTGTTCCTCAGCCTGAAGGTGCTGGCTCTCATACCCCTGTATCTCTTCCCTGATGGGAGCAGCTGAAAGATGAGGAGTGCAGAGTGGAAGGGGTGCTCAATGATTTTGCGCACCTGGGTAGATCACATCAATGGAGGGGGGAGGGAGAGTCCAGTGATCCTCTCTGCCACTCTTATGCTCTTCTGGATTGACTGCCTATCTATTTCTCTGCAGCAACTGTACCACACTATGATGCAGCGGCCAGGATGCTCTCGAAAGAGTTCCTATAGAAGATTGACATAATGGTGGGTGGTAGCCTTGCCCACTTCAATCTCCTCAGAAACTGTTGTGACTTCCTTACAAGTGAGGAGATGTTGAGTGTCCTCGATAGATCACTAGTTAAGTGAGGTCCAAGGAACTCTCTCTACTGCAGAATTGTTAATATGTATTTGAGGTTGGTCATTCCAGGTCCTCTTAAAGTCAATGAGCATCTCCTTCATCTTGTTCAAATTGAGACTGTTACTCTCACACCATTTCATGAGATTTTCCACCTCTTCTCTGTAGCATGACCCATTGTTATTGCTGATGAGGCTACTTATATATCCATGTAGTAATATATATTATTCTGAACATCCTGGTTTGTTAGATCCTGCTGGCTCATTTTGGTTGGACATGCAGACTAGTTGAAGACTCTGTACAACAACAGTAGATAAAGCTATAATCCCCTTCTAAAAGCTATTCTGGGTAAACTTAAACTCTCGATGCTTTCAGAAATGAAAATAATTTGGTCTTCCCATCCAATACTTAAGTAGATAACTTTTCTTCCAGATCAGGGGTCCCCAAACCTTTTAGACCGCCAACCCCTTCTGGAACTACATGGTCCCTCATCAACCCCAAGACAAGGATTCCTGTTATTGGACAGGGTTGGGTGGGGGGGGGGGTGGTGGCTGGATAGAGTGGCCAGATGTCCAGTTTTAGGCTGGACAGTCCAGCTTTTGAACCCTCTGTACTCTGTCCAGCGCTACCTCAAGCCGGTCATTAATTGTCCTCCATTTGCGGATGTAGGCCCTGCACTCCAAATGGAGGACAGGTTAAGGGGCAGAATGGGAACTTACCTGTTAAATACAGTGTCCCAGGGGTGTCCGCAGGCCATGCGAGGCCGGCTGGGGCAAGTGCGATGAGGGGAAAGCGTGATGGCTGTGAACAAAGATTCATGGAAGGTAAGCTTCCTGCCCCCCCCCCCCCCCCCCGACCCGTGCTAGATGCAGGATGAGCAGGTAGGGAGGGTGGTGTGGAGGATCTATTTTAAATCGAACCATCGCAATGTTTTGATTATGTCTGAATTTCAGATTTGCTGTATCGCGTACAAAGCTGGAGAAACATTAAATTAACTTTTATTGAATTTAGCACGTTTAATCGTATAATGATGCTGACATATTGAGTTACTGACTTAAAAAATGTTTTTCTGCTGATTTTCATTTATACTCAGCATCTGATGCCTCTCTTGTCAGTGTCCAACAATAATTGGACCAGCATTGATGGATTTAAGTTGCCCTGATACCACTTTTCCATGATCGCAATGTCCTGGTGAAACCTTTGACCACGTTCATCACTGACTGTGCCAAGATCAGCAGGGAAGAAGTCCAAGTGTGATTCCAAAATTTGAATTTTCAATGACATGTTGCGCTTTTATGATTTTGTAGCCTTGAAGTAGATTTAAAATATGACAGGAAATAACAAAAAATAGGTTATATCTAAAAAAAAAGTATGTAAGAAGAAAATTGTATGATTTTTTGTGATCAACAACCCCAAATTGATATCGGAACCATCTACCTTATCAAGCGGCATGGTTAGCACAACCCTATTACAGCGCCAGGTTCAAACCCAAATCACTGGAGCTGTAATAGTTTTGTGACCCAGGTTCAAATCTGGCACTTTCTGTAAGGAGCTTGTACATTCTCCCCATGTGTGCGTGGGTTTTCCCAGAATACTCTGGTTTCCTTCCACTCTTTCACTGGTCTTCTTTCTCTCAGCTCTTCCATGATTCTGGGCAGGTCCCGGCAGACTGGAAGACAGCAAATATCACGTCACTTTATACGAAGGGACGTAGGCAGAGGATTGGAAATTATCGGCCAATTAACTTGATGTCTGTAGTTGGAAAAATGCTTGAAGCCGTCATTAAAGATGAAATAGTGAAACTTTTGGAACATAAGGGTTCAATTAGGCAGATGCAGCATGGTTTTAGAAAGGGAAGATCTTGTTTGACAAACTTGTTAGGATTCTTTGAGGATATAATGGGTGCAGTGGATAGAGAGGAACAGGTTGATGTTGTATATTTGGATTTCCAGAAAGCGTTGGATAAGGTGTCGCACAAGAGACTTATCAGTAAGTTACAGGAAAGTGGAGTCCGGGGAAGTATATTGGCATGGATTGAAAATTGGTTGTCTGACAGGAGGCAGAGAGTCAGGATAAATGGGAGTTTTTCAGGTTGGCAGAGAGTGATATGTGGGGTGCCGCAGGGGTCGGTGCTAGGCCCACAACTGTTCATCATTTACATTGATGACTCGGAGGAGGGGACAAAATGTGGTGTAGCCAAGTTTGCAGATGACACCAAATTGAGTGGAAGAGCAAATTGTAATGAGAATGTGGAGAGTCTGCAGAGGGATATAGTTAAGCTGGATGAGTGGGCAAAGGTCTGGCAGATGGAGTACAATGTTAGTAAGTGTGAGGTTATCCACTTTAGCAAGAAAAATAAAAGAGGTGAATATTATTTAAAGGGTGAAGAACTACAGCATGCTGTTGTGCAGAGGGACTTGGGAGGGCTTGTGCATGAATCGCAAAAAGTTAGGTTGCAGGTGCAGCAGGTTATTAAGAAGGCAAATGGAATGTTGGCCTTCATCGCTAGAGGAATTGAATTCAGGAGTAGGGAGGTAATGTTGCAACTGTACAAGGTACTGGTGAGACCGCACGTGGAGTACTGTGTCCAGTTCTGGTCTCCATATTTGAGGAAGGATATACTGGCTTTGGAGACAGTCCAGAGGAGGTTTACTAGGTTGATCCCTGGGATGAAGAGGTTGACTTATGATGAAAGATTAAATCTTCTAGGATTGTATTTGCTTGAGTTCAGAAGAATGAGAGGAGATCTTATAGAAACATATAGGATTATGAAGGGTATGGATAGGATAGATGTAGGAAGATTTTTTGAGCTGGCCGGGGAAACTAAAATGAGAGGACACAGTCTCAAGATTTGGAGGAGTAGATTTAGGACAGAGATGAGGAAAAATAGTTTTTCCCAGAGAGTGAATGTTTGGAATTCTCTAACCAGGGAAGTGGTTGAGGCTGCTTCATTAAACATATTTAAAATTTGGTTAGATAAATTTTTACATGATAGAGGAATTAGGGGATATGGGGAGAAGGCAGGTAGGTGGAGTTAGGTCATAAATTAGATCAGCCATGATCATATTGAATGACGGAGCAGGCTCGATGGGCCATTTTTGGCCTACTCCTGTTCCTACTTCCTATGTTCCTATGTCCTTCCCTTTCTATTCACTGAGCTGCACCCCCTCCCCCCACCCCACTTGGTGCTGTTCTCTCCTTCTCTTCTCTACCTATTACTTCCTGCCTTTGGGACTGTTTTCTTCCCTCCACTCTTAGATGAAGGGCTCAAGCCTGAAACATTGATTATGTATCTGAATCTTTGCTACATAAAGTACACAGTTTGACCTGCTGAGTTTCTCCAGCATCATGTTTTTACTTTTACTGAACCGAAAGTCAAATTTTTAAAATTTTAAAATACCTGGGCTAATGGTCGAAAGACAAGATGCAGACTCCATAGAATGGATACCCTGGCTCACATTTATGCATTCATACCAGCAGCTGATCACCATTGTTCAAATTTCCAATATATTCTCAGTTTGCAAAGTTATTTTTATCTAGTAGAGTAAAACGATGAAAACTCGCTATCCAGTAGTTCATAAATCTAGATAATTCAGCATCCGATCTACCAGGTTCTGTTTCCCGTGCTCACTATAAACTTACCTGGCTCCTTGGAAATCTTTTTATATTGCTGATAAAGGTATGTTCGGCTATTAATAGCTATATAACCCAGAAAATCGGCTAGTTTGGAATCACCAATAGTCCGGGAATGTCAGATTAATGGAGCTGTGAAGTAAAGCTAGTCAGGTACATTTCTGAATGAATGTTGGTTTCTCACCCTGGATACTTCATCACGCCATTTACTGTGTTTTTACCGACTCATTTTATTGCTTTGCAAGGTTGATCAACCTCACAACTTGCAATGATTTGGACAAATTGAAGAGCAATTGATGCCATTTCACAAGTCAATGCAGCAATCCCACTGAGAGCAGGCAGAACTCAAATGTCCTAAATAGACACAGTGTGTGCAGTAACTGAGATCCAAACCCAAATGATCTCAAGGGTAAAGAGAGCAACTTAAATTTGACAGTTCAGCAGAACAATTTATATTTGATACTAAAATGAAAAGTTGTTGCTAGAGGGAAAAAAAATTAGTTGCAGAAATACTGATATATTATACAATACTGCTACGTACAAGCTGCCATTGGCAATGTAGAACTAGTCAGTACAGATTTTCTGTAGAATGAAATTTAATATATTCTTATTGGTGTATAAGAAACTGAACATCCAGGCATATCTAGTCTATTCCATTAGGCATTAAACTGAATGCCACTCCTCAGTAATCTGACCGGTCATATCTGACAGTTACTTGGAGGTATTACTCCAAGAGGAATTCTACCAATATGAAATCACTAAGGAACAAATTCTTTCTCAGGTTCTGTCTGTGTTGGTCACAGTTCTCTTCAGAGACTACATGCTTCACCCCAGGGAAACACAGCTCATCAATATCACCTTACAGTGACCTGCTGTCATCTTAAAAGTGTTGCGCTATATATTATTGAAGGGAGCTGCCTGCAAGCTCTTTTCTTCCTTACACTTTAAGGCTTAATGCTCATTGCTCATCAGACAGTAGAAGATTGAGAGAATGGCACTTTGCATGACACAGTTCCCTGCATCAACCAGCCCCCAGGCTCAGCTTCCTTGTTAGGAGAGAGGTGACCTCGGCAAAGCGTTTCCCCAGAGACAGGAAAATCGCAAAATAAAATGGGTCAGCTGAAAGTGCAGGACAACTGACATGCGTAGCAACTTTACAAAGAAAAAAGTGGTGAATCTCTCAAAAACTCCTCCCCAGAGGACGGAGAAGCTGTATCACTGGAAAAGTTTGAGGAGGTAGACACTTGTTGGCAAGACAAGGAAATTGTCAGCTGTGGGGAACTGGCATCGGAGAGAAAATGAGGCCTGGGGCAGAATAACCATTATCATACAGAATGATAGAACAGACTTGAGGGATCAACTGGCCGTCTCCTCTAAAATGGATACAATCACCGTTAATATTCAACACAATGGCAAGTGATTTATGTAATACTTAGAAGGCAAAAGAAGCACAATTAGAATTATTGTGAATAGGGTGGCATAGTTGGTGTAGTGGTTAGCCGTTAGCACAATGCCTTTACAGTGCTGCAATCGGGATAGGGGTTCAAATTCCACTCTGACTGTCAGGAGTTGGTACATTCTCCCCTGCATGGTTTTTCCATGGGGCCTCTGGTTTCCTCTCACAGAAACAGGCCCTTTGAGGCCTCCACTATCCACCAAGCAACCGTCAAGTCCGGAGCACAAAGAGAACATTCATGTGGTCCTAGAGACAATGGGCAAACAGAGATCATCAGTCAGAATCATTTGAGTTACAGGGAGTTGTAAGCCCTCAGCAAGTTGCACATTACCTCACCTTACATCACCCAGCTTTCAGAAAGATGGCATGGCACATAACAATTTCCCAAGTTCCAAAGTCTTTACAACTAAATATTGATCTCTACTGAAGCACCAAATGGGAAACCATTCCAAGCAGGAGACACAAATGTGAGGAACATGTGACTCCTTTCTTCTGGTTAGCTTTGCATCTCACACCATATCCCTTTGAATTTAAAGACAGACTTACTTTCTGCTTTCAAAACATAGAAATGCTGGAGAAATTCCAGTCCAAAGGGGGTCAAAATATATGACCGATGTTTCAGACCTGAGCCTTTTCTTTCTGGTTTACTTGTATCTGTGCAGAAACCACTCAAATATTCTTTTAGTTTCAGCTTCAAATGTCACTTTTTTAAACCATGATATACTACAAAGTAAAGTTAGTCTTTCACTTACAGCATTGTGTTATTTGGGCTAAAATGGTTAAACAACACAGAACAAAGCCATATGGTCCAACATGTTATATCCCATCTTCCAACAGTCGGCCTGCCTATCACCGTAATTATGCACGAGATCTGCTGATGTGCCACATTATGAGGTCCTATACTCATTCAGTCAGAGAATTCCCCAACTACAGGGATGCAAAATATTTGCCACTAGTTATTCTCACCAAGACTGACATACCTGTATCAGTAAAAAACTGTATCAACACCACTGTAGTTCTCTGCTTTAGAGACTGAGTTCATCTTCTCCTAGACTGCACATTGAATTCATGACTCAGAATTGACATTGATGTTCATGATAACAAGTTACTCCACAAATGGAAATAAATGGCATCACTTTATCATGCCCAATGAGTCGCACAACAAGGAACACTGGGGATTTGTGGAGCAGATGAAGAATTGTTGGATGAACTCAGCAGGACAGACAGCATCCATGGGTAGAATAAGTCAGTCATTGCTTGGAGTTGGAACCCTTTGTCTACCCACGTATGCCGTCTGACCTGTCGAGTTCCTCGAGCAATTCCTTGTTTGCTCAAGATTCCAGTATCTGCAGTTTTTGTGTTTCTCTTGGGATTAATGGAAATCGACAAACCCAATCTTTATGTTCCATGCAATTATTCTCCAAGTAAACGGAGGGTTCATTTTGAATGACAAACAGGTGAGGAGATAGTCATCACTTGCACCAGATGCAGTACATAAAACCTACAGCTTCGCTGCCCGTCATCAGAGAACCCCACTGTCCAGATCCTTGGGCGATTTCAGTACTCAGACACCAGGATCACAAAAAGAGGGAAAAAAAATAGATTGACATTTAACCCTGGTCTCCAGAACAGATGGTTAGAGTTGCAGTTAGTTCAACACTATTACAGCACTTGCAACTCAGGATCGAATCCGCTGCTGTTTGTACGTTCACTGGGTACTTAATGGTTTTTTACCGGGGGATCTAGCTTCCTCCCACCCTCCAATACGTACTGGCTTGGCAGGTACATTGGGTGCAGTTGGGCATTTCGTGGGTTGGAAGAGATTTCAACTATCCTGCATCATTAAAATATTTTTAAAAATTAAATGAAAGAACAGGGAAACACAATAGAGCAACTAATAGAACTGCTGTCTCCGAGCACCAGCACCAACCCTGACCTCAGGTGTTATTTGTATGGAGTTTTCTTTTTCCACATTTCAAAAATGTCCCAGATGATAAATTAATTGACAACTTTAAACTGCTCTTAGTGAGTGAATGAGTTGAAGAATCTGGGGGGAGTGGATGGGAACACTAGGGCGTAATAAAATAAATTAGGGTAGAATTAGTGTAAAAATGGGTGCTTGATTCTCAGTGCCAACTTGGTGGGCAAAAGGGATTCTTCCTAAACTGGGTCTCTTGAACTCTAAAACGTCAAGTGTTTCCTATTAAGAGGAAAATCATACCAAAGCAAAACATTTTCACTAATGGTTCTGCTTCAATACATTATACGGAGACAAAATAAATAACTTACATATCCAAATAATAATCAAATTAGTAATGGCTCAATTTATCTTTTGGCTGTAGCACTGAGCTACTTCTCTCCATGTTATCAGACTATATTTGAAAGCTTGGGATTTGTACTGAAAGCAAAATATTCCTAAAAAAAATTAAGCTATGGAAGTCGAAATAATTGTCTGTCCAATTCAAAACTGTAATGGGTGGAGCACAGAGCTATAAACTAAATCTACGCCAACCAACTAGCTGGAGTGCTCCCAGACATTTTCAACCTCTCTTTGTGGCAGTCAGGAGGTTCACACCAGGTTCAACGACTACCGCTCAATAACACTAACTTCTACTGTGATGAACTGCTTTGAGAGGCTGGTCATGGCCAAAATTAACACGTACCTAAGCAAAGAGCTGGACCCAATGCAATTCACCTATTGTCACAATCGCTCCACAGCAGATGCAATATCCCAGGCTCTCCACTCAGCTCTGGACCACCTCTAAAACAGCAATTCATACGCACGGCTGTTCTTCATCGACTACAGCTCAGCCTTCAATACCATTATTCCCTCAGTGCTGGTCAAGTAGCTACAAACTCTAGGCCTTTGTACCTCTTCCCTCCACCCCCACAACTGGATCCTTGACTTTCTCATTTGAAGACCACAGTCAGCCCAAATTGGAAACAATGTCTCCTCCTCACTGATTATCAACACAGAAGGACTTCAAGGATGTGTGCTTAGCCCACTGCTCTACTCATTACACACCTATGACTGTGTGGCCAGGCACAATTCCAATGCCATCTACAAGTTTGCCGATGACATTACAGTTGACACACAAATGGCAATGAGAAAGCATACAGGAAGGAGATAGATCAGCTCATTGAATGGCCTAATGACAACAACTTTGCGCTCAACGTCAGCAAAACCAAGGAGATGATTGTGGACTTCAGGAGAAACTCAGGGGAACATGATCCAGTCCTCATCAAGGGCTCAGTAGTGGAGAAGATCAAGAACTTCAAATTCTTGGGTGTCAACATCTCCAAGCATCTGTCATAGATCCTCCACGTTGATGCAATCACAAAGAACACTTGCCAGCGGCTATACTTTGTGAGGAGTCTGAGGAGATTCATTATGTCACTGAACAGTGTCATCAGTTTTTACAGGTATTCCACGGAGAATATTCTGGCTGGTTGAATCACTGCCTGGTATGGATGCGCCAACTCTCAGGACAAGAATAAACTCCAGAGTGTTGTTAACTCGGGCTGCGACATCACAGGCGCCAGACTTCACTCCATCGAGGACATCTGCATGAGCTGGTGTCTTAAGAAAGCAGCTTCTATCGTCAAAGACCACCACCACTCAGGCCCTGCCCGCTTCACTCTGCTACCATTGGAGAAAAGGTATAGGAGTCTAAAGATGAGCACTCAGTGGCACATGGACAGCTTATTCCCCTCCGCCATCAGATTCCTGAATTGAACCAAAGACACTGTCTTATTTTTTATACACGATTATTGTTCTTTTTTATAGTAGTGTCATAAGATGGTTATAATATGAATGTTTGCACTACGCTGGTACTACAAAACACAGAATTTCATGACTTTTTCATGAAAATAAATCCTGATTCTGGTTCTGAACTTCCCACTTGAATTAAGAAACTGGCCTTCTCCCTTGAATAAACTTCTCAGAGCCCAAATAAGCTGCAGTTTCAACATCATTTGAACAAAATCCACATCCAATTTCTGTGGGGAAATTTCTACTTGGATCTTGGCTGAGAAGTTTTGAAAAGAAAATGTCAGGAAGTATCAGAAAAGATGCACATTTTGCCATCAATGGTATCAGAGGTTAAATCCTGAGGTGATCAGTCGATGTCAACAATAACTTTCTCAAATCTCTTGCTATTTATTGTTTCAAGCTCCCCAACTATTTGACAACAATTCATTATTTGTTGAGACTCTTTGCAAAAATTCAAGATATACTATACTCTGGATCCCAATGTGAATGTATTTTTTTTCTTTTTAAGCACTTGAACAATGTAAACAGGCACAGAAACGTGTCTCTTCGATATTCCGAATGCCTAACTTTTGGTATCAAGGCTGAGATTGATAGATTGCGTCACACACACACACACACACACACACGCACACACACGCACACACACACACACACACACACACACACACACACACACACACACACACACACACACACACACACACACACACACACACACACACACACACACACACACACACACACATAATGGAGGCCACGACTTGGAACAGGCCTCTCTGACATTAAAAGTGAATTTCTGATATTGCCACTTTCTATCTACCTTTGTAGGCCTTACCGTATATAAAAGTTAGCATAGCAGATACTGCAGTGACTGGTACCCTAATTTCCAGTCCTGCACTGTCCGTAGGGAGTTTGTACATCCTCCCCGTGTCTGTGTGGCTTCCTCCAGGTGCTCCGGCTTCACCCACTGTTCAAAAACCTACGGGGGGGGGTGGGGGTGTGGGTCAATTGGGCTGCAGGGGCTAATGGGCCAAATGGGCCTGCTGCCATGCTGTGTGAAGAGCGCAATGGTCAGTGTAGTGGTTAGCTCAACACTGTTACAGTGCCAGCGATCAGGACCGGGGTTCGAATCCAGCACAGTCCATGGGAGTTTCTACGTTCTCCCTGTGTCTATGCAGGTTCGTCCGGGTGCTCCGGTTTGCTCCCACTTTTCAAAAACCTAGAGGCTGATAAGGTGTAATTGGGCAGCATGGGCCGAAAGGGGCTTAAAAAAGTGGTTTTCTTTGAAGTTCCTATATTTCAAAGTACCCTGATGATTATGAGCACATTAGGATATCCAAAGACTGCAAAAGACTCTGGGTAAATGCAACTCTTTCCTTCTAACTGTTGTTCTACTTATTTGTTATTAAACACTTTAGTTTCATATGTTTCCACCTCTTGTCATTTGTCGAGTGTCCGAGCACATCTCATATTAATTTAGCAAATGCCTCATGTTAAAATATGCACGGAAATAAGCACATTGATTGATTCACAATCCAATTTGGGAAAATAACAAAATGTAAAAGTAATGGATAAATGATTCATTAAACTTAATTTTAGGAGTGATCTGTGATAATCATATTGGCCTTGGAAATTTCTTTTGGCCTCTTGAATCCTCAAGCTTCAGGATCTAGAATTTTCACCATTCAAAAGAGTTCCACTCTCCCGCCTCCTCTCCATCCCTCTTTGGTGTAAAACCATCGCCATATCCAGGATCTCATCTTGCTGCCAATCTTTACTGCGGCCTCTCATCAGGTGCATTTTGGAAATCCAAGTATCGTCCTTCTAATTCGTTCAACATCTCTGAATTTGCAGCATTTGTCCATTCTGAGCTCAGGTCACATGCTCTGAGGCAAAGTTCACGGTCTAGTAAAACTAATTTTTCTCCCACAATCCACAGAAGCAACCAAAGTACACTGCCATTTCCACTAAACACATTTCACATGCATGGTAAACTTCAAAGTAAATCTTGGCTTGTTGAACTCACAGCACAGATATGTCACTGCCTTATAATGCACATTCTGAAGTTGGACGACTGAATTACAGGTCAATGGTTCATTAACTGACTGAGAAGTAAAGACGCGTTGCCACAACAGGCAATATTGGGTGGGGTATCATAACAATTATTTCAACAAAATTACAGATAAAGCTTGTTGATTGGGTATGTAAACAGCACTCAAATATAATATAAAAAGAGATTTAGAAACATTGATAAAATATTTCAAGGTAACATTTTTCTTTGTTTTAGAGATTTTGTATTTTCCAATTGCAGAATAAATTGGTTTCCATAAAATAGCAAAGCATTCACTTCCTGCTTTTGAAAGATTAAAAGCATTCAAAGACATAGATTCACTGAAAATATGGATCACCCTGAATCCTTCTACTGTGTGTGTGTGTGTGTGTGTGTGTGTGTGTGTGTGTGTGTGTGTGTGTGTGTGTGTGTGTGTGTGTGTGTGTGTGTGTGTGTGTGTGTGTGTGTGTGTGTGTGTGTGTGTGTGGGGGGGGGGGGGCCCGCAGTTCCAGTGCGGAGGACCAATCCTAAAGGAGTGTAGGTTTGCAGGTTCATTGACCACTGCAGGTTGCCTCCACTGTGTGGGTCGGAGGTGATATTGGGAGGAAGTGTCTGGCTGGGAGGTGACTTTGGCGGGAGTCTGAGTAGTGGGAGGTGATTTTGACACGAGTGTGTGGGTGGGAGGTGATTTTGGGGGAGTGGAGTGTGTGGGTGGGAGGTAATTTTGGGGGGAGTGCGAGGGTGGGAGGTGATTTTAATGAGGGGTGTGAGTGGGTGTGATTTTGAGGGGAATGAGTGGGTGGTAGTATTTTGGGGGAGTTGAAGGGAATGTGGGAAGAATGAAAAAAATGTGATAATGTAGGATTAATGGTCTGGGGGACATGATGGCGAGGAGCCTTTCTCATCACTGTACATCTCTTTATGTTTCTATGAAAATTGCCAACCGTAATTTAAAATAAAATGAGATTACTTGACAAATATTAAATAAAAATAGACAATTCTGGAAACACTTAACAGTTCCAGCAGCATTCATAAAAAAACAGAGTTAATATTGTCAAAACTTGAGTGTGATTCAAACATTCCAGGGAGAGTGGAGGATGGATTGATTGGACAAAGGGAATATCTCTGCAAGGGTGAGGCCAAGGTTGCCATGGTGATGCATTGCTTAAAAATGCAATTCATTACATATTTATTATTTCTTTTAAGTTATTATTGCTGCCAGGTAAGAATAATTATGTTTTATGTTGTCATACGACATTGAAGGAGACTATATGGCCCGTTAAGTCAACACTACTTCTCAGGAGTAATCCCATTACCCCAATTAGTTGCCTGCAATCTATTTTCTCTTTCAGACCATCATCTTCCCTATTTTCCTACCATTCACCTATTTACAGAAACTACTTCCCTACCAACCCAATTTTGTACTGCAGTGTGATTGTTTCATTCTGGCTAATTCAACTCTGTTGTCTTCTGGGCCTCAGGGATGGATAGATCACAATAAACTTTGGTGCTTGCATAAAAAAATTCTTTAATAAATGTATTTGTTTCAATACATTCAACAGGAATTACATGGAATCAAGTTGCATGTTTCCTTTTTTTTTGATCGCCCAATTTCTATGTCAAAGCCCATAGTACTTTATTTAGACATTTATGCCCACGAGCCCATGCCACCCAATTTACACCCAATTAACCTACACCCCCGGTACATTTTGAATGGTAGGAGGAAACTGGAGGCCCTGGTGAAAACCCACGCAGGCATGGGGATGTGAGAAACAGAAGTACCTTCACAGAAATTGCTCGAGACAAAAATTGAGAACAAAGAACATTTATTATACAACAATGCAAAGTTGGGTGCTTTTCCCTTACCCTGGGAATACACACACACACTGGGGCTCACCCAACTTTTATACAGTTTATTTCAGTGTAGAAGTACCCTCCCCCTTACATTCTTCTGCCTCCTGGATGAGTTTTGCATTAGGCAATCCTGTCTGCCTAGGTGCTGTTTCTGTGAACTTGGAGGACCAAGGGGTTATCCTGTGGTGTCCCATCATGTCATGGTCCTTATTCACAAACCTGCCTTTGTCCTTATTCACACCTTCCCAACCCTCAGGGCTTACTAACTTCTTAGATGCAGAACTTGCTAATTCTGTCTAAAAGGCTAGAAGACTTATCTTATTCAGACTCTTTACTTCTTAAATTCTATTATCTATCCTTATCTATTCATACTGGCTTTATTCATTAGACATATCCATATCCATACTAGCTTTCTTCATCTCTCATATTTTCATATTAGTTTTATTCATCTCTCACAATCCTCACTTTTCTTTTAGCTACGCTTCGTGAATTCTCAACTGGAATGTAACTTGGTCTTTTTCCCAGCGAGTCAGTAAACGAACTGCAGTCTCAGCATCATCAGACAGAATTTGGGAAACATACATCCTTTGGGTTATAGTGATCTGATGAGGGGTCCGTTGAATTAAATACTGCAGGGGAGCACCATAATGGCCAGAATAGCGAGTCCAGCTGCTATAGGGCTGTGGGTATCAGACTCTAAAAGTCTAGTCCATCCCACACCGGACCGAGGTTGCCAAGTCTGAACTTGGGCATGGGAAGATTTTTGAACTCGTGAAGAAGTGTCTTTAACCGTTGTGAGCATTGTCATTAACCAATCTTTCACAAACGCTGCCTTCAGCAGCCAACGAGTAATTGAGAGCCAGGCGGTTTTGTTGAACTGTGGCTCGTATCTGTCGTCTTTCTTCAGCCCATAAATTCAGGGCAATCTCTGTCTGTTCGGTGATGATCTCCAAGGCTGCCTGGAGTCTGATTAAATGATTTAAATGCCAAGCAGCTGTGGTGTTTTGGAGCAGCTTATGTCGTTTACAACTGGAACTCCCCGTACAGTGGTGGTTCTTAACATTCCAAATGTCTGTGTGACCCAAAGGATGATTTACAGGAGACCAAGTTGGGGAGGGGGTTTTCTTGTCACTTAACCTGTGAGTTGCAGCTTGTCTGCGAACATTAGCGTAAGTATCACTGAACCTGTGAGTTGCAGCCTGTCTGTGAACATTAGCACCTCTATTCACTCTATCTCTGCCACATGTATAATTCTGACTAACATTCTGTCTGTCATTGTCCCACCATCTTTTTTGTGCTATCTCTTTAAAACTCCTCTTTTTAATACCTGTAGAGGCCGAAATACAAATCAAATCTACTCCCCTAGGGCCGTTCTGTTCCCCTGGTCCATGTTGGGATACCCCACTATGACTATACTCTATACCTGCGCCCTGTCTACATTCTAAAGTTAAATAATTGTCACCTCTGCTGCCCCTGTTCCAGGAGGACTTAATACATTGTGAGCAATTTGGTGATTTCCCAAAAATTGGGAACCAACAAGTGAACATAACAACAAATCGTAAAAACAGCATTACAGCACTTTTTCCCAGCGTAGTGTAACTTTTAGATCAGAAGGATGAGGGACTGCACGCCAGGTGGAGGGTAGATTATCAATGTCGCTAGTCTGTGGTTCAGCAGCTCGTTTAATTCATTGGATGTGGCTCCATCCCTTTTCTTTCATTCGCACAGCAGTGTCTGTAATCAAAAGTACACAATAGGGGCCATCCCAGACAGGTTTTAGTTGGTGATCTTGCCATGCTTTTACGTATACCCAATCACCAGCTTTAACAGAATGAATAGGATAGTCCAGGGGTGGGTTTTGAGCTAATAAACCTTTCTGTCGTAAGTCATGGAGAGAAGTAGAAAGTCCCTGTAAATATTTAGATATGTACTGGTCATTAGCCTCAGGGATAGGGGTATCAGTGTGGAATCCCATGTAAGGAAGACCAAACATCATTTCATATGGTGAGACAGCAAGGTCCTTACGAGGAGCTGTGTGAGTCCTAATTAAAGCTAAGGGTAAGCATTTAATCCAGGAGAGGCCAGTTTCCTCATGAAGTCGAGTGAGCTGATTTTTCATTCGTTCAACACGGCCTGAGCTCTGGGGGTGCCATGGTATGTAGCTGCCAATCTATTCCCAGTATTTTACACACACCCTGCAGTACCTGAGAGGTAAAATGGGTAGCTCGATCTGAGTCAATGGTTTGAATCATACCATATCGTGGAATCACAGACTCCAGTAGTATCCTGATAACGGTGCTGGCACGATCATTAGGGGTCGGGAAAGCCTCAACCATTCGTGTGAAATGATCTACCGTCACCAGGAGGTATTTGTAAACACCTATCTTAGGTAATTCCGTAAAATCAATTTATATCCATTGAAACGGGCGTACAGCTATATCGCGACCGCCAGGCATTACCTGGCACATAACATTCTTATTTACTCTCTGACAGATTGGACAACCCCGAGTACTCTGCTTGGCTATAGTGTATATTCCCGAGCAATGAAAAGACCGTACAAAAGCATCAACAAGTGCCTGTGTTCCCCAATGTGTCTGCTGGTGGAGCTGATCAATAATTTGACAAGCCAAGGCTTTGTTCAGCACTTGGCGTCCTTCTGCCGTCCACCACAACCCATCAACAGTTTGGCGTATTCCCTGGTCCTTCATATAAACCTCCTCTTCCCGTGAAAAGATGGGAGTCTTTTGAACCTCATATGGGGTGGGCAGTAACAGCTGCATGTCTATTTTCTCCGTGAGCGCAGCCTGTTTGGCAGCTGCATCTGCCTGTCTGTTCCCCTGTGCTTCAGGACTGTCACCACTTTGATGGCTCCGTACATGAACTACAGCTATTTCCTCAGGTAATGTAAGAGCATCTAGAGATTGGACAATTAAGTTTTCATGGATCAACTTTTGTCCTTTCCCAGTTATCATTCCCCGCTCTTTCCAGATCTTCCCAAAGGTGTGCACTACACCAAAAGCGCAATTTGAGTCTGTGTAGATCGTGCCCACCTTGTTCTCTAGACCCTGGAGAGCTCTACAGAGGGCATACAATTCACAAGATTGTGCTGACCAATGATCGGGAAGGCGACCGGCTTCAATCACTACTCCTTCCTTCCCATCCACTACACTGTACCCGCTATAGCGAGTGCCATCAATGCAACGGAAAGATCCATCAATAAACCACCTTTCACCTTCCTGTAAAGGCTCATCGCTTAAATCCTCTCTAATTTTGGTCTGTAAATCTATTACCTCTAAACATACATTCTCTAAATCATTTATGGAATTGTCAGAATTTGGAGAAACCAAGAAAGCTGCTGGATTGTGTTCTTTATTCGTAATCAGGGTCAAATCATCCCTATCCATTAGGATCACTTCATATTTTAAAATTCTAGAGTCTGTAAGCCACCTTCCAGCACGTTGTAAGAGAATATTGCGGACTGTGTGAGGGGTGTGAACTATCATCGGGGCACCAAACGTAATCTTTTGTCCTTCCTCAACTAAAATAGCAGTGGCTGCGATGGCTTGCACACATTCTGGCCAACCACGACAAACAGGGTCTAAAACTTTTGACAGAAAAGCAACTGGCTGTCTACAGCTTGCCCTCTCTTGTGTTAGTACTCCGGTGGCCACACCTCCTTTCACACTGGTATATAGGTCAAATGGTTTATTTAGGTCGGGTAAAGCCAACACTGGGGCACTAATAAGGCCCTGTTTCACCAAGTTAAAATCTTTAATCTCTTCCTCTGTCCAGACAACAGCTTCGTCCCCTAGAATCGTGAGTTTATCATAGAGAAATCTGATCAGGCTAGAATAATTTTCAATCCAGATTCTACAGTATCCCACTAAACCAAGGAATTTCCTAAGTTCTTGGGCATTCTTGGTAGGTGGGATATGTAGAATACCACGTATCCTCTCTGGACTTATTTTCCTAGTCCCCTGACTCACCAGATGACCTAAGTATTTAACTACTGATTGAACAAATTGTAATTTGGATTTGCTCACCCTCAGACCCTTATTCTCCAGAAAATTCAAAAGTTCAACAGTATACTGTTTAACTAATTCATACGTTTTTCCCGTGATTAACAAATCATCAACATATTGTATCAACTGGCAATTCTCTCTCCGAGGAGCCTCATCCAATATTTGTTCTAAGACCTGGCCGAATAAATTTGGTGATTCTGTAAAGCCCTGGGGAAGGACCGTCCACCGGTATTGATTCTTGCGTCCAGTAAAAGGATTTTCCCATTCAAAGGCAAACATGTCTCTGCTCTCCGTTGCTAACAGATAGGTCCAAAAAGCATCTTTGAGGTCAATCACACTAAACCATTTACTATGGGGATCGATTTTACCCATTATCGTATAGGGATTAGGTACAACTGGGTGACGGGTGAGAATAATTTTGTTCAGCTCCCTCAAGTCCTGCACTAATCGATAGGTACCGCCTGGTTTTTGGACAGGTATTCGGGTATTAAAAGGTGACATACAAGGTTCGAGTATACCATCTTTCACCAACTGGTCAATTACTGGCTGCAGCCCCTTTCGGCCAGCCATAGGAATTGGGTACTGTTTTCGTCTAATTACTTGCTCAGGATCTTTTAAAGTAACTTGCAGGGGAGGAATATCTAACACTCCTCTATTGCCTCTTTTTGCCCATACTCCAGGATTTATTAGTTCCCAATCCTCCTCGGTTAATGCATACAATTGAACCCCGATACCCGATTCCAGTGGTCTGGTGCCGATAGCCAATTGGTCCTGTAAATCTCGTCTTAACAAACAAACTCCAGCTTGGGGAACTAGTAAAATATCCTCTGTTATTATCTTTTCTCCCATTTGTATTCTTACATCCCTTAATACAGGGAGTGTAAAATCTCTTCCTCCTACTCCCGAAATCATCACTGCCCCCTCTATCTTAACACCCTCAGGTGGTTGTAAAATACTAGACCGGGCTGCCCCAGAATCTACTAAAAAGGTCATCTTGTCACTGTGGGGTCCTATGCTTAAATTTACCAATGGTTCTCCGTGCAGCCCCATGGTGTGTATTGACTGAGAACCGTGAGCCCCCTATTCATAATCTGCTTCCATCAGTGCGTAAGATCGCGTTTCCCTGGCTCGCATTGGGCATTCTCTCTTAAAATGTCCCTCCTTTTTACAATGGTAGCAAACTAATGCTCCTGTTTCTCAATTCCTACCGGGATTACCACGAGGTCCCGGGAACGGTCGTCATCCCTGGAATTCCCCTCTACCCTTGCCCCTGCTCTGGTCTCTACTCTCCCACCCCCGGCGCTCCTCCCAATGTCCAGGAGCTGGCGCACAGCCCCTACCCTTTCCTTGCTGTCCTTCCACGACTTCCTTGATTGCCTGCATCAAAATCTTAGCCTTTCCTTTCTGTTTATCCTCAGATCTCTGGACGTATGCCCTTTGTGCGATCTGTAAAAGCTGTGTTATTCCCTGTTCATGCCAATTCTCATTCTTCTGCAATTTCCTTCTAATGTCTGGGGCTGAGTTTGTAACGAAGCCCGTTAATACTAATTGTTCACCCGCTGGGGATTCTATATCCAGACCCCCATATTGCTGTATGGCCGTACGCAATCTATTCAGAAATGCAGAGGGGGTCTCCTCAGGACCTTGGGGAACCTCAAATGCTTTCTTAAAATTCTGTCCCTTTGGAACAGATTCCCTGATTCCTTTTATCAGATTAACCCTATATTCCTCCATTAATGTGCAACTATCATTAGTATTCTTCTCCCAATTTGGTTTTGCCAGGGGGAATTTAAGTTCCCCAGGTATCGCCTCTGGTCCCCCTTGGTGTTCCCTATCCCAGATTCTAATCCCTGCCTGGCGAATCATTCCACGTTCATCCCATGTATATATATTTGGTCCCAAAAATTGATCTAATTGTTCGGCACATCCCTGAGGATCCTCTATCAGGGAGGTCATTTCTCGCTTAAAGTTACGCACCTCCATACTAGTCAGGAGCACATTTATGAACCTGAGACCCCCTCCCACGGGAACTTCCTGTAAAGGTCTCATCCAGTTAATTTCTGGCTTATCCTCTCCTTTATTATGTCTAGGTTCCTGCTCTCCGGGAAATGAATCAAAGGGTTCTGCCCTTTCTTCTTGGAGGGTCTCACACTGTTCTGAGTCCCAGTCTCCTCCCTCTCTTGTCAATAGAGGTGGTAATCTAGTACTTTGTGAACGGGTCATCATACCACCCCTACTTTCTTCTCCTTTCTTTAGCTGTGGGGGAGGAGGGGAAGGTGCAGAAGGGTAGAGCATAGGAGAGAGGGGAAAGATAGGAGCCAGCATAGGAGGAGCATAAGGTGGAGGAAGGGAATGTAACACATCCCATCCTTGTGTTTCAGGGACAAAAGGTTCCTCATCCTTCTTGTCCTTACATTCCTTTTCATTCAAAACCAGTTGATCGACCGATCCACTGAGCCAGCAGGCTGCATATTTTCTGCTCTCAATATTATCTCTTTGGTTTCGATAGAGCCAGATGTTCAATGCCTGACACAACCAGTCCTCATCGGATCTGAACTTTGGCCAATATACCGAATTCCCTTTTATCAGGTTTTTAACCCATTCCAGACAGCAATACTTGACCATGGTCTGTTTGTCTTTCCCACGGGTTCTCCCTGCACCCCAATCAGATAGCATTAATACTAACGGACTTTGCTTAGTTATCTGATCATCCCGTCCTTCCTTAGGACTATCTCCCCTGCTACTCACACCTCCCATACTAACAGGTAAGTAAAATTCCTCTTACTGGGATCCAATAGCTATTCCTAGTGCGCTTCCTTAACGTCCTCCCGTCGTTTGTTCTCAATGCCTCTTCTCGGATATCACTCGCTTCATCCACTCACCCGCCGTCCGTGAGTCCAGCTGAATCAGCTGGGGTGCACCTACCCTCGTCATCGGGCATTCTGTCAGTGGAGGGAGTGGGATCCCGGACGATCCCCCATTTGTGAGAAACAGAAGTCCCTTCACAAATTTTGCTCGAGACAAAAATTGAGAACAAAGAACATTTATTATACAACAGTGCAAAGTTGGGTGCTTCCCCTTACCCTGGGAATACACACACACACTGGGGCTCACCCAACTTTTATACAGTTTATTTCAGTGTAGAAGTACCCTCCCCCTTACATCCTTCTGCCTCCTGGATGAGTTTGGCATTAGGCAATCCTGTCTGCCTAGGTGCTGTTTCTGTGAACTTGGAGGACCAAGGGGGAATCCTGTCAGTGTCCCATCATGTCATTGTCCTTATTGTCCTTATTCACAAACCTGCCTTTGTCCTTATTCACACCTTCCCAACCCTCAGGGCTTACTAACTTCTTATATGTAGAACTTGCTAATTCTGTCTAAAAGGCTAGAAGACCCTTATCTTATTCAGACTAACTTTACTTCATACATTCTATTATCTATCCTTATCCTATTCATTACACATATATCCATACTAGCTTTCTTCATCTCTCATATTTTCATATTAGTTTTACTCATCTCTCACAGGGAGAACATACCCACTCCTTACATACAGTGTGGGATTTGAACACTGGTCTCGATCAGTGGAGCTGTAAAGGAGTTTGTATGGTCTCCCCGTGTCAGCGTGGGTTTCCTCCTGGGGGGTCCTGTTTCCTCCCACCATTTGAAATATACCCATGGGTATAGTTTATTTAGTGTAAAATTGGCCAAAATGGCCTGTTACCATGCTGTACGTCGACATTTAAAATTTAAAATTAAAAATAAATTAAATTTAAACATGCTAAATTTTCCTTGCCTTGTGGTCCTAACCCTTTATTTTTCTTGCATCCATGTGCCTATCTCAGAGACTTTTGAATATCTGCCTTAGCCAGGCATAAGGCATTTTCTTGTAATATTACATGATCTACATGATTACATGACCATAAAGGAATCTTGATTGGACCAGTATCGAGAAACCCTGCATCTTCTGTACATGGAGGTCATGAACTCATTTTTACAAGGGACTGGGAACAGACTACATTCAGCTCCAATAATTTAATCATAATGTATTTAATTGCATCCTTGATCTACCAGGCCATAAAACGCACATTGGCAAAATGTTGCACAATGGCGAGAAATGGACAAGTTGAGCTTCATACAGTCGTGTTTGAAAAACTGATCACATAGTTTAATCGCAATCTTACAGGCAAGTAAAATGATCACAGATTTTTTAGAAAATGACTTTAAGACTTCTTATCGTGTGGAAATGCAAATCAGGTGTGGTGCATTCATGTCAATTAAACAGAGTGAGAAAAGTCATGGCAGGGATGACAGGTTGGCAATTCTTTTAATCCTTTGGACTCTGGCAATTTTTAACCTCTCATAATATATACTCCGGACTGGGTCCATGGGCAAACTACAGTATGAACCAGCTGGTGGGTGGGGATAAAACCAGTCCCGGAAAACGGGGACACGGAGTACGTGCCTTCGTTGGTTGTCCCTGAAAATGGGAACACAGAGTCCAAAGGGTTATATCCAATTCTTGCGATTCGCACTGCTGAAATACCCCAATTAACCTACAACACCTGTACATTTTGAACGATGGGAGGAAACCGGAGCACCCGGAGGAAACCCACCGAGACACAGGAAGAATGTACAAGCTCCTTACAGATGGCGCCAGATTGGAACCCGATTTGGTGATTTGGAGCCAAATTAAATGGTAAATATTGACAGGCATTATTGCACATTATAATTTAAAAGAAGGCGGAAAATATCTGTAAAGAGAGCAGTTAGAAAGCTGCTTGCTATTTGTCTGACTCTTCCTGGTATAATCCAATGTCTTTGCCACATGCAGCTACTAAAATATTTTCAAACATGCCATTTTTTTTGATTATTCCATCTATCAGAGATGTAAAGAAACCATAGGGGAAGAAGCTCAAACATCCCTCCAATTCTCACTAAATATAGAAATCATCACTTGCTATGTCCATAACACATAGAGTAGCAATAATTTTTGTATTAAATCTAAAATTATTACTTGCACATATACTGATGCAGGCAATGAGTCAAATGTATTTTTTTTGTGATTGATGATTAATTATTGTAACTCACTTTCATGTTCTCTGATGTTACTCTATAAGCCCCCTGGACAAACCTGTCACAGCGTTTGTCAAGCTTCCATTCTTACATCAAAGAGTTGGAGCAAGCTCTGTGCACAGAAAGCCCAGAACAGGCTTCTGCCAAACCAGGTGGATTGTCTGTGAGCTATGGGCTTTTCAACTGCCAAGTGACAGCTCCCATCAACAGCATCCTAATGAAGGGGGCGAAAAAAAGGGATCTAATCGTGCTGTCGTACTCACCTCTGCAAGTTTATTGTCATTGTAAAGAGGTTCTGAATCTGTTCAGCAACCTACGTATATTAATGTATTAGAATATCAAGATTTAATTTCAATTGAAGAGGCAACAATATTTCTGCAGTGATTAAAAGACAATATCCAAGCGATTTATAGAGAGTTTTGTGTCCTCCCACGAGTCAAGGTTGGGGAATAACATTATTTGCCTTTGAAAAGGCAAACAAGTATAAATTGTTTATCAGACCATGGATGCACATTAAGGTACAGCTTACAGATAGACAACAGACTCGCCAAGGCAAATAGCGCCTTTGGAAGACTACACAAAAGAGTCTGGAAAAACAACCAACTGAAAAACCTCACAAAGATAAGCGTATACAGAGCCGTTGTCATACCCACACTCTTGTTCGGCTCCGAATCGTGGGTCCTCTACTGGCATCACCTACGGCTCCTAGAACGCTTCCACCAGCGTTGTCTCCGCTCCATCCTCAACATTCATTGGAGCGCCTTCATCCCTAACATCGAAGTACTCGAGATGGCAGAGGCCGACAGCGTCAAGTCCACGCTGCTGAAGATCCAGCTTTGCTGGGTGGGTCACGTCTCCAGAATGGAGGACCATCGCCTTTCCAAGATCGTGTTATATGGCGAGCTCTCCACTGGCCACCGTGTCAGAGGTGCACCAAAGAAGAGGTACAAGGACTGCCTAAAGAAATCTCTTGGTGTCTGCCCCATTGACCACCGCCAGTGGGCTGATATCGCCTCAAACCGTGCATCTTGGCGCCTCACAGTTCGGCGGGCAGAAGAAGACCGCAGAGCCCACCTCACTGACAAAAGACAAAGGAGGAAAAACCCAACACCTAACCCCAACCCACCAATTTTCCCCTGCAACCGCTGCAACCGCGTCTGCCTGTCCCGCATCGGTCTTGTCAGCCACAAACGAGCCTGCAGCTGACGTGGACATTACCCCTCCATAAATCTTCGTCCGCGAAGCCAAGCCAAAGAGAGAAGAGACAGATTCATTAACTAAAATCAGGGCTTGGGCAAGGGTAGAAATCTGGGAACATTTGCTCAGAGCTTCATTCATTGCCCTCCTAAATTTCTCAATTAGGTTAACCTTTTGCAGCAGAATAATGTAAGAAGAGAAAGCATCTGGGCCAAAGCTAAAAGATCTTACTCATTTTCTCCAGAAACATTGTTCTGGCTTTCGTTGAATAATGACACACTCATTACGCAGTTCCCTGTTGCTTCACCATTTACAAAAATTGAGGGTCTCTGCTAAAATTCAGGCAAAATTATTTTACCCAATTTCGTTAGAAGTTGAACAGGACCAGCCACTTCAATTCAGCCATTGGAGGAGGTTAGAGACAACACTTTCATTGGCGAATACTCTCCCTGGCTCCCCAAAGACTTTCAACTGCCTAGAAGTGATTTTAGAATGGGATGGAATGGTTTCCCGTTTGCCCAGATGACTTCTGCTCCAATAATCTTCAAAGTCAACACCATCTGGGGTAAGACTGCCTGGCTTGTTCAGCATCCATCCCTTCATCCAAAACATCGACTCCCTCATTCAATTTTGAGGTGTGGCTGCAGTATGTTTTATCTTCAAGGTGAAGTAAAACAAAGCCTTCTAAATCTGAGGCCTACAGAATCAATAGTGACTCAGGTGTTAAGGCCATAGTTTAGTCTGGATTAATGTTTTCGACATCCGTGTTCAAACTAAATGCATTCAATAATTGGAATTTAAAAGAAAAATAAACCAATTATTGGAAAATCCCGAAGATCACTGAATTATCACCAAACCCCATTTCACCCATCAAAGCATGAAATCTGCTGTTCTCATCCAGCATGGCAATATGCATCTCCAGGAGCACTACTGTCAGCTCAAAGCCTTTTGAAGAAGCCTTAAGAACTGTTTAATTGCCTTGGAGAGTTGGGAGTGAGCACTAAATATTGGTCTTTAAAAAATGCAAGATCATCTTTCTATTTCAGTAAGATTGCTCGTCTAGCTATCAACGTGGTAAAAAGCTAAAACATTTTTCCTGAGACGCCGATACAAATTTATCAGGATCACATGAAAAACGAAACAGGGCAAATTAACGGGTAGGTTCCAAATTAATCTCATCAATAATGCAAACAATCTGACTGTGGAAATGATGGTGTAGTTATGAATGTAGAGTTGTAGCGGCCCACTCCGTGATAAAGTTTGGAAAATGTTGTTCCAGAAACGTTCTAAATTTGGGCACTCCCAAAACATATGGATCAGAAAAGCTTCAAAAATTTTTACATTTCTCACATAATGGATCAATATCTGCATAAAAACAAGATAATTTAAGTTTGGACATATGAGTTCTGTTCTATAGAGACTCTGCCAAGTCACCGCGGTAATTGTACCAGACTTCCCTCATCACCATTACTTGCTCAAAGTGATTCTAGGATTTTGGTTTAAGGAGCTGGTTTACCATCATTGCACAGATATCTGCAATGTGAGATTAAGGATAGCTTGGTATTGGCCGATTTTCAAATTCATCTATTGTGGAACATGTAAAAATATAATGTCACGATTGAACCCTTAGTTCCATGATTGGTGTAGCAGTTAGCACAATGCCTTTACAACACCAGCGTTCAAATCCCTTGCTGTCCGTAAGGAGGTTGCATGTTCTCCCTGAGTCTGCACGGGTTTTCCACGGGGGCTCCGATTCCCCCCCACCCACTATTTGAAACATACTGGGGTGTAAATTGGGTGGCAAAGGCTTGTGGGCCGAAATGGCCTGTTACCATGCAGTCTTATGTCTAAAGTTTTCTCATCCAACCTATCATTGGTTCTAGGAAAGCTGGCTCCCACATGGCTTAAACACTGAATGAAACCCAGTGCATGAAAGGAAAAGCTTGCAATTACAGTGAAAAATTTCCATTCGCTGTTGCTGCTCCCCAAGGTGGTTCCTGCCCAGAGGATTACCTTGAAATGGAAGCAATACATTGGGAGTTTAGCATGGCCCCACCCTCAACCCTGGGAAAACGATGAGTTGATTGCCTTGGTGATGTTTATTCAATGGTGAGCCTTAGCCAGAATTCTGGGACAAACTCCTTGGTCCAGTGTGAAAGATTGCCAGAAGATCTTTTTACCTTAGATTTCATTGGACACATTAGTAATTGGGTGGCTAAGCACCCAGTTGAACAAATGATGGAATGAAATACAATAAACATTATTTCCAGGTTATTTAATGTCACTCTGGAAATTGGCTTCTCGACATTGGTTGCCCTGCCTTCTGACACAACCTCAGTGTCACTGTCGGCTGCATCACCGCCTCACTATTCATCACTGTGTAGCGGGTCACTATGGTTATAGCTTGAGGTCATAAAAAGAAAACTCTCACATAAATGGAGTGTAGTCAACACTGAGTTTATTGAGACGCAGCTCTGCCTTTTATCAGTAGCTGGCCGCATCACAGCGGGGTGTGGCTTGAGTGGAGCTGGCTGCCAATTGGTCGCCTCGGACCCTCTGTGATCCACTGACGGCGATTGGTTCATTCGGCCGCTATTACTGCAGCCAGTGGGAGTGGGTCTCCCATCCTGCGGGCTGCTTGCTAAATCACCACGTTTGTCAGCTATTTTCTGTGTCGGCCCACGGAGTGGGCTGCTACAACTCTACATTCATAACTGCACCCTCATTTCCACAGTCAGATTGTTTACATTATTGATGAGTACAGTTTACAGTTATGGGTATAGAAATTACTAAGCCTGGCTGCCAGAAAAAAAAATCAGGATTGCATGTGGTGTCATGTATGTACCCTAACAATAAATTTGAACTTTGAAATTATGCCACTCTTCAGGAGATTTTCCTTATGAAGCCCCACCAGATAGTTTGTCCACATTGTCCTGGGCCCAACCATTGAGAAACTAGCAATTCCAGACTGGGACCAATCTTACCTTCTATCATCTGGGCACCACCCACCAGGCTTAAAGACAGCTTCCACCCTGCAGTCATCAGGCTCTTGAATGAACCCCACCCAGAACTTTACTATTATGCTACTCTTACAAATGGATCTTTCTTTTCATTGTACACATACTCCATAAATGACAAGGATGCATTCAGTGTCAGAGAAGATAACTGTTGGACTGCTCGCAGAAGAACCCTTCTCACAGCATGCTAGCCTGTACAAACCCAATACCACTTGGCCCAGATCTCTACTGCACCCCATTTTACCTAGTAATTGCTTTGATCATCCCCCGGTATCTACTCTCCCAAAAGCTTGATGGTCAACAAAGCAAGGAAGGCCTCAGTCTTCAATCCCACATCTCCAACTACCCAACCACCAAACTCGGTATTATCACCAACACCTTCCTCACCCCACTTTGCATCAATTCTGATCCATGACCTTAATTAAAGCAGTTAATCGGGAATAAAGTTAATTCACCAACAATAATTAATTTCTTAATTAATTTGATACAGTGTAAATGATCAGTTTTTATTTTTGATTTATTATAGTAGGCATCTTACCCCTCGTTTGAAGATAATTGGCCTGTGATAGTTTAAGGACAGCTAAGGTTCATATCTAAACTAGGTGCAAACATGGTCACCATTCTGACTCAGAAGATCCAATTTCGAAGGGGATTTATGGCCCATACAAATCTAAAAATCCGTACACAGCAGTGAAAGCAACTTGCCACGTCTCAGAGACACTCGACTCCAAAACAGGCCCTTCAGCCCAACATGACATGCTAACCATGAAGTAACCATCAAATTTTGTCCCATTTTCCAGCACCGATCGATGAGAGAGGGAGGAACTCAGGAGCAAGTGGCTGCACCTTGTTAAGGTAAGCAGGCTGGCGTGTGTTTCTCAGAAGAGGAAGGACTGCTAGAACATCAGGCCCAAGGTCCAGTGTTAAAATCTCTGCCTGGACCATTCCTGCCCATGGTACCTCTTCTGGCAATTCTATTCATACCCTGTGCTCTTGGACTTGAAATGCAGTGGCATGGCGATAATTTTCTGGACTCCAGTGTGCATTTTTCAGCTGGAACCCACTGCTTTTTGGTGGGTGTTCCACTCACCTGCTTAACTGAACAGGCTGATGGTAGGTGATGGACGAGCAGTGGGATCAGAGCAGAGCGAGTCAGTGCCAGATTTTAACCGAGTCCTGACCCAGTGTCCTCCAACCAGTTCAGAATTTATTGTCATGAACATGTCACAAAATTCATTGTTTTGTGGCAGCATTCACAGTGCAAACATTTCTATAAACCACATTTAAAAATAAAAATAGTGCAAGGAAAAGAAAAAGTGAGGTGGTGTCTGTGGTTCATTGTCCATTCAGAAATCTGAAGAAGAAGCTGTCCTTATGCCACAAGGTCCTCATCTTCAGGCTCCTGTACATTTTTCCTGATGGTAGCAGAGTGAAGAGGACATGGCCTGGGTGGTGGGGGTCCTTGAGGATAGAGGCTGCTTTCTTAACACTGCCTCCTGTAGATGTCCTCAATGGAGTGGAGTCTGGTACCTGTGATGTTGAAGGCCGAGATAACAATCCTCTGGAGTTTTTTTCCTGTCCTGAGCAGAGACACCACCACACCAGACCAGCCAGAATGCTCTTCTGTAGAAGATTTCGATAGTTTTTGACTCTCTTCAAGCTCCTCAAAGCACAGCCACTGGCGAGCCTTCTCCGTGGATTGCATCGACGTGGAGGCTCCAGGTCAGATCCTCAGAGATGTGGACACCCAGGAATTTGAAGTTCTTGACCATCTTCACTGCTGAGACTTATAGAGGACTGGTTTGTGCTCTCCCGATTTCCTCCTGAAGTCCACGGTCATCTCCTTGATTTTGCTATCACTGAGCGCAAAGTTGTTGATATGACACCACTCAACAAACTGATCTATCTGCCTTAAAATCCACTAAACACCCTTGGATTACCTCGGGGAATGTTCGACACACTTAAGAATCAGAGATGAGCTACGTGAAGCCATTTCCTTTCAGTGAAATTTGACCCCACCAGTAAAGCGGTACGTTCGACTTACATTTTATCAGGATCAGATCTCAGATACAATCACTATTTGGAGAACTACCCGAGGTTTAAATGACCAAGAAGCATAAAGATCCCTCATGCCTAATTTCTAATTTGCAAATTAGAGGGAAATAAAACCAAGATGCATAATTCAAGGGTCTTGTTTTGTCAAGTACGACAGGAACAACCATATCACTTAAAACAAATGCTGTATGTAGGACATAGTGAGACACGATCGATCGAACAAACAACTTTACAAAGGTGTTTTGTGAACTGGGAACTGGAGATTTCCTTATGTCACTGACGAACGTCACTTCAGCCATCACTTTACTAGATTTGCTTGGGACTTATTCTCTCCACACTCCTGTCTTAAAAAAAATGGTGAAGTTACCGATGCTGCTGTTACAGCAAAGAACTCGTGGAGAGCTGGGAATGGAGACACAGTGCCAACCATCCAGTCTGGCTGCCATTGGCTCTGTACAGGCTTTAAGCAGCCAGTTAAAAGAGCCGACGGAGGTTTATTTTAAAATCCTGCAACCACGGGTCTGACCCAAGATGGTGGTGCCTTTTATTTGCAGAGGGGTTGCAGAGGAAAAAAGGGGAGAACACCCCCTGTTTGAGAAGGAGAAGCAGAGGAATCGACCCATGGGATGGTGACCACGCCGGCGGATCAGTCAGTGGCACGGAGGCTGAAAAACACACAGACGGGTTGTCGGTATGGGATTTGCACTGGGCTGAAGGGGTACCAGGCATCGGAACCAGGATGACGGAGGGTGGCGAAGGTGCTGGAGGCTTCCTGATTGTGTCGGAGGTCTGCATCAGGAGCTCAGGCCGTTGAACGTTTGGGCCAAAGGCTCTGTGGCTGCGGGACCACTGGAGGTGATTCCATGGACATTCAGTAACTCTTGGGCTTCTCTTTCTCTGACTGTAAAGGGCACGGGGCAATTTGTGCTGATGGCAAATCTTTGCCTGCCTTATGGTAGACTAAAGGAAATTTTGTGTAATATCACATTTTTTGTTTTATTACATGAGAATAAAATAATCTTCAATCAATCTCACTGGATTTTGCCATGAGGGACAATTAGCCAATTAATTTACTAATAATTCACAAAAAAACATTGGCACGATGGGATCTCCTGGAAGATTTCCACATCTGTGGACCCTCTTTCCCAATTTCAAGTTGACTCTTCCCTCACAGTGAGGAAGGTTCTCCATCAGCTGCACTGTGTCTTTCTACCATTGGCTGAGGACCAGAAGATGTGAAGTCTCTCTCACACTACTGGCCAGGAGAATGAACATTCAATTTGCACCATTTTGACTCATCGTCATGAGCTTCTGGGGGGAGGGGGAGTTAAGCAGTGCTCATTTCAAACTGGTTGAAGCCCAAGAGGCCACTTTCCCCCGGCCGGTTCATTGGGTGAGACGGAAAATTCTGAACATGTGACTATAGCAGGGATCCGAGGCACACTCAGTTTGCACTGATGATCAAATTTGTCCCTGGCTTGCAATGCATAGCTGTACATAGCTTCAGCCAGCGCAGGAATCTGTAACTTATGTGGGAAGAGGTGAACTCTCAACTTCAGATGTCAAAATGAAATACTTCCAGTGCTTGAGAGCTCTGTTGGGTCGCCTTCATCTGACATTGCTGGTAACAGGACAGTTATTGGAATCCATCCTCAAGATGAAGAACTTGACAAAGGAGTCAGACCTGAAACATTGGTTACCCTTTACTTCCAATGGGCACTGTTGGAACTGCTGAGTTTCTCCAGCACGCTTGTGTCCTGCACTCAACCCCAGCACCTGCAGACTTTCTAGTTTAATACCATGAAACGACAGGTACTGCTTCAGCTCCAGATCTGATCGGGTGTTTTCTATATAGAGTTTTCAAGTTCTTCCCAACCTGGTTTCCTTTCGCATTACAAAGATGGGCCAGTTGATTAATTAGCCACTTTCAATTATCCCTTGTGTAGGTAGGTGACAGGAAAATTGGGTGGGTGGGGAGGGGGGAGGGAAGAGTTGGTGAGCATGTGGAGAGAGGATAGGAGGCAAGGAAAATAATTGATTGGAATGCTTTGAGCCAGTATTTGATGGCCTGAATGGCCTCGTTCTATGCAGAAGAAAATGTGAGATAGGAGAAGGATAATTCCATGGATAGTGCAGGGCTAACTCAACTCAAGCATTAACATAGATTTGGATGAATAAGTCAGTATAAAGCGCAAATTTGGACTTTGATATTCCAAATCAGAGCAGTTTGGATAAACTTGAACTGATTTTGATTCTCTAACTTTGCTTGAAAGCAAACAGGAAATGAAATCGCAAGAATTTGAGCCGACTGGCCCACCTGCAAAATCTCTATATTTGCCTGAGCTGTTGAAAGCACTGGTTGAATGGAAGTGGCATCTGTAAATGCAGTTGGACCCTATTTGTCTGAGGTACCTCAGTCAAGCAAATGAAAAGGTTGTAAGTGCTGCCAATCCAGCCTGCATATATATCCTTCAGCTGCATTATCTCAACCCTTTCGACCTCACACCTCACTTCCAGGCTCGGGCTGCTGGGTGTATGCTGACACAACACTAGTGTTTGACTAGGGGCATTCTCTCATCCAAGGCGTGCAAATGCAGACACTAGATCCACAGTGAAGCCACATGCTATTTGGTCTGAGCCCCAGTTAAGATGACCTGTAGCTGTTAGTAGTGGTGCCAACACATGCACAACTATCCACAGCTGTAACCAAACCCAGTTAAAAATAGTGCTGCATAGAAAAGTTATTCATGAGCACCTTGCGTTGTCCTTTATTAACGGTGTCTTTTGCTGCAAAACAGTTTCCTTTTCCAGAAAGTCGACAGTCCATCAGTGACTTAGTTACTGAACAAAGATTCGAATTTTGGATTTAAAGTCCATACAAATTAACTTTTACATATCTGGATTAAAGTAATCATAGAAGGTTAATATTTATTGATTTGAAAACACAAAGGTGGAGAACCTCAGCAGGCCAAACAGTGACCTTTATATAGCAAAGATAGAGGTACATAATTTGCCTTGATGAAGGGCTCAAGCCCGAAATGTTGGCTATGTATCTCTATCTTTGCTATATAAAGGTCACTGTTTGACCTGCTGAGGTTCTCCAGCATTGTGTTTTTAACTTCAATCACGATGTCTGCAGATTTTTAATGCTTTACTTCTTTATTTGATTTGAAGCTGGACATTTGGTTTTCAACTTCCCACACATTTATTGAAACACAGTAAAGCTACAAGTGCTTTATTTTCATGAAGCTCCTGACAACAAAATGCTTTGTTTTGCTTTAAACAAACAAGTGCGAAATAGAAAATAATTTGTCTGATTCTTTGGCTAATATCTCTTCTTGACGTAATATTCAGTCGCTCAAGCAAAACTTGATCCAGACTCCTAATTGCCTTTTTGTGCATATGACATGAAGCTTTAAGGGTCAGAGACGATTTCTATCAATTGGCCTTTGGCTCACTTATGGCTGATTAAACCGTGTCACTTGGAATGTACTGCAAATGTCTGATGAAATTGGAAAAGCATGTGCAGACAAAAATCGCCCTCGGAGGGATCCAGACACTTCCTGCCACTCACGCCATTCCCTGCAGATGCCACAGAGCTGCAAGTCACCCTCCCAGGAGAAATGATTCACCTGGAAACAGGGCCAAGCACTGCCAGATGTGTAGGAAACTGCGGAGGACCGACACACTAACACTGTCTCAATTGTGTAGAGCATATGCTTTCAGTCAAGGGTGAAAAATGCAGGCACCAGCACATGCCAAAAGTCTTTTAAGCATGGCCCACCAGTCAGCCTGAAGCTTAACACGCCGATCTTTCGAGTCAGCAGATGTGTGTCACCACAGTGCAAGTCAAGGCTGGTTAAACTATAAAGGAGCTGAGGGACCTGATCCATCCATTCCATTCTGACAAACAGACCATAACACTGTCATTCATTACTGAACTATGCAAAATGTGTTTGGATTCACACATGCTACTTACTTTACAATTGCTTCTTTCCACGACAAAATAACTTAAAAATGCTGCCTTTGTATTTCCAAATTGAATTTTCGGGTCTAAGAGACACTGAACCATTCCCTCCCTCAGAAGCCTTTTAAATAGTTCCAAAGATTAAAAAAAAGCTGAAACATAATGACCTCATTATATCCCGATGCCGTCTGTCCAAGGCTAATCTTTGCGCACGCACCTTGCTATTGCAGCTATGCAGGAAGGTTGCACATTGCACAGCAAAGGCCACAAAAGCCAAGTGTACGATCAGACAGCCAGCAAATTGATGAAGAAGTGTGACACCAATTTTTCAGAGAAATCTTGTCTTTAAAATTCACAAAGGATGAACATACGTTAGTCATCGGCTTTCATGCCTTCAGTCTCACTGAATGGAACAGAGAACATTGCCATCACTGAGGTTTTCTGCATATTGCATTTATAAATTGTTAAGATAGATTAAAACGAACCATTCACTCCAACCTAGATCTACAAAATACGACACCCAGAGTTCAGTTAATCTACACCTTGCTGAGCCGTCAGATTTTGGAATCCCTGTTGAGATATTATTTGACACCTTCAAACATTTGCGCTCCTTTCAAAATTCAATAAGAATGGTTAAAAAAAACAATACATTGATTTTCTCCACAGAATAAAGCTACAAGTGTTACTTAAGGTTTATTTTTATAAAGAAGATATAAAGATTAATGTGACATATCCCAGGAAATGTAGAAATTGCCATGACTGCCGGGTATATAAGTCTGTGTTATTTTAATATGAACAAACACTGACAAAGTAGCCGAGTGTGACAGTGATCTGATTTTATTAAAAGGAATGTGAAAACCAATTGTTTGGCAACACTGACATCTGTAGAAAGAATATATGCAACATAAAATAATTAAACCCAATAACTTGAATGTGGGTAATGGTTTTGACATGGTCAAATGTCCCCGGGCACCTCACATCCTCTAACACCAAACTACATGATAATGTCGGTGCTCAAAATCTTGGTCAAAGAGGAGGGTTTTACTCCGAGGAGGGGGAGAGATTGAGAGTGGGGGCGGGGTTCCAGAGCTGTCATGAATATTGGGGATGTAAAGAGGCCAGAAAGAGGACGGCACAAATCTCAGTGGGTTTCCATCGAGAAGCTTAGCAATAGAGAGATTTGAAAAGAGGGCTGGGAGTACTTAGTCAACTCACATCAGCTCAGAAGCAATATGATTAAAAATACAGAACTTAAATCGGCTGATAACACTCTCAGACCGGCTTTATACTGTCTGCAGTCACAAATCTGCTATTCTAAACATACAAAGAAAGGATCTTTTTTTCCCAATATTATCATAATTAACTGTACATACAACCCATAAGATCTGTGGTTAAGCTTGTGACTCATGTACAATACTGGCTGCAACCAACAGTGGCAAAATGCTCCCGGGATTAACGCTGCCTGGAATTATTCAAAAATATATACTGTTCAGAGTTAACAAAAGGAAAGGGCCGCGCAGTTGGCATAGCAGTTAACGGCGACAGCTCTGGACCGGGGCAGGGGAAAAGGCGCCACGATTGAAAAATGTGCTCAGGGGGGGCAATCGCTCCCTGTGCATTCCTCCCCCCCCCCTTCAAGATATGCCACTGGTGGCATGGGCCAAAATGGCCTGTTACCATGCTGTATGTGTAAATATAAAATAGGAGATAAAGTAAACCAGCAGCCTTGCCATTCATCGTGATTATGGCTGACCTGCCTCAGGTTCCACCTCCGCCAGTTCCCCTCAGCCCAAACACTATTTACCAAATCAGTATTATGCAATTAAAGCAACACCAAATACGTTTTGGAGTGAACCATATCCACTCTCCTGAAGACAGATCCATTGATGGATGGGGCAGACACGCTGGAACCAACATGTAAAGGAGACCCCCACAGAAACTCTCCAACATTGACCATGTCTGAAGGACACCCGCTTAAGCTTTTCCAACGAAAACAAGTGACAAATTCTACTTTGCCTTCCCTACGGTTGCTATAGGCATGGTCTTTCCAAACAGGTCCACTCTCGTCCTTTGTGTCACCAGCACCCTTAAACTGATCACCAGCCTCAATCCATCGGCCTTGAAATTTATATGTATAACTCCAAAGGGAGGCCTGAGCCGTTGAAGAGCAAGGTCAGCCAGAATAAAGCAGATCTGTACCTATCTCTACATGTTCAGGAACTACGACTCAGATCTTTTGAGATTTACTATTCCCTTCGCTACTTTACCCCTGCCTAAAACTTGGCCAATTTACATCAGACTCAATCCATTGTGCAAAATTTATTGACAGTGTGATTTTTAATCTCACTGCTCTGAAAATACAACGTCATTAGTTTGCTTGGTGAACAACAAGGTCTTATTAACCATTTCCTCTGTATTTTACGTTTGGACCAAGACATACTGATGTAAGTTACCCTTCAGTATTTGGCTTCTGAACACTGACGTCTTTAAATTTCTTTAATAATCCTTCTATTTTTCCCCCCCCAAAGAGGATGAGTGTACAATTTTACCATTTAGTGTGTTTTTAATTCAACCTCCTAGTTTATCTGTATCCTCAAAGATATTCTTCATCCACTTTGCAGCCAACTCCACCACGAAGATTTGAATCATTACCAGAGTTCAATATATTATTCCCTAATCCAGGAGTTCTCAACTTTGACTTATCCATTGTGGCATTCAATGCCTCTGTGGGATTACTTACGGTTGTATGTGAGTGGATTAAAAAAAAAAGGTCGAAACCACTTCCCTAACCCAAATCATCAAAAAAAACTGGGATTTTCACACTAATCCCTCTCACCCATTGGACATTGCCTCTCAGACCAAAAATGACTGTTTTGTTCCTCAACCTGTTTTCTGCCCATTAATCACTCCTCAGTTTGTCACCTCTCTAACATTGTGTTCTCATTTTGTTCAATAATCTCACACAACAAATTATTGAACATCTTCTGAAAATCTAAAAGCAGTCCATAGATTTAATTAAAAAAAATAATTTGATTTAGACATGGAGCACTGTAACAGGCCATTTCGGCCCAAGAGTACTTGCTGTCTAATTTACACCCCATTAACCTACATTCCCGGTACGTTTCGAATGGTGGGAAGATACCGAAGACCACAGGGGAGACCCAGGCAGACATGGGGAGAACATACAAACTCCATACAGACAGCGCAGGACTTGAACCCCAATCACTGGCGCTAAAAAGGCATTGCACTAACTGCTATGACGTAAGTGCCACCCGAGGTGAGTTTAAATCTCACCTATTCCACTGGCTATGGCTTCAAAAAAAAGATCAGATTTGTCAATCGTGCCTTTTCTTTCATGAATCAATACATTCTCTGCCAACTTGCTTAACAAGAGATTCCAGTTCTTTCCTGTGTCAACTTCTTTAACAAGAGATTCCAGTTATTTCTCCTGTGTCAACTTCTTTAGCAAGAGATTCCAGTTATTTCCCTGTGTCAACTTCCTTAACAAGAGATTCCAGTTATTTCCCGTGTCAACTTCCTTAACAAGAGATTCCAGTTATTTCCCGTGTCAACTTCCTTAACAAGAGATTCCAGTTATTTCCTGTGTCAACTTCCTTAACAAGAGATTCCAGTTATTTCCCGTGTCAACTTCCTTAACAAGTGATTCCAGTTATTTCCCTGTATCAACTTCCTTAATATGAGGTTCCAGTTATTTCCCCTGTGAAAACTTCCTTAACAAGAGATTCCAGTTATTTTCCTATGTCAACTTCCTTAACATGAGGTTCCAGTTATTTCCCCTGTGTCAATTTCCTTAACAAGAGATTCCAGTTATTTTCCTGTGTCAACTTCCTTAACATGAAGTTCCAGTTATTTCTCCTGTGTCAACTTCCTTAACAAGAGATTCCAGTTATTTTCCTATGTCAACTTCCTTAACATGAGGTTCCAGTTATTTCCCCTGTGTCAATTTCCTTAACAAGAGATTCCAGTTATTTTCCTGTGTCAACTTCCTTAACATGAAGTTCCAGTTATTTCTCCTGTGTCAACTTTCTTAACAAGAGATTCCAGTTATTTTCCTGTGCCACCTTCCTTAACATGAGGTTCCAGTTATTTCCCCTGTGTCAACTTCCTTAACAAGAGATTCCAGTTATTTTCCTGTGTCAACTTCCTTAACATGAGGTTCCAGTTATTTCCCCTGTGTCAACTTCCTTAACAAGAGATTCCAGTTATTTCCCCTGTGTCCAATGTCTGGTTTACAGGTCCCTATTTCCTCTCTGTCTCCTTTGGTAAATAGAAAGGTTACATTTGCTATCTTTGAATCATTAGGAACCGATCTGGAATTTTGGAATTCACCCAGAGCATTCATCATCACCTTTGCATTATCTCCATTAAAATACAAAGATAGAAGTCATCAGGCCTGGACTTTGTTACTTGCAATCCAATAAATTTCTCCACGATCAATTATTTAACAGATGCTCAGTTCTTTCAGGTCCTCATTTACTCTAAAGTATTTTCTGTGTCTTCTGTGAAAAGACATTTTTAAAAATCCAATAGGTTAGGAAGGGAAGGACAGTGAAAACGAGTAGCCAGATGTATGGTTGAAATTGGCACCATGGGTGGCTGAGGGGTCTGTGTTCTATGCTTTATTTCACCAGCATCTTTTATCTCATAATAAATTTTCTTCTACAGCAGCTTGCAAGTGACCATGTTAACTTTTATTAATCTACAGAAATTCTAACAATCTATTTTTGTGTCTCTTGCTTACCTGCTCTTGTTTTCTAACTCCCCTTTCAAGATTTGATTTATTGCCATGTAATAAAAACAGTTCAACATCTCACAAAATTAGCTTTCGTCTGCCATGAGACAGGCAGATTCGCCATTGGCAGAAATTGGCCGAAGCACATCTTGCAGTCAGAGAAAGAAAAGCAAAAGAGAGCCCCGTCAGGGTCACCATGACTTACCAATACCTCCATCCTGCCTTGGTGAAGCTTGACATTTCCCCAGTTCTCAGGTCAACTGCTTTTGTATTAAAGCAACATTATGTTTCTCCTCTGATCTAATATGGTCTTCCTCATCTTTTGATGGCCACTTTTCCTGTTGGATTTTTGCCCGACGTGTAAATTCTGCATTGCTTGTTTCAAAGAAAGTCATTGCAGGTTTACTGTTAGATCATTGCAATGTAACTTTCCAATCTGTCAAAGCCAACACACTCCACATCCCTTCAATTACTGGTAATTGGAAATCAGATTTAAGACGTTGATTTCAGATTCAATCTATTATGTTATGATTACTGTCCCCTCCTTATTACATCATAATTAAGCCTCTTGTTAACCAAATCTATTGTAACCTATTTCAAGTTTATTGTCATTTGATTTCACATGTATAACCCAATAAAACAGCGTTCTCCAGTCCTCAGTGTAAAACACGCAAACACACAACCAGACAAAAAACACAGACAAACAATACATATGCAGAACAAGTATTTCATCTGTACAAATAAATATTGTTTTATTAATATGACCCTCTCAGATGGTTAGTGTGAGCAGTTCCTTTGGTCATTCAGCATTCTCACTGTCCGTGGGAAGAAGCTGTTCCTCAGCCTGGTGGTGCCATCTCTGATAACTCCTGTATCTCTTTCCTGACAGGACCAGCTGAAGGTTGCTGTGTGCAGGGTAGAAGGAGTCCTCAACGATTTTACGCACCCTTTTCAGACAACAATCCAGTAGATCATGTCGAAGGTGGAGGGAGGGGGGGGCAAAGGGTGACTCCAGTGATCCTCTCTGCCACTTTTATGGTCCTGTGGATTGACCTCCGATCCATATAACCGTATAACCATATAACCACTTACAGCACAGAACAGGCCAGTTCGGCCCTACTGCCATTTCTTCGCAGCAACCATACCACACTGTGATGCAGCCAGCCAAGATGTTCTTGATAGCGAAGGTTGACATAAGGGTGTCTTGCTCATTTCAGTTTTCTCAGGAAGTACAGTCAATGTTGTGCCTTCCATACAATTGAGGAGATGTTGACTGTCCACTAGTTGTGAACTCCAAGGAACTTGGTGCTCTCCACTTTCTCTATTAGAGAATTGTTGATGTGTAATGGAGGGTGACCATTCCTGATCGTCCGGATGTCTTGACAAAATGAGACTCAGGTTGTTAGTCTCACACCATTTCATGAGATTTTCCACGTCTTCTCTGTAGTGAAACTCATTGTTGTTGGCGATGGGGCCAACTGCTGTTGTGTCATCTGCAAGCTTGTTGACATTGTTGGAGCTGGACCTGGCATTGCAGTCATGGGTCAGTACGCTCCTCATTGATTTCCCATATACTGACCTAGAAAGCCATTTATATGCACTCAACAGTTTCATCTTTCACACTGCTCTGGCACTATGTTTAGTCCAAATGTAAAATAGAATCTTCCATGATTGTTGGGTTAGCCTTGTCAAGAACACATTTAATCTCCTGATCATTATCCCACTTGAGTATGTAGTGACATACAAAAGTCTGAAGTCGCCGCTGTGATTGTAGTAAAAGCACAAAAGTGCTGGAGAACTCAGCTGCTCACGCAGCATCCATAGAAAGTAATTTCACCCTGAGACCTTCCCCCCACCCCAAATATTATTTTCATTGACTCACAAAACTCAACAAACCATTCAATCTTTTCAACATTCCTGTGTATATAGAGTCTGTATTTAACTCCTCCCCCTTCCCCACAGCCCCCTCCCCTAACACACATAGAATTTAACATGCAGTCAAATAATTTATCAGTGGGGCCCTCGACCCCGACAAAAACCTAAATAGAAAAAATAATTTAAAAAAAACCTGGTCACGATAATGACTAAGAAACAAAGATTAAAACATAAAAAAAGAGACTCAAAAATAAAACCCAGAACAACTGAAAAGATTAAAAAAAAAACACGTTAGCTGCCCCACATCCTGCTTTAGGGAGGGGAACTAATTTATCCGAGTGCCGATATATCTCAGGTAAGGTTGCTACAATCTAATGAATGTGTTGTGTTTCTTCCATAGATTGTACGTGACTTTCTCCAGGGGAATGCAACTCTTCATTTCCACATTTCATGCTATGGTATTTAGTTGGGAGTCTGACTTCCACTATCGATTTAACTCCTTTAACTTACACTCTTGCATTCTCACCTAAGCATTCCTTCAACTGTTTTGTTAAGGATATATAATGATCATAAGTTTATTGTCATACTCATTAGTACATCGCACATTTTATTCTTACTTGCTACGTCAGATGCACAAAACTGTGCACTAAATTACCCCAGTACAAAGCGAATAAATATTAAAAAATAGGTAATAAATATTCACGGATACGGTGATGCTTCAAAAGTGCAGACAGTTTTTTTTGGTGATGCCAGGGAAGTTTATGATTGAGGGAATAAGGGGAGGTTCAAGAGCCTGATAGTTGTTGGAAACAAACTGTTCTTGAACCTAGAGATGCTGGTTTTCAAGCTTCTGTACCATTTCCCAGAAGGAAGCAGAGTGAAGAGATTGCAACCAGGGTGATGGGGTCCTTTATGGCATTGGCCGCCTTCTTGAAGCAAGGTCTCACATGGATGCCTCAAATTGATGGGAAATTGGAGCCTGAGACAGACGTGGCTATGTTCTGCATTCCTGGGCACTCAAATTACCAAGCCCGGCCACTTTGCCACCAGTCAGTATATTTTCCAGAGGGAACCTGCAGATATCTGACAGAGAATCGGACGACATGACAAATCTCCTCAGAAAGTAAAGGCGTGGATGTGCCTTCTTCTCGGGTGCCTCAACGTGCTTTCTCCAGGCGAGGTCTTCTCATGCATGGACTCCCAGGAATTTAAAGATGGAAACTCCCTCTACCTCCATTCCATCAGCGAGGACATCAGCCTCATCCTCCTCTTCCTAAAATCCACGATAAGATCCTTACTCTTCGTTATCTTCATCAAGTTCTTTCCAGATCGCTCTGTGATGTACACAATGCTGCGTTGACTTTCTAAGTAAGTGGAAAATAATTATCAGTGATTTGGAAGGATGAGATTTCAACCACTTTAGAAGAAAGAATAAAAAATATACAACATACTTCAGAGAATGAAACTACCGAATGATGCGGTTCAGATGGACCTGGACATCATTGTTTTCGGAACAGATGCAGGTACAGTAAGTAATTAGGAAGATCAATGGATATTTAAGAAGTAGCTATCCCAACTACCTCCTCACATCCTGTCCCATAAGGTTTCCATTCCCTTCTCTCAATTTCATCTCCATCACATCTCCTCCCAGATGAGGTCTTACAGGCCAAATCATTAGAAATGTCCTCCTATGAACTACATTGTGTCTCCTCTACCACCATCAACATGGCCCTCACCTGCATATCCTCCATTACCAGCACATCTTCCCTGGCCCCCTCTGCTCTCATACACAACTAGGACAGGATTTCCCTCATCTTCACCAACCACCCCACCAGCCTCTGCTTGCAACAACCCCTCAACACCGCCACCTGCTACGTGATACCACTACTAGTCACATATTCACCTCTCTCCCCCCACCTCCACCCACTTCTTCGGCAGGAGCCACTCCCTCTGTGACTCCGTCATTTACTCCTCTCTACCCATCATTCGCCCCCTTGGCACATCCCCGTGACCGCAGCACGTGTGCTCCATTTGCACCCACATCTCCTCCCTCAACACCATTTGGGGCCCCAAACACAGTCTTTCCACGTGAAGCAACATTTCACTTGTGAAACTGCATCCAGTGCTCCCATTGTGGTCTCCTCTACATCAGAGAAACTGGATGCAGTCTGGGAGATCGCTTCGTTGAGGACTTGGCTCAGTCCGCCACAATAGTGTGGATCTCCCAGTGGCCACCCATTTCAATTCCCCTTCTCATTCCCATGTCTGTCCGTGGTCTCATGTACTGCCAGGCTGAGACCTCCCACAGAATGGAGGAACCACACTTCATATTCCGTCTGGGCACCCTCTGACTGGATGGCAATAACATCGACTTCTCTGGTTTCTGTGAAAATTTCCCCTCCCCTTTTTTCCCCTGTCTCCTTTCCTTCAGTTCTGGCATTCTCTGTCTTCCTTTTTCCCTTTGTCTCCTTTCACAGAACTAAAATCACCTTTTCTCTCTTGTCATATCCAATTAAAAATGTTGGGAAACTATTCAGTGGAATTTTAAAAATGAAAGGCAAACTTTGATGAAACATAAGATATGAGAAGTGCAGAGAGAGAATGAGAAGAGATGCTTCTTCCCAAGGCCTGTTAATGTGTTTTCTCAGTTTAGTGAGCTCTGAGGTGAGGTACCGATTGGGTACATTTAAGGCAGGTATAAATACATTTTTGGTCAAGCAATCGGAGGAAACAGCAGAAAATACGTTGGAGGAATGATTATTAAGTGAGCAAATGACATTTTGGTTGTGGTGTTAATAAAGAGGAAGGTTGTCGGAGGATACAGCAAAATGCAGATCAAATGGAAAGTTGGCCAGAACTTTGGCAGATCCAACAAGAACAAGGTGCTGCAGGCTAAGATGTATATAGCAAATGGATGGACATTAAGGAACATTGATGACCTTGGTGAAAAAGTCCAAAGATTCCTAAAAATGATAGCCCAGGTAGAGAGGGTAAAGAAGGCAAATGACATGCTTGTCTCCATGGATTGGGGTATAGAATATGAAAAACAAAGCACCTATTGGACTGCATGGAGAATTGTGTTCATTTTTGATTGTGGGACAATAGGAATTATGAAACTGGTTTGAAGCAAATGCATAAATGGTTCACCATGGTAGTTCCTGGATTGGAGGACAACAGTTATGGAAAGAGATTGGAAAGGTGGTGTTAGTTTTTCCCAAAGTAAGGAAGGCTGAAGGATGACCTGATCATGGTGGGGTCGCAGGCCAGGTCGACCCCGCACAGGACGGGCCGAAGCGCTGTAGCGTACAGCCAGCGCGGCAGGGCACAGGGGCTTTCTCCCCACCGTGCAGAAGTTCCAGGCTGCAGGAAATGCATTGACAGGGCCAGGCCAGGCCAGGCCTCATAGCAGCATTATGATGTCACTTCCATGAGCCTGACGTCCGCCCTGCACCCCCACAAGGGATGCACATGGTCTGATTAAATGGCAGCTACTGGTTTACTTGCTTGGTGTAGACAGATTTTTAATGTCAGCAGCTCTGCCTTTAGCAGCGCTACAGTATATAATATTCTAAAAAGCGTAAGAGAGCTATTCAGAATCTTGACCCACTGGTAGGAATATCAAAATCAAGAGGGCAGAGATTTAAGGTGCGAGGAAGGAAGTTTTAAAGGGGATTTGAAGCAAAGTCTTTTTGCACGGAGAGGAGTTGATATCTAGGCCTTACTGCCGAAAGAGGCATGCAGAGTCACTTGCAATTTCTATGCGTAACAGGCACGAGGATATGAGTTGCAGCACGAACGTTTGCAGACACTGTGGTGGTAGTCAAAACACAGAAATGCTGGAGGAACTCAGCCAGTCTCGCAGCGTCCATAGGAGGTTAAGATATATTTACCGACATTCTGGGCCTGAGTCCTTCCTCAAGTTATGCGAGAGACATGAAAATATGCAGATGCTGTGATTGTAGTCAAAACACAGAAACACTGAAGGAACTTGACCAGTCTTGAAGCGTCCTAGGAGGTAAAGATTTATTACGAGGTTCCAGGCCTGAGCCCTTTCATATCTTGTAGAAGGGCTCAGGCCCGAAATGTTGGTAATATATCTTTACCTCCTATGGATGCTGCGAGTTCCACCAGCGTTTGTGGGTTTTGAATAGGATATGAACCTAATGTGGGCACAAATGGGATTCGTATGTGTGGAAAAGGGCCAAAGGGCTCGTTTCTGTGTTATATAACTCTATAACCAAAGAACGAGCCGATCAGCAATGGTCATATAGCAGGCTTAAGAATCTGAAGGACGAACCTCTGATCCTACATCGTGCAGTCTCATACCCTCATGGAGTTGAGTCCGAGTAACCAAAGATGAAAATACCCCTGAGGTCACAGGCTGGGAAGTGTAGTTTAATATTCTGACAAGACACCTGAATCAGGGTTCTGCTGTTGATGAATCAGTCAAAACATTCAGTAATTGTTCAGACCCGTTGCAACCACTGTATTGATTTGAATTCAGTCGTGTTTCTTGACATGTTCAGTTGGCAGATTCTACTCTCAGATGGAATAAACTATTTGACTAAGAGCAGACACTGGATTCAGGATGACAGAAGGCAGAATACAACAGCAGAAAAGATCTTGCTCCAGGCTAATGAACAGAACACAACTATGATTATCTATTGATGAGAAGTCCAATATAATTTTGTGTAATATAGCAACAAAAATTGATTGAATTATTAATTGAAATAAATAAATAATGACCACGACTATGTCATGTGTTGATGTGATGGGAAATAAAAGAGATTTACAATTTGTGTCAGATCTCAGCACACTGAGCATTCATCCCATCTTGCTTTATCGAGACTGTTGTTTTGACATAGGGTAGGACTAAGAAGCACATAAGCAAATGACAAAGAGTCAAACAAAATCAAGCTGTTTTGAAAAGCCAACAGAGAGAGGGTAATCTATATGTTAATTTTTTTAAATCTAGATTGCCAAAAGACCTAGAATTAAATGCCACATCATAGGTAAAACCATATAGAGATTAGTGTCTCATTGTAGAACTCACTCGTTCTAAAGCAGAAGGAGAAGAGATGGCATTAAGTTGAAATGCAGGTTGGCTGAATTCCCCACCCCCCACCCCCCCCACAGGGAAGTTCATGGTTCATCTGGGAGTAGATCCTCAGTTGTCCCCTTCATCACTGACTGCATGTTCATGAGTGCCTCTTTTATTTTTAAATATATAAAAGCTTCCATTATTGTCATGCAATACTATGTGAAATTCCTTTTCTACTGTAAGGAGAGTCGCCACTTTGTCCAGCGCCCCTCATAGAAATCTACAGCACCTGGTGTTCCAAGGCGGTCTCCCCTCCAAGTACTGACCAGGCCTGAGCCTGCTTTGCTTCTGAGATCAGACAACCTCAGGCTATTAGGCTCTGCCTTCTGAGTGGCTCGTCAGCCAGTCTTCCACTTGGAACCCAGCTCCCAGCACTTTGGGGAGGCAGAACACAGTAGTGGGCTGTCCCAGCGCAGAATGCACTCTTAGAAAGGTGTTAACCATCAGTGAAGTTGCACCTCCAGACTCATAGGGTGTAAAAATAAAACCCATCACTCTTTATAAAAATCCATGGAATCCAAACAGCTGAAACCCCTCAAAAAAGAATTAAATTATGCTCTAAATATCATGTTTCAGAAGTGGGGGGTGGTGGGGGGGAAGAAAGAAAGAGAGAATAATAGAGAAAGAATGAGGGAGGATGGTAGAACGAGATGGAGAGAGGTTGATGGAGAGAGCGATAAAGAAAGTGAGAGAGATTTTTATTATAGGGTTGTTTATTTTTGATGTGAGTCAGTCCACTAACATCTCCATCCTGAACCAGAAATCGCAGCTCTCTGTCTCACAAGGACACCCTTCAATGCCACTTTTGGTTGCTTCAGTAGTCCTCCCGATCCTAACCTTTCCACCAGCCCCACATTTCATTCCACCATGACTCTCCCACACCATTGTCTGCCCTGCTGCATTGAACAAAGGGAATCCTTTACCTCAGGCAAGACTGATGTTCCTTGAGCTTGGCATTGCACGGCTGTTTAACAGATCTCCATAGATGCCAAGGTCATTTCAGCCTAATATGTTTAATCAGTGCGCTGAATCAAAGAGATACAAAGTTATCTCTGCACCTAAAGCCTCATAAGGTAGAAGATTGAACATATTATAGAAAACAGAATGAAAAACTATATGCTGGAGGAAGTCGGTCGATCGAGCAGGATCAGTTGTGGGGCTGGAGTGGGGTGGGGGAGGGGAGGGGGGGTGGGTGTTGTCAACATTTTGGATTGGAACTCTTCATCAGGTCTTGAAATGGTTTCTTCGCTGCTCTTTAAGTCTAACTTTGTTTTTCTTTGGATCAGCGTTTTTTATTGCTAGTTTAATACTCGACAATCCCTGCACTCAAATATGGCCACGGAGACACATCCCTCACAAAGGCTAAAGCAATTCAGGCAAAACCACCACCATCTTTTCAGGACAATTAATGACTGCATTTAAGGAAGCTTCTCCACTGCACAAATCTCCGGCTCCTTTTTCCAGATGTTATCAGAACATTGCCTTGTGACAAGACTAATAAAACAACGCATTAACTGGTAGTTCGGGCTATTAATCCTGCTGTGGCATGCCTCCAGCTCAGGATGACATGACCAGATGGGTATCCTGGAAAAAAAATATTGATCCTCTGCTGTGCATCTCTATCTTAGTGGAGGAACAAAGAAAGGACAATGGCATCAATGGTCACAAGATAATGAACTCCAGTAATATTGATGATTCACAGGGGCTTGGACTCAAAAGCAGTGTAACCCAAGTGGCTGCGGTTCAAGCTCTGTTTCAAGTTTAAGATGCCGTGCAGAACACACCCTGGTACAACAGCTTATTTTTTTTAAAAATCAAGGTAAAGGATGAAATTATTCTCAAATCGCCACCAAAGGAACATTTTACCCCAGCTATTTTAATCCTAGTTACAGTGCCATGAAAAGTTAATAACAGCTGTTGTGCAATGGGACAATTTGGAGCTGCCTGACAGCAGTAGATTTTAGGCATGTGAGTTCATTTTAACACTGTGCTTGTTTTGTTAGCACTCTGGCATTTGAAAAAAAAAATACAAAGATTGCTCTTGATCTAATTACGATCACAGAGCACTTATTTAAGAAGAAAAATTTAAAATTGGAGTGTCACAATTTTCTGAGAAGTTCAACCGCTCTGGAGAGAGAGGAATCCGATCTATAGACAACAGCTAAACGGCAATGACTGCACTCTAGCTTTTCATAACTTCAGGAGTGTTGGTGGGTGTACAATAGAGGCAGCTGTTTCATCATGTAAAGATATGCAGAGTACAGCAGCTTTGAGTGCCAAATGCTAGCCGCAGGTATGTTCAGAGCAGGAAATGTGCTTTTGGTCACATAGGCAAAACAAATCACTTCCTATACTTAGATTTCACTTCATGTGATCAGCACCATTTTATTTAAAAAAAATTACATTTAACAGTTAATAAGGAATTCTTGTCTAATTCACTAGAAGCTCAGAAATCAGAAGTATTTGCACTAGGCGATTGAAAAGTTTCTTTTTTAAAAAAAAATTCCAAGATCAATATGTCAGCAGATTATTTTCAGAAAATATTCGAGGGCCATCAGCTATAAAATACAGCTTTGTGAACCTAGTACTATAACAACACTAAACTTTTTTTTACACACGACAGAAATCTTGGTAAATTCGTGGTGTACCCTCTTCATGTGCATTTTAATGAGGAAAATGGTGTCCATTGTGTAATAGAAAGACACCTATTAGATTCCCAGAGCAATAAAATTAAGGCGCTTGGCTAATAAAGATGCAAAACCTATTACGTCTTTCAGTAGTGAATTTAGGGAATTTAGGAATTCAGAGATTCAAGATGTTACAGTCAATGGGCAACATTACAAATTAACATTGTAGGTTTTGTGCTAAATGTTATGCTCCAGAAGCCCTGTATTTCGGGACACTGATAAAACATGACTTGAGTGGCAAGGGGAGCCATTACCCCCATTGCATTTGTCCTCTACTACTGGACAAAAGGCTGACAATCTAGATTTAGAAATTGGTGAAATTTTTTGGCATAACTGGCAACCCTTTATAAGTATTTCTCTGAATTACCAGTGCTTACGGAGTAAACGTTTGACTGCACGGCGTTAAGTATTGTCATAATCGGTAATATTCTGATGTGCCAAGGTGGTCATGGAGTGGGGGTCCAGGCGTGTATTTGAGGGCAAATATGAATATTCCGGTATATGTGCGTTGGTTTTCCTGTAAAAAAAAGAGGGGGGCAAAATGTACATCTGTATAATGTGAACAAGGTTGTTTTGATGGTTTTGGGGAAAAAAAAATGAAATCTTAGTAAATTTGGAAAGTTTATTTTCATGATTTAGTCATATCAAGTTCTAATTCAAATAATTGATGGTTTTTAAAATCAAAAGTGGGGAATTAGCATGCTCATAATATTAAAAAATGAGTGGTGGACTAGCCTCGCCAAGCGAACACAGCTCAGCGCGGACATTGGCGACTTCAGGGGTTTCTACGAGGCTCTAAAGGCTGTGTACGGCCCCTCACCCCAAGTCCAAAGCCCGCTGCGCAGCTCAGACGGCAAAGTCCTCCTCAGCGACAAGATCTCCATCCTCAACCGATGGTCAGAACACTTCCAATCTCTTTTCAGTGCCAAGCGCTCAGTCCAAGATTCCGCCCTGCTCCAGCTCCCTCAACAGCCCCTAAGGCTAGAGCTGGATGAGGTCCTCACCCAGGATGAGACATATAAGGCAATTGAACAACTTAAAAGTGGCAAAGCAGCAGGTATGGATGGAATCCCCCCAGAGGTCTGGAAGGCTGGCGGCAAAACTCTGCATGTCAAACTGCATGACAGTTTTCAAGCTTTGTTGGGACCAAGAAAAACTGCCTCAGGACCTTCGTGATGCCATCATCATCACCCTGTACAAAAACAAAGGCGAGAAATCAGACTGCTCAAACTACAGGGGAATCATGCTGCTCTCCATTGCAGGCAAAATCTTCGCTAGGATTCTCCTAAATAGAATAATACCTAGTGTCGCCGAGAATATTCTCCCAGAATCACAGTGCGGCTTTCGCGCAAACAGAGGAACTACTGACATGGTCTTTGCCCTCAGACAGCTCCAAGAAAAGTGCAGAGAACAAAACAAAGGACTCAACATCACCTTTGTTGACCTCACCAAAACCTTCGACACCGTGAGCAGGAAAGGGCTTTGGCAAATACTAGAGCGCATCGGATGTCCCCCAAAGTTCCTCAACATGGTTATCCAACTGCACGAAAACCAACAAGGTCGGGTCAAATACAGCAATGAGCTCTCTGAACCCTTCTCCATTAACAATGGCGTGAAGCAAGGCTGTGTTCTCACACCAACCCTCTTTTCAATCTTCTTCAGCATGATGCTGAACCAAGCCATGAAAGACCTCAACGATGAAGACGCTGTTTACATCCGGTACCACATGGATGGCAGTCTCTTCAATCTGAGGCGCCTGCAAGCTCACACCAAGACACAAGAGAAACTTGTCCGTGAACTAATCTTTGCAGACGATGCCGCTTTAGTTGCCCATTCAGAGCCAGCTCTTCAGCGCTTGACGTCCTGTTTTGCGGAAACTGCCAAAATGTTTGGCCTAGAAGTCAGCCTGAAAAAAACGGAGGTCCTCCATCAGCCAGCTCCCCACCATGACTACCAGCCCCCCCACATCTCCATTGGGCACACAAAACTCAAAACGGTCAACCAGTTTACCTATCTCGGCTGCACCATTTCATCAGATGCAAGGATCGACAACGAGATAGACAACAGACTCACCAAGGCAAATAGCGCCTTTGGAAGACTACACAAAAGAGTCTGGAAAAACAACCAACTGAAAAACCTCACAAAAATAAGCGTATACAGAGCCTTTGTCATACCCACACTCCTGTTCGGCTCCGAATCATGGGTCCTCTACCGGCATCACCTACGGCTCCTAGAACGCTTCCACCAGCGTTGTCTCCGCTCCATCCTCAACATTCATTGGAGCGCCTTCATCCCTAACATCGAAGTACTCGAGATGGCAGAGGCCGACAGCATCGAGTCCACGCTGCTGAAGATCCAGCTGCGCTGGGTGGGTCACGTCTCCAGAATGGAGGACCATCGCCTTCCCAAGATCGTGTTATATGGCGCGCTCTCCACTGGCCACCATGACAGAGGTGCACCAAAGAAGAGGTACAAGGACTGCCTAAAGAAATCTCTTGGTGCCCGCCACATTGACCATCGCCAGTGGGCTGATATCACCTCAAACCGTGCATCTTGGCGCCTCACAGTTCGGCGGGCAGCAACCTCCTTTGAAGAAGACCGCAGAGCCCACCTCACTGACAAAAGACAAAGGAGGAAAAACCCAACGCCCAACCCCAACCAACCAATTTTCCCCTGCAACCGCTGCAACCATGTCTGCCTGTCCCGCACTGGACTTGTCAGCTACAATCGAGCCTGCAGCTGACGTGGACATTTACCCCCTCCATAAATCTTCGTCCGCGAAGCCAAGCCAAAGAGAATATTAAATTTATCTTTTGCTCTAAGATGTGTTTATTATACAGTGTGACATTTAGAAAATACATTTTATTTAATTTCAAGCTAACATATTTCCTATTGCTGTAATGGGTGAGTGTAAAATTCTCGAGTGTGAACAGTCCTGAAGACAGCTTGAAGACAGCCTGATGGAGGACTTGTAACACGTCCGATAGAGTCGTCCGTATTAATAAATGTGATTTGTAATTACAAGGTAAGCCAATAGAAAGCAAGTTTCCAATAGATAGAAACAATTATTACATCCATATTAAAAGTGCCTGTTCAATTCAGGTTTAACATGACCAATGTGATCAGCAGTTCACTTTTATTGGTGTTCGGCGAAGCAACGCACTATTACATTCATATCCTGAGTTCTGATCGAAGTACAAGAAGAAGGACTCAAGGAAAGGAATGACTATAAATGAAAGAGTGAACAAATGAGGATAATGATAAAGGTGAGACCTCTGAAGTCATCAGGCACTGGAGGACTGATAACAAGGTCATCAAACTGTTCCAGAAGCCAAAGCACAAGATGGGAGCAAAGTACTGGTTTAGAGAATGTTTCCCTTGCTTCAACATATAGAAATTGGGGCAGGAGTAGACCATCTGGCCCGTTAACTCTGCTCCACTTTTGAATGAGATCATGGCTGATCTAATGAGAGGGTCATCTCCCCTCCCTGCCTTTTCCCCATATCCCTCAATTCCCCTACTACGTAAAAATCTACTTATTGAGGTCACCTCCACCCACTGCTTTGGTGGGCAGCAGATTCCACAGATTCACCATCCTCTGGGAAAAGCAGATCCTCCTCATCTCTGTCCTAATTCCACTCCCCTGAATCTTGAGGGTATATCCCCTCAATTTGGTCACCAATGGAAACAGCTAACCCACCACTACCTTATCAATGCCTTTCATAATTTTATACGTTTCCAGAAGATCCCCTTTCATTCTTCTAAATTCCAGCAAGAACTGTCCCAGGTGATTCAATCTCTCCTCACAGGCTAACCCCCTCCTCTGAAATCAACCTGGTGAGTCTCCTCTGCACTGCCTCCAAAGCCAGTACATCCTTCCTCAAGTCAGGAGGCCAGAACTGCGCATAATACTCCAGATGCAGTCTCACCAGTACCTTGTGCAGTTGCAGGATAACCTCCCTCTTGCAATGAAGGCCGACATCCCATTTGCCTTCTTGACAGCCTGCTGCACCTGCAGGCCAACCTTTTGTGATTCACGATACAGGCTGCTTGATGCAAATTTGGACAGAGAGGAACTCATTGTGTGCAGAAATCTGTTCAGCCTCTTTCACGCTGCGCGGTACACCTGCACATTTTAGTGCAAAAGGTTTTAACATCTGCCACAGGGAAAGATTTCAGAATGTCAACTGTCTCAAGAGATCTCCACAAATTGAAATGTATTATGACTGTCTTCTGATAAATCATGTGGAAGCTTAGACAAGCAATGAAAATGTTTTTGGCTTAGACTGGAGGTTTGTCTCATTCTTCATTCTGCACAAAGCCACAAAGTAGCGCACCACAGTAGACTCATGTGATGCAAAATGTGAAAAGGTCTCAGATGAAGTGTCATGCGTTGTTGCACACATTCGGCTTATTTCTGGAGTTATATTATAAGGGTCATCATGTCTGATCAATCCGATAAAGAGTTTATTGTCATATACTTTGCCAATGTACATGCGCACAAAATGATTGCTTGCTGCAGCCTAACAGGTGCTACAGTAAATAAAACTAGAATCATGTACATTGAATCATGAAGAAATATGCATAGAAACACAACACAATACAGGCTATTCGGCCCGCAAATTTGTGCCGAACATGTCCCTGCCCTCACAATTACTAGGCTTGCCTCTTTAGATCTGTGCACCTATCCAAAAGTCTCCACCTCCATCACCATTGCCGGCCGCTCATTCCACACACCCACCACTCTGATGAAAAATAAACCTACCCCTGACATCGCCTCTGTACCTACACCCCAGCACCTTAAACCCCGGTTCTTTGTGGCAATTATTTCATCCCTGGGAGTGGGGGGGGGGGGGGAACCTCAGACTATCCACACAATCAATGCCTCTTATCATCTTATTCACCTCTATCAGGTCATCTCTCATTCTCCTTCGCTCCAAGGAGAAAAGTCCGAGTTCACTCAACCTTCTTTCATACGGCATGCTCCTTAATCCAAGAGATTGTAAATCTCTTCTGCACTCTTTCTATTGCTTCCTTCCGGTCGTGAGGTGGCCAGAATACAGTACCTTTGTGTCATCAGCAAATTTACTAACCCACCCCTCCACTTTCTCATTTAGGTCATTTATTTAAAAAAAAACACCAGGAGTCAGGGTGCCAGAAGATATCCTTGAGACACACCACTGGTTACCAACCACCATGCAGAATATGACCGGTCTACAACCACTCTTTGTCTTTTGTGGGCAAGCCAGTTCTGGATCCACACAGCAATGTCTCCTTGAATCCTGTGCCTCTTTACTATCTCAATAAGCCTTGCATGCAGTACCTTATTAAGTGGCTTGCTGAAATCCATACACACTACATCTACTGCTCTTCCTTCATCAACAATATAGACAATAAATATTCAGTTATCAGAGTGCATTTAGGCCTCTTGTGGTGTCAGAGTAGTTCATGAAACAAGGGGAGGTTCAAGAGCCGGAGTGCCAATGGAAAGCAAATGTTCTTAGTTTTGAAAATTTATTTAGACATACAACATGGTAACAAGCCCTTCCTGCCCACAGGCCCATGCCACCTGATCATACCCAATTGACCTGCACCCCTGGTACATTTTTGAGGGTGGGTCTGTACCTTCTGCCTGATGGCAGCAGTGTGAAGAGAGTGTGACCAGGGTGACGGGATCCTTCCTGAGCTGCCTTCTTGAGGCATCGCCTCACATAGATGTCTGCAATGGATGGGACATCGGAGCCTCTGATGGATTGGCTACATTTGTTACCTTCTGCATTCCAGGACACTTAAATGACCGAACCAGGCAACCAGTCGGTGTATTTTCCACCATGTACCTGTAGAAGCTTTGAATAAAATGCCAAATCTCCTTGGACCTTCATTGTTGTTTTTTTGTATTATTTGAAAAATGAAGATACTGAAAAATGGGAAATAAAGGTGTCATCTTATGCGAATCATCTTACAGAATAATTGTTAGGCACAGACTAGAAGGGGCAAATGGCCTGTTTTCTGGGCTGTAATGTTCTATGATTCTATGGTAAAGTAGAGGCTTTGGTGTGCCTTCTTCATGGTTGCTCTACTGTGCTGGTTCCAGGAGAGGTCTTTGGATACATAGCCTTCCAGGAAAGTGAAGGATTTTACCTTCTCTGTTTCTCTGTTCCCATGCCATCAATGTGTGCGATCCCTCAGACTTCCCTTCCAAAAATCAACAATAAGCTCCTTGGTGACGTTCATTTCAAGCTTATTGTTCTGGCACTACCCAACCAGATGGTTAATCTCCATCGTGCAATCTCACTCATCATTTCCAATTGCATGACCAATAACAGTGGTGTCATAAGCGAATTTATAGACTGGATGGACCAACTGGCAGCTGTATTCACAGACAGCTTAAACCTCTCTCTCCTACAGGCTGAATCCACCTGTCATTATCATGGGAGTGCCAATGAAGAACACAGAGATGGGTTGAAATGATGACTGGCCAGTAGCTCTGCCATCCATTACCATGTGTCACAGCACACATTAACTACAGGCCACCATAACAGGTCCAAAGCAGATGTCATCTCCGCTCAACATTAAAACAACTGGATAACAATCATTCAGATTTATTGTGAGGTATATACGTGACATCACATATAACCAAGTTTTTTTTGCTTGTGGGCGAGGCAGAATTACCACCTATTGGTAGTGCAATATAATGCTGTACACAGCATGCACATGAAAAATAATAAAGAAATCTAAACAACCTGACTGTGCAATACAAAGAGGAAAACAAATCAATCAAGTGCACAAGTAAAGTCCTTGATTGAGTTTGCTATTGAGGAGTCTGATGGTGGAGGGGGAGCAGCTGTTCCTGAACCTGGTGTTGTGAGTCTTGTGGCACCTGTACCTCTTTCCTGATGGCAGCAGCGAGAACAGAGCATGTGCTGGGTGGTGCGGATCCTTGATGATTGCTGCTGCTCTCCGACGGCAGCGTTCTCTGTGGATGCACTCGATAGTGGGGAGGGTTTTGCCTGTGATGTCCTGGGCTGTGCCCCACTACCTTTACAGGGCTTTATGCTCAAGGGTATTGGTGTCCCCATACCAGAATGTGATGCAGCCGGTCAGCACACTTACCATTCATGCCAGATTAGTATAGCTTTGACTTCCACACAATAGTAGGAGAAAATCTCATCCCCAAACTCCATGACCTTGGCCTCAGCACTCCCCTCTGCAATTGGATCCATGTCCTTCTATCCTGTAGGCGGCCATCAGTGAGGAATGGTTAAAGCACCTCCTCTATGAGCATCCTCAACACCTGGTCCATGCAAGGCTCTGAACGTTGCTTCCTACTATACTCCTTGAACACACATGACTGCATGGTCAAACACAACTCCAATTCCATCTACAAATTTATGGTGACACCACCGTTGTGGGCGGAGTCTCTAACAAGCCAGAGCATAGAAGGGAATGTGAAAGAATAAGTTTAATGAATATGCTTAACAAAGGGCTAATGAATTAAGTGAGAAAATACAGTGGCTGCCTATAAAATGGTGGGAATATAACTGGCTTCAAAAACATGACCTTCTCTATGCTGTAGTGAGATAGTAACTAACTCCACAAGGATGTCAATACACTAAGAGCAAGGCCACCCTGAGATTTCCCAGATGTTTGCAGACAACACAGGGGAACATGGTATTGCAAACACAAAATTGCCAAATGTCTCACGCAGACCCCTGGCCAAAGCTGTATAGAGGTAGGATGAACACTTCTGATGCTTTGAGTGAGGCTCATATAGAGCTCAATAAAGAAACCATTGTACACTTAATTGGTTCTGCTGTTTGTTTTATTACAGCGAGATTACGAGCTCCCATTTCATTTACTGCGAGATTCACTTTAAGGACAGGCTGCAACCAGTCACAGCTTTGGAGAGACTGGGTGGCATCAGCTAGTAGAGGCTGTACCCAATTCCCGACTTTGGAGAGGAGATAGGACATTGGGTGCTTTTTCCAGCGACACAGGTGGTGAGAGAGTCCTGTGTGTGCGACACTGAAGGAACAGCGCTTTATGACCAGCAGCCATCTCATCGAACACTGAGCAGGAGTGACCCCGTGTGACAATGGACAATTTGGCTGACTCTTCCTGTCAGATAAATTTTTGAACCCCCCCCCACCATGGCCAAAGGAAAGATCACTTTGATTGACCCATACCTGGGTTTTTGGAAGCTTTGTGGAATTCACACATTTTGTTTCCCCTGCACAAGAAAAAGGGGAGTTGTGACAATCTTTCATACAAAAGAATATTTCTCTGGATGAAACTCAACGAGGATTTGTGAATTATCAGCTGTTCAGTCACTCAGTTCTCCCATCTCCTTCATTATTATTTCTGTGAATGAGTTTAAAAATCTGTGTTTCAACAATGGATTTGTATGACTGAACTTTGGAATCACTTTCCAGACTTGTGCCTAAGTTGTTATGGTTTGGGTATTTCTCACTCACATACACACATGCACACATTTGGTTTTGATTTGACTAATGTTTGCTAATTATATTTACTAATAAATATAGTGTTTTAAAAGAAAAAAAATAACATTGCTTGGTGAATTTCCATTGCTGCTGGTCTGTGACGTAACAGCGAGGGCTGATTTTCACAGGAGAAGGTGGTCTAGTAGCTTGGTGCCAAGCTCACTGCTTGGCCCGCATCAATGGTGAAGAGGTGGAAATATAGCTGGCATCTTTAGCCAGTAACTCCTGTGAAGGTTTCATTGTTTGAGACCTTAAAATTCAGGGAATATCCTGGTGAAGAAGTTATTTGCATATTAGGAAATATGCCTGACTGCCTGAGCTCCCCCAATGGATTTGACATTTAGGTTTAGACAAATGCAGTCCCATAACAGGCCATTTGGACCCATGAGCCTGTGCTTCCAAATTTACACCCAAATAACCTGCACCCCCAGTACATTTTGAATGGTAGGTTGAAACCAGAGCCCCCCAGCAAAATCCATGCAGACACGGGAAGAATGTACAAACTCCTTACAGACAGCATGGGATTCGAACCGTGGTCCTGATTGCTGGTGCTATACCGTCTTTATTCCATAATATAAAAGCTACAATGGAAAGTAAGCCAAATCAATGCAAATGGCCCTCAGATCTGCTGCCACAACGATGTGTATAGTAAGGAACTGTCTGGTCTTTTGCAAACATTGGTTTTAAATGTTCTTGTAATGTTTTTCATGCCTCACTCATGTCTTGAAATCAGGAGATCATGCTTTATCCACTGGTGATTCAGTTTGTTTAGTCATAACACTCAAGAAGTCCAAAACATTCTGATTCCCATTGTATTGCCGCCATCAGATTGCATCCAGAAGCCGGTAACTGTTCACTGCCTTGGTTTTCTATGTTTCTGCAAGCTTTTTCCAATTTTCTATTTCAGATACTGTGAAGCAGACAAAAATCATTTATTTGTGACAGAATAAATGGGTCTTGAAATCTTTCACCTTGATTGTTTCAGTTTAATTCATCTTTGCCCATACGTACATTGGTCCATTTCATACAATGAGGCTGTTTATACAATATAGTGCGTAACATTTCTGATTTAACCCATTAACTTCCTGGCAATATATCAAAAGGAAAGAACAACCTTTTTTTTTAAATAATTTTTTTTAGGTCACAAGATTTGAGAATGCAGGAGTTCAAAACTCTGGACTGCTTGGATTTGGCTTGGACCGGATATTCTCAGGCAGTACTTTTAAAATTCAAAATTTAAGGAGGAACAAAGAAGAGATGAACAGTAAATCTTGATTGGTTATTCATTAGCAAATTCAGCATGCTTCATTTTACCAAAACAAGCAGTTTTAAAGATAAATAAAGTGGTCGCTTGTTGCATCTGTATATCGGTGGTGCTTATGCACGCACACACACAAAAGCTCGCTAAATTTTAAAAGTTTGAGAGTTTTGGAAAGTGTGGATTCTCGGTGGTTCAGATCTCTGGCATCTGGCTTTCTCGATACACACGCGCACACACACACACACACACACACACACACACACACACACACACACACACACACACACACATGCACACACATGCACATGCACACACACACACATGCACACACACACATGCACGCACACACATGCACACACACGTGCACGCACGCACACACACACACGCACACACATGCACACACACGTGCACGCACACACACACACACACGCACACACATATGTGCACACACACACATGCACAAACACGCACACACACATGCACACACACACAAACATGCACACACACACACACACATTTATTTTAAATTATATCTTTTTGTATGCACATAATTATGATAAGCCTCTTTCACACTTGCAAGTGATCCCAGGAATTAACTGCCAATTGGCCTTTAAAGTGCCTAGTGTGAAAGCTAAATCAGCTCAATGTGAGCATCAGATGATGTCATCTCACGCTGGACATTAACAGCCTCGACCCGTAGTACAAATCCCCGGTGTCTGTAGATGCTGGCGTTACAATCAGACGAGTGTGAAACGGGCAATTGCATTCTGGGATTAAAATGAGCCAAGTTTTTGCATGAGTGCAAGGACATGAAGGAATAAAAGATTAAAATGAAGGTATAAAATGAAGGTATAAAAGTCACAGCAGGAGAGATAGAGAGGAAATAAATAGCAATAAAATAGCAATAGCGGACAATTTTTAAACAGCAGTGGGAAAATTGGCAGCGATATAGTGCAGCGTTTATAAAGACTGTGGGGAAACAGCAATGGCAGACCTGACTTCCCAGAATGCCATGCTGCAGGGCAACCCCTCCAGGAATGCTCCATGCATGCAACACTTTCCCACGGTCTACAAATTGTGTGCTATAGCTGTACAAACTTTACCACACGATACAAATTGAATGCTATGGCACTATCAACTTTCCCACCCTGTTTAAAAATTGTTTACTATTTCTGTTTATCGCTAACACCTTCCCATGATCCCTTATAAAAGTCTATATAGGTCAGCACAACAGCAATAGGGGCTGAAAGGCTCATACCCTGCTCTATAATCATGCATGATTAATTTTGTTCAAATACAAGATCATAATGCATTGATCAGAATTTAGGGCAGGTCCACCATCGCTCAATGGGTCATGATGTCACCCGTAGAAGGTAGAAAAGTCTTAACCCCGGAGATGGCCCCACGCAAGTGTGAAAGCATTCAGTGTCCCAGCTAGAAGTGGTCAAGTGTGAAAAGCCAAACCCCCATTCCTATCCCAGGACACTGAGTGGCCAGTTTAGTGGGACGCAAGTGTGAAAGGGGCTATATACGATGTAATGTGTGTGCACCGTGGTCCGCAGGAACACTGCTTCATCAAGTTGTACATGTATCATCAGATAATAATAAACTTGAATTTATTGGTCTGGTCTCACTATTCTGATGCATGGAGTTCAAGAAAAAGATTGATTTTAAGGGTAAGAGGTGCAAGGAAAGGGATCTTGTCCTTTGAGCAGAGATTAAGCAGGCTTTGGCTATTCTTGAGTTTTGATAAGTGGGGGGGGATCCTTACAACATTTTATGTCACATCAAATGTGTGTCACATTAAATTTGCATGCATCAGTTTTGCGTCTCATCAATTTTGTGTCTCATTATTTTTGCGTCCTGTCATTTTTCGCATCAATTTAGCATCACATTGGGCTTGACAGTGGACACCCAGCAGCATTGTCCCTTCGTGTACTGTCCTGGACCAGGGATGAGAGTGTCAAGGAATCCAACATCCTGACAGAATCAAGAGAGATTTCTTCACCCAGAGGACAGTGAATCTTTGGAATACTCTTCCCAACAGGAATGTGGAGGCTTTGGCAATGAGTATATCCGAGGGATGGATAGATATTTAGATATCAAAGAAATAATCCTATACTGTGCAGGAAAGTGTCACTGAGGTAAAAGGTTAGTCATGTTTTTATTGAAAGATGGACAGATACAAGAGCTGAATGACCTTCTCCTGTTTCTATTTCTGATATTCTTAACCTGCTGAGGATTAGTGATGGTTTCCAGTCTCGCCAAACATCACGTTGCTAATGGGGTGCAAAAGGGTGTTTAACTTGCTTTATGAAAACATTTAATTTCAAAAGAATGTCCTAAATCACAGTTTTGGAAAAATATTATCATTGCCTCCTCCCATTCCCTCATATTTTTGGTGAGCTTGATGTTCCGTGGCTATGGCGTTAACAGGCTGAATCGTCAAGACCGACGAGAAAAACAACCATTCGCGAGAGGCAAATTAAACAGCTGAGGGCAAATTTCTTCACTTGTGGCAGGATTAGGTTGGCATTGGAAAGCAAAAAAAAAATCAACTGCATGAGCTGGAGATCGGAATGAGAAACAGAAAATGCTGGAAATACTCAGCAATATCCACGGTCTCTCCAAAACCAATAGGAGGTAGAAAAATATAAGGGTTTGAATCCGTCGCTGTCTGCAAGGAGTTCATATGTTCTCCGCATGTCTGCATGGGTTTTCCAGTTTCCTCCCACCGGGGTTGTAGGTCAATTGGGTGTATTTGTGTGGCAGAAAGGACCTATTACCGTGTTGTACATCTAAAAAAAAATGTGCCCCAGGATCTGGAGAAGCACTGTTTTGTCCAGCTGTATATGAACAGTCAGATGATATTAAACTTGAAATTGAACATTACCTGACAGTATAAGCATACTAATGCAATAAGCGGGTGCTGCAGGACTCAGCCTGGGGCACCTTTGTGATTTCATCAGTAGTTTCTCACTGTACTATCATCAATACAAGAAAACCGTCATTAACAGCCGACAGCCCTGAGCTGGTCCTCGAGTCTGTGTGTTCATGCTGCTTCTGCCAAGGCCAAACAAGATGAATCTCTCTCTCACCTGGTGCACAGAGATCCCCCATGACCTCCCAAAGCAATTGTTTGCTTTGAACTGTGAAATATTGCAGATGACTTTCCACTGGGCTGTAACGAGTCCGAAGTGCATCCTTCAGTCACATCATTCTGCCCCTGCTTCTATGCCACAGGAGCTGGATACATCGAATGTACCTTGGGCCGTTCATTAATTTTGGACAGTAGGTTGAACCAAATTGTCATTTATGCCTTTTGGAAAGGCCAGAATGTGTGGTGATGGGGTCCTTCCTGCTGCCAATGGTTGCATCCTCCCATTTGTGTTAAGCACATAGCAGAGTTCACGCTCTCAAGATTCAATTCATTGCATCAAATTCTGGCTGTAAAGATCTGCTTGTCTGGCAAGAGAGCATTACACGTCCGTGCACCCTTCCCAATAATAACTGGTATTTTATAGGCAACTAACACGAGTACATACATCACACCAGATCAGAATGAAAACAATAAAAAGCCATATAAAAACACAATGCTGGAGAAACTCATCAGGTCGAACAGCAGACTTTATATAGCAAAGATTGAGATACATAACCAATGTTTCGAAATTAAGCACTTTGTCAAGGTTTGAGCTAAAAGTAGGCAGGCATCTGAACAAAGTGGTGGGGAGAAGGGCAGGGGAGGAGGACCAGCAGGAATTAATAGGGGGATGAGGGAAGGAGGGCACTCCAGCAAAGAGGGGGAGGAAGGGCCATGAATGGAGAAGGGGTGGAGAGCTGGAGGAGGGAGGGCAGAGGGTTGGGGAAGAGAGGAAGAACGGACAGTGGGCTACCAGAAACCGGAGAGTTTGACGTTAGTGCCATCCAGTTGAAGAGTGCTCAGATGGAACATTAGCCATGCAGTTGGATCCCTGTTGTCTGGGCAAGAGGCAACACTTTTAAGTCAAGGTTCTTTGGGAAACCACCATTTCAGCCCAATGTCTTTGGCCTTTCAGTCAAGCATATGTTTACTAGATTTCTTTTATCCTCCCCACATTCCCATCAAGTTCCACCAATGTTTAATTTTATTCAAGCTGCACCCCAATTGGAGTGAACGGAGATTATTCCACTAGAACTGACTTGTCAATAGTGGAACAACTGCTGGGGACAGATTTATCATCAGAGTACATACAAGACATCACATGCAGCCCTCAGATTCTTTTTCCTGTGGCCAGGCAGAATTACCACTTATTGTTAGTGGGGGAAAAAAATGGTATTCAACATACATATGTAAACAAATAATGAAATATAAACAAACTGACTGCAATACAGAGAGAGAGAGAAACAAAATCAACAAAGGGAAAATGTAAGAGTCCTTAAATAAGTCCCTGATTGAGTTTGTTGTTCAGGAGGTGGAGGGGTAATAGCTGTTCCTGAACCTGGTGGTGAGAGTCTTGTGGTACCTAGACCTCTTTCCTGATGGTAGCAATGAGAACAGAGCATGTGCTGGGGGTGTGTGGATCCTTTATGACTGCTGCTGCTCTCTGACGGCAGTGTTCCCTTGTGGTGGGGAGGATTTTTGACTGATATCCTTGGCTGGGTCCACTACCTTTTTCAGGGCTTTCTGCTCAGGGGTTGTGGTGCACTGTTAGCCAGAATCAGACACACACAAGGTAAAGACTGTACGACAGGCTTTAATCCACAAAGACTTCCACAGAGCCAGGCTGGCTGTAGCTGCAGTAACGCTGAATGAGGCCTCGGGAGGCTGGTGCAGGCTTATATCCCGGAGGGTGATTGACACCCGACCGGGAGGGGCTTGATCGCTTCAGGCCGACTGATTGACAGCCAGCCAGGTGTTGTCCTGTCCCTTTACACTCCTGCAGGTAGAGAGGTTGTCCCCTGCAGTAGGCCGGTGGTGTACCACCACAGGGGTATTGGTCTCCCCATACTAAACTGCGATGCAGTTTCAACCACACATCTGTAGAAATTTGCCAGGGTTTCTGGTGTCACACCAAATCTCCACAAACTCCTGAGGAAGCAGAGGTGCTGACATGCTTTCCTCACGATGCCAATGGTGCCTTGGGTCTAGGAAAGATCCTCTGACTGAGTGACTCTCAAGAAATTAAAGTTACTCAAGTGACAGAACAAGAAATCATATCTCAATTTAAGGTTCAATGACCACAAATACCAACTGACTAATACCACGATTTTTGTAGCAATTATTAAACTATAGAAAATAGTGTTCATAACTCCCATAATAAACTATAACTGCAAACCATTTTCAATGTAGCTGTTGTCTTCCGTTTTTCTGCTATCTATGCAACATATCAGCTAATTAGCTCTCTTCAGGAGGTTCTGCGCCAAACTCTTTGAAGAGGCCAAACAGACTTTCCAATTTGAAAGCAGCAAGGCCTCCTGCAACAAGACTTAATGAGTTTGAAGGAGTGTCAGCTCAATTTTAAAATAAACTGCCAATTCATCATACTTCATAACTCTTAGCACATACCCGTACTTATAATTGTACTGATTAGCTTGCTCCTTTCCCCGGGATAGAATAATTATCAAAGTGTGAAGAAAGAGATCAAATACCAAGCTGAATCTCTGTGACAAATAGCTTGGCTTTTGTTACAATCAGAGCAGGGTAGATTCATTGCACTGGACCTGTAGCATGGAAATAATTCAATTTAAAATGTTACACAAATTAATATGACACAAGTTTCATTCATGGTTAAATATTTCAACAATCCAGCAAATGAAGAATCTGGATACAACGTGGGATTACAGCTTATTATTATCTTGCAACCTAGAAAACTTATGAAATGTCAGGACTTCGTATTGTCACAGATTAGACCAATGGTTCTAAACCTTTTCCTTTCCCCAACTCACATACCAATTTAAATAATCCCTTAGTAACCGCAGAGCACCTATGCCATTAGGTGCTCTGTGGTTAGTAAGGGATTACTTAAGGTGGTATGTGAGTGGAAAAAAAAAGGTTGAGAACCATTGGCTTAGAAAAAAAGCAACTGAATCAACTGAACAGTTACCAGACCTTCCGGGTCAATTTTCCAGACAGCGATGGTCTTTCACACAACTTTTTTTTTAAAAAGAGACAGTTTGTTCTGAAATTAATGCAGATGACATTAAGTGTCGATTTAGTAGTTTCTGTAAAATAGTACATCTCCCACCTTCACTGCTCAAAGATATGCCAAAGCACATCTTCCCAGTAGCAATAATTATGGTTACCAATCTCAGCAAATTGAATGCAAGCCCGCTCCTCTATCTCATTCAGAACGTGTCCTCCAGCTTTTACTATCACACAGCCAATGCGCTCATTTTCACCAGCACACAGTCTGCATGAGGCAATCCTGCGGTTAGACTTCTGTTGCAAAGGTCAGATGTGCATCTAAGTGGGAACATTGAAGGAAGCCAGCACAACCCTGAACTCGGCGGATTCACCTCGAGAATGAGCCCAGTGAGGAAAACAGATTACGTCTGTTGCAATGCAGAACGGCAATCGCACCAAGACTGAGACACAGAGCCATCATGGTCAGAGGAGACCAGGATTGTTTAAAAATGGCAGAAAGAAAATTGATGGACTCTTACTGCACTTGCAAGCAGTGTCACATTTCACAGTAATTCAATAAAATCTCAGCATGCTCAGAAAATATGCTGAGGTAGTTGTAATATCTTGGCACTTCTAAGGCCTGCTTCCTTCAGTGTATCTCTAAATGTAACTTTAATTCATGAAGCTTTAAAAAAAGGTCAAGAATTTGATCCCATTGATGTACAATGACATGACTGCATGGGTTTTGTACACACTAAAGATTCCCCGAGATGAAAAACTATAAAAATCAGTAGTGTAATTGCCTGATGATTTACAGCTGTATTTAAGATCAAACATCTTACGCAAAGTGGAGTGCCAATCCCCAATTAGTAAATGGCAAATGGTATTAGATGCAAAAGTATTTAAACGTGACCAAAATGTTTAAGAACAACTAAACTGCTTTAAAAATTTTGTTGGCATTGTCAGCTATCCCACATTTACAACCAAGAAAGGAAAAATGCCTAATCTTAAATTGGATGTTAAAAAGTATAATGTCGAGGTAGTTTCCCTGAAATGCCTTCTGGTATACGACTTGCACATTTCTGGAACCAATTCTCAAACTAACACCATGAATCATGAACCACGGATCTTGGCTTTTTTTGTGCTAGCCGCAGTTGCTATTTTGCCAGCACAAAATATGAAGTAATGATAAATCAAGAGTACGACAGCTACATTGTACAGACTGGTACGGTGCTGGGAGCTGCCACGGACAACACCCACAGGTTCTGCCAGATGTCTTTCCCGTATCCTGTGTTGTTAACTCTGTGTGACTCAATTTCACTTCATGATCACTTACGAAGCATCAGTGCGGTACCAAGAAGGTGAGGCTCCTTACAAATGCCATTTCTGACAAAGCTTAAAATCTGCCTCTAAACTATGAAACAGTGATCAAAGAATAGAACTTTATCGAAGTGCAGGATCCTCAGTCCTGCTGGATTCTTCCCCCCTGCCCCTCTTCTTGCATACATCCTACATATTCCCCAAGACATGGCATTCACTTACAGTCTTGACATAACATTAGAGTTTAAACAAGAACAGCAGGGCAATGTCAGAACGTGTCAGTGTTGTAGAGAGGCTGCCTTTATTCAAAGGACTAGAAATGCATCAAACAGATAATCTCCAATGGCACTCAGTACTCATTTCTAATGATCAAACCACCAAAATATATAAACAGTACACAAGGCTTTTAAAAAAAATCACTGAATTCTTGGCTTTAAAAAAATACCTGCTGCATATTTTAGGAGAGGGGGGTGAAATGGGACTGTTCATTCCAATCATTAATAACCCATTTCCATAAATCTTAATGTAGCAAATGCTTGTCAGATCCACACAACCGTTGGTAACGTGTTTATACGTTCTGGGCCCCATCTGTAAATTGGGTCAGCCAACAAAGCAAAAAGAGATGTAAAATATAACTAAGGGAGCACGCTCACAATAGTGGTCAGCGTAACACTGTTAGCAGGTTCAAATCCAGCACTGTCTGTAAGGAGCTTTTAACGTACGGGTTTCCTCCCACCCTTCAAAACGTACTAGGGTTGTAGGTTCATTGGGTGTAATTGGACAGCATGGGCTCATGGGCTGAAAGAGCCTATTACCGTGTTGTATGTCAAAATTAAAAGTTTTTTTTTAAGTTGGTACTGGGTTGTATATATCCTCAGATAACAATTACTTTCAAGCTAAATCACAGGACTTCAGTGCAATTATTTTTTTCTACTTTTTCAGTTGCAATTTGAGTCATTGAGTCAAATTTGTGGAAACGCCAAAAACAGTCCACACCTATCCAGCTCCCACCTTCCTCTCCTTGTTCCACGGTTTAAAGTAAAACATCTTTCCCAGTTTGTTTACTCAAATGATGTGAGCAGATAGAACACTACAGCACAGAAAACAGGCATTTTGGCCCTTCCAGTCTGTGCCAAAAACATCATACCACTAGTCCCATTGACCTGGACCCATTCCATAACCCTCCAGACCTCTCCCATCCATGCATCTATCCAGTTTATATTTAAAACTTCGGAGTGACCCCACTTTTACCACATCAGATATCAACTCGTTCCACACTTCCACAACTCCAAGTGAAAAGGTTCACCCTAATGTCCCCCCCCCCCCCAAACCTTTCCCCTAAAGCCATGTCCTATTTATTTCTCCTAATCTAAATGGGGAAAAAACCTACTCTATCCCTCTCAGAATTTTGTAATAGTATCAAATCTCCCCCACTTTCTTCTTCACTCCAGGGAATAAAGCCCTAACCTGTTTAATCTTTCCCTGTAACTCAACTCCCGAAGACCCAACAACATCCTAATAAATCTTCTCTGCACACTTTCAATCTTACTGATATCCTTCCTGTACTCCAAATATGGCCTCACTAATGTTTTGTACAACCTCACTGTAACATCCCAACTCCTGTACTCAATACTTTGACTTTGGAAGGCCAAGATGCAAAAAGCTTTCTTCACAACCCTGTCTACCAGTGGTGCCACTTTCAGGGAATGAATTCCCAGATCCCTTTGTTCCTCTGCAAACCTCATTGCCCTGTGCATGTCCTACCAATATGCAACAGTTCACACTTTTCTGCAATAAATTCCATCTGCCACTTTCTGGCCCATTTTTCCAGTTGGTCTAGATCCCTCTGCAAGCTTTGAAAGCCTTCATTCTTGCAATATCACTCATTTACACCTGTGGACATGTTCACAATTACTGCCCCATTCCTTGCCAATAATTCCACCTTACCTTTAATCTGTCATGGAAGGAAACACCCTCTCTATGTCTTCCTTAACTTGTAGCATCTGGTATTCACTGTGTGAGAACAGCACACTGGCCACTTCGACTGGGCAAAGAACACGCTTGATTTTATTTTCTCACACTAATGTGTTTGTCCTTCTGACCAAAATAAATTGAGAGGGCAAATTCATTTGAATATTTGTATACAAGATTATGAGAGCCTAAGGATGAACAACTAGTACATTTTTTTCCCCTCGGGTGATAATAGCATGTACCAGAGTACGTCGGTTTCAGGTGAGTGGAGGAAAGTTTAGGGGATATGTCAGAGGTAAGGTTTTTAAAACACAGAAGACTGGTGGGTGCCTGGAATGCAATGCTAGGGGCCGAGGTGGAGGCAGGTATAATCGGGACATTTACAAGACCCTTGGATGTAATAAAAAAAGAAGAGGGCTATGGATATGAGGTGGGAAATTGGTTAGATTGGCGTGGAATAGGCTTATGTAGGTCAGCACAACATCGTGGGTCAAAGGGCATTTAAACCTAAAATATTGTTGTGCTGTCATATTTATTCTTAAAAATAAAAACAAAATCCTTCCTACCTCAAACCTCTAATTTAAATTTTGACATGTAGCATGGTAGCAGATGCTACATGAACCCGTGCCATACCCAAATATACTACTTGGTCTCCAACCCCCATACACTTTGAAGGGTGGGAGGAAATGGATTCACCTGGAGGAAACCAATGCAGATGAGAGGAGAACGTACAAACCCCTTAAAGATCGTGCTGGATTCAAACTCTGTAACAGCGTTGCACTAAATGCTTCGTTAACCATGCCACCCCAATCTTTGTCATACAATAATTTTAGGAAACATGGAAAAAAGAGCAGGGAACAGAGTTAAAAAGGTGTAGATCAGAATAAGAATCAGAATTTATTGTCGTGAACATGTCACAAAATTCATTGCTTTGCTGCACAATTACAATGCAAATACTTATATAAGCCATATTACAAAATAAATAAAAATCGTGCAATCAAAAGAAAAAGACAAAGTAAAGTAGGATCATGGTTCATCATTCATTCAGGAATACGATGGCAGCGGGGAAGCTGTCCCTGTGCCACTGAGTTCTCATCTTCAGGCTCCTGAACCTTTTTCCTGATGGTAGCAAAGTGAAGAGGGCATGGCCCTAGGTGGTGGGGGTCTTCAAGGAGAGAGGCTATTTTCTTAAGACTCCACCTCATGTAGATGTCCTCGATGGAGTGAAGGCTGGTGCCAGTGATGTCGCAGGCCGAGTTAAGAACCCTTTGGAGTTTTTCTTTTGACCTGTGCATTGGCACCTCTGTACCAGGCAATGATGCAACCAGCCAGAATGCTCTCCATGTAGAAGTTTGAGAGTCTTCGGTGACATAGGGAATCTCCTCACAAAGTATAACCACTGACGAGCCTTCTTTGTGACTGCATCGACCTGGCTTGAGTTTAGTTGGAATTATGGAAGTTTCAAGGGGTTGAATAATCAAATTCTGTTCTTGTTTTCCCAAATGGTGTTGCAACACATGAGATTTTTCCTTTATAAATGTTGGGACTGAAAAGGTTGTTGTTTCTGAAACAATTTCACGTGTGGATCTTCGTCATTACAGCCTTTGATGTGTCACAGAATCAGCAATAGGCTAATATCTTCAGTTGCTATTCAAATAAGACCAAAAGTTGGTGAAAACTAATTTACACATTACTGTACAAAAGCAACTTTATTAAGAGATCCAAACCCAGCTTTGGAAGAAAGAGGACAAAGAATACATCTCTTTCGTCCCAATAACGGTGTCACCGAGGTTCCTTCCAGGAAGTGGGCAGAGAAGAAAACAAATTCCTAATAACTTAAACATATAGTTTTAAAGCAGCAACATTTTTTATTCTCTGGTTGCTAATTCTTGAGCAAGACCAGAAACTAAATGCACGTCAAAAAGGATGAGTCTGAAAGTTTCCAGTTACTGAATGGAATGAACACTTTAAAGAAAATATAGTTAGGAGGTCAGGTCATTGCAGGAGTTGGCAAGGTTTTATGTGATGGAGTCAGAGACCGGGAGTGTGGAAACATGGTCTTTGGCTCACTGTGACCGTAGCAACCATCTTACGCTGTTTGTTCATCTCACATTCCATTCAGCTCCTCGCAGGGCCTACCACACATGGAGGACAATTAATCATGTCTGAGTAACTAACCAGTCAACAGGTTTTTGGGAGGATACTGGGGCATCTGGGAGCCCACACAGTCACAGGGACATGTATGTGCCACACAGACAGCACCCAGCAATGGTATTAAGCCTTGGTCTCTGGTGCTACAAGGCAAGGCCTCTATTGGCTGTTCCACCCTTTGGAAAGCATTATTCGGATCAAATCACGAGAAATCAACAAAAAAAAACCGAAAACATTGCTCAGTTATCTGAAATTTTGCTTTTAATAAAGCAGTTTAATTCAAGGTCATTGCAAGTAAAATAAAAATTTTTAAAATAATTTGTCCAACTAAATTTATGTCCTTCTGCTGTGGATCAAAGCACATTCTGCCTGACCTACTTTCAGCATTTATGGAACGTTTACAGTTTAAGTGTTGATTTTCGCGTCCTCGCAGCCTGTAGGGTGAAGAAGGATGCCCCAAGCAGTTCCTAGAAAAGGTCTGAGTTATTGCTTGCCGTCAAATGCAGTAAGAGTCCACACAAAGTCTGAATGGGGTGTCGAATCTCTGCCACGTAGGACCGTCTTGCTCTGGCAAATCTACGCTGCACCATCTGAATGGGCCAACAGCTCAATTTCTTTCTGGAGCAGAGAGATGCCAAATGGCAGTGAATCGGCACGCTTATGGGGATCAGCGAGTTATCATTCATGCGCAGAATCCTACTTTCATTGGACACAGTTGCCTCCAGGAACAACTAGATGCTGCATGTTGACAGCTGGTCAAGTTTATTGACATCTGATTGTTCAAGAACAACTCAATGAAACAGTGTCCTCCAATCCTTGGTGCAAAACATACAGACACACAACCAGACATAACACACATACAGACAAACAATACATATGCAGGCCAAGTATTCATACATATAAATAAATAGATAGATATTGTTTCATGAATACGAGAGTCTCAGATGGTTAGTGCGAGCAGTTCCTTTGATCATTTAGCATTCTCTATGCTCATGGGAAGCTGTTCCTCAGCATGGAGGTCCTGGTTCTGATACTCCTGTGTCTTTTTCCTGATGGGAGCCGCTGAAAGATGCTGTGTACAGGGTGGATGGGATCCTCAATGATTTTGCACACCCTCTTCAGACAACGACCCTGATAGATTACTTCATGGTGGGGGGAAGGGAAGAGGAAGACTCCAGTGATCTTTTCTGCCACTCTTATGGTCCAGTGGATTGACCTCCAATACATTTCTCTGCAGCTAGGGTGCTCTCAAGAGAACTCCTATAGAAGGTTGACATAATGGTGGCCGGTAGCCTTGCTTGCTTCAGTCTTCTCAGGAAGTGCACTCTCTGTTGTGCCTTCCTGACAAGTGAGGAGATATTGAGTGTCCATGATAGAGCATACCACAAAGGCTAGTGGTTCTGCCTAGCTCAGTGGCAGACAGCTGTCCTAGAGGAGGACAGGTGTGAAATCTTCCATCAACATAAACCATGGATACATGCCCGCCCCTCACAGGTCCCTACTATGACCGAGGAGTGAAGGCAGGAGGGATGAGGCTCCGGAATCAAACTCTACCATCGACATGAAATTTGATTCAGTCGTCAAACTGCCCAACCCCTCGCTATCAAGCCTGTTTCCACAGGTCGTCCTCTGCCTGTTTGTGCACTTATTTTCCTGTTTAAATTCATCCCACTTTCTTGTTTGAAATTTCTGCTCCAAAACAAGTGCATCCAAAAAAATAATAATAACGCTGTTGCTCACAGTATTGTCCTTCTGGCTATTCCTCATTTGAATGATGCCTTTCCTCAGAGGGTTATTGGTGCATGTCAGCTGCTCTTTTAATTGTGGAACTTGTTGACACTGATGTCATGCAGGTCTACCAGTGATTGATCTGAGCAGGTCACCTCTCTCCTCATGTCACTTCCCCCTCATGCTGTGTGCCCTCCAGTTGCCACGGCAACGTCTGGTGGAAGATGAGAGAATATGATGGAATTTGCTTACAGAAGTACAAAAACCTACAATTTTCCCTTGCTGAACTGGCCCCATCTTGGACAGGTGGCGAGTTGAACTTCGTGATGAGAGACAGCAGTGGTGTAGACTGAGGGGCAGGGCAGTGGAGAAGCATTGTCCATTGGTCAGATAATTTTGCTGGGTTCAGCAGCGAATTTGTATCAGCAATTCAAACCAACTCCTGAATGATCCAAAACACAGAAATGCTGGAGGAACTCAGCTGACGTCTTAGCAGACATAGATGATAATGATATTTTGCCGAAATTTTGGGCTGATGTATGGCCTTGAAGGGCTCAGGCCTGAAATGTCAGTAATATATCTTTACCTCCTTTGCACTCTGCAAGACTGGCTGAGTTAATTTTTAAATTTAAATTTAGGCACAGAGCGCTGTTACAGGCCATTTTTGCCCACGAGACCAGGCCGCCCAATTTACACCCAATCGACCTTCAACCCCATACGGTGGGAGGAAACCAGAGCCCCCAGGGAAAACCCATGCAGTCATGTGGAGAACCTACAAACTCCTTACAGATTTGAACCCTGGTCCCAATCGTCGGTGGCTGTAAAGGCGTTGTGCTCACCGCTACACCAACCGTGGACTACTGATTGCAGCTAATCATGGCCCGATTGATGCACGTACACCACGCTGCAGCTTGTTAGAAGTGGTGGTGAAAGAGATTAGAGAGGCAGTTAAGGGGAGAAGGAAAAAAATAACCTCCATTGATTCACAGATTTAAATGCTGAAAATTTAGTGGAGGATGGCCACTTGTTGATGTGTGTGCAAGTATGGTTTTTAAAAAATCACATAATCCATTATCCAGGTATGTCCCCCACTGGTTCAGCATTTAGCTTATCAGGTGATGCAGGATTCCAATGGCCCCTTTCAACTCACTGGGTTCATCTTAGAGAAATTATAATATTGTGTAACAGAAAAAGTGAATTTAAAAACATTTTGGGATATTTATAGGAATAGTATTCAATAATACAGATATTTATAGGAATAGTATTCAATAATACAGAACCCAAATCCCAAGCATGCTGGACTAGTGTTTTACTGTCGTTATGTGAACAATTCGTCTGATTAAGAATCGGGGTGGGCAACCTTTTAATTTAGACATACAGCACTGTACCAGGCCATTTCGGCCTGTGAATACATGCTGCCATTTCAGCCCACAAGCACATGTGCCTCTGGTCTGTTACCGTGCTGCATGCCAAAATTAAAATTTAAAGGTTGCCCACCCCTGGAGGTCATACTGACATCATATTTTAGAAATTCCTTGTAGAAAAAGAACAAACATCTTTGTTTGAAACAGTGTCCTGCAGCATATCGGAATAGAATTCTTCTGGAAGTTAGAAAACTTCCCAGATATTAATAGGGAGACAAATTAATGGGAAAAATGCAACACACAACCCTTTGAGATAGTGGAGAACTAAATTCAACAATTAAAAAGATATTGACAAATTTTACTCAGTTTTCCTTTGAAAGATTTTAGGGACAGTTTACTACATTAAAACATACAGTAAAATTTTAGTCTGTTATTGAGCAGTGGGCTTGCCTTGTTTGAGGAATTTGTGTCGTGAGATCATGGCAGATGTGGAGTCACAAACCCTTAATGACTGTTTGGTTTACACTGAATTAAATCCTTACAAGAAGGGTCAAGGCAGTCCCAAATTGCTGCATGACCTTGGGTGTACTTTGTGCACAGCTGCTACAGACCTTATTCATGCAACAGCTTTGTTGCTGCCACAAATTTGGTAATGTCTCCAGATTTACCCTCAAGACAGGAAGCACTTACCAGCCAAGGCAGAGTTTGGGGAACACCTGGAAGGAGCTCAGAGCAGGAGGAATCTCTTCGCATCAAATTGCTCAAGGCCAAATCTCTTTGATGTCCACTTTACTTCATGCTCTGTACCTACATCTTACAGTGGCAATGACAACATGTGTCTAGTGAGGCACATCTGGTTGTTTGACCCTTCAACACAATTGACGGTGAAGCATCTCTTCAGCAGTCATAGGCAGCGTAGTCAGGAGTAACAAATCCATTTGACTGCAGGGCAAATAGTGGCAATGCAAATGGAAACAACGTATTCTACAGAAGGATAACAGTACACAACATGGAAAATGTGGAAAGTTGAACAAAGTGATAGACGGTGATGATCATTGCAGCTTTACATTCTGAATAATAATTGTTAATCATGATTTTGGCATGCTAACATTGATATTTCACACATAAATATTTTATAGTTTCCATTACAACCAACAACCTGTAAGCATGAGCCTTCATGCGTACTGAGAGGCAACTTGACAGATACGTTGTTACGTGTGGTGCACTATCGAGCAAAAAACAAAAGCAGGTATAAAACAAAGTCTGTTCAACAGGCTTTATTCCACATAAACTTCCACAGAGCTGGATGCGAGAGTTGGCTGTGCTGGCTCTGAGACTGACCTCGAGGGTGGTTCGCAGCCGACTGGGGTGGGGCTTGGTCCATTCAGGTCGGCTGATTGACACCTGGCCAGGTGTTGCCTTGTCCTCCAGTGCTCTTCTGCAGGTTGCCCCCTGCAGTAGGCAAATGATGCTTCACCACAATTGGTGCTAACTTTAAGGATTTCCTGTATTACAATTGTGAACACATTTCAAAACTATTTTTTTTCCTGGTTGTAAAAGAACTCACAAGTGGCAACATCGGACTCTTGAGAAGCAGCACATAACATACAATTGACAATTTTTTTTTACAAAAGATTGGAGGTGTTGTGGACAGTGAGGATGGTTTTCAAAGCTTGCAGAGGGTTCTGGACCAGTTGGATAGATAGGCTGAAAAATGGCAGATGGAATTCAATGCAGACAAGTGTGAGGTGTTGCATTTTGGAAGATCAAACCAAAAAGGGATGTACATGGTAAATGGTAGGGCACAGAGAAGTGCAGTAGAACAGAGGGATCTGGACATACAGATACATAGTTCTCTCAAAGTGGTGTCACAGGTAAATATGGTTGTAAAGAGAGGTTTTGTCATATTGGCCTTCATAAATCATTGAGTACAGGAATTGAGATTTTATGGTAAAGTTGTATAAGGCATTGGAGAGGCCAAATATGGAGCTCATTAAGTGCAGTTTTGGTCACGTAACTACTGTATAGATATCAATAAAATTGAAAGAATGCAGAGAAAATTTGCTGGGAGGTTGTCGGACTTCAGGAACTGAGTTACAAGGAAAGGCTAAACAGGTTAGGACATTTTTTCCCTGGAGCGTTGAAGGGGAGAATAGATAGAGATATTTAAAATTATGAGCGGTTATAGACTGAAAATGTAGGTAGGCTTTTACCATTGAGGATAGGTGAGATACAAACCAGTGGGCATGGGTTAAGGGGTAAAAGAGGAAGAGCTTGGGGGGAAACTTCTTCACACAGAGTGGTGGGAGTGTGGAACAAGCTGCCAGCTGAAATGGTGAATGCGGGCTCAATTTTAACATTGAAGAAGAATTTGGACAGGCTTAAGAGTATAAAAGCACATCAGAGGCAGTTTTGAAGGCAGTTCTTTCCAGCAGCCACCAGGCTTCTGAATAAACCCTGCAAAAGTGCAATCATTCTGCACTTGCTTGGTGTTAATTAATCTTCCTTTCAACATAATCCTATATTCTGTAAATTGTATTCTTTACACGCATTTATGAATTTTAGAGAGAACCCGTCAGCCTGCTTCTCTCTGTTCTAGGTATTTTGTGCAAATAAACTAAATGTTAATTCATTGCCCACATGTGAAAAAGATATATAATCATATAACCATATAACCACTTACAGCACAGAACAGGCCAGTTCGGCCCTACTAGTCCATGCCGTAACAAATCCCCACCCTCCTAGTCCCACTGACCAGCACCCGGTCCATACCCCTCCAGTCCTCTCCTATCCATATAACTATCCAGTCTTTCCTTAAATGTAACCAATGATCCCACCTCAACCACATCTGCCGGAAGTTATTCCACATCCCTACCACACTTTGCGTAAAGAAATTTCCCCTCATGTTCCCCTTATAATTTTCCCCCTTCAATCTTAAACCATGCCCTCTAGCTTGAATCTCACCCACTCTTTATTGAAAAAGCCTATCCACGTTTACTCTGTCTGTCCCTTTTAAAATCTTAAACACTTCTATCGTCCCCCTCTCAATCTTCTATGCTCCAGAGAAAAAAGCCCTAGTCTGCACAACCTTTCCCTGTAACTTTCCCTGTGACATTTCCACAACTTTCCCTGTAATTTTCCCACAACCTGTCCGACGTCATACAAAATCTCCACAAACTCTTGAGGAAGTCAAGGCACTGACATGCTTTCTTCATGATACCATTATTGTGTTGGCTCCAGGAAATATCCTCTGAGATAGAAAGAACTTAAACTTGCCTACCTATCCACATCCTTCAGTAATCACTGGATCGTACACCTCTGGTTTTCTCTTTCTGAAGTCAACAATCAGCTCCTTGGTTTTGGTGACATTGAGTGCAAGGTTGATGTTGGTGGACCATCCAGTGAAGTTTTCAGTCACCTACCTCATCACCCTTTTTTACACAGGCCTACAACCCAACATCAACAAATTTGTAGATGGTGTTATTGTCGTACAGAGACATACAGTTATAGGTGCAACGTGAGTAGAGCAGGGGGCCAAGAGCGCAACCCTATGGTGCTCCAGTACTGATGGAGATTGTGGAAAAGGTGTTAGAACCATAGAAAATTACAGGAAAGAAACAGGCCTCTTCAGTCCTTCTAGTCTGTGCCAGCCCACTGACCAGTTCCCATACCGCTCCCATCCATGTACCTGTCCAAATTCTTCTTAAATGTTAACAATGAGCCCGCATTCACCACTTCAGCTGTTCTGACCAATCCTTCCTGATTGTAATTCTGGAACCTTGTTGCCACCTTTGGAGACACCCAATGCCAGTGGCACTCACTTGTAGAGAGGAATATCAAAAAACTAAATTATCCATCTACAGATTATTTCCTATGTATAGTTTTGGATGAATTACTTGCAATGTGGAGCAACAGATGTTACCTTTCCCTGCATCTCAGAAAAAGGGCTTCTACAAGATGAACACAAAAATACAAAAACATTGTGGCAATATTCACTAATTACTGAAAAATGCACAATGTCTGATAACTCCATCACAACTAAATAATTTGTATGGAATTTAGAGGGAATAACCTCTTCAAATATTTCCCTCCACAAACTTTATGCCTGCTGTTAAGATGGCTTGATTCCTTTAATCTTCCTCAGTTGCCACAAGGAGAATACAATGGCTTTCTCAGATTTTACCATGGACAGAAATACTTGTTAGATTCCTTTGAACAATTCTTGCAATACAACGAAAAGCTCAAAGAACACAAATTTCAGATAAAGCTGTTTAACTGCTCTTGTTGATTTAAACTTTCTTTGGAGGGGATGGATTGAATTTTCTCCAAATTTAAAAACATAAGACCTCAAGCAGAAATAGGCTATTCAACCCACTGAGTCTGCCCCACCATTTAATCATGAACTAATCCATTTTCCCATTGAGCCCCATTACCTCACAACCTTTGGTGTCCTGGCTAATAAAGAACCTGACAACCTCTGTCTGAAATATACCCAATGACCTGGCCTCCACAATCACCTATGGCAGCAAATTCCAGAGATTTACCGCCTTCTGGCCGAAGGAATTCCTCTGTTCTAAGCAGACTCCCTTCAATCCTGTAGTTGTGCCCTCTTGTCCTAGACTCTCCCTCGATGGGAAATAACCTTTCTACATCTTTGTCCATGCCTTGAAGTGGACCTCAGGACAGTATCAAATTAGGTGCAATGATGCAAAATTTGTGTGAAGTCTTTCAAAGTTTAATTAGTCTTATTGCACAAGGTTTTTTTTCGTTGCTGTTTTTGAGGCTTGGCTTAATATTTAATCAAAAGTAGCTGTTCTGGTTAAAATGCAAAACGAAAGTATTTTCTGAAAACAAACAACTGTTAAGACCACTTATTAAAATGGAATAAACCCTTCCATTTCAAAATGATGTCGTTTATTTAAAGAAATAAAAATTCAATGTTAAATGCTTTCAGTGTTGTGATCTATAGGCAAAAACATTCACACAGTTTGATTACAGCATCATGAACCAGTACCTATTTATTAATTCAGCCACAGTTGTTAACATTTTCATTGGTTGACGTCCTCAAAGAAATTGCAAGTTCAAGGGAACATGTACTTAAGGGCCAAGCGTCAACTGTTCCCTTCATTTCGTTCCTACACGTTCAGAGTTGTGTACATGGATCTTTATTACCAGACACCCTCCTTATAATTGGTTTCCTCTAGGAATTGGGCAAAACCTTTAAAAAGCCATAATTTTCCTGTATCTGTAAATCATTTTAGTTACAAATAAATCCAATTAAATAAAGCCCATTGGAGAATTTTCCATTCATCTTCTTATGAAGAAGGCATATACAGGTTTGATTGAGGGGACACACCCTTTTGAAGAGTGGAGAATTTTTTTTTCCTCTACAGACTTCAAATGGAAGTACACTGTGAGCAATTTGGGATGGTAGCAACTGTTGCTCTTGCCTCAAAGCTCCCTCCCCCCACCCCATCCATGAACAACACATAACCCATGCTGGTACAGTACAGAAGACCACAAAACGATGCAAGAAACTGTGATTAATCAATGGCTCGGTGTTCCGACTTCAAAACCTGCACACTATTCCCAAAATATTCTCTGCCAAACTGCCTTTAATTAAATCCACCTTTCTCAAAAGATGAACAAATCATGTAATGGAAAAAAAGAGAATGGCCAGATAGCTTGTGATGACTTAACTTGTCACGATGATCTCACATTTCCCATTAGGAAACATTAAAGAATGGTACAATTCCCTCCCAGATACTTTCTCACTATGTTGGATTATAACAAGCTCAAGAGCTGATCCCCGATCAGTTGGGTTAATCTCCCATTGTACTTCAACATGTTGACAAACCGTTCAGTTTTCGAAAACCTAACCAAGTCTCAGCCATCCATTACCTGGCGATAGCTGACAGTGTCCCTTGAGCTGAAGATAACCATGATTCCTTAAATTACATTGAACCTTTATTGGCCATGGAACCTTTCACAATTCTCACCCGATGCATCTTATTCCATCCACTGAGAGAGATCCACTGGTCCTCATGAGTCAAAGCACAGGCTCAGGGCTTTTGTGCTTCTTGTGCAGACATGAAAACACAAGTTAAATTTCATAGATTGTGAAAGCGATGCTACTCTTGAATACTTTAGCAGGTCTTATTCTTAAGAACACTGCATAACAAAGTGTTCTAAAATTAAGATAGAAATATTCTGGAAATTTAAAATGCAGCCCAACATATGTAATATGCCCATTAATCTTCATAGCACACACATGTAAACTGAGTAACGGAAAGCATCTTATATATGCACAATACAGATGCATAATATTCTGAAAAAGAGAGATAAAGAGAGTTAAAGGAAAACTACACTGAGAGAGGAGCCATTTTCTCCCAATAGACAATAAATGAAGACCTTGTGCTCTCCGTTAGTTGGACACAGAGGATTCATGGTTCTACTTAAAATGGAGTTATTGCCAGTCAATATTTACATCCCAATCAACATCACTATAAACACATACTGCGATCTGTATCATATTGCTGGGAGTGAGACCTCGCAGACTGGCTGCCACATTTCTTCTATCACAGCAACCAGTTCAATAATTTCTGATGTGCTAACTGCTTTCAGCTCTTTTTAGGTTGTCAACTACATTCTGGTATATATCAGAATCAGAATTTACTGTTATGAACTTCGTGGCTTTTCGGCGGAAACTTTGATATAAACAACCGCACAAAGTAAATAAAAATAGTGCAAGAAAAAGTCAAAGTGAGGCAGTGTCTGTGGTTCACTGTTCCTTCAGGAATCTGATGGCAGAGGGGGAAGAAGCTGTCCTTGTGCCACTGAGTGCTCGTCTTCAGGCTCCTGTATCCTTCCCCCCACCCCCCCCCCTCCACCATCTGATGATGGCAGAATGAAGAAGCCATGGCCTAAGGGGTGGGTTTTTTTGAGGAGAGAGGTTGCTGTTTTTTTAAGAAAAGACACAGCCTCATGTAAATGTGAAGACTGGTATCTGTGATGTCAGAGGCCAAATGAACACCCTCTGGAGTTTTTCTTTTCTGGTCCTGAGCATTGGCACTTACGTACCAAACAGTGATGCAACTGGCCGGAATGCTCTCCATGGTGCACCTGTAGAAGACTGAGAGTCTTCAGTGACGTACTGAATCTCCTCAAGCACCTAAGTATTGGCGCTGGGAAGCCTTCTTGGTGATTTGCATATTTGCTAATCAGCTCAACATCCCATAAAGGAAAATAAAACATTGCAGCTCATTCTTGCATCAGTAATTTCTTGCTATTGTTTGTTAAACTATATTTGTCTTTTGATACCTCATTTGATTCTAATGCACTCTACTCATTTACTGCTACCCTCTCAATCCCAGAATCTAGTTAGTTACCTTTCACACCACCAATCCTTGTGGGTAAACTGGCTAATTTAACAGATCCATTCCCGGTAATCATGCGGTGTGAAACATCCTAATTTGGCAGGGTGAGTTATATTCAACATGGTTCTGACACTTCGTGGATCTTCTCCTTGCCTTTTTCTTCACTGATATTACTGTTTTATTCATACCTGACTTGCACATCTTCACTCAGTGGTTTGCTTTACCACAGGCTCTACCTTCAGAACTGTATGTGGGGCATTTGTTTCAGTCATCGAAGGGGTGTTGTCTGCCGCACTTCCTGCAGGACCTGGGGGTTTGCACTTTTCAGATTGCGTTCACTTTGCTGTTCCTTCTCTTCGCTGTGGGTGGGTCGGCAAAAGTTAGGGATTTTATTTGTGTCCTCATAACTTCGAAGGCTCTGGCTGTGTCTATAGCTTTGGCCAGCTTCAAGCTATCCTTCCCGAGAAGAGACGTGCACTTTGGGATGGGCATACCCCCATATTAGTTGAACCTTTCCTCTATATCCTTAAATCTGTATTTTCCAGCAACAATTTTTAGTCTAATGAAGAAGTTACCAAGAGTTTCATCTGTCTCTTGCATTAAGCCTTGAAATTCATAGTGTTTAATTCTATGATTAGACCTGGGTTGAAGGAGAGAAGCAAACTTTGCCAATATCTGCTCAGGATCATTTTTCACCACCTCTGTAAACTCCCAGATATTAAACAAGTCAAGGCCTCGCTCCCTTGTCCAGAGAAGTAAATAACTGACCTTCTCTCCTTTTATATATTTTTTAAAAATAGCTTTTGAACATTAAATTGCACCTCTACTGAAACTTTTTAAATGATTCAACAATGTCTTCAGCTTCCCGGTCCAGCACTGGGTGAAATGCTGTTGCTCCAGCCACTTTTTTCCCCCCACTAATGTCGTTTCACTTCTTCCCCTTCATATTCTAGAGGCTCACAATCAATTGTATGACTTTATTCTTGTTCTCTTATACCATTGCCACCATGTTCTGCCTCTGTGTTATTTGGGAGGCTTCTTCAATAACTTAGAGAGGCGAGATTCAAATAACAGAAGAGACTTTACTTATTCCTGCCTTCCACCATCTCAGGAAACTGTATATATACACCCTACAGTGGTGCATTACAGTTTCTACAGTGAGAAAGGTGTATTCTTACGTGGTTACAAAATAATTCATATTACCTTGACTATATAACAGCTAAGCTATGATGTTCAACATCTCCCAATAGGACTGTATTAATTCCTACTACCCCGCTCTCTTCCAACAACCCCGTGTCAGCCCTCGCTCTCTCCCAACAACCCCGTGTCAGCCCCCACCCTGATCCCACAGCCCTGTGTCAGCCCCCATCCTGATCCCATGGCCCCGTGTCAGCCCCCACCCTGATCCCACGGCCCCGTGTCAGCCCCCACCCTGATCCCACAACCTCATGTCAGCCCCCACCCTGATCCCACAGCCCTGTGTCAGCCCCCATCCTGATCCCACGGCTCCTTGTCAGCCCCCACCCTGATCCCACAGCCCCGTGTCAGCCCCCACCCTGATCCCACAACCTCGTGTCAGCCCCCACCCTGATCCCACAACCTCGTGTCAGCCCCCATCCTGATCCCACGGCCCCGTGTCAGCCCCCACCCTGATCCCACAACCTCGTGTCAGCCCTCACCCTGATCCCACAACCTCGTGTCAGCCCCCATCCTGATCCCACGGCCCCGTGTCAGCCCCCACCCTGATCCCACAACCTCGTGTCAGCCCCCACCCTGATCCCACAGCCCTGTGTCAGCCCCCATCCTGATCCCACGGCCCCGTGTCAGCCCCCACCCTGATCCCACAGCTCTTTTGGACGTTATATGATGGGGTTAAGGTCTGGCATGCCCATCATTAGTGGAGGACTACCTGAACTCTAGTCACAATCTTTACATTTCAAGAAATGCTTTTGTTACATACTTATTAATGATTGTGAGGTTTTTCAGTTGGTTGTTTTTCCAGACTCTTTTGTGTGTAGTCCACGCTGCTGAAGATCCAGCTGCGCTGGATGGGTCACGTCTATAGAATGGAGGACCATCGCCTTCCCAAGATCGTATTATATGGCGAGCTCTCCACTGGCCACCGTGACAGAGGTGCACCAAAGAAAAGGTACAAGGACTGCCTAAAGAAATCTCTTGGTGCCTGCCACATTGACCACCGCCAGTGGGCTGATAACGCCTCAAACCGTGCATCTTGGCGCCTCACAGTTTGGCGGGCAGCAGCCTCCTTTGAAGAAGACCGCAGAGCCCACCTCACTGACAAAAGGCAAAGGAGGAAAAACCCAACACCCAACCCCAACCAACCAATTTTCCCTTGCAACCGCTGCAATCGTGTCTGCCTGTCCCGCATCGGACTGGTCAGCCACAAACGAGCCTGCAGCTGACGTGGACTTTTTACCCCCTCCATAAATCTTCGTCCGCGAAGCCAAGCCAAAGAAGAAATTAATGATTGATTTGGATTGTTAATCACTCCATTTCTAGTGAAATTCAGATGGTTCACATCAACAGCAATCTTGTGCCCCATTAAAAGGCACAACCAAGACAAGGATGAATAATCTGTAATGTCACATTAAACATTTTTGAACAGTTATGCAGACAAAATGTTAGGACAAGAGGACAGCTTCAGGAGTGAAGGGTGTCTGCTTACAACAGAGATGCAGAGGAATTTCTTTAGCCAGAGGGCAGTAAATCTGTGGAATGTGCTGCCACAGGTGGTTGTGGAGGCCAGGTCATTGAGTGTATTGAAGGCAGAGACTTGTGGCTTCTTTTGCCAAGGCATACAAGGTTATAGGAAGAAGGCCGGGCAGTGGGGAAAGTAGTGAATGGCGGGGAAGACTTCAATGGCCTATTTCTGTTCCTACGGTGCTATCAGGGGAAGACAAAAAAAAGAACTTTCCAACTCAAGTACAAAATTGTTCTATTGCTCATCTCCCAAGCACATTGTTCACATTAGTGATGGGAATACTTGCATTTAACAGGGATCCACTTTCCTGAATGTGTTTGAGTTTTTAAGATAAACTATAATTGACAGAGTGATTTCAGAGCTCCTAGAATGTCTGCACTCCCCCTTAGCACAACATCGTCATCACAGTCAATGCACAAAGATGGGTTTATGCATTGCCTTGACAACACTTCGAATCTTTCAGTTTATTTTCGAAATCCCGCAACTCTGAACGCAGCAGGGTTGTAATGTGAGAATCTGTGTAACGCCTTCACCCATTAATGAGACAATGCCCTGGCCATTAATGTCAAAGACACTTTGCGCTGCAGTTTGAGAACCAATAAATAAATGACACAGCAGGGAAAATTGGGCCACCAAGATTCGGATAGAGAGAGCCAGTTACCATGCCTTTTTAAGCAGATTGAAGGATCGGTGAAATCAGCACCAAAAATAAAGAAATTGCAGCAAGTGATTTCAATTTGAATTCAGACTCTGGAGAAGTAAGAAAATACGAGTCTTCTGGCACTGTGATTGAAGTAAAAACACGATGGTGCATCAACTCAGCAGGTCAACAGCATACTTTATAGAGCACAGTATCCCCTACTTACGATGGTTCAATGCAAGATTTTTTCCAACTTATGATGGTGCGATACGCATTCTAATAAAAAGTCCTGTATGTAGTCACTTGGCACTGCAGTTTCACAATTCGCCGCATATTGGTGTGACTGCCGTTATTGGCTATCGCACAATAGCTGATGGATGGTTTGGTTGGTGCTAAATTTTATGTTTATAATTGCTTTTTCCTGCCCCCCACCCCCCGTATGAAATAAAAGGTATTCAACATTTACTGTAATTATAAAATAGGCTTTGTTTTAGATAAATTTGTCCAGCTGTAGTCTATGGTAAAGTGGTCTGAGTACATTTAAGGAAGGCTATCCAAGGTTGGGCTAGTCTAAATGGAACCAAAATTCTTTCAATATTCAATAAATTCCATGAGATATTCAAACTATTATATAATAGGCTATTTGCCCAGCTGTAGGCTATGATAAGTGAGCACATTTAAGGGAGGCTAGACTATCATGTTCAGGAGGCACAGTTTTCTTTTTCAACTTACGATGGGTTTATTGAATGCAAGTCAAGGAGCTTCTGTACCTAGCCAATAATTCAGGCTTGAGCCCTGCATCAGGGCTTCCCGCAGGCAGTGAGAATGTTGAACGACCAAAGGAACTGCTCACATTAACCATCCGTGACTCTCATATTCATGAAACAATATTTATTTCTACATACGAATAAGCGTCCTGCATGTGTATCACTTGTCTGTAGGTGCATTATATCTGGTTGTGGGTCCGTGTTCTGCACCAAAGATTGGAGAACACTTTCATTGGATTGTACGATCAGATGTCAATAAACTTGACGACTGTAAAAGTCTGCAAAAATTTCTTTGAGGGATGCCAACGATGAAGTTTTCCTATGCTCTCATACCTTGATGAAGGGCTCAAGACCCAAACTTTGGTTATGTGTCTTTATCCCTCCTATAGAACATACACTGTTTGACCTGCTGAGTTTCTCCGGCATTACCTTTTCAACCTGAAGGAAAAGGTCCAGGGACTGAAATGAAGGTTGGAATTGGTCTGCAGAAAAAAAAGTTTTGATTTAATTTTAATATTTTTAAAACACCAACCACTGAAAGGTTGAGACTCCATTAATTTCCGACGTTTGAGGATTTCCAGGCTGAAATATTTAAAAAAGGGCACATTTCACCCAGACACCAGCCCGCTCACAGGATACTGAGCTTGCAACGGGTGAACAACACAACAAAAAGCACTAATTTTAAAATGCATCTTGCTGCAAAGCAAAAGTCTAAATTCAGCGGATAAATGTATTAGAATATAAAGGCTGCCATTGGGAATGATGCATCTGGTTAACACGAATCTGGGGGCGCAATCATTTTTCGCTGAAGCGAATCTGTACAACGTTAGGTTCAACTACAACAAGACAAAATGACTTGATCCAGTGTGTAAAAGTAGATGACAATTTTCTTGTTTATTTTCATTGTGTGATGACATGGTTTAATGGTGTTATCATACATGTTGAATTTTTTATGGGTTTGGAGGGGGGTGGGAAGTGGGGAAAAAAGGGGAGAAAATGCCACTGTGTGTATTTAAGAGGGAAATGTTTGTATGTATTTTGGTTGATATGGTTCACAGAGTGAAAAATAAAAAAAATTAAAAACAAGACAGTCTGCAGTGGCTGGGGTCGGGCACAATGCATGAAGTTCAGAAGTAAAGGATAAGGTACTTGGACTCTGTGGTCCAAGGCAAAATAGGAAGGCGCCTGAATTAAACTAAAAGCGCAGATGGGGCGATCAGCTGTGAGGCCGAGACTCGGACCCTAATGCAAGTGTTCCTCAACACCTGCTTTAGCGGCACACAGCCCAGGACAGGCCAGCAGCTGACGAGGCCACAACCATCTGTACCGCCGCCGTCCCCCCCCACCTTACAGTTCCTCCCACCTTACAGTCTCCCCCCCACAACACCTTACTGTCCCCCCCACAACACCTTACAGTCTCCCCCCCCACAACACCTTGGTCTCTCCCCCCCCACAACACCTTACAGTCTCTCCCCCCCACAACACCTTACAGTCCCCCCCTCAACACCTTACAGTCCCCCCCCTCAACACCTTACAGTCACCCCCTTCAACACCTTACAGGTAGGTGTGCATTAAAACCACACACTCCAAGCTGCCTGAGATGGGGTCGTTTAACTTGAACTCTGTTCAGTGGAACCGTGAATTGGCTTGCCAGGATTTTCTCGGGACGTGTTTGCTCTGCCATGAATTTCCACCCCTGGCCTCTGCGGATTGCCCCAGGACAGAAGGAAAAGACAGGAAGATGTTTAAAAAATAACTGAGATCTCTGCCATGCCGCTCGACTGTCACACAAGAACTGCGGGGAGACAGGATTTGCAAAAGTGATGAAAACACATGGCAACTGACCGCCAGCATCTTCAGGGACTGAGCGCCAGCGACCCCCGGACTCTCCACCACCAGCGGGCAACTTGTCCCGGTTCCCCAGCTGAAACACTTCCCTTGCAAATGCTTGTACACTTTGTAAATTGGTTTTCGAGTTTCTTTTTTAAAATCCACCGTAAGTTTTTTTAAAACAATGCGCCTACCCCCAAAACACCCCAGCCCTTCAACCCAAAAAGCCACAATGGACCATTTTCTGTCCCTGAATAGTCAGTGCCCTTTATTGTGCGAGGAAATGAATGGGAACTATCTCCACCTGCTTTAAGTTCATGGCTGTTTACTAATGTAGAAGTAAGTGGGTGAAGTAAGTGGGTGAAGTAAAAACACAACACTGGAGAAAGTCAGCAGGTTAGTGACCTTTAAACAAGCAAAGATAGATACACAACTCGATACGTCGGTTATGTATCTTGACTTTTGTTATCCAAAGGACACTGACCTGCTGAGTTTCTCCAGCATTGTACTTTTTTTACTATATCTAGACTTCAGTTACCTACATTCCCGATTTGTTTCTTTGGTTAGGAGCTGAAGTCCTATTTGGTGTTGTGGGGTGGGGTGGGGAGGGAGACTGTAAGGTGTTGTAGGGGGAGGGAGACTTCACAATCTCTGAGGACCCCATCCACCTGCACTCAGCATCTTTCACCTTCACCCGCCGGGCTGAGGAACGGCTTCTTCCTGCGGACAGTGAGATACTGAACGACCAAAGGAACTGCTACCTCTAACCTTACTTGTCCTGCATATGTATTGTTTGCCCCGGTGTGTGTTATATCTGGTTGTGTGTCTGCATGAGGATCAGAGAACGCTGTTTTCAATACAATACTCTAAGTGTGATCTCACCAGAGATCTGTAGAGCTGCAACATGATTAATCGACTCCTGAACTCCCAATGAAACCCAACAGGTCATAAGCCTTCTTAACTATTCCATCAAATTATGCGGCAACCTTGAGAGATGTATAGATTTGGACCCCAAGGTTCCTCTGTTCCTCTACGCTGTTAAGTATCCGACCATTAACCCTGTACTCAGTTCTAGTTTGAGTTTCCAAAATGCATCACCTCCCACTGCGCAGAACACGGCACTTGTGCAATCAGATGACAATAAACTTGATTTGAACACAGTCAGCATAAGGCTTGGCCTGATGTTCCAGTACAGAGGTGTCACATTGTCAGAGCTCCTCTCTCTCTCACTCTCTCTCTGATATTGAGTTAGGAGCTTATCGATCCTTTCACAAGCACTCTATTTTTCTCTCTGCCTGATTTCCTGGCCAATATTTCTCACACATCTGACAGATTACCTGGTAATTATCACATTGTGTGATCAATGTGTACTTAATTAGGTGGCAGCGTTTCCTTCATTACATTCGCCTCTGCACATTAAATGCCTGAACATCAAAACACTTAAATTGTAAACTTAAATTGTAACAGGACCCACGAGTGACCCATGAGTCCGTGCCGCCAAATTACACCCAACTGATCTACAACTGCTGCTATGTTTGGAACGGTGGGAGGAAACCCGAGCACCCTGGGGAAAGCACCCGTACAGACTCCTTACAGACAGCGTGGGATTCGAATCTCGGTCGCTGGTTCGTTTGCTGTGACAGCGTTGCGCTGACTGCCACAGCAACCCTGCTGCCCAAGATGAGGCACTGCGGAGATTTTAGCAGAGCAGGGGTGGGGGAGATGCTTATGGAATCAAGTTCTTCAACTCAAATTTCAAGTATTATCAGGAAAGAAATTCAATGGAGGATGAAAATCCGGCCAATAAATTTACCCTGGCAATGTCATGAGAGCATTTCCATCTCATTTTCCAAACAACAAGCAAAACTATTCACAAGATGCTTATTCCCAACATTTGATTTCATTTGGGATTTTCTTTTTAATAAATGACCATGCTTCATTGTAACTTTCAAAGAACTATTACAAACTAGCTAAGAACATTGTGCTGAACTCTTAATCCATAATCTTGTCAAAGACAGAAATGGATTCTTTATTTGACATTATTGTGTAAGATTTCCTCACCAACAGTCATCGAAGCTGCTTTGATGGATTGATCTCAAGGTTTCTTCTTAGTGCTACAGATGGTGCAACCATCAACTCCAAGTACTGCAATCGCAATTCATTTCTTTGAACTTCAGAGAGTCTTTTTAGCTGAAATATGCTGCTGTAGGAAAAACAGAAGTACAGCCCCTTTTTGTATCTTTGGGTTATAAGAGACTAGAAGATTGAATTTGCAGGAGATTTAAGTTCAGTCAAAACATTAAGTGAAGAAAACGGAGAGGAGGGATTCCATTCATTTTCAATTGCAAAAGGCCTTCGCTAAATTAACATGCCTGGTTTGTATTATATTCTCAGCAGAGGTGCTGTTTCTACCCATGTTTCTAGTCAAGTCGTTTATTGTCATCTGAGTGCACAAGTACAACCCGACAAAACAGCGTTCACCTCATGCAGACGCACAACCAGAAATTACACACAATGTCGTTTTTCATTGATACTTCATTGTGTGCAGTATTTCTTTGAGTGATTGAAACAGAAGGGTTGAAACAGAGGGGTAGATAAAGAAATAAATGTTGTTTCATGAATATGAGGGTCTCAGATGAAACAACATTTATTTCTTTTTCAACCCCTCTGTTTATGACTTTTAAACAGCACCTAATATAAGAAATAGGAGCAGGAGTAGATCACCTGACCTGTTGAGCCTGGTCCACCATTCGAGATCATGGCTGATCTGATGATGGACTCATCTACACCTACCAGCCTTTTCAGGATGCAGAATTGGGTGGAAAAGTGGCAGATGGTGATCCATCTGGATAAGTGGGAGATGATGCATTTTGGAAACTCAAACTAGAACACTGAGTACAGGGTTAATGGTCGGATACTTAACAGCGTAGAGAAACAGAGGAACCTTGGGGTCCAAATCCATACATCTCTCAAGGTTGCCGCATAAGTTGATGGAATAGTTAAGAAGGCTTATGACATGTCGGGTTTCATTGGGAGTTCAGGAGTCGATTAATCATGTTGCAGCTCGACAGATCTCTGGTGAGATCACATTTAGAGTATTGTATTCAGTTCTGGTCACCTCATTATGGAGAGGGTGAGGAGGAGATTTACCAGGTTGTTGTCTGGATTGATAACAAGTCTTATGAGGCAAGGTTAGCAGAGCTGGGACTTTTTTCTTTGGAGCGAAGAAGGATGAAAGGAGAATTGATGGAGGTCCACAAGATTCTGTGAGGCATAGATAAGGTGGACATCCAGCACCTTTTTTCCCAGGGCAGGAGTAGCAAACACCAGGGGCCATCTCTACAAAGAGCACAATTTAGGGGAGATATCAGAGGAGAGTTTTTTTACACAGAGTTGTGGGTGCCTGGAACGTCTTGCCAGGGATGGTGGTGGAGACTGGGATATAAGGGGCACAAGAGACACTTAGACAGGCATGAAAGGAAAATAGGTTACGAGGTAGGAAGGTTTTAGTAGGAATATATAGGTCAGCACAACATCGAGGGCTAAAGGGCCTGTACTGTGCTGAAATGTTCTATGTTCTGGAAAAGAAACCCATGTCCCCCGTGGGTGAAATTTTTGTAAAAGAGATGATTCCTTCAAAGGGTCTATCTGCACAAGACATTTCGGTGCAGAAATGAACACACTGGGCTGGGACAGTTGGAAGACATCTCGCCTGCTGAGTCACAGTTCACAAGCGACCAGGATGGCAGGGATCACTGGAAGAATCCATGAAGGGGGATACCATTGTCTCTTAATCATGTTTGACAGGATCCAGGGAATGGGTCAAGTTAATCAGAAGCAGAATGTTCAAATTGTTGTAAGTGATGGACAGTTGCTGCTGGGCACATTTTCCACAATATCAAAAAGTTCTAATATTTGCGGTGAGAAGCTCTTCAGTAGATTGAATGCCTCTGGTTTCAAACAAGAACTGCTTAGAATAAATCAATCCTAACAGACGCTGGCAAGCGCACCTATGCCAGCACTTCGGTGATGTGAAGTAGAGTGAATCATAGAGTAGGAATCATGGTTATTTATGCAGAAGGAAACCATTTAACTTTAACACTTGAATGCCAGCTCTTAATGGAACAAACCCATCGGTCCCATTCCCCAACTCAGACCTGCTCGTTTCTCTCTTGTGGCAATCCAATTTCCTTTCAAAGCCATGACTGACTGTTTCCAGCAAGAGTTCCAGATTGCAGCTATTTCTTGTATGAAGTATGCTTCTCACTTGAAATCTTGCCCAGAGTCTCTGGATATTTCTATAGAATGTTTTGCTAATGTTTTAATTTCCGAATTCACAGAAAATTTATGAATTTGTCCTGTGGATTGGAACCTCTGAGCTGGGAGTTGATTAACGACCATCCCAAGCAGTGATGTAGCATCTTCTTGTTTCTCCTATTTATCCTCATCTGAGAATGTTTGTCCTTCCAATTTTCTCTGCTTTTCCATCTACTGTTTACCATGGCATGCCACAATTGGGATCCCTACCTGGGGATCAATAAAAAAACAACTCCAATCCTATCCAAACATTCTGAATGCATCACAAGTTACTTCTGAGGAATCTGTTGGTTGTATGGCATGAATTGTAATGCTGTTCCTGTCTCATGGTAATTTTCCCAAAGTTGATGTCAGCCACACATGAAGGTATCCCTTGCACTCAGTCGGCAACCCTTACAGCAGGCTTCAGCTTGGATAGGTGCTGTACTGTGGTTTCTAAGCACCATGGCACATTATTAATCTAGTGCATCTGGAAGAACTTCCTTGCTAGGAAAGCATAAGTGGAGTGAAATATCCCACTGGTGATGAATGCTGTAGGATGAGTGCTTGGACTACCATATGAGCCATAAATTACACTGTGCTATAAGCAACACCGTGTCCATGCAGAGATGCATGTTCTAATTCACTATGACTTCTGTAAGACATGGGAATTTTGACATTGAGTGTGAGGTTGTTGTCGGTGCACTATTCAGCCAAGTTTTCAATCCCCATCTTAGATGAGTCAGCATACAGGAGGAAGGTTGAAAACCTGGCTGAATGGTGCCCCAACAACAACCTCACACTTAAGGTCACCAAAGCCAAGGTGCTGATTGTTGACTTCAGGAAGGGAAAACCAAAGGTGTACGATCCAGTGATCAGAGGTGGAGCGGGTGAGCAAATTTCAGTTCTTGGGAGTCACTATCTCAGGGGACCCAACACAATAATGGCATCATGAAGAAAGCATGCCAGATTCTACACTTCCTCAGGAATTTGTGGAGGTTTAGAATGGCATCGGAAACCCTGGCAAATTTCTACAAATGGGTGGTGGAAATGGTGCTGACCGGTGGCATCATGATCTGGTATGGGGACACCAATACCCCTGAGCAGAAAGTAGTGGGCACAGCTCAGGACATCACAGGCAAAACTCTCCCCACCATGGAGAACATCTATAGACAACACTGTTGTTGGAGAGCAGTAGCAATCACCAAGGATCCACATCACCCAGCACACACTCTCTTCTCACTGATACCATCAGGAAAGAGCTATAGGTTCCACAAGAACTTGCACCATCAGGTTTGGGAAAAGTGGCTACCCCTCTACTATTAGACTCTTCAACCACAAATTCACAAATTATGGACTCTTACTTGTGCACTTTATTGATTTTTTTTCACAGTCAGTGTGTTTACATGTGTACGTTGAATCCGATTTTTTTTTCACTACCAATGTGGTAATTCTGCTTTGCCCGCAGGATAAAGAATCTCTGGGTTGTATGTGGTGTCATGTATGTGCTCTGTCTATAAATCTGAAATCTATGACAAGTGATCCCACTCTTGCTTCTCCCTGGCCTTTCCACCAGTTACAAGCCACAATCTAGTGCAACCCAATGGGTTGGGTACATGCTGTTCCAATGGATGATCAATATCATGTCACACAAATAAAACTGCTTGACTGGTATCTCATCAAGCATTCACGATCTCCAAAAATGTGCTGTACTTGGAGAGTGAACCACCTACAAGACACAGTTCGGCTCATTACCTAGGCTTCTTTGATGGGCTCATCCACTAACCGCAGCAGGCACATGTGAACAGCATAACTTCGAATTTCTTCATCACGTCATACACTTCCTGGACTTACAAATGTGTTTCTTCGTGTTTGACGTGGTGGGGGGGGGGGGGGTGGAGGGGTGCAGAAGGGTGGTAGCAAAATGGTGAAATTCCTTCTTCTGCAATATCCTGGGTGTGCCGTCATCTTGCAGACTGCAACAGTTGAATAGCATTCCGCCTTCCCAAAGGCCATGGGAAAGAGCAATAAATGCAGGCCTTCCAATGCGATGGCCACATCCAGTGAATGAATTTTTAAAAAATCATAAATGTTTTAAAACTACCATTAGCTGCAGTTTCTTGTTCTTTGCTGGGAATGAGCTGACAATTTTATAATTTCATATGAAATTGGACTCTCAGGAAGGCACATTCTACCCTTGGAGGTTGTTTTTTTTTAAAAAGTGCTCCCTGTTGGATCTTGCTGCAGATTAAGGTCATTTAGATTCCCTTTGCTGGATTTTTACTTCCTCATTTTTTGCTAAGCTTTTGCATTTTCTGTGAAATATTCTCCTGATGCTGATTACTGCAATTTGAGTTGCAGCGATAAAATACCTTATGCTTTGCAAAACCTCCAGATCTACTTCAATCAAAACATTTGAGAAAGGATGGTCTGAAAATGGATCAAGAGCAGATAAAAGAACATCAAAGGAGATGCATATCATACATTTGGTAATCGAGGGTTTTCCACTCACCTCCTGGCAAGCATGAACTGAAAGGGCAGTCACGCAATAAATGTACATATCGCGCCGACATTATGACCAAGAAAGCACACCACACGTGGCCAAAGTGTCTTACCATCTTTTACGGATGTGCCTTAGAAAATGTCTCGATCTGTCACCACTTGGTACAGGAACTGCTCTGCCCAATTGCAGAAGAAATTGTAGAGGGTTTTAAACACAAACCAACCTCCCCTCAATCGACTCCACCTCAACCTCAAGGAAGCTGCCAACATGTTAGAAGACCCATCCCACCTCAGCCATACTCTCCTCCCTCCACCCACCCACCCTCCCAACCCCACCTTCTGTCGGGCAGATTTACTAGTTTGAAAGTACGAACCACTAGATTCAAGGTCAGTTTTTTTTTAATATGCTGTGATTGGGCTCTTAAGTGGACCTCTCGCTGATAAAAGATGATGCACTGGCCCCTCGGTGATCTGTTGCCGTGGTCACCTTCCCTCGAGGATCATCTCCTGTGCTTCTTCTCAACAGAAGGGTATTCTCCTGTTTCTGGTGCCCTTCGCTGGCTCACTGCTCCCCCGGAGTCTGCAACCCCTCTTGGTCTGCTACTCAGCACAGACGATGCCATCTTGGGCACTGACTACATGGTTGACGGTTATAGCCAAATGGAAATGTAAGGAATGTGAGGAGAACAAAGTCAATTTAGTGCAGGATGACTGCAAAATGGGTGCTGATTGTCAGATGAAGCATGTTTCTCAGTTCTGCATGACTTTATAAACTTGAGAGGGCCATGGGCAGAGAGGCTAACATTATTGAGGCACTTAGATCAACCAGAGTACTTACAGAGGTGGCAAAGATGAGAATGGATTCAAGCTCAAGGGTGATAGTTTCCAAATAGAGATGCTGAGCGTCATGAGCCATATGAGGGCCGCAAAGCCAGAAACAGCGGAGGGTTTCATTAAGACTGGGACATTGGTTCAGATTTCAACAGCCGAGGAGAAAAATCAATTAGTGTCCCGGGCTTTTCTGAATTTACTCCGTACCCCAGATGAGACGATGAACCTTGGGGTGTTATCCATGTGCGTGAGAGACCAACTCTTTCTTGCTTGCTTGAAAGAGAGAGCTTTCAGATTTATTGTCTGAGTACAAGGCTTCTCTTTTCTACAGGCAAGGCAGAATTACCTCTTACTGGAAGTGAAAATGTACACTTTTAAACCAATAAATAAATGTATGCAAACTGACTGTGCAAGGCAGAGAGGAAAAAATAATGAAGTGCAAAAGGAAGAGTCCTTCAATGTGTCTCCGACTGAGTTTTTGTGTAGGAGTCTGATGGTGGAGGGGTCGCAGCTGTTCCCGAACCTGCTGGGGCGAATCTTGTGGCACCTATGGTCGCAGTGAGAACAGAGCGTGTGCTGGGTGGTGTCGATCCTTAATCTTCACAATTTGCTCTGGGAAGCAAGTATTTCTTTTAACATGAGCTGGATTCAGCAGTCCCAATGCAGGTTCTAAGCAAGCCCTGCCTCGCTGGGCTGATCCCTTCAGTACGGATAGCATTTTGCATTAGCTTTCACACAGAGGGTGCAGTGTTTAACCCCACCTCTAGGTTGCTCCATCGAGCAAAGATGGGAGCAGCATGTCGGACTTGTATAGCCCGCTGCCACACTAGTAAGTCCTCATAAATTGCCCAAGGACATTTTACTTTGGCACAACACAAATAAAAATGATTGTTGACCCAGTATGCTATCAACTGGTACAAAGGTGTTAAGTGTCATGTTCATGTCACAGGTTGGTCGGCATCCTATACTTCATGGAGTAAATTATGCAAAACGTCATACGTGGTCAGCACACACTTATCCATTGTGGATCTTCTATTCTCTACTTGAGCTCCAAAACCAGTCTGAATAGAAGGGATGGCAGTGACATGGTTCACTGAATGTTTGGGACAAACAAGTCCTGCTTGTGAAAGAGATGAGACAGATGGACAGATAGTGCTGGGCTTAGCCTGCGCTCAACTCCATCAGGAAAAAGAATGCCAAATATTTAATAACCAGGAGAATCAGAAGAAAATCATTTTTCACAAATAAACAACAATACTCAACATTCTTAAGACACACTTAAACAATTAAAATGTCCCTAATTCAAAGTTGTAAATGACCTAATCTTCGTGGTCAGTTTCCAGTGCGAGGTTCCATGAGCTGTGCAACATGAGACACAGTGAGGATAGAGCTAATGAAGACTGGACAGCAAGTTGCAGGCCCCACTGTGTGCACGGGAATCCCAAACGCGGTGACCCTCGGTGAGGCCTTAGAGTCAGCTGTTAAAACTTGTTTCCATTCCCATTTCACAGCCACACAAATGCCAGTGTCCACTTACGTCTCGAGGTTACATGAGTGCTTAGCAATTTTGGCAATGATTCCTTAGCCTGCAGGGCAGATGAAAATTGTTCATTCCATCCGACGTGCCCACAGCTGCTAACTGCTCACTTCATCCAGTCATTGACAAGCACTGTACCCTTGAATCCTCATCTTTCTGATTAAAGGCCCTGAATGGGACTTGTGTCATGTACTGTATATCAGAAGAGATCAGCAGCCAGCCAGAAAGTCGGGTGACACCAAACAGGAATGACAAGTATACCTCAACAGAATTTCACAGGTATCTAACAGAGCTCAAGACAGGCACACTCTTTCCAATATGTTCACAGTACAAATAGAAAATTATATCAGAGGAAGCACGGTCCGCAACGCTGTAACAGGCCAGTGATTGGGACCGAGGTTTGAATCCTGTACTGTCTGGAAGGAGTTTGTATGTTATCCCCGTGTTTGCATGGGTTTCCTCCGGGGGCTCCAGTTTCCTCCCACCCTCCAAAACATACGGAGGTTTGAGGTCAATTGGGTGTAATTGGGCGGCACAGGCTCGTGGGCCAAAAGGGCTTGTTACCACGATATTGATGGAGTTCACGATTATGGACAATAAGCTGCATTTGAACCATTTTCCCATTTGCAATATCTTCAAAAGATATAAACAAAGCAAGTGTGAAGCCGCTTGCCATGAATATAACTGAAGTGGCCATGAATATAACTGATGGAGTTGTTAAAGAACGAGGAAAAGTCTGAATGGATTGAAGTCTTGGTAACAAGGGAGTTAGGCAGTAATAGAAGAAAATGTTTGGAAACAGGGTTGGTTGAAAAAATTGCCAACAATGGAGTATGAGGTGAGACTGACGTGGATTTTTAAACGACCACCACAATACAGTAAAACCCCTGGTATCTAGCGCCGACGGGGATTAGTAGATGCCAGATAAGTGAACTTTCCAGTTGCTTGAGATTGGGTGTTGTGTGATTGGTGAACTAACGGCGAGGCAATGCAATTTTAAACTTCCATAGATTTTTACTGATTTATTTTGTGCGATTATTTTTGCCGGCTGCCTGAATTCCAGATTAGAGGGTTTTTACTGTATTGAACGCGAAGCAGAAATGAGATGAAGGCTGCTTGGGTGACCATTGGAAGTTGCAGAAAGCGATGAAGAGTGAGATAAGATAGAGATGGCGAAGACTGTGCTGAGCTGGACTTTCTAGGGATGAAGAAATCCAGAGCAGGGGCTCCATCGAGGAGTTCAGTGGGGATAGGAGAGGGCTGTGTATTGGTAAGATTTTGAATGTGGAACTTCAAAGCTGAGCTCATTAAACCTGATGTTGATATCCTGATGCCAGTTTCATCCTGTACTATACTGTACATAGTATTAAAGCAGAAGTCAAATGAATCTTAAACAATGATCAGAATTGTTCAGTTTTAGTGCATTCACCATGCCTTGTTTCACAGTTGTAAATTCCACAAAATGAAATAACGTATTTGCTGGTAAATGAAACCACATTAAGTAATTGAAGTTACTAGCCACTTTAAACTCAGAAAGTGATTTTTTGGCTTAAATAAATAAACAAACATCAATCTGATGCTGCCAGAGAGTGCTGTTAAACAAACTGAGACAGTAAAAGTGAAATTCAGGTGGATGTAGACTTCAATCACAGAGAGCAGGAGCTGGACACAATGGAAAGAGAAATCAATAACGGGATTTAGAAACACCCATGGCTCACACATCCTAGTTATATAATTTTTTTCTTAAAGGTATGAAGTGATCAGTGTAGAATGGGAATGAGTGCACAGCTCAATTACTAAAAAAACAATCGAACCCTGGCCATCCTACAGAGGCCACAATTATGATATTTTAGTGTGAAATTTAGTCATGGCCACACCAAACTGGAAAGCAGGAGACATGCAGTTTCGAATTCTGCCTATAACATGATTGGTTGAAAAAAAATACACATTCTCGAAAGCAAAGAAAAAAAGATAAAAAGGAAAAAAAAAGTTAAAACCATCCTTGCCCTCAGTTCCCTTTCCCTTGTGTAACTTTGGAAACGGAACTCAGGGCCAGAAACCAAAGCAAAATATTTACATTGTACAAGGCCACTTGGTCCTGATCCTGTGTATAATTGAATAGATTTTCTCAAATTATTTTTTTAATCCAAATTAGAAATAATTAAACATTAAAAGTGTTTCAAAAATACACAATTTTCTTTGGACACAGAAGTATAGCTTCTAATTAAAATGTATATAAATAAACTGCTGCCATTCAGTGAGTTGTGAAATGCCAAATTTTGATACTGATTGCAATTAAAGTTTGTGGTTCAACTGGTTAAGTCAAATCTGGAAAACTCCATGTATATTTAGGCTGGCCAATGTGGAATGCACAGGAAGATTGCAGTACAGCTCTAAAATGCAGAGAGGAGACTTGGAATGAGTGCCTTTCTCCTTGAATAGGAGAAATCATTTGTTTTGGATTGAGGAAGAGATTAGAAACAAGCAAGTTATTAGTTCCAGTGCAATACACAAAATCGCTGGAGAAACTCAGCAGATCATCTGTAGGAAGTAAAGAGTAACCTTTCGTCAAGTCGTTTATTGTAATCTGATTGTAAAAGTACAACCCGATGAAACAGCGTTCTCCTGTCCACAGTGCAAAACACGCAGACACACAACCAGACATAACCCACATACAGACAAATGATACATATGCAGGACAAGTATTCATAAATACAAATAAATATTATTTTGCAATATGAGAGTCTCAGATGGTTAGTGAGAGCAGTTCCTTTGGTCATTCTGCATTCTCACTGCCCGTGGGAGGAAGCTGTTCCTCAGCCTGGTGGTGGTGGCTCGGATGCATTCCTTATCCGACAGGAGTAGCTGAAAGATGTTAGCAGGGCGGTAGGGATCCTCAATTATTTTGCGTGCCCTTTTCATACATTAATCTATAGATGCTGCGTGACTTGTTGAGTTTCTCCAGCACTTTTGCACTGCAGCTCCAGGGTTGGTAGAGTTTCCTTTTTCTCCAGTCAGTTCCAATGGTTGAAGGCTTTCCAGGAGAAGTAAGTGTGTAGAAATAGACAGGACTTTTTTTCCCCCACACAAATTATTATTAGATTATAAAGTTATCAATTTAGGGGAGTTATCAGGGAAAGTATTATTTTTTTACACAGAGAGTTGTGGGTGCCTGGAATGTCTTGCCAGGGATGGTGGTGGAGGCTGGATCATTAGGGGCGTTGAAAAGACTCTTAGACAGGTACATGAATGAAAGAAAAATAGAAGGTTACAAGGTAGGGAGGGTTTAGTATGAAAATACTGTATAGGCACAACATCAAGGGCTGAAGGGCCGGTAATGTGCTGTAATATTTTATGTTCTATTAATAATGTCTCTTATTCCTGAATGAATCATAATAAAGTAAAGGGGAGGTGGAGAAGCATTTACAACAGTGGTTCTCAACCTTTTTCTTTTCACTCACATCCCACTTTAAGTAATCCCTATGTCATCAGTGCTCGGTGATTAGTCAGGGATTGCTTAAGGTGGAATGTGGGTGGAAAGAAAAAGTTTGAAAACCACTGTTTTAATCGTCCATAATTGACTCATTAGATTTCAGAACTCCAGAAGAAACGGACCAAGGACAATTTTTCTCAAGCCAAATATTTCAGTAACAATTGGGTCGAGAGCAGTGATTCTCAACCTTCCCTTCCCACTCACATCCCACCTGAAGCAATCCCTTACGAATCACAGAGCACCGATGGCATAGGGATTACTTCAGGTGGGATGCGAGTAGAAAGAAATAGTTTTAGAAGTTACTAATATTGCAGGTCAAAGGAATAAAAGCTGATAGGCTTGATGTGAAGCTTGCGCTGACACAGGTATGAAGGCATGAATGAGCACCCACTGTGCACTAACATCTTTTGTGCACTAACTCTCACCATTCCAATAAAATAATGGGTAAAGATTTTCTATGTAAACAGCATTAATATAATTGCAATGTATTTGTTACAAAAATATTGTCAACTTGCCACCCTTCTCTCCCCCACCCCCAAACTGCAGGATTGATAAGGCTGTCTTTTTGGGATAAACATTAAAATAAACTGCTTACATAATTGTTTTCCGATGTCTTGTAGTTCATATGAAATATACTTTAATACTGTTTCAAGAAAGAAGATGGAAGGTCATCTTCAGTGATGCTTGCCAGTTTAGGCTACATCTATTTGATTCCAAGACTATGTGTGAAAGTGAGGAGAGTTATGGGCCAATGTCACAAGACATGGGAAGGGGCACTGAAGAGGATAGCTAATTTTGAGGAAGCCTGCTGATTTTATACCCCATCTGAAAAGAATATATTTGTTCTGGTAGGGTTGTGGAGCCCCATACAACATAGACAAAGGGTCATTTGGCCACCTTATTCATTGAAATAATCATTGATACTAATCCTTTTTACCATTTGGTCCATAGCCCACTGTGCACTGGTGATTTAAGTGCTTGTCAACATATTTCTTAAACCTTGTGGGAGTCCCTACCTCCACCAGCCTCTCAAGTACTGCTTTTCAAACTCCAACCACCTCTGGATGCAAAATGATCTTCCTCATATCCCTCTAAATGTCCTTACCAAAACAATTGTCCAAATACCCAAAGCACAGTTGGTTGAACTGTTCCATAAACTGTCTCAAACGGTCAACCAACTTTCAGGCTCATTTTACTGCTCTTTGTGCAGATCTGTGAAAGATTCTTGGGCAGGTTGCAGTATATTTTTAATTTTTATTTAAATTTAGACATACAGCACGGTAACATCCAGCTCATGAGCCTGTGCGCAGTTAGACTTAATTAACCCAAAGTACTGTACGTTTTGAAGGGTGGGAGGAAGCCGGAGCCCCCGGAGGAAACTCACGCAGACATGGGAAGTACAGACAGTACTGGATTCAAACTTGGGTTGCTGGCAGTATACCAGTGTTGCGCTGATCGTGTCGTCATATAATTGAATAGAACTAATCCTTGCTCAAAATGGTTTCATACATGCTAACTCCCTGGGCCAGCTCCTTTCATTACAAGCACACTGTTTGAGCTGGAGGAGGCCCACTCTATTTTGGGGAAAGCAGCCGTTGATCACATGGCCTCTGCCTTGTAGTACAAAAGTAGGTGAAAATATGTAGGAAAGGTTGTCTTTCTTGATCTTCTTGGGTGTGTTTAAAGACACTGGGGTCAGTTAGTTATAGACATGGACCAAGAGATTCCTTTCCAGAATAATATAAATGAGCTGATGGGAATTGTACATTGTCATTTAATAGATTGATTTATTGAGCCGTATATGACAGCGTGTGCCTTATGACCACTGGGATTTATATATAAACATATATAATAATGCCCACAAACAACTTGTTTTTTTAATGCAAGTAAAATGAGAATGTCTACAGACACTGTGGTTGAACTTAAAAGACAATGCTGGAGAAACTCAGCAAGTCAAACAGTGAACTTTATACAGCAAAGATAAATATACATAACCAACGTTTCGTGCTTGGGTCCTTCATCAAGATATGAAGTTATTTGAAATGAAATATTGACTTTCTCTAAAGTTGAGATGCCTACACTATTCACCTCAGGACTTAGAGTGACAATTGGTACGTGGGTGTCTGGTTTTGTCACTATTTTGTCAGTGACTTATTGCTGTGTCAGGATTGCTGGTAAATTTACCTTTTAAAAAAATGGAGGCCGAAGCTAACTTGAGGTTGCTCTATCATTCAGAGCTGACCTGTATTCTCCAGTGGTCTTTGACAGCTAGAGTTCTGGAATGTGACAGTATTGAAACAGGCCCTTGGCCCAAATTTTCCATACTGACCAAGGTGTCTACTTAACTTTGTCCCATTTGCTTACATTTCGCCCATTACCTCTAAACCTTTGCTGTCCATGTTCCAGTCAAAATATTTAAAAAAATTGAGACATACAGGGCAATTTGGCCCTACGAGCCCATGCCGCCCAATTTACACCCAATTAACATTTTGAAGGGTGGGAGGATACTGGAGCCCCCAGAGAAAACCCATGCAGACCCAGGGAGAATGTGCAAACTCCTTCCAGACAGAGTGGGATTCGAATCCCGGTCCAATCGCTGGAGCTGTTAAAGGCATTGTGCTAACCGCTACACCAACTGTGCTGTCCAAAAGATTTTTTGAGCCTACATACTTGTCAAAATGTCTGAAATTCTTTTTCCTCCAAGAATATACCTCCAGAAACCTTGCACGAACTTGATAAGTCTATTAACTGGTTCATTAAATCCAGAGACAAAGGCATTTTTTTAAATCATGTGGTTGGAAAGGATTTACCAGTAGGTTGTCAGTAGGTGTAACATAGAATGCAAATGTAGTCTGAAGTTAAAGTAAAATATTCAGTTGAACATATAATCAAAAGCACTAAGAAGAATCCAACATATTTGCAGTTTTAACAGGTTTACAATTTTATATAAGCTTTCAAATTTCCCCAATTCAATTTCTAGGTCTAATGCTTTAATTTTGCATTGATTAATATCTCAGTGGATGAAGAAACACTGGACTAGTTGATCACACAACTTCCTTGAATCACCCAACTTCCAGCAAACTGAAGATGATATTGATTCAAAGGTTCACTCCTGCTCATACAAGACCACTACGGAACTGATGTGAGTTGAGTCCCAAAGGCTGGCCAGGGGGAAGATAAGGTGCCATACCTCAATATCTCTCTCTCTCTCTCTCTCTCTCTCTCTCTCTCTCTCTCTCTCTCTCTCTCTCTCTCGGATTAAGTGGAACAGTGTTCGAGGCTTTCAAAAGAGAGGACAGACTGGGAATGAGAGGGAGAAATGAACTGATAGGCGACTTGAAACTCAGAAACACCCATGAATGATGGAAGTTTTTCACAAAACCGACCATCCAATCTGCATTAATTTTGGCAATTGTGAGCAACTGATTAGATATAACTTTTCGGTTTCATTACACAAAGGCAGATATGTGACTGCCAACAGATTTGCCACATTGTCAACAAATCAGATTCTCCAGCCCCTGACAAACTAAGAAAAGACCCAATAAATCCTTCTGAATTGTCAATAGATTATAGAAAGTTGACTCGTTCAGCTCCCTCTGACAGCAGTATACAGTGAAGTTTCAAACCAAAATGTCAGGTCTCCATCGGTCTCAGACAGCACTCAGGCAGCATAATGACATGAGCTACAAGGACCTAATCCTTTCCTCTTTTTGCTGGACTAAACTAGTCACAAACACAGTTCATAAAATGAAGACAAAAAATATTTTCAAATACACCTTCAATATCTACTGCACAGCCAGGTCATTGTCCATATTGAGTGTAAAGTTTTCCATGTGGAAGGCATAAAATGGAATCACATTTCAGTCAATTTCCATTTATTCAATTAAAGTAGAAAGGGAGTGAAGGTGTAATTGAAATAAAAACAAAGTTTGCACTTATAGGGTGACATTAATGGCTTTAGATTAATGTTCTTGCAGAGGTAATGATTTATTTTTTGTTATGTGATCAGCAGTGTGATGTAAGGAACTGGAACAGCAATTTATGCACGGTTAGATCCCACTTAGTTATTTTAATTATTTAATTGCATCAGATAGAATCTGATGGTGCACCAACCTTTGTGGTAGAATTTCCTGTATGGATTGTAACCTCTCTTCAGAAAGAATTTACCATTTTTTGTTTTTAATAATTAGCTTGTTACTCCATATTTTCTTTAAACAGTGTGCAAGTCCCTGTATTTTTTTTTCACACTTTGTAAAATGTTTGAAATGTTTGCCTTTTTACTTCTCTGTGAACTCTGATGACATCATTGCCGCTGGTCAACAGAGATCGCCTTCAACTGATGCTCGAGGCTGGAAGGGGTTGCTGGAAAATTGTGGGCAGCTGTCAGCAAGGTCACTAATTTGGCTTCAGTGTCTTAATTCAGCATGTGAAAATGACCCGATTCTCCATCTTCCGAGCAAGTGTCTGTCATGACCTTAATTGCCTTCCTTTCCAGCATTGTTCCTTTTAATTTAGAACTACCGCATGGGAACGTGCTCTTCCGGCCCACGAGTCTGTGCCGTCCAAATGCACGAATAAGCTTACAACCTCTGTGCGTTTTGAAGAGTGGGAGGAAACGAGAGCACCTCGAGAAATTCCATGCAGACATGGGGAGACCGTACAAACTTGTTTCAGACAGCACTGGATTTGAACGCAGGTCATTGGCACTCTCATGGCGTGGAACTAACCATTTATTGTGTTTATTGTGACAGAGTATATAAAAGGTGTTTGGGAGAGAAATTGGGAAAGGTTTGTTAGAGCAGGTCACACACAAACACTTTAAAACACAGAATTTTTGCAGGAGTTTTACAGAGTGCTCACAGACTCATGATGGACTGCTGTTTGCAAAATAAAACAATGTAGCAACTTTGTCTGGAAAAAAGTTTGCTGTCTGGAAGAGCATGTGATCTTTGCAGGCAGAGGAAGAACAAGCTTTGCTCTCAGAGTTGGAGGGAGTGAGAGAGAGGAGAGACAGAGACTTTGGTTCCAGACGGACAAGCTGGCAAGCTTTGGAAGACGGCCTGGTCAAAGGAGAGGACTGGCTGTCTGGTGTTTCCCTTGGAAATAGAAGAAACAGAAAGGAACTCTGTGGTGACCTGAAAGAAAGAGGTGATCATCTGGAGAACCCTGAAGGGGGGAAAGTTGCATCAGAAAGACACTGGAGTGGCTGTCCTGGAACGAGAAAACTCTCTCTCTCTGAAAACCTACAAGAACCCTCCTGAATGCTAACCATTTATCTGTTAAGCACTCTCTCTCTCTCTCTCTCTCTCTCTCTCTCTCTCTCTCTCTCTCTCTCTCTTTGCTAACTTCTGTGCACAGGACAAGAATTGCCTGTGCCCAGTGAGATTGGACTGTGAACCAAAGAACTTTTCTAAACTTATTACACACACGTGCGCTTAGAATTAGAGGGGGGTTAAGTAAGTCAATAGAAATAAGTTAAAGTTTGATTCTGTTTTCATGTTCAAAGATAATTAAAAGTGACTTTTGTTTAATTAACCCTTTGTCGTGGTGCATATCTATTGCTGCTGGGTTTTGGGGTCCTCTGGGCTCGTAACATTATACCTTTAGATGACACACTTCCAGCATGCACTCCCATATACCTCGCATTACAGCTTGGTGTAGGCTTCATTCCATGCATTTCCTGGCATTGAATTGAACCTTCCCTCCCTCCTGTGAATTTAAATAAATCTTAGCTGTAGATTTTGGATATTTCCTTGGTATCAAGTTCCTTTTAGGAGGGGTCTGAGAGTAAATTGATCACCTCATAGTTGAAACAGCTTTAGTTCTGTAAGCTCATGATAAAAAATAGTACATCAACCAAGTGCATAAAAATGGATGTAGAATAAATGATGTGAGGAATGTCTGTATAATTTCTCTACCAACAATTTCCTTCTGAGAATTGGCTCACTTGAAAGGAATTAAATTGGTTGAGCTTAATCCACATTGCTCCCTTCGAGAAAGCAACACTTAAACCAACAATAATTAGGCCACATGCAGGTTACAGGAACCCAATCTATCGTCCAGCTGCAGTTTTGGTCTTTATACATTAAAGAGTCCTGTGCATAGCAACATAAAATAACAATCTGTTCTGTTCTGAATCAAAGACTAATGGTATCATTTCAAAATATTACATATTCTGTGAGAGTTAATCTATTTTTATCAAGACAGTGAGATATATTGAAATAAATGTTTTCACTCCCATTCCCAGTAACTGCTACGAAAATAGGCTCAGTGCCTCACATTCCAGGAAAGTAATGAATGATCCTTGCCATCTTACGGATGAGATGCTGACATAAGCAGCCACCTCCATTCTAAGGTGGCACTCCTTTGATATAAGTGGAGTTAAATTTAAAGTTTTTAAAAAATATATAATTAAGAAAATATTTAAACATACAGCGCGGTACTCATGAGCCCCATGTGCCCCATTTACACCCACTTGTTCTAAAGCCCTGTATGATTTGAAGGGTGGGAAGAAAAGCAGAGCACCCGGAGGAAACCCATGCAGACATGGGGAGGTCACACAAACTCCTGATTCGAACCCGGATCCGAACTTGTTATTCGAACCAGGGTCGCTGGCATTGTAATGCTACCCGTGCTTCCACTTACCTCTCATATGAGCATGGATTGTCCTCTGCATCTGGATTCCAGCTGTGACAGGCATCGGGTGGTGCAGTGCAGAGACTTTACTCCGTCAACATGTTACATCCTACGCCAAGTGTGAAATAGTTACTAAATGTCTCTGATATTTAAAAAAAACATTGCTAGAAATAGTTAAAGTATGAAAAATTATTTAAAATTGTAAAATCAACCAAAAATACATTAAAATAAAATGAGTGTAAAATAATAACTTCCCTTCTCCAAGCTTTGCTCTCTGAAGTCCCCATGACGTTAACAGCGTCTTGCATCTTGGGCCAGGACTGTCCTGGGGAAACTCCGCTTGGATTTCCAACAAGGCCGGGCTCCACACGGAGTCTGATGATAGAGACAAATGAGAGATCCGGCCTTCCCAATGTGTCAGTGAGGCCTAGTCATTCACAATTGTGACAACAAAGTGGCATAGCTCCAGCATCCTCCACCATCCTGATTTCGGAAGTTGTCTCTTCTCTCTAACCTTCCTCTATTCTGCTGACACTCCCACATCCTGATGAAGCACTCGCAATGATTTAAGGAATTATGTTTTCCCACATGGATAAATTGGAGCAAAAATATTAGATTCGAATAAAGTTCTGTGAAATTACCTTACGGTCAGAGGAATGAATCTGCTGCAGGTTTCTAATTTAATAATGCGTGTTGTAGGGTTCAACCCCATCCACCCCCCCCCCAAAAAAAAAGAAAGTGTTGCCTCTATTCCATCAAATTCACATCATAGATTGTTTTAAGATCATCATTACATTCTTCTTTGGCATTGAGATGATCATGGCCTTCTTCTCGATTTGGATAAAGCACAAAAAAGATTTACGATGATAGCCTTAGCTGTAGCAAAAAAATGTATAATGTCAACCTGGAAATCGGAAGATAGCCTGAGAATACAGCAATGGTACATAGAAATGAATAAATGTATTCCATTGGAAAAAAATAACATATAATTTAAGAAATAACGTCACAGTAGTCGAATAAATTTGGGAACCGTACATGGAACACAACAGAGAGGTCCTACCGCGGACCTCCACCAGCTAAAATGATAGAAGGAGAAGACGAAATTAACTGACCCAGTGTGTAAAAGTAGGTGACACAAATTTCTTGTTTATTTTCATTGTGTGATGACATTGCTTAATGGGTTTAATGTATCGTAAATATTGAACGTTTAGTGGGTGGGGAGGGGGGTGGGAAGGAGGGAGGGAAGGGAGGGGGGAAAAAGGGGAGAAAATGACACTGTGTATATTCAAGAGGGAAATGTTTGTGTGTATTTTGGTTAATATGGCTCATAGTGTGAAAAATAAAAAAAAAATAAAAATAAGAGATGATCGTGACCTTCTTGAAGCAGTTACTGAGTAAATTCCAACAGACAAAAGTGCTGGGGCAACTCAGCAGGTCACCCAGCATCTTTAGGAAACAAAGGGTAACCTACGTTTCCAGCCTAAGCCCTTCCTCAAGGTATGAATCAAAAACAGGGAGGATATTAAAACAGGGAGGGTGGCACGGTTGCTGTAGCAGTTAGTGCATGCTTTTACAGCCCCAGAAATAGAGATAGGGATTCAAATCCTGAACTGACTGTAAGGAGCTTGTATGTTCTCCTTTGTTCTGCATGGATTTCCCACAGGGCTCTGGTTTCTTCCCTCCCTTCAAAACATACTGGAAGATTGTAGATCATTTGGGTGTAATTGGGAGGCACCAGCTCATGGGCTGAAAGAGCTTGTTACTGTCTATTTTAAAAAAAAATAAAATTATCAACATGTGTAGGTGGGTGGTAGGAGAAGAGGGTGGGGGGGGATGGTTGAAGGGACTGTGAAAGAGGATAGGGTTTTGAGAAATGTGAGAGAATTGGACTGTGGGAATGCTCTGAGAGGATAGCATAGCATCAATGGGCTGGATGGCATGGTCGCAATGTCCACACTGAATGTGGTGCCAAATTGAACGTAATCTCTTCTGGCGACACAAAATCCATATTCATCCATTCCTTTCCCATTCCCAATCTCACCCTGCACACTTGTTAAACTTTCTCCCTCTCACCTTAAAGGCACAGTTCTATGTTATAATATGGTATGTGAGGGAAAAAAAAACACACGGTCCTAAACAACTGTTTTCAGTGGCATTGAGACTGCCTGTAAACTCTAGCTTTCTGTCAGGTGACTGGATTGTGGAGGTCAGCTGGTTGAATGGTGCCTTGCGCTCAACATTAGCAAAACCAAGGAACTGATTGGAGTCTTCAGGAGGAAATCAGGAGAACACAAACCTGTCCTCATGAAGTGGAAAGGGTTTAGAATTTCACATTTCTAGGAATCAACATCTCCGAAGATCTGACCTGGGGCTCCATGTCGATGCGATCACAAAGAAGGCTCACCAGAGGCTACACTTTGTGAGGAGATTGAGGAGATTTGGTACGTCACATCACAGAAATTTCTACAGGTGTACGACAGAGAGTATTCTTTCTGGTTTCATCACTGCCCAGTGTGGAGGTGTGAATGCACAGGACAGGAAAAAGCATCCAGACCGTTGTTAACTCGGCCAGCACGATAGCAGTCTCCACTCTATCAAGGACATCTACAAGTGGCAGCATCTGAAGAGAGCAGCCTTTATCCTCAAAGACCCCCACCACCCAGGATGGGCCCTTTAAACACTACTGATAAAGATGAGCACCCAGTGGCACCAGGACAGCTTCTTCCCCTCTGCCATCAGATTCCTGAATGGACAATGAACCACAGACACTGCCTCACTTCCTCCTATTTTCTTGCACTATTTATTTATTTTTAAATGTAATTCATGGCAACATTTGCACTCTGATACTGCTGCAGAACAATGAATTTTGTGACATGTTTATGACAATAAATTCTGATTCTGAGGCGTCACACAGGGGAGCAGCGTTGATTCTGTACAACACAAGCCTATTGCCCTGTGACGTGGGTTGGCTCTGGGTTCGTCACTTTCCTCCCAAATTCCAAGACTCTGCTGCTGGGTCAATAAACTGTTGTAAAATTGCCCAAAGTATAGGCAGTCGATTCAGGGAAATTGGATGACGTACTGAACACCATGGGGGAATGGTTCTGATGGGAATGCTCTTGGAACGGCCATGGACTTGATGGACCGCAAGGCCTCCTTCTATGTGGTAATGAAATACGCAAAATATTTGACAGTATGAAAGCTGACTCTTAGATTTAGTCATACAGCACAGCAACAGGCCATTATGGCCCATGAGTCCATGCCTGCCCAATTTATATTTTTGAACGGTGGGAGGAAACTGGAGCACCCAGGGAAAACCCACGCAGACCCAGGGAGAATGCACAGACAGCATGGCATTCGAACCGCATCCCGATCACTGGCGCTGTAAAGGCATAGCGCTAACCGCCACGCCAACCAAGCTGCCCCTTGGGACTTCCTGCATTTTCAGTGGCTTACCACTGACAGTCCAGTTGAACCGTTGTCAGTAGAAAGCCCATTGCAATTTTATGTTATATTTTTCCCCCAGTATTCGTCACTCGTTGACAAAAAAATTACCAGTTTTTAGAAAGGTGCAGAGGTTTATTTTTGCATTTTAATATTGCCTTCGCCTCAGCATTTACTGGATGCTAAGTTTAAGTCAACTGTGAAAATGTCAATAAACTCATTCAATAACTCATACACAATATTGAATTTTTGTGAGATTTGCTTCAACAAAAAATACCAAGCTGTGTTCTTGCTAACATAACTTTAATCATTTGCATCCATTCACTTTTTCGCTCATCATAAGTCAATACTGACAACCATAGCTCCACACAAGCATTTATTCAACTATAATTTTTTTCCAGCAGGCGAGGTAGAATTTACCACTTATTGGTGGTGCAAAAAAAAACCTTCACTTGCACATGTCAACAAATAAAGATATGTAAACAAATGGACTGTGCAAAAAGAGAGAGAGAGAGAGAGAGAAAAATCAATAAAGTGCAAAAGTAAGAGTCCTTATATAAGCCCTTGATTGAGTTTATTGTTGAGGAGTCTGAATGGGGTGGGGGGGGTGGGTAGCAACTCTTCCCAAACCTGGTGGTGCGTGTCTTGCGGGATCTATACCTCTTTCCTGATGGCAGCAGTGAGTGCTGCGTGGTATGGACCCTCGATTGCTGCTGCTCTCATCTGCAGCGTTCCCTGTAGATGTACTTGACGGTGGGTAGGGTTTTGCCTGTGATGTCCTGGGCTGCGTCCAGTAGCTTTTGCAGGGTTTGTCGCTAAGGGGTATTGGTGTCCCCATACCAGACCATGATGCAGCTGGTTCCACCACACATCTTTACATTTCTGAATTAAAACTGAATAGATTTATTTATCTCTGATAATCTTTGTTTTTTCCAGCACTGGCTCATACAATTATAAATTGGTTGCAATTGTCTGATTTTAATCAAAATTCACCCCAAGTTCTATTAAAGTACGTCAAAATCAGACAGCACAGGATGAAGGTGATTATCAAAGGAACCAGGAATGACGCAAAGAAAAACATTCTGTGCCCAGTGGCTAATTTAGGGCCTGAAATGCACTGTCAAATGTTAGAGGAGACTCAATTATTACATTCAAGAGGGAACGAGACAAAGACTTGAGGAGAGGAGACAGTAGAATTAACTGGATTGCTCTTTGCACAAACACTTGATGGGCTGAATGGCCCCATTCATGCCGTAACTTTTCAGTGATTTTTAATTGATCAGACTGCATCAGAAATATATTTCATTGAAGTTTATTATCATCCAATTTTACAAGTACAACCTGTTGAAACACCATTCTCCGGTCGTCAGTGCAAAAACATACCACACACATTCAAACATCGTGCACATACAGACAAACAATACACATGCATAAAAATAATTAACTATTGTTTATTAAATAGTAGAGCCTCGGATGTTTAGTATGAGCTGTTCATTCAACTGTCTCACTGCCTGTGGGAAGAAGCTGTTTTTCAGCCTGGTGGTTCTGGTTCTGATACTCAAGTATCACTTCCCCGACGGGAGTAGCTGAAAGGTACCATGTATGTGGGGTGGTAAGGGTCCTCAATGATTTTGTGAGCCCTCTTCAAACAAAGATCCCAGCTGATGGGGAGAAGAGGGAGGGAGGATCCCAGTGATCCTCTCTGCTGCTCTTATGGTCCTGGTCCAATGCTCTACAGCAACCATACCACACTGTGAAGCAGCCAGCCAGGACACTCTCTGTAGAACTACCGTAGAAAGTTGACAGGATGGTGGCTTCAATCTTCTTAGGAAATGCAGTCTCTGTTGCTCCTTCCTCTCCATGATAAGTCACTTGTTAAGGATCTTTGGGCACTCTACTCTCTACTACTGAGCTATTAATGTGTAGTGGAGGGTGGTCATCCCTGGTCGTCCTTAAGTCCACAATCATCTCCTTTGTCTTCTCTATGATGAGATTCAGATTGTTATTCTCCCACCAAATCATGGCATTTTCCACTTCTTGTCCGTAGTGCGACTCATCGTTACCGCTGGTGAAGCCAACTACTGTCATGTCATCTGCAAACCTGATGACTCTGTTGGAGCTGGATCTGACGTTGCACTCATGGGTCAGTGGCATGAACAGGAGCGGGCTGAGCACACAGCCATGAGGTGTGACAGTGCTGGATGTTGTGCTGTTGACCGGACATTTTGTGGTCTTTCTCTTAGGAAGTCCAAAATCCAGTTACAGAGATTGGGGTGGGGGGGGGGGGTGGTGGGGCGGCAGTTATTGAATCCCAGTAAGTACAGCTTCTCCACCAGCCTCAGGGGAGTGATGGTATTAAGTGCCGAGCTGAAGTCCATGAGGCATTGTTCTCCAGGTGGATCAGGACTGAAAGGGCAAGGCTGTAGCATCGTCGGTAGAATGGTTCCATCTGTAGGTGAATTGAAATGGGTGCAGTACTTCAGAGAAGTGTTTTTTGATACATTCCATCACCAGATACTGTAAGCAATTCGTAATGGTGGAGGTCAGTGCCATGGGGCAGTAGTCATTGCAGCCTGTTACCGATGCTCTGTTTTGGATCGAAATGATGGTGGCTGTTTTATTTCTCCTGTTATTACAAATGTTTTGCCACATTGAAACAAAGGAGAATGTGGCAAATCTATCCATTCAGGGCTGCGTTAATTTAATGAAAGGAGTCTGATTATTTTTAGGTGAATTAACTATTTAAATTGAGAAAAGTTTATTTTCATGACATTTATCTACTAAGTAGCATATCACTGAGATGTGGGAGGAAGTTGCTGGAGAAAACTCATGCACTCAAAGGGAGAAGGTCCAAATACACAGCACCAGGGGTCAGAGTTGACACTGGGCTACTGGCACTGAAAAACAGCAGTAGCTGGGACACCTCTGTCGAAAAATAAATTAATTATAGTAAAACTCCTGGTATCCAGCAGCTATAGGGATTGGTAGATGCCGGATAAGTGTATTTTCTGGTTGCTTGACTCTTACAATACCTGCATTAAGAATAAACAGCTTAAAAGACAAAAATACTATACTGTACTTACACTGAACAAATGTCACTTGCACGAATATATAAATCTTAAAGCACTATACTTTATTTTCAGTCACATTCTAAGAAAATATTTAACCATCACACAGAGTTGCCTGAAAGATGAACAATAACATTGCAGACTTTTAACCCTGCCCCTGTCCCCATCCCCCAAGTTTACAGATAAAGCCTCTGACCGAGGCGACCCTTACTAAGCAGGGATAAGGAGACACTTGAAGAGTGTCACCCCAACGGCGAGCGGCATCAACCAGCTCTTCATCCTGGGCGACGCCATTGCTTTTTCGCACAACTTTATTCAAACAGCTGCTACGAGCAAAGCCCAACTAAGGCCCTCGGCTGGTTGAATATTTGCTCCCATCTTCACCAAAAGTTTGTGTTCCTTCAGAGAACATTTACTTTCACTATTTTAAATTTACCTATTATTTTATTCTCATTTATTTTATTATTTAAAATTTTATTCCTTCAATTTTATTTTGCTGGTTGCTTGAATTCCGGATACCAGGAATTTTACTGTACATTTTCGGACACTTTCAAGACTATCAGGGAAATTGGGAATAAACAGGGCTTGCCGAGACATCCTGATCCTGTAAGTGGAAAAATAAGAAAGACGTACAGGGCGAGGAAGTTTATTGGTCACATGGGTGCATTTGGGAGGTGTGAGAGGAGCTGTATATCAAAATGAAAAATTAAAATTAAATTTAAAAACTCTGTGATTGTAAATCTGGACAAGTTTTGGTGTTATTCTTCTGATCTGATGAAACATGACTAACCGATAGCATTCACTACTGACAACAGCTTTAATGGAATAGAAATTCATCTGCTGTCAAAGGGACAGAAGCCGCAGACGCAGCACTAGGTTTACAAAAAAAAAGCATATATATTCTTCATTAATTCCTGAACTTGATAATGGAATAATTCTCAAAAAAATTAATGGAGCTGGTAGTGAGTGGAAACACCCTCTCCCAGGGAAGGCTGAATATTTATTTCCTACTGGAGTCAGGCTTGACAAACGTTAGAAGCAACATCAACTCCAACCGCAATGGTTTTGAAGTTTCCTTCCTTCGTGAAAACTTATTAAAGACAAGTCGATGGAAAACCTGAGTGTCATGAGGATTGGATCAATGCTCAGAGGCTGTGAACTGCATATTTACAAGTAGTACTCTGGAAATGAACTGAGTCTTAATACAAGTGTAAGAAAAAAATGTTTACTGAATATGCTTCCAAATTGAATCACAAAGGTGTAAATGACCTTTAAAAGTATTTCCATCTCACCGGTGCATGTACTGAGGTACACATTTACAACCTTAAAATATTTCAATGGAGAAAAGTTTATTTTTATTTGAAAATTAAAGACAGGTTGGAAGGATTCTGAGAGAGAGCCGCAAGACTCAATGCTGTTTTCAATGCCAAGTAAAAGTCGCCGAGTTATTCAGGGGTCTCCTTAATATTCTCCAGGTGTTCCTATCTGTCTGGAATGGACACTGAAAGATAGGCCCTGTTGAAGAATTTTAAGTTCTTCTGCCAAACCTATGTACTGTGCCAACCTTTCCGTCCAGCCCTCCGAAATTCCTCACTTGCAGAAAATAAAAATCCTTGGCCACTCGGAGGATATTTTGATTTTGTTCAGTGGTGTGCCTGGAGAGTTGGTAACCCACTGGCATCTCAGCTCCGTTAATTTAATGGCAATGGAAAAGATGTTGTCTGTTCACCTTCACTCATTTAACACAAACACCATAACTCAGTTATATTCCTTATTCTCAGGTAATCCCGTGAGATTGAGAATTACCCACTTCAGGTCTTCTGGGACTGAAGAGACCAATGTGCGATCTGCACACTCTTCCACAGAAAGACTAGGATCTGCCTGATGGGATAGACAGGTGGGTGATCTGTGAGCAGGTACGTTTATGCTGGACCTCTGTGTGCTCCTGACACATGAATTCAATGTTCTCAACACCATCCTGCCTTCCCCTCGACCCACATAAAACTGGGTGGGAGTGTATGCTCTGATGAAGATGCAAAGAGATGTCAGGTAAATTTGGACAAACCGAGTGAGTGGGATAATATCTGGCAAATGAAGTATTACATGGATCAACAAGATATAAAGTCTGACTGGACAAAAACTGAAAGGCAGAATATAATTTTATTATGGCCTATGGATCAGGAAATATTGCTGTACCAAGGGATCTGTGTACCTTGGTGTACCGGTCACCAAATGCAAAGACACAAGTATAGCAAGCAGTACAGAAGACAAATACTGGAAGAGGTTTTGATTATAGGACCAAGGGCATTTACAGTTATATAAGGTCTTGGTGGGACCACACTCATACAACTGTGCACAATTTTGATCTCCTAACACAATACATACTTATCATTGAGGTAATGCAATCCCTGGGATGACCTTATTTGACATATATCCAGAGAATTTGGGTCAATCATGTCTATATTGACTAGAACTTGGAGGAATGAATCATAGACAATCCAAAAAGGCCAAATCGACTGACGACATATCTCATGGCCAATTCACAAACTAAAGACATATAGAAATGGCAAGAGGAGAAATTTCTTCACTCTGACGGACACAATCTTGTGAAGTTGTTGACCGCAGAAGGCCATGGAGGCTAATGGACTGAGTTTACTTAGGAAGTAGATGCACCTCTGGAGACACATGGCATTGAGGAGCATGTGGAATAGAGATTGTGAATATTGAATGGAAATCGGCAGTGAGCCATGATTGTATTGAATGGCAGAGAAGATTCAAAAGGCAAAATGCCTACTCCTGTTTTTGGATGCATAATATTTCCTTTCGGTCAGTGGTTCTCAACTTTTTTCCCCACTCACACCACCTTGCATAATCCCTACTAACCAGAGAGCACCTATGGCATAGAATGCTACAGATCTAAACCACGGCTTCAGAACAATGAAAACGAAAAGTAGATATCATCTTCTGAGATACAAATGGCATAACTGATTATAATTATCTGGGGTTTTTTCTAAACCCATCAATTCCATGACTAGAAAAAGTTTCCATTTGATTAATATACATAGATGTCTTCCAAATGGAAACAATCAAGACCAAAATAAATATTGAGCAGAAAAAAAAAACAATATAGCACAGATCCTGTCTGTTTTGAGCTAACTGAGACCTTGCACCATCTAACATTTGCCATTCATTGGTAGAGTGAATGCTCAAAAATCTGGGTTAATTCTTGCGGTCATCAAAGTGGTCCAGAGCGCAATGAAGTGGGAATGCTGGAACCACCTCAGACAACATGGCTGGTAAGGTCCAGAAAATGTGTTATTGTCCCCAAAAATGTCTCATTGTCCATAATAATCACCACCTATTGCTGGTTGCCTGAAAACTGCGCTTGTCAACGGCTACACATTGCGAGGATTTTGAGAAAATTTGATACGTCACCAAAGATCCTTGCAAATTTCTGACTGGTGGCATCGCTATGGTAGTGCCAATACATGGGGCAGGAAAAGACGACAGAATTGTGAACTCGGCCATCACAGGCATCAGAACCCATTCCATCGAGGGGCGGTCTTAAAAAAACAGCCTCTATCCTCAAGGATCCTCACCACCCAGGCCGTGCCCTCTTCACTCTGCTACCATCAGGAAAAAAGGCGCACAGGAGCCTGAAGACGAGCAGCCAGTGGCACACGATGGCTTCTTCCCCATCAGATTTCTGAATGGACAATTGAACCACACACCGCTTATTCTTGCCCAAATTTACTGATGTTTAAATGTAATTTTAGAGCAAGATGTGGACAATAATATTGCTGAAAAACAATGAATGTTGTGATGTTCACGACAATAAATCCTGATTCATTTCCATGCAGTAGGACAAATGGGAGGCCAATCAAAAGCAGAAGGAAGAAGAAGAGAAAAGGGAAATCTCAAGTTGCAGCTGATAATTTATTTAAACCAAAATGGGGACTTCCTCATCACTCCTGGTATGAGCAGCTCCCATCCTGCATCTGGTCAACAACTGGAACTGTTAACTTCAGCATGAAGATGCTTTGTTTCCAAACAGAAAATGCTCAAGGTTTGTTGCCTTGCCTGTTGCTCAGTTCCAGCTGCCTCATTTTGGGAGATCTTAGCAATTCTTGGTCGGATTTATTGAGCTTTGCAAAAAAGTGAGGTAAGGGGAGAAAATCCATCATATTTCACTTAAATCGCTCTCACAACTGACTGCAACCAGCTTGTCTGAGTGAAGGGGAAAACTCTTCTTCTCTTTTAGTAGAATTACTTCCCATATCTACCCAAATAATTCTAGCTCCATTTACATTCAAACTTAGTTTATGATGCCTGTATTATACTTTACACACTCAGGTGCTTTGAAATAATGGGCATTCCATTGGAAGATGCAGTTCCTTATAAATCACCTTCAATACCACGTGCCAACTAATGTGGATTTTATGTGACAATTGGTTGATAATATTTGAAAAGCAGCGGAATAAATTGTAAGAAAAACAATGAGTGTCCTTTTTAAAAATTTCAGATCCATTGTTTTTAATTTTTGTTTATAAAGGTGTATATTCTTTTATAAAATGTTTCAGACTTCCCATTCAAAAATGCTTCAGCTTTTATATGATCTTTGCACAATTTGTGTACATTAAATAAAACAAGTGCATATGTGCGCCTTTGGAAGACTACACAAAAGAGTCTGGAAAAACAACCAACTGAAAAACCTCACAAAGATAAGCGTATACAGAGCCGTTGTCATACCCAAACTCCTGTTCGGCTCCGAATCATGGGTCCTCTACCGGCACCACCTACGGCTCCTAGAACGCTTCCACCAGCGTTGTCTCCGCTCCATCCTCAACATCCATTGGAGCGCTCACACCCCTAACGTCGAGGTACTCGAGATGGCAGAGGTCGACAGCATCGAGTCCACGCTGCTGAAGATCCAGCTGCGCTGGGTGGGTCACGTCTCCAGAATGGAGGACCATCGCCTTCCCAAGATCGTGTGATATGGCGAGCTCTCCACTGGCCACCGTGACAGAGGTGCACCAAAGAAAAGGTACAAGGACTGCCTAAAGAAATCTCTTGGTGCCTGCCACATTGACCACCGCCAGTGGGCTGATAACGCCTCCAACCGTGCATCTTGGCGCCTCACAGTTTGGCGGGCAGCAACCTCCTTTGAAGAAGACCGCAGAGCCCACCTCACTGACAAAAGGCAAAGGAGGAAAAACCCAACACCCAACCCCAACCCACCAATTTTCCCCTGCAACCGTGTCTGCCTGTCCTGCATCGGACTGGTCAGCCACAAACGAGCCTGCAGCTGACGTGGACTTTTTACCCCCTCCATAAATCTTCGTCCGCGAAGCCAAGCCAAAGAAGATGGAGGTGAGTTAAACAGAATGTGCATGAGCGAGCAGAGATTCTGTGCACTTCACTGAGTGTCTCAGAGCTGGCCAGGATAAAGCTTTCAATTGCGTTTTGCTGTAATATCTGATGAAGGAAAGTTTGCACCTTGAGCCCGACAATGGGGAATATACCTACTCACAAGAAACTTGACTTTCAAAGTACCTTGAGATTCACTGATGTATGTTTCTCATACTTTCAGATTCTGCAGTCAAACAAGGACAAACACAGAATGTTCACAGATATGTTCTCCCGGTACCAGGGAAATTTGTGTGTTGACTCCATTAAGCAGAAGGGTAGCTTTGATCTTTCATGCACATCTGGAATTGAGTTCTCATTAAATATAAGCAATATAATGTAATTTCAATTCTAATTGTAGCTGATTATATCCAGTAAACTCCTTCAGTCCTTAAATATGTTGAACAAGTCTCATGATTACGCTGTCAGAAAACAATAAATTACAATAGTTTCGTCCTAATTGGAGTCAGCATTAACAGCTCGCACCACACAGCAGCTTTTTATTTTTAATGTGGCTCAATGATTCTGAAAAAGAAACGCGACACGAAAAAAGTGCGGCAAATTTAAATTGGCCTGTTTCTGGACTTAAGTACAAACTCTAGAGAACTCCAAGAGAATCTGGCAAGCTTTATGCATCATGGCTTTGCTGTGTGCACCACTGAAACACCTAATGCAGTTTGATATCAAAAGCCTGGAGCAGACATTAACTACTTACCGCTGGAGCAAGTTCAGGCTTACCAGATGCAACAGTACAGTACATCAAGGAGCATCAGTTAACACATCAGTTCTGCTATGGATTTGTAGCTTCCCTGCCACTTAAATCGCTCAGCTTGACCTCATAAGTCGATAAGAAAAGACTAACTCTCCAACATTTTCAAAACTGTTGGTATTCCTGCATCAAACTCCTGAGAATGTTACTTTAGCCCCACATTTGAAACTTTTTTTTGCCGAATTAAAAAAAACACAGGTCTTCCTCTGTGAATTGTATAATATTCCTGAGATTTGCTTGCGGAGTAAACAGGTTTGAATGAAAGGAAGTCACGGGGTGCCACGGTGAGGGTGAGAGGGTGGGCAGTAACAATTCTTTCCCCACTATGATTTCAAGTTAGTTCAAGTTCCTAACCAGGGCGGCACAATTAGCAAAGCGGTTAGTGCAACGCCAGCGACCGGGTTCAAATATGGCACTGTCTGTGAGGAGTCGCTCCCCACGTCTGCGTGGGTTTCCTCGGGTGCTCCAGATTCCTCCAAGTGTTCAAAGCATTCCGGGGTTCTAGGTCAATTGGGGGTAATTACGCGGCAGAGGCTTGTGGGCTGCAAGGGCCTGCATGTATGTCTAAATTAAAATTAAAAATTAAATTAAAATTGTTGTCTGATTGTACATATAAAACCAGATGAAACAGTGTTCTATAGACCACAGTGCACACACATGCACACACAATGGATAGCAACTATTAATTACATATATATCTTCTTTGGCTTGGCTTCGCGGACGAAGATTTATGGAGGGGGTAAAAAGTCCACGTCAGCTGCAGGCTCGTTTGTGGCTGACAAGTCCGATGCGGGACAGGCAGACACGATTGCAGCGGTTGCAAGGGAAAATTGGTTGGTTGGGGTTGGGTGTTGGGTTTTTCCTCCTTTGCCTTTTGTCAGTGAGGTGGGCTCTGCGGTCTTCTTCAAAGGAGGTTGCTGCCCGCCAAACTGTGAGGCGCCAAGATGCACGGTTTGAGGCGTTATCAGCCCACTGGCGGTGGTCAATGTGGCAGGCACCAAGAGATTTCCTTAGGCAGTCCTTGTACCTTTTCCCTGGTGCACCTCTGTCACGGTGGCCAGTGGAGAGCTCGCCACACAACAGGATCCCGGGAAGGCGATGGTCCTCCATTCTGGAGACGTGACCCATCCAGCGCAGCTGGATCATATATACAAAGTCATGATATATAACATAATAATATATAATTATAAAAAATAAATAGATGTATATATTTTGGAATAATTTACTTGTTTCATTTACAAGTGGCCCAAGATTACAGGATACCGTTCATCAATCTTACCACATGTGGGAAGAAACTATTTCCCAGCCTGACAGTCCAGACTTTGATGCTCCTGTACCTCCTTCCAGATGGAGGTAGTCTATAGATGGACGCTACACATAGGTCTGATCTGTCCCCAAACCAGCTGGTCCTCTTTAAAAGTGCAGGTTGAACTTCAACGACCTCCCTGCACCCTGACCAGTCGTTTCCTCTGGTGTAAGCAGGAGAAGTCAGTGGTACCAATAACAGCTACATTTGACAGATAAATTTTACTTTGTTTCTTTGTTGCTCAGGTGAAGGTTCACCAGAGGCTGTACTTTGTGAGGAGTTGGCGGAGATTCCGTATGTCATCAATGACTCTCGAAATCTTCTACAGGTGTACCATTCTGGCTGATCGCATCACTGTCTGGTACGGAGGTGCCAATACTCAGGACAAGAAAACACTCCAGGGAGTTGTTTGTTGCAACATCAGTTTTCATTCCATCAAGGACATCGACAAGAGGCGGTGTCTTAAGAAAGCAGCTTCAAGGATCCCTACCACCTTGGCCATTGGGAAAAAAGGTACAGCAACCTGAAGATGAGCACTCAGTGGCACAAGGATGGCTTCTTCCCCTCTGCCATCAGATTCCTGAATGGACAATGAACCAAAGACACTGCCTTATTTTGACTTTTCGTGCATTGCTTCTATTTATTTTTGTAAGGTGGTTTATATAAATGTGATACTGCTGATAAAACAACAAATTTTGTGACTTGTACATGACAATAAATTCTGATTCTGTTTCTGAAGGAATGCCTCCCAAATTCAAGCCTCGTTCTCAATAATCCTTGAAATTATCATTAAAGTTTCATAAATCTTGAAAAACTCTGCATCATTGAAAAGACCAAATAGTAATTAGACAAGGAAGTGATTATTACCAACCTGTTGAGTAGATCAAGTGTTTTGGTAACCAAACTATCCCTTGCCTTAAGTCTGTGTGATGCACTGTAGTGACAGTGAGCAGACGCAAGATTCAAAGACTGAACAACAGGCTTTATTCAGCTTAAAGTCTCTGCTGCAGCTAGCTGTGCCCTGCTCCCGAGTGACTGACCTTGGGAGGGGCCGGATGTGGCTTATATCCCGGGTGGATGATTGGCAGCCGACCGGATGGGGTTTGGTCCATTCAGTCGACTGATTGACAGCTGGCCAGGTGTTGTCTGCCTGCAGTGATCTTCCTGCAGGTACAGTGGTCACCCCCTGCAGTAGCCAGTGGTGTATCACCACAGTCTGTATGTCTCAGATGGAGCTGGAAACAAAGTCTATGGAGGTTTTATGAAAGAGATTGATAAGATCTTGATAAGGAAAAGGGTGAAAGGTTACGAGTGTGTCAAGTTGAAGTTACAATCAGTTCATCTGTGAACTTATTGAGAGGTGGAGGAGGTTTGAGGGATTGAGGACCCTACTCCTGTTTGTATGTTTTCGATGAGAGAAATAATGACAAGGTAGACCATTGCCTCAGCATTCCGTCAGGAGTCTGGTGAAATCAAGGGCATGTGTAAATAAATAAAACTCTCATTTAATATTCATCAATGAGAAAATTCACTCAGGGGAACTGAGGGCAGAAAGCCAGAGCCTTGCTCTTTGACTTTTGTTTTCTAGTTGAGATGTGAGCGAGCATGTGGACGCAAAGCTAACTTTTAAAAGGGAATCTTAAAACCTGAAAGAGTTATGTTTTGTTTTATTGTACTTTGATCGCGGTGTTTCCAAAATGATCACATGGAATCAAGGCATCCTTCATAGGAGTTAGTTTATTCACATAAAACACCTATAAGGTAGATTGTGAGCATTCTATTTAAATTAAGTGCTGATAGATTATTGTTAGATGGGGATGACAATTTACAAATCTATCTATTGTTCCTTGATTTCAGGATGCCATTTATGAATTAAACTTCATAACTAAGATCTGAGTGACAACAACTTCCTTATTCTTCCAGTCTCTAAATGCATGTTTTCAAGCGTAGTATATTCCTTATATAGAAGGCAGTACATCAGTAACTGGAGCAGTATTTGATTTGAGAACACACTTTCTCGTTTCCTCCACAATCCTCATGTCCTTCATCATCCACTCCACAGAACTGGATGTCATCCACAATTACGTTTTTTTTTCTTCACGCAGTCGCTGCCTGACCTGCTGGGTGTTTCCAGAATTTTCTGTTTTTATCCAGCCACTGTGGGGATTTGGGGCAGCACGGATAGTGTAGCAGTTAGCGCAATGTCTTTTCAGCGCCAATGACCAGGACTGGGGTTAAAATCCTGTGCTGTCTGTAAGGAGTTGGTATATTTTCCCTGTGGGTTTTCTCCTGGGGCTCCGGTTTCCTCCCACCATTCAAAACAAACATACCGGGGGTGTAGGTTAATTGGATGTAAATTGGGTGGCACAGACTGGTGGGCTGAAATGGCCTGTTACCATGTTGTATGTCTACATTTAAATTTAAATTCTACATTTAAACTATCCTTACACCTCTTCCCTTGCTTCCATCCTGATACCCAAATGAAATAGATTTCATGGATAAAGAACATTATTCTGACTTTATTTGCTCTTTAACTGTCACAATATGGTGTCACCCTATCAGAAACATTCTCTGTCCCCCATCTCCAACATTCTCTGTTACCTAAAAATAATTTATTATTTTTTCTCTTTCCTAGTTCTGATGAAGGGTTTTAAAACGTGACCTGTTCTAAGTTGACTATGGCATTATTCAAAGGGGTGGCATACTGAATCTTTAGAGTACTTCTTTGTTGGAGAGACAGAGAGACAGAGAGACAGAGAGACAGAGAGACAGAGAGACAGAGAGACAGAGAGACACAGAGACACAGAGACACAGAGACAGAGACAGAGACACAGAGACAGAGACAGAGACAGAGACAGAGACAGAGAGACAGCGACAGAGAGACAGAGACAGAGAGACAGAGACAGAGACAGAGACACAGAGACACAGAGATAGAGAGAGAGAGAGAGAGAAAGAAATTTCACACCCGCCAAAATCCTTATGATTCGTGGCTAAATTAAAGTACATATACAGGCAGTCTCCGGTTTAAGAACGAGATCCGTTCATAAGTCTGCCTTTAAGTCAAATTTATAGGCAAGTCGGAACAGGTACACATGGCTCTTTAATTTAGAGTCAGTTAGACAAATGTTTGTCTTCGTATATAGTACATGTTTTACCTTTCTATGCAAATAAAACTACTGGAGTCAATTTCCTCGAAGAAGGCGCACTCCACACAGTATTAACGGCTACGAGATCCGAACTTAAAATGGTGGTCTGCGTTCTCCTTACTCGAGCCAACGCACCAGAAGCTTTGCGTAGTCCATTCGTAAGTACAAGTTATCCATAAGTTAGACCCAAGTAGCCCGGGGAATGCCAATATTCCCTTGGTGTATGATAGTAAAAAGCTTCCTCAAAAGGGCTAGGCACTTGATATAATTTGTGGAAGAGCCATCTTTCCTCATCAGTGCTTTTAAAAAAAAATTATAATAACATGTTCTAAACTACTGGATTTTGTACACTGATGAGATAGTAGAGACCTATCACCAATGTATATAGTTACAGTATCTAGAGTGTAATGACTGTGCTTACAGCGATTGGCTGAGAGCTTAGCCGCGCCTACTGTCTGGGCCTTAAAGGGTTGTGTCCCTAGCCAGGTCGGATCATTCCAGACTGGTTGGCCACCTGTGAAGAGCTCCTGTCTTTTGCTAATAAAAGCCTTGGTTTGGATCAACAAGTCTTTGGTTCTTTCGACGAGCTCTACAACTGACTTTTGGCAACCTCTGGAAAAGCCAGTTTACCAGAACAGATACCATCTGCTCTGTGAAATTTACTTGTACAGATATATATATCCTAAGTAATTTACCAGCAAGTTACAATCCCCCTGATTTGATTACCTTTCCACAGAAATATCTGTGCAGCATCTGATCACCAGTCATAATGATATGGGGAGAAAAATGACTTAAATAAGCAGAAATGAGGCTATCATACACCAAGGACATATTGGCAGTCCCAGGGCTACTTAGGTTTAACATACGGATAACTCGTACTTACGAATGGACTACGCGCAGCTTCTGGTGCGTTGGCTCGAGTAAGGAGAACGCAGACCACCATTTTAAGTTCGGATCTCGTAGCCGTTAACATTGTGTGGAGTGCGCCTTCTTCGAGGAAATTGACTCCAGTAGTTTTATTTGCATAGAAAGGTAAAACATGTACTATAAGGCCCACCACCTGTGTAATTTACTCCATTCCTGTTCTTATTATTTGGTTCAGACTCAGTTTTACGCAAGAACACAAGCAAGTAAATAATGGCAGTAATACCTTATTTCACTTGATTCCACAAGTATGTTTAGATATATATATATATAAACATGTAATCTCTAGCGTAATATACATCGATAACACGTCATCTCAAACGATCAGAAAATACACTTATCCGGCATCTAACAATCCCCTTTGGTGCTAGATACTGGGGTTGATACTGTATTTGCAAAATAGTTAGAATGTTAGTTTGTTTTGGACATTGTACATATACTGCCTTCATTTCACATGTTCTCCAACCTAAAATCTTCCAAGTTTTCTGGGAACTTCTCCAGTGGAGACTTGGTGCACATCTTTGATAATTATCACTTCCTAATTTGTGCCATATTTTTGAATATCTGGAGTCTAAATTCCCTTGATTCATCTTTCCAATCCTTTTCCTTAAATCCTGAACTCCTTCACTTAGCTACAGTAACTGTGTCCTTGTATCTTCTCACAGGAGTCAAATATTCTTTGATAATGTTTCTGTGAGGGGCCTTGATAAATTAAACAGAATTAAGGATGCAATGGAGCACATTATAGGTGGCGCTGTTGCTTTGAAAACCTTTTGCGGTGTAATTCTCATTATTTGGAATTCAAGCAACCGGGAGTCCAAAAAAAAACTGCAGAAAATAAATTGGCAAAAAATATAAAAACTTTAAATTGGCACCCCTACTGGTTAGTATGCCAATTATGCAACATATAATCTCACACAACCAGCAAATGCACTTATCCGGCATCTACCAATCTCCGTAGATGCTGGATACTGGGGTTGATACTGTATTTGCACAATTGTGCACAATGTTAGTTGGTTTTGGGCCTTGTATTCAACACAGACGTGTGGGGTGCAGGGCCAGTTCCTGTACTGTACTACAGTATGTTCTATAGCTTGGTGCAGTATGGAAAGCTCTCTTTGTTGTCCTTTTCCCTGCCCCACTCAACATTTTCTTGAGCTGCAGAGATGGAAGAATAAATATTTTGGCACATCGCAGCTAAAACTGTAAATTAACCTGTAGTAGATGAGTGAACACGTGTTAGAACAAATAGCTTTATGGACATTTTACAATATTCACTGCTAATAGAGAACAGTAGTAACATTTCTTCTCTTTGCTTAATCTGATGTAGTACATCCTTGATTAATATTACATGGCAGCTCACCTTTGAGTTACAAGGGAATCTTTAATGGCTTGGAAATCATTTCAGCTTGCAATATACCCAAGATATATACTTTCAAATATTCTACGAAAATGCACAAGAACTGGAGAAATTAAAAATATATCAATCTCACTTCATCAACTGCCAGTCGATCTTAAAGCATAAAAAAAAAATCTATATTTGAATCAAAAGCTTTGATCTTCAACACCAGAACAAATGATGTAGTCCCACCCGATTGTGGTGGAAAGAAAATAATATAACTGGTGTCTTATTTGTCGAAACATTTTGGACTCAGTTACCAAACAAGGATAAATAGGAGCCCAATTTGACCAGATGTATTTCCACCAATTTCTGTATTATCAAATTCTGGGTTGATATCGAAGGCCAGGTTCAAAGTTTCTGAATTGCACCCAATTTTAATTCCATGACATTCAGGGCAAAAAAAAAAGATCCACGCAGCAGTAACAAAAGAGTTCACTTCATTTCAGTTCTGTTCTCACTAGTTATTAATTTGTATGCTGGTACACAACAGGACTGCAAGATTTTCTCAAAGCACAAGAATTTTCCGAGTTAATACAAATTTTATTCTCATCCACTGGATGATTTAGGAATTCAGGAAATTGAGCCAAAATTTGGTAAAAGCAAATCATTGCATGAACAACAGACCCACTGAATCTAAAAATGCAAACAATGTCCAGGTCAGACCCATCTGGGAGAACCTGATTCAAATCAAACTAATTAGCATGCATGGTCATAAAATTAATAGTTATTTGTTCAGTTTGCAGGGAAGATCTTAAGATTGGCTCACCATGGAGTAGTGGAGAGGGACAAGAACTTCAAATTCCTGGGTGTCAGCATCTTCGAGGATCTGTCCTGGAGTCTCCATGTTGATGTAATCATGAAGAAGGCTCGCCAGCGGCTATATTTTATGAGATGTCTGAGGAGATTTGGTATATCATTTAAGACTCTTGAAAACTTCTACAGGTGGACCATGGAGATCATTCTGGCTGGTTGCATCATTGCCTGGTACGGAGGCGCCAACTCTCAGGACAAGAATAAACTCCAGAGGGTTGTTAACTGGGCCTGCGACATCACAGGCCCCAGACTCCACTCCGTCGAGGAGTTTAAATATTATTATCCTAAGATGGTTCATAATATGAATGTTTGGCCTATTCAACTACTGCTGAATACGTGAAATATCATGACTTGTTCTTGACAATAAATTCCGATTCTGATATCTCTTACTTAGTTGGCAGCTTGGGTCCTCATTAAATTAAAAAGTCTGAGATATTTGCTGAAGTTCTTTGCTGTTGTGTCAGTGAAGGAAGTTAAATGTGTATTATTCTCACTCAGAATCCTACACTCTGTACAATTTAACTATTATTATAAAGCGTTTGGTTCATTGTCTCATCAAGAGTGTTTGCATTCATTGAAAATGTTGACTTTCTGGTGGTATATTAAAGAAAGACAACAAGATCACATTAGCTCCCACAGGTCCATGTAAATGGTTCTGTCACATCATGCAGAAAAAGGGTAGAGATATTCCCTATCTCTTCACTCCACCCCTTGCCCATCTTCTCCCAGAGCTCTCACCAATGTCAACATCACATCCTGTCTTTATTGTGCACTTTTGAAACTTTCCTTTTGAAGACAGTTATGCATTGTCAAGTGCAGTGGTTCTCCATCTTTATATACCACCTTAAGTAATCCCTTACTAACCACAGATCACCAAGCAGGTGCTACATGAATGAATGTTTTCTTTTCATATGTACACTTTTTCTCAGCATTTTCTGCCTTCAGTGAAGAAAGAAACACAAATAATCTATGTCCAATGAATTATCCATCTAGAACGATGCACTTTTGTATATGTTTGAAATAAATGAAAGCGAGAATATAGGCACAGATTTCACATCCTCAGGCTAACTTGAAATGGGCCTTAAAATGTGGGCACAATGTTTACCAAACAAAGCTACTAATTAAGAAAAAGGAACAGAGAAATTATGATAGGATATTATTAATTTATCCATCTCACCTGTCCTTTTCAACTGTACATCATACAGTAAAATTAGAAACACAACTAGTTCCTTTGGCCCTTTAAATCTGTTCTGCCAGAGAATCATAGAACTTTACAGCACAGAAACATTCATGTTGACCAAGTTGTCTGCCTAAGATAGCCCTGTTTTCCTGTGTTTAGCCTATGAACGTTTCCCATTCATGCACTTGTCGAAATGTCTTTTACAAGATCCAATCGTACCTCCCCTCCTACACATTCTTCTGATCAACTTGTTGTACGTACCTACCCCCAACTGCGTGAAAAAGGTGCCACGCAGGAACCTTTTTAACATTTTCCCTCTCACCTTAAATCTATGCTCTATGGTTTTAGATTCCCCTGCCCTCGGAGAAAATACTATAATTATTAACCAAATCTCTACCCCTGATGATCCTCCCTCAGGGTCTAGAGAGAAAAATTCCAGCCTACTCAATCTCTCCTATAATTTAAGCCCACTGGTCCCAGAAACAATCTTTCTGATACACTTTCCATCTTAATGGCATCCTTCTTTTTACCGGGTGACCAGGCCTGAGTCAAAGACTCCAGTTATGCTCCTTTATTTGATGCCTATATTGATGAAGATAATTGTGTTAAGTAGCTTCTTTACCATCATATCTCCCTGTGTTACCACTTCATGGCACTATGTACCCAGGTCTCCCTGTTCTACGACACTCTCCAGTCTTGATCAAGGGTCCCAACCCAAAACGCTGACTGACCATTTCTGCCCACAGATGCTGCCTGACCTGCTCAGTTTCTCCAGCAGATCAATTTTTGCTCAAGATTCCAGCACCTTTCACTCTTGCACTTGTCCAAGTTAAAATCCATTTGCCATTCCTCGGCCCACTTTCCCAGTTCATCTGGATCCTGTTGTAATCTCAGACAAACTTCTTCACTGGCCGCATTGCACCATCAAGTTAAAACACAGTCCTGGAGAAACTCAGCAGGTCAGACAGTGAATTGTACGTAGCAAAGATAAAGATAGATAACCAACGTTTTGGGCTTGAGGCCCTTCATTAAGGTGTGCCCTTTATCTTTACATAAAGTACAGGTATACCCTGCTGTGAAGGTTCCGATGAAAACTTTTGTCAGCCAAAATGGTGTAAAGCGAAGACCCATTCTTTACTATTGAAGGCCATTTTCAAAAAAGCAAAAACCCTTTCGTAAAAGTGAGCACAGGTTTCTTCATAAAAGTACATTTTTGTAAAGCAAATATTCGTAAAATGGGGATACCTGTACACTAATCGACCTGCTGAGTTTCTCCAGCACTGTGTTTTTACTTCAGCCACAGTGTGTGGAGACTTTGGTGTTTTACCCCATATTACATCACCAATCCTGGTGTCAACAGCAAGCTTACTCACCAATACTAACTACATTGGCATCCAAATTGATAATTATAGACTCATCCACTCTCAACCTACTTTCTACTATGCCCTTCCCCTCTACACTGCCCAAAGTTTATGGACCCTCTTCCCTAGGAAGCAGTCAAGCTTTGGTTTCTTCTGTACTTCTCTCCTACCAACGACAAAAAAAAACATAAACAAATATTTATGTGACACGAAGTGAAAAGGAAACAAAGCTTTTTTTAAAAAAAAAATGTGCCGTGGCCCCCAGAGAGGAGCAGTGTGTCAGGCCCCCAGTGAGATTGGTTCATATAGATGGTGAACATCAGTCTCTGTGGCGCACCACTTCCAATCTGAATAACAACCCCTCACTACTTACCTCTGCCTTGTATGATCAAGCCTACCTTTCACCCACTGGTCAGGTCACCCTGATTCTCATTTGATTTAATCTTCTGGACGAGCCTACCCTGCTGGAACTACATTCCAACTTAGTTCCAGTTTCCTGCACTGTTCTCCTCCTCTTTTATTCCCTTAATTTCATCAACTGTGTTCAGAAGGAATGCAAAGGCTGAACCTTCATGCTCCTCTGAGTTACAGCACTTCAAAATTTCACCATTGAGCAAGCTCTCCTCATTTTTGCCCGACTTGGCCCACCAGTGACCGCTGGTTCTAATCTCCTCAATCCGGGGAAACATCCTCTTTGGATGTAGCTGTTCTCAGAGGAAACTTAGTAAGCTTCTTCCATCCTTCTGAACTCCGGAGAATAAGGTACTCAATATTTTTTTTTAAACAAGGTACATGGGGCATGCCTGGAATCAGTTATGTCCTCACCAAACCGCGAGCATCTTTTTTAATCAAGACGACCAAAACTGTATTTTTCTTACTTCCTTATGATAAAGAAGGATATTCTGCTCATGGAGTTTTCAGAATAATCTTCTGCTCATATCAAAGGAACCAATTATCTTGTTGAATATCCACAATTTCCACCCTGCGCACAATAGACCAAGTGCATGCCTTCAGGAGAGAATCATGGTATTTCTGTTGCGGGAATTTTTTTGATAGGATATTCATTGTGAATAATGTTTTGTCCTGGGTGAAGTGTGAGCAACTTGCCCTGTATCATCATTACAGACTCCCGGTGAAATAAAGCCAGGGAGTAATTGTGTAGGCCATTTTAAAATTTGTTTTCTGTGAGAGAGTGGAAGGTGATGGTTGGATAAACAGGGCATGTAATATCTTGGGTTGTGTTCTCTCGCTTCCATCTACCAATTTATTAGAAGGGAAAAAAAATCTTTTCCCTAGATTTGGAGATTGAAAAATTTATTCAGTGTTCATCAATATATAGATCAAGACTAACTCCCTCTTGTATAAAACAGGAGCAGAACTTAAAGCAGATGAATAAAATACCATGAAAGGACATTCAATTTCAACGCAAAGAAAAACACTGGTTCATCATAAAACATACAATGCATGGCAGTACTGGGATCTGGAGGTGAGCACTGTTCCGACAAGGTCTGAGCAGTTGATAAGGGTGCTTGATGACAACCTGGCACAACAACTAAAGACAGATTTGCAGTCGGGTTGTGAATTCTGATCAAGTAAACACTTGTACTCCCCTCGCACTGCAATACATGTGGATTTTGTACTCCTGCACAGCTGGTAGCTCGCACATGTCTTGTTAGCAACAGGCCACCTCGAGTCCAATAATAATTCTTCCTGGCGTTCGAATCATTTTCCTCTGGGTTCAAGTTAACTTTGCCCTCATCAGTTTTGCTTCCTGTCAGATGGAAAACCTTTGAGACCGCATTGTTCCCCATCAAAGCAAATCTGCCTTCTGCCATCATGTTTTCTTTACTCTTTGCAAAGAAGTACTGCAACCTGGATTTTGTGTCAATGTCATGTGCATCATTTCTCCATTGTTTCTCCTCAATTTGTGCCTGTCATTTTTCAGTGGAATCATATAAAAGTGTCAAAATCATAACTTTTGTACAATGCAACACATTCTTAAATAACATTAATGGGCCATTGATGTCAGTATACTGGGCACTCCGTAATCATACAAGAAAGGAACATTTTTGCAAGCTATTACATTGTTTTGTCTTTCCTTTCTCAATAACTATCTGCCTGTCATACCGTGACAACAACATAACTAAATCTAACAATACCTTTGGTGCTGGACTGCACTGGTAATGAGTTCATTGGTGCAGGAATGGAATAGAATGTACAATTCTGAGATGAAAATCAACAAGGCTAGAAAGATCGATAGATGTGTCGACAATGACAGCAGAGCCCTGCAGAGGTGATTATCGGAGTCGCTGCTAGTCTCTCTGTGACTTGGAGTTCAAAAGGGAAGCAGTTTGGGATTAGAGTGGGACAGTCGAGGTCGACAAAGTAATTCACTGAACTGGAAGAGATGGGATTAGATTGGACATAGATTCATAGAAACCAACATGGAGGCAGCCCACAAGTAAGCCCTTTGGCCCATCGAATCCATGTTGGCCATCAACCACCCATTTCTACTGATCCAACATGAATCCCCACATCCAGATAGAAGAACACCCAGACCATTTCTGAGCTTTTAGTGTTTCTGATATAATTTTCTGCTTTGGCACAATGCTCATTTACATAGATAACCTGAAACCCTGACTCTATTTCTCTATCCATGGAGTGTTTTCAGCCTTCTCTACTTTTGCTACAAGACAGCATGAAGTCCCGACAAATCCTACATGTTTCCAAAATTTCGACCAAGTGACCAGTTCAGCTCCATTAAATAAAATGAATGAGCTTCCCCCTTCCTTTCTCAAGATGTCAATTTTTTCAAAGTTGCAAGGGTGATGCTTGTATAAAGCTTCTTAGCTCTTGAAAATATGCACACATACGAAATCGGGTGAGTGATCAGTTAATATAGCAATTGAAAAAATCTCACAGTAATGCAATTAATTTTCTTCTCCACTAGAAAATCTGTTAAAAAGTTATTTTTCAAAAAGTAAAATTCAGATGTTCAGGCAGGCTCCACTGCAGTGGTTGACAATGCAGTCAAATACAACTGCCAGTGGCATAAACAGTGCTGGAATTTAACACAGAGGCTTGGAAGCTACTTTCAGATCGATTGTTTTCTTCAAGACCCATGAATAGAAACTCCCAAATCCACAAAAACTGCCAAACCATTCCCCAAAAGCTGGCAGCTTCTTTGAAACATCCCTGTGTTCTCACTTCAGAACACTGTGAAATGGGAAAGCATTTCACTACAAATTGTCGCCACAAGACAGATTAAAATATAGATGCTGATCAAGTCTGAGTGTGACAGTAACCATTGGCTAATGGATGAAGAGGGGGCTGAGAGGCACAATGAACACTGAGAGGGAAAACATCTAAATATATTAGAAGGAAAAGCAGTAGAAAAGTTTTACACATTTAAATCAGACATGCCATTTAATAAATGCTGTGGTTCTCAACCTTTTTCTTTCCTCTCACATGCCACTTTAAGTATTCCCTGTGCCATTGGTGCTCTGTGATTAGTAAGGGAATGCTTAAGGTGGGATGTAAGTGGGAAGGGAAGGTTGAGGATCACTGCTCTTGACCCAATTGTTACTAAAATATTTTGCTTGAGAAAAATTGTCATTGGCCCATTTCCTTTGGAGTTCTGAAACCATGCACATAACGAGTCAATTAAGTATGATTAAAACAGTGGTTTTCAATCTTTTTCTTTCCACCCACATACCACCTTAAGCAATCCCTTACTAATGTCAGAGCACCTATGCATTTAAAGTGGTATGTGAGTGGAAAGAAAAAGGTTGAGTACCACAGTAATAAAAGGAAACAAATGAACCTAATGAAGATATTTAATTGTGCAATTTGTCAAATGTATTCCTGCGCATACACTTCATATGGAGACTCATGGAAAAAAAGAGAAATGCTTAACATTTTCTGATTGAATCATTATAAACAGTGTACATGAGCCGATTACAGAGTATTTGACTACCAAATACTGCAGGAAATGGGTATCTAGAACATACCTTCAAACTCTATAATGACATATCTATGAACTTAATTGGCTGCATAATCAGTTTTGAAGAGTGAAAATGGTTTGCCTATAGTTTACAGTATGGAATGATTATGGGATTGAATCCTTCACCAGATCAAATACTCATCTATATTAATTCCATTTGCCAGCACCTGGTCCATAGCATTAACATTGTGCCTGTCAGGCATTGTATTACATCAGTGAATTTGCTCAGGTACTACCATCTTTATGTTGGGTGAAATTACAGGAAACCTTGCAGTGTCACAATGGCACAACCAGTAGGGCCGCTGCCTCACATCACCAGAGATGCAGGTTCAATCCTGATCTCAGGCACTGCCTGGGTGGATTTCTCCCTATGACCAAGTAGCTTTCCTCTGGACTCTCCAGTTTCTTCCAAAGCGTGCAGGTCGGTAGGTTAACGAGGTCGGATAAATCGTCTCTCATGTATAGGTGAGGGGTAGAATATAAGGGAGATTGATGGGAATGTGGGAGAGAATGAGAGAGATGTGGGATTGGTGTAAATGGGTGGTTAATAGACTCAATGGACCAAAGGACCTGTATTTCTCTGTGACCTGAACATTTTTGATATTGTTTATGAGCAAGGCCATTATCATTGCTGCATTTCAAAGGCCAAAAAAAAAAATAATGATATCAATTGTGAGACATGGCATTCTAGATGAGACCAATGCAGTAAACACCTAAAAATCAAAGAAATGAAACAGAATCAAGCGACACTCAGCAGGCTGGGCTGTGTCTGTGGAGAGAGATACAGTTAGCAATCTAGGTCATACTCATCTCACTCCAGCTTCACCATCTCCCCCACCCCGCTGAGAATCAGAATCCGAAACCGAATCAGACTCAGGATGGCACGGTTAATGTAGCGGTTAGTACAACGCCTTTACAGCGCCAGCAATCAGGAAGGACCTGGATTCAAATCCCACTCTGTAAGGAGCTTGTATGTTCTCCTTATATCTGTGTGGCTTTTCTCTGGGGGCTTTGGTTTCCTCCCACCCTTCAAAAAGTACCGGGGTGTAGGTTAATTGGGTGTAAATTGAGCAGCACGGAGTCATAGGGCCAAATTGGCCTGTTTCAGTGCTGCAAGTCAAAATTGAAAAAAAAAACAAATTAAAAAAATTATTTTCATGAACAAGTCACAAAACTTGTTCTTCCAGCAGCATCACATATTGACATAAACTGCCTTACAAAATTAGTAAAGAAAAAAGTGCAAGAAAAAGTCAAAGTGAGGCAGTGTCCATTCAGATTCCATTCAGGAATCTGATGGCAGAGGGGAAAAAGCTGCCCTTGTGCCACTGAGTGCTCGTCTTTAGGCTCCTGTACCTTTTTCCTGATAGGTAGTCGTGTTAAGAGGGCATGGCCTGGGTGGTGGGTGTCCATGAGTTCTCTTAAGACTCTACCTCTTGTAGATGTCCTCGATGAAGTGAACTCTGGTGCCCATGATGTCGCAGGCCGAGTTAACAACCCTGTGGAGATTTTTCTTGGCATGAGTGTTGGAACCTCTGCACCAGACAATGATGCCACCAGCCAGAATGCTCTCCATGGTGCACAGTACATAGCTGCCATGAAGTTCCCACCCTCTAAGACTCATCTTCCTCCACCTGATACCTTTGATTCTCTTGCCTCGTTCTGCCTTTGTCTGGCATCTACCTTTCTCCGCCATATTTCACCTCCATCTGGTCCACCAATCCTATATAGTGGTGGAGGTCTTAGGTTTGGTCGTGGCATATGAGTGGACCAGCAACATTGCTAAAGCTACAGTTCTTTAATTGGAAAACAACAAGCTGTTGTGGTTGAAGAAAAACAAAAGCCTTACCTAAACTTCAGGTGCGTGACTCCATTCAAGTGAATGGAGCCATGTTACATACACTAGGTTATGCAGGCTTAAACCTGAGTCTTCAAAACTTATAGAATGCCCCTGTTCTTGATAATAGCTCCAGAACAAAAAGGTCAACTGAATTCCAGCATGTCTTTATAACAGGGGAGGGAGTCGATCATGTATTGCCATGTGCCCCGAAGATATCTGGCGTTTTCCCGGGAAATGGATTTCAGATCAGTACCTCTGTTGACTCTCTTCACAAACACAGCCCAACCTTCGGAGCAATTCCAGCATTTCTTTTAAAAATTCATTTCGCTGTTATGAGTGCACCCGGCCAACATCGGTATATCGATCTGGCAAGTTCTGAAGGTGCGGTTTTTATTAAAAACAACAAACATGAAAATGGAAATTTGAACAACAGGAAATCAAAGCCCAATTGTGCATCAAATTTCTTTAAAGTCTCGTCATAAAAATTGCAGAGCAGCGCAAAACATCAAGAGATGCCACAAATCGAGCACCTCTGAAACCGTTTATTTTTGCAATTGGCTCAGTGCATTCAATCACTGGCTTTCAAACCAATCAACTTAAATCTGTCAGATTGTAAAATCAGTAGCAATTAAATAAATCTGAGAAAAAAACATTGCTTTAACTATACATACCATCATATAGACTTTCCAATACACAGTTTGTCCTGTGCATGATTCCTTAAAAGCTTGATTGCTTGATCTGGGACTTGGGTTTCAGTATAATTCAGCATTGTTCTTTTGGCTTTGGTTCAAACTTCTCACTGATCCGAAAGATATTGGCCCTCTCCCTACCATCTTTTCTGCTGCTTCAGCAACCAACCCACTGTTGCCTAGCCTCTGTCCTGCATTCTGCCCACAAGGTGTCAAAAGCCCAGAGGGAGAAAAAAAGGCACAAAAGCAAACAGAAATGATGTGAAGGAGGAATTAAACAGGAGGGTGAGAAACAAATGAGAGAGAGAGAGATAAAACAGATTATGTCCTTTATGTGCATTATCAAATGTGCAAAGCTGTGATTTAAAGACTTTTTTTATTGGCATGAAGAGATATTAGATAACAAGCATGTTTTAAGTTCAAGAGAACGCTCCGAGACTTTGAGGGACATCACCTCTCGACCTTCTCGGCTATTTAAAATAGGTTTATTTTCTAATCTTTCCTTGTTCTAACATAACCGGCGGGATGGTTAGCAATAGCGGTTAGCACAACACGATTACATCTCTGGTGACCTGGGCAGGGGTGTATCTAGAAAATAGCACCAATGGTAAGCACTGAAATTACACCCCTGTCCATATATCTGACACCCATCTTTTAGATAGCTTTACCATAATATTAGCTCAAAAAAACATGAAGTGAAGTGGCAGCTACATGGCTCCTGCAATAACACACACAACCAGACAGGTTGAGCTCAGTGAGCAGACTGGTTTATTGCAGGCTGCTAGGCTGCACTTATACTCCCAGCCCGAATCTGGCTGAGAACCGCGCTGGAGGGCGCTGACATCACCTGGGCATCACGTGGTCCCCCAGCGCGGGTTTCTGAGTCCTGTGCTGGAAGGAAGGGACGCCCCCCCCCCGACGGCGCCATTTTGGCCGGCTGCCCCGCCGTGTGGCTTACAAGCGGGGCCGGTTTGCCTGCCTCGTGGTGAGCTGCCACACAAGCTTGTTAATCTTTTAATTAACAAATTATGGCACTACATGAAAATAATAACTGCACCTTCCTTGCTTTCACTGATTCAAATTGGTCTATGATGTGGTCAAAGTCGGTTTTATCAGTTTGTTCTCTTTCTACACAGCAGAACAAGATCACAGAGTCCGCCTTGATCCATGGAGACACGGTGCAGCTGCTCCCGAAGACCAGCAGGATGGACGGGCAGTCTTCGATGTGCGTGTCATTGCAGAAGCGCAGGACGACTAGCTCCTGCAGCTCGATGTCATGGTTCAACAGCTTCTCAAAACACTTGGGCCTTGTAAACGCGCTCCTGGAGCCACTTGAGGCGAGGGTTATCTATCAACATGGCCGGACCAGGCAGGGCCTCACCACTGGTTCCTTACTCTAACAGCTGAGCTCGCAACCTCAGCCTCTGGGCACATATCAGAGTCCCATCTCCATGGAGATCACAGCATTTACTCCCATTCCCATGGCAATAGACACATCACTTCTCCAGAATTTACACTGTTTAGCAACAGCAATGTCGATGCACAGGCACAAGTGCCAAAAAATTCTGCTCCTCAGAGGATGGCTTGTCTGACAGCCCAGTGACTCCTCTCTCCCATTTCAAGTGGCTCCCAGGTCACATGCCATACCTTAGATATACCACTGGATTTGGGTTGAAATCTAGCACTGTTTGTAAGGAGTCTGTACATTCTCCAAGTCTAGGTGGGTTTCCTCCAGGTATTCCCATTCTTCCCACCCATCAAAAATTCTCAGGGGTTATAGATAATTGGGATGTTTGGACGGCACAGGCTCCTTGGCTAGAAGGGCCTGTATGTCTACATTTTTTAAAATTAATAAGTAGCTTATGGTTGCATACATACAAGGTACAGATGCACAAATTTCTTTCTTGTTGCAGCCAAACAAACACATAAGACACACAACTAAAGTAGTACACATTAAATTATTATAATTTGCCAAGAGAAAAAGAGATAATAAATGTCATGAAAGATAAATTTTCACCATTGCAGTCAATGCAAGAGAAAGAAAGGTGACAATTCAATGGTGATAAATAATTAGAAATGTTGAGGAAACAATATTTATTAAATGTAATGGGTACATCTGCATCATATGGAATGCGTAATGACACAGCAAATGCAGATTGTTGCTCATGGAATGTGGATACATTGCTGCCTCCCAGATCCCAATATACTTCTGAACTATTACGTGAAAGATTACTGTTGACTATTCTCTCTACTTAATTGCCTTTGTTTGGAAATATTTTATTGAGTTTAATAAAGAACTGAGACACATGATAATCTAGTAAATGACATAGACATAATGTACTTTTACACACTAACAAACCTTTTAATTATGTTTTGGACTAAAAGGTTTTTGTTAGCTCTAACACAGGAACGACAATGGCAAATCCAAATTGTGTGTGTGTGTGTGTGTGTGTGTGTGTGTGTGTGTGTGTGTGTGTGTGTGTGTGTGTGTGTGTGTGTGTGTGTGTGTGTGTGTGTGTGTGTGTGTGTGTGTGTGTCTCTCTCTCTCTCGAAAGGTTCAGCATCATTTTAGTCTCAGTTCAGAAATAATTATAAAATGCTTTTAAACATTTACCTTCAGGCCTCTTTACTCACAATTATATTTTCCACATGAAGAATCTGCCCTCTTCTCAAAGACAGCAAATGTGGCTACTTTCTTCCACAATGAATTCACAAACCCTGACAAGGGTTAAACAAATGTGGTTATCTTCTTCCCCGATGAAGTCACAAACCAGAAAAAAGGTTAAAAAAAGTGCCCAAACACAAAAATAGACCCAATAGAATTCTGTCCTCTTTTCCAAAGAGACAAAAAAGTGGTCTTCATTAATACAAAAGCCACTGATTCTGTGTTCCCCTTCTTCAAGGAGTAATGCATAATAAGCAGCATTGATTCTGGTTACTGTCCTTAACCCTGTCTTTCACAAGATTTCAACCCTTGTATGTCACAGGGTTTTGACTTTTGTGAACTCCAAGCTGAACTGTTCGAAAACTGAACTCAAAATGTCTGAATTCAGTAATATATTTATCCAAGTCAAGTGACAGTTACATCACAGATGAAGTGAGTCCTGATTCTTGGAAACCACATGACTATCAGTTTTATTTCTACCAAAATTCTGTTCCTTTTTTTAAAACTCCTCCATATCCATCACAATCTCTGACCTTATCTCTGTTCAAGAGGGTTAAGTGGCTTTGAATAAAAGCAGAAAGCTGCTTCAGCAATTCTTGAATAATTAAAACCTACTTGAAATCCATTAGCTCTGTCTGTCCATCCAAGGCACATTGACTCTGAGTATGAACTCTCTTCTCTGAAAACAATGGTTCTCTATAAAGGGGTAAAGCACAGGATTCTGTTGTCACCATAGTTAAGTGAAAAACAAACACAAATGCTGGAGAAACTCAGAAGGTCAAACAGTGCAAAGGTAAAGATATATCAGCAATGTTTCTTGAGCCCTTCATCAAGGTGTGGGGCAACATGAGAGATGTCTGAACAAAATGGAGAAGGGGGGTGGTGGTGAGGGTGGGAATGATGGGTAGAAAGGGAGGGACACTGCAGGAGGGGGAGGAGTTTAGGCTAGGTGGAGAGAGGAAGGAAGTAGGAACTGGAATAACTAGTTAGCAGGGGGATAGGGGAAAAGACCAAGCTCATTAGTGGAATGCAGTGAACTCCATGTTCATGCCCTGGGGTTGGAAGGTGCCCAGACAAAAAATGGTTCCTCTAATCTGCAGGTGGCCAGGGTGGGGTAGTGTGAAAGGTCATAGACAGACATGCGAGCATGAGAGTGTGACTCAGAATTGAAATGGTTGGCTACAGGGAGGTCGCTTTTGTTGTGGAAGGAGAGGAGGTGCTGGGCGAAGCGATCTCCTAATTTGCAACTGGTCTCTTTGATGTAGAGAAGGCCACAGAGGGTACACCAGATTCAGTAAATGAGTTTTTTGGAGGTACAGATGAAGTGTTGCTTCACCTGAAAGGTCTGTTTGGGACCTCGGACCATGGTGAGGGAGGAGCTGTGGGTGAAGGTTTTACACCTCCTACAACCACAGTGGAAGGTGTCAGAGTGGGGGGGGGGGGGTCAATGGGTGGGAAGAGTGCACAAGGGAGTCACAGAGGGAGCAGTCCCTACAGAATGCTGACAGGGGTGGAGAAGGAAAAATGTGTCTGGTGGTGGGGTCCTGTGGTAAGTACTAGAAATTCTGACAGATAATGTGTTGGTTGCAGAGGCTGGTTGGGTGGTAAGTGAGGACGAGGGGAATTCTGTGTTTATTGTTTTTAGGAGGGGGGGGGTAGCTTGGGCAGATGAGCGGGGAATGAAGGAGATGTGGGTGAGAACCAAATGGTGGAGGGGAAGCCACGTTTATGGAAGAAGGCAGACATTTCAGAGGCTCTGGACTGGAAGACCTTGGGAGCAGATGCAGCAGAGGAGGAGAAATTGAGAGAAGGGGATGTGGAGTCATTGCAGGGGACAGGGTGTGAGGATAAGTAGTCCAAGTAGTTGTGGGAGTTAGAGGGTTTTTAATGAATGTCAGTGGAGAGTCCGTCTCCTGAGATGGAGACAGAAAAATCCAGAAAAGGGAGAGTATTATCAGAGATGGACCAGGTGGAGTATGAGGTCCAGGTGAGCATGAGGTCCAGGTGAGCATGAGGTCCAGGTGAGCATGAGGTCCAGGTGAGCATGAGGTCCAGGTGAGCATGAGGTCCAGGTGAGCATGAGGTCCAGGTGAGCATGAGGTCCAGGTGAGCATGAGGTCCAGGTGAGCATGAGGTCCAGGTGGAAATTGGCCACAAAATTGATGAGGTCATCGCAGGTGCATGAGGCTACCCCAATGTAGACGTTGATGTACCGGAGGAAGAGTTGGGGGAATGGGGAGGGGGTCTCGCCCATGTGGGCTTTTCTTCACAAAACTCAAACAGACAGGCATAGTTGGATTCTCTATAAATGTGCTGTGACCTGTGTGAGACCCTCTACCCACCCAAAACTAACTTACCAATGAATAAAGATACAATATTTTAACTCTATAATTTACTAGGCCATTTTTACATTAAATTAAAGGTTAACATAAATCTTTACAGTACATAAATTGTCTTCTTCTTTGGCTTGGCTTCGCGGACGAAGATTTATGGAGGGGGTAAAAAGTCCACGTCAGCTGCAGGCTCGTTTGTGGCTGACCAGTCCGATGCGGGACAGGCAGACACGATTGCAGCGGTTGCAAGGGAAAATTGGTTGGTTGGGGTTGGGTGTTGGGTTTTTCCTCCTTTGCCTTTTGTCAGTGAGGTGGGCTCTGCGGTCTTCTTCAAAGGAGGCTGCTGCCCGCCAAACTGTGAGGCGCCAAGATGCACGGTTTGAGGCGTTATCAGCCCACTGGCGGTGGTCAATGTGGCAGGCACCAAGAGATTTCTTTAGGCAGTCCTTGTACCTTTTCTTTGGTGCACCTCTGTCACGGTGGCCAGTGGAGAGCTCGCCATATAATACGATCTTGGGAAGGCGATGGTCCTCCATTCTGGAGACGTGACCCATCCAGCGCAGCTGGATCTTCAGCAGCGTGGACTCGATGCTGTCGACCTCTGCCATCTCGAGTACCTCGACGTTAGGGGTGTGAGCGCTCCAATGGATGTTGAGGATGGAGCGGAGACAATGCTAGTGGAAGCGTTCTAGGAGCCGTAGGTGGTGCCGGTAGAGGACCCATGATTCGGAGCCGAACAGGAGTGTGGGTATGACAACGGCTCTGTATACGCTTATCTTTGTGAGGTTTTTCAGTTGGTTGTTTTTCCAGACTCTTTTGTGTAGTCTTCCAAAGGCGCTATTTGCCTTGGCGAGTCTGTTGTCTATCTCATTGTCGATCCTTGCATCTGATGAAATGGTGCAGCCGAGATAGGTAAACTGGTTGACCGTTTTGAGTTTTGTGTGCCCGATGGAGATGTGGGGGGGCTGGTAGTCATGGTGGGGAGCTGGCTGATGGAGGACCTCAGTTTTCTTCAGGCTGACTTCCAGGCCAAACATTTTGGCAGTTTCCGCAAAGCAGGACGTCAAGCGCTGAAGAGCTGGCTCTGAATGGGCAACTAAAGCGGCATCATCTGCAAAGAGTAGTTCACGGACAAGTTTCTCTTGTGTCTTGGTGTGAGCTTGCAGGCGCCTCAGATTGAAGAGACTGCCATCCGTGCGGTACCGGATGTAAACAGCGTCTTCATTGTTGGGGTCTTTCATGGCTTGGTTCAGCATCATGCTGAAGAAGATTGAAAAGAGGGTTGGTGCGAGAACACAGCCTTGCTTCACGCCATTGTTAATGGAGAAGGGTTCAGAGAGCTCATTGCTGTATCTGACCCGACCTTGTTGGTTTTCGTGCAGTTGGATAATCATGTTGAGGAACTTTGGGGGACATCCGATGCGCTCTAGTATTTGCCAAAGCCCTTTCCTGCTCACGGTGTCGAAGGCTTTGGTGAGGTCAACAAAGGTGATGTAGAGTCCTTTGTTTTGTTCTCTGCACTTTTCTTGGAGCTGTCTGAGGGCAAAGACCATGTCAGTGGTTCCTCTGTTTGTGCGAAAGCCGCACTGTGATTCTGGGAGAATATTCTCAGCGACACTAGGTATTATTCTATTTAGTAGAATCCTAGCGAAGATTTTGCCTGCAATGGAGAGCAACGTGATTCCCCTGTAATTTGAGCAGTCTGATTTCTCGCCTTTGTTTTTGTACAGGGTGATGATGGTGGCATCACGAAGATCCTGAGGCAGTTTACCTTGGTCCCAACAAAGCTTGAAAAACTCATGCAGTTTGGCATGCAGAGTTTTGCCGCCAGCCTTCCAGACTTCTGGGGGGATTCCATCCATACCTGCTGCTTTGCCACTTTTCAGTTGTTCGATTGCCTTATATGTCTCATCAAGGGTGGGAACCTCATCCAGCTCTAGCCTTAGGGGCTGTTGAGGGAGCTGGAGCAGGGCGGAATCTTGGACTGAGCGGTTGGTACTGAAAAGAGATTGGAAGTGTTCTGACCATCGGTTGAGGATGGAGATCTTGTCGCTGAGGAGGACTTTGCCGTCTGAGCTGCGCAGCGGGCTTTGGACTTGGGGTGAGGGGCCGTACACAGCCTTTAGAGCCTCGTAGAAACCCCTGAAGTCGCCAATGTCCGCGCTGAGCTGTGTTCGTTTGGCGAGGCTAGTCCACCACTCATTTTGGATCTCCCGGAGTTTGCGCTGAAGATGGCTGCATGCGCGACGGAAGGCTTGTTTCTTCTCTGGACAGGACGGCTTTGTAAGGTGAGCCTGGTGGGCAGCTCGCTTCTTTGCCAGCAGCTCCTGGATTTCCTGGCTGTTTTCGTCAAACCAGTCCTTGTTTTTCCTGGAGGAGAAGCCCAGTACCTCTTCAGTGGATTGCAGTATGGTAGTCTTCAACTGATCCCAGAGGGTTTCAGGGGACGGGTCCGTGAGGCGGGTTGCAACGTCGAGCTTTGCTTTGAGGTTTGCCTGGAAGTTTCCTCTCGCTTCGTCTGACTGCAGTTTTCCAACATTGAACCTCTTTCTGGGGGCTTTATTGTTCCTGGGCTTTGGCTTGAAGTGAAGGTTGAGCTTGCAGCGAACCAGCCGGTGGTCAGTGTGGCATTCCGCGCTAGGCATGACCCTGGTGTGGAGCACATCTTGTTTGTCACTTTCTCGCACCAGGATGTAGTCCAGGAGGTGCCAGTGTTTGGATCGGGGATGCATCCAGGTGGTCTTAAGGCTGTCCCTCTGCTGAAAAAGGGTGTTTGTAATGACAAGCCGCTGTTCTGCGCAGAGCTCCAACAGGAGGCGCCCATTGTCGTTGCACTTGCCGACGCCATGCTTGCCCAGGATTCCTGGCCAGGTTTCTGAGTCTTTGCCGACACGAGCGTTGAAGTCGCCCAGGATGACAACCTTGTCGGCTGTAGGGGTACGTTGGATGAGGTTGTGCAGGTCGGTGTAGAACTTGTTCTTTTCTGCTGGTTCCGCCTGGAGGGTTGGAGCATAGACACTGATGAGGGTGATGTGACGCTTGTTTTGAAGTGGGAGTCGCATGGACATGATTCGGTCCGAGAGGCCTGTCGGAAGGTTTTCGAGTTTGGAGGCAATGAAGCTCTTGACCATGAAGCCTACACCAAATAGGCGTCGTTCATCCGAAGGCTTGCCAGACCAGTAGAGTGTGTGGCCCGCGCCGCGTTCTTGGAGGCTGCCTACATCTGCCAGGCGGACTTCACTGAGAGCGGCTATGTCGATGTCAAGTCTGAGGAGTTCATGTGCAATGAGGGCAGACCGACGTTCAGGTCGGTGGCTGTCAGTCTTGTCTAGCATGGTTCTGATGTTCCAGCATGCTAGCTTGAGTTTGTGAGCATCTTTTGAGGGGGAGGACGTGGAGGGGGAGGACGTGGAGGGGGAGGACGTGGAGGGGGAGGACGTGGAGGGGGAGGACGTGGACCTGTCCTCGGGCCTGCGCAAAGGAGCTTTTAGGTGGAGTGCAGTGCGCGCAGTACTGGCCCCACCCTTTACACCCATGGTTCGTGTGCCGTGGCCAAGCAAGCTGGGACGTGGCAGCGAGGTCCTTGGGTCGTAGGTTTTATATCGGAGTGGCCTTCTCCTATGCAGGTTTCTTACCCGGGCTGGAGGGGCCTGCCTCCCCTCCTAGGTCGGTCCATACTGCCCGGACCGGGGCCGAGGCCGCCGCAGTTCACCCTGTGCCTGGACTGGGGCCACCGCCTCCCACTCCCTGCCCGGACCGGGGCCTCCGCCTGCCTCACTCGACCGAGGGCGGGGCCACATAAATTGTAAATCTAAAACATAACCACATTTCTAAATTTAATCTTATCCAAAACATTAAATCTAGGATTTGATTGAATTAACAGTTAAAAAACATTCTTCATGATATATCTAAAGATAATATTGAAAAGAAAAAGAAGCAGACAAAAAAAAATCCCAGTGGGAGTTGGGGGGGACGGTGGTTGGGAGTGATAAAAACAATAAAACTTGAGACCAAAAGAATTATTTTCTTCTAAAGACAGTGGTTCTCAACCTTTTTCTTCCCATTCACACACCACTTTAAGTAATCCCCATGCCATCAGTGGTCTGTGATTAGTCAGGGATTGTTTAAGGTGGGATGTGAGTGGGAAGGGAAGGTTGAAAATCACTGCTCTAGACCCAGTTGTTACAGAAATATTTTGCTTGAGAAAGATTTTCATTAGTCCATTTCCTTTGGAGTTATGAAACCGTGCACATAACAAGTCAATAAGGTACGATTAAAACAGTGGTTTTCAACCCTTTTCTTTCCACCCACATACCACCTTAAGCAATCCCTGACTAATGACAGAGCACCATTGGCATAGTAGTGTGTGAAAATGGTTGAGAATCACTGTTTTAAGGTAAGATATAAATAAAATTCCCGTATAAAAAGTAAGGGAAAAATAATTCTCAGACATTATCTTCATCAATGTTTACAATTCTCAATTAACCACACATTTATCTAATTTGTCTCTGAAAAAAATCCTTTATAATCAAACCCCTCCCTCTATTTAATTCCTTTTCCAATAGGTGCAATTACTGCCAAGGTTCTGGGAGATTCTCATTCTTTGCTGTCCAAACTATTAACTAAGTTCAGTATACTAACATTGATGATTTAAACTGCATGCAGAGAACAGATAATCTGTAAGTAACATATTTTTATGCCACAATTCTGATATGTAAGAGTAGCTTATTTTCTTTCTATTGTTTTAAGAGGTCTCTGTTATGTGTTTAAGTACTATTGCATGGAAATTCTCAAAGGAATTTCTGGGCAGAGGAAGTGTCCAGCTTGGTGCTTGTTTCAGAAGCTGGGATGTTGACCACAAACCCAATCAGAATGGGGAGAGGCAAATGATTGGTATCAAATCCCAGTTACTCAGTGGTTTGGTTGATTGTGGGAAAGGACTGAGAGCTCAGCAGCTGGCTAGTGGTGGAATGGAGGAGTTCATGTGAGGAAATGCTCAACCAAACTTTTTGGGATAAAATAAAGTGACTGGAAATGGTGGTTGCTGTAGTTGCATTCCGATCCACAAAATAACAATTCAGATTTATTGACGGAAAACATACATGACATCACGTATAACTCTGAGATTTTTTTTCCTGTAGGAGCAGTAGAATCTCCACTAACTGGCAGTGCAAAACGAAAACTCTGTACAGCGTGAACATGTATATAAATTTAAAAACTGTACATAGATAAAGAATTTAAACAGACTATGCAATACAGAGAGAATAAGAAAGAAAATAAATAAAGTGCACAAGTCAGAGTTTCTGAGTTTATTGTTGAGGTGTCTGATGGTAGCAACTGTTCCCGAACCCAGTGGTGCGAGTCTTGTGGCATCGATACCTCTTTCCTGATGGCAGCAGAGTGTGCACTGGGTGGTGTGGGCCTTTCATGATCGCTGCTGCTCTCCGATGGCAGCGTTCCCTGTGGACGTTCTCGATGGTGGGAAGGGTTTTGCCTGTGATGCGTCCACTACTCTTTTGCAGGGCTTTACATCATATTGGTAACCCCATACCAGACTGTGGTGCAGGCTGTAATTCAAGCATCACCTATTGATTGAATTTTGATTCAAGCATGATTGAATTTTTGCAAGCTTAAAGAGAGAGTGTGCCTTTAATTCTCACATGTTCTCCCAGCAGTCTGATTTGCTTTCTCGACATATTCTTTTGGTGGCTCAGTTAGCGTAGTAGTTTGAATTTGGAAGGAATTTGTACATTCTCCCCGTGACCTGCTTGGGCTTTCCTCGGGTACTCCATTTTCCTCCCACTCTCCAAAAAGCAAGAGGTTTGTGGTGATATGTGCACTGGCTGGCCCACCCTCCGGGTGTCTCCCTGCCTTAGCTCCTCCCTTAGTCCTGCCCACGTGACCCTGGGCCATAAAGGTCTAGTCCCCTCTCCTTCCCAATAATTTTCCTAGCCTGGACCCGGGCCAGCAATTTCTAGTTCAATAAAGCCTATCGTTCCCCTCAGTCTTCTGTCTGCGTCATTATTGGGGCTACTGCAAGCGCCCAACAGGGTTATAAGTTGATTAGGTGACGTTAGTTCCAATGGTTGGAATCAACTTCGACCATGCTAGAAATAAATTTCATCTCCAAAATCCCTTTTCTTTTTGAGGTCCAATCAAGTGCACAGCCCATACTCCTATTTCCTGAAACTCCATGCCTGGATCTCTTCCGTTTGGCTTCTACTCCTGCAGTTGGACTGAGGCAGGATGAGCCAATGTTCATGTGCTGGGAAACCTGCCCACTTGGAAATGCCAGACTTGGAAATCAGAAGGAGAAATTGGCAGCTGGAAAAAGCTGAGTAAAGAACTAATTCAATCAAATTAATTGAAATGTTTCTCAATTATTTTAAGTGTGTGTGAGTGTGTTTGTTTACTCTGTCACCTTGAAAACATTATTAATTTTAATATTTCTGAGTATAATAAAATCCCTAGTATCCAGAGTTCAGGCATCCAGCTGTCTCAAGCAAATGGCAAAATAATCCATAATATATTTGTCTGGTGAACAGAAATCAGCAAATCATGAGGTCACGTGCAAGTTTTAGATGAGCATTGTAAGAATAAGTCTCAAGCAAGTGAAAAATACATTTACCAATCCCCATAGGTGCCGGGTACCAGGGGTTTTATTGTATTAGTTTTACTATTTGTCAGATCTTTGTAAGTGTCACAATCAGCTTGGACAGCTAACAAGTCAGTGATGAGGCTTCACTGCTTTTACCACTGACCTTACCCACAGTAGTTGGCCACATCCACCATGAATGGTTCATGCTGCCTGCATATCACTGATAAACAGGTCACTGGTCTCCCAGCCAAACACTCTGGGACAAAGCTGAAAGAAATTGTCTGGGTTGCAGACAAGGTTCCTGCCTTGTATTGCCATGTTTACCATGCAGTTGTCCATTCCCTGCCTCTTCCTGTGCACAGATTCGAACAGAAACTCACCTTTACCTCTGCATGATGACTCCTAGTTCCAACCTGGTTCATTCAAATCTCTGTACATCCTCACCACCCCTAACCTTTTTTCCCTGGGGACTCCGGTTTCCTCCCACCATTTGAAACGTACTGGGGTTGTCAGTAAATTGGGTGGCCTGGACACGTGGGCCAAAATGGCCTGTTTCCATGCAGTATATCTAAATTTTAAATTTAATCTACTATAATCTGTGGACGATGTTGTTCTACTTCGAGACCAAAGTGATTGTGGACTCTGCCACATTAGGCAAAAAAAAGCAAACTGCTGGAGGGCACTCGCTGGATAATGCAATATCTATGGAGGGAAATGAACAGCTGGTGTTTTGAGTTGAAACCCTGAAGAACTTCTCTCCGTGGATGCTGCCTGACCCACTGAGTGTGATGAACACTCATTAACCTGGCTCCGCCCTGTCATGCGATTGTACCCGTGACTCCTCCCTCCTGACCCTATGTTTCGGCTCCAACACCATAACCCCTCCCCAGAAAGCCTGGGCACAGGATGACCTTCAAGTTTATTGTCAATAAAGGCCTATTGTTCTGCAACTACAGTCTTTCAAGTTATTGATAGTGCATTACTGAGCTCCTCTAGTAATTTGCTCTTAATTTCTCCACTCCCATTGGCATTATTTCTTGGTCCTCGTAGGTAGTGATTTGATGTTACCTTGTTACTCTCACTGCCCATTTTCCCTCCCATCAGAGCCCCTTCAGGCATTCCTATTTAGCCAGACCTGTCGTTGTGGCAATTCTTTGACTCCATATCAATCCTCGTCTTTGAACTTCTGTCTTGGAGTTATTTCCTCTGTTACATTTTCTACACAAATGCAAGTTAGAATAAATAGGTCAGTGATAGCATCCATCAGGATTGGCTTTAATTAAAAAAAAACAGAAAAATGCAGAGAATTGTGATTAAACAATAGAGGTGGAAGGGGGTGACGGAGTCTACAGAACTCAGAATTTAGCACACAATAATTATGAGGGGTTGCAAAGACATAAACCTCGGAGGTATGGTAAAAAAAACGAGGACTGCAATAAGCAACAAGAGAGCATTCTGGCAGTATGGGCAGTCAAAAGGGTAGATTAAATTTATTATTGAAATATTAAGGAGTAAATTTTGGAAGAAAGAAGGGGGAAAGACATTATAGAGTAAATGCTGTGGTTATAGAGGGTGTGCAGGAACAAAGCAATCCGGGATACATGCTTCAGTAATGGAATAGGAGCAGAAATAAGCTATTCAGCCCTTCAAGTCTGCCCCACTATTTAATCATGAGCTGATCCATTTTCCCACTCAGGCCCACTGCCTGGCCTTCTCCCCACAGCCTTAGCTAATCAATCTCTGCCTTAAATACACCCAAAGATCTGAACTCCATGTAGTGCGCGTCGAAAGAACCAAAGACTTGTTGATCCAAACCAAGGCTTTTATTAACTAAAAGACTGGAGCATATCACAAGTAGGTCAACCAGTCCAGAATGACCTGGTCTGGCTAGGAGCAATCCTTCAAGACCTGCCAGTAGGTGTGGCTACACTCTCAGCCAATCACAGTCATCCTACACTTCTTCTTTGGCTTGGCTTCGCGGACGAAGATTTATGGAGCTGGTTGAAGAAATACCTATGCATTTCTGTTCTAAGCAGATGTCCTTCAATCCTGAAGTTGTGCCCTCTTGTCCTAGACTCTTCCCACTATGGGAAATGGCCTTTCTACATTCACACTTTCCATGCCCTTCTACAAAATTCCAACAAATGCAGGTCAAGACCTGTTTCATATGATAACCCTTTCATTCCTGGAAGTATCCTTGTGAACCTTCCTTGAATCTTCTCCAACTTCAGCCGATCCTTACTTAAATGAGGAGCCCAAAAACTGCTTGCAGTTCTCCAAGTGAGGTCTCCACAGTGCCTTATAAAACCTCAACATCATCCCTGCTCTTAAATTTGTGAATATGGAACAAAATGTTGAGACAGCAGTTAGTAAATCAAGTAGAGTCTTGGACCTCTTCATTGATTCACAGTGTATAAAAGCAGAGAGAATATGTTGAAACACTAGTTCGGTCTCAATTTAAATAATACATCCAATTGTGGTCATTATAGTTTAGAGAGGCTGTAAAAAATCCTGGAGAAGGACCAGAAATATTTGAGAGAGTGGTTCCAGGGATGAAGGATTTCATCTGAAATCTCTGCCTGGAGTGCTTCGAACTGTTTTCCTTGGGCCAATGGCTGTGATATCTGATAGGGATCATGTCAGCTTTGGAAAGTGGAATTACAACAAAGGGTTTCCATCAGCTGAGATATTTCAAGGAGTAAGAACCCAGATTGAACAGGATGGGCAAAGGACACAAGGAGACTATGAGAACTAACTTTTTTTTCAGGCAGGGTGTAATTCTGATCTGGATTTCATTGCCTCTCATCAGAATTTATTGACATGAACATGTCTCGAAATTTGTTTGTTTTGTGGGAGCCTCACAGTATTAATGGTTTTTAAAAAAATTAACTTAGACATCCAGCCTGGTTGCAGACCATTTCGGCTATGAGTCTGTGCCACCCAATGAACCTACACACCTGGCACGTTTCGAACAGTGGGAAGAAACTGAGCTCCCAGGGAAACCCATGCAGACACGGGGGTAACCGCTACGCCAACAGTGCTGCCTGTATATAAACCACCTTACAGAATAAGTAAAAATAGTGCAAGAAAAGCAAAAGTTAAAGTGAGGCAGTGTCTTTAGTTCATTGTTCATTCAGGAATCTGATGGCAGCAGGGGAAGAAGCTGTTCTTGTACTGCTGAGGGCTCGTCTTCAGGCTCCTATACCTCTTTCCCAATGGTAGAAGAGTGAAGAGGGCATGGCCTGGGTGTCCTTGAGGATAAAGGCTGCTGTCTTAAGAAACCACCTCTTGTAGTCGTCCACAATGGAGTGGTCTGGTGCTCATGATGTTGCAAGACGAGTTAACAACCCTCTTAAAAAATTTTATTGTCCTGACAGTTGGCAGGATGCAACCAGCCAGAATGCTTTTCACGGCACACCTGTAGAGGTTTCTGAGAGTCTTCTGTGACATAATGAACCTCCTCAAACTCCTTACAAAGTATAACCACTGATAAGCCTAACAGCAATGGAAACAGAGTTTCAAAGTCAATTGGACAGGCTTTTGAGGGGAAATCATTTTCAGGGGAGAATTATGGGAGAATTATGGGAGAATTATGGGAGAATTATGGGAGAATTATGGGAGAATTATGGGAGAATTATGGGAAAATTATGGGAGAATTATGGGGAGAGACTGAAAGTTGGGCAGGTCAGTTTGCTCCACAAAAAAAAATCAGGGGTGTGTGTGTGTATTTATGTGTGTGTGTGTATATATATATATGTGTGTGTGTGTGTGTGTGTGTGTGTGTGTGTGTGTGTGTGTGTGTGTGTGTGTATATATATGTTTATATATTTGTTTGTATGTGTGTTTGTATATATGTGTGTATATATATACATGTTTGTATATATATGTGTGTGTGTGTATGTATATATAAATGTGTATTTATATATATGTATGTATATATATATATGTGTGTGGATATATGAGCATATATATACATGTGTGTGCGCGTATGTGTATATATTTATATGTATGTATATATATCTATATAGATACACACACACACACACACACACACACACACACACACACACATATATATACACACACATATATATATACACACACACACACACACACACACATATATATACACACACATATATATATATACACACACACACATATATACACACACATATATATATATATACACACACACACATATATATGTGTGTGTGTGTGTGTATATATGTGTATATGAATATGTGTATATGAGTGTGACTGAGAGCAGGACGAACAGGGGTTACATAACTGATGATCTCTATCTTTCCTAGCTGTGAGGAGCCTTCGTCATCATGCTTTCATCCCCTACATTGTTGTGCTTTGCTATATCATAACAGATATTTCTTACTGTAATGGAATTGAAAGTCCAGAATGACCACTGTCATACTTCCTTTCTGTCTTGAAGTTGAGAGAGAAAACACTACCCTTCATGGTTTTGTTCAGTTTCATATTTTCTTGGTTACGTACAACACTCCATGTTCTGTTGTCTCACAGAATTTTGAACCTCAATAAATATTTGTCAGAGAATAGAAAATGCTTGCTTCAACTGAAAACCATCATCAATAAAAAATGTATTTTGGTTCAGCCAATATTTTGATTCTCTTTCCAAGTTTTAACTAAAAACATGTCCGCTGTGAAAGTTTAATTTGACATTGTATTATGCATAGAAACATTCATTACATGTCCATGAAACAGAATATGTGGACAAAAAAAATCAAGTTTCCATCTCAAAAATCACTGCAGATATTTTAAATGGGAACAATAATATTATTTGTGATTTGTCAAGTTATCTGTTTCTATGAATTTATTGCAAGAAAGGTACACGTGTTGTTCCAGTTTTCCATGATCTTGCGCAATATTTCTCTGACTTTCTGTCACCTTTGACATTTCAGTCTGCCTTTGTGGTGATTTGTACTCCAGCAGATGAATCAGAATCTTGGTGTTTGTGGCTGTGTTCCCAGAAGGCAATGCCTCAAGGCTGCAGGAGGATGGATGCAAGACTTCAAAAGACTTTGAAAAGATTTGGAAAGGTGGCCTCAGGCTTAAAAACAACAGAGCAGTTCATGCAATGTCTTATCTCAAGTTGCGTTGTGGGCAACTTCATAGCAAGAGCATTAGTAAAGATTTTGTCTGAATATTTTTTAGATAAATAATGGATAATACTCGATCATATTGATTCAGTTTGCAAAGATTTTATTCCCTTTTCTGACTGAAACTAGTCGCCCTGCCATGAATCTGTAAATATGCTTTAATATAAAGATGGTAGTGTACATTGATTTTGAATTCCAGGTTGTTTCAATGTTATGTATTATGCAGAAAACTTTATATTAATCGAAATATGAAAAAAATGCAGGGAGAGCAGGGAGAGGAGATACAGTCCTCTGTGGGGTTCTACCACCCAGTCCAACTATCGAGAGCTCCATACAGGCCTAAAGAGTCTGTTAAAGAAGCTGACAGTGATTTATTTTAAAAACCCTGCAAACATGGGATCTGGGCCCAAAGTGGTGGTGCCTGTATTTGGCAGCAGACTCGAGGGGTTGCAGACTCTGGGGAAGAGAGGACTGGTGCAGGGGACCAGAAAACAGGGAAACCCATCCCCCTTTTGAGAAGGAGAAGCAGTGGAAATGGCCCTCTAGAATGCTGACTGTGGTGGCGGACCAGTGAGGAGTTCTGAGGCTGAAAACACTGGCAGTGGGCTGTTGGTGACTCGAGGCAAGGAATCCATTCTGGCCGCAGGCTGTTGGTCACTTGTGGTCAAGGGATTTACACCGGGCTGTGGAATGCTGGAGACTAGATCAAGACTGGCTAAAGGGTACCAAGTATTGAAACCGGGATGGGAGAGGGTGCCGAGGGCGGGAAGGCTTCCTGATCATGTCGAAGGTTTGGATCTGGAGCTCAGGTTGTCAATGGTTTGGACTGAAGTCTGTGTGGCTGTGGAGCCAGCAGGAGTGCTGGATGTGAATCCATAGACACTCAGTGACTCTGAAGGAACTCTTTTGCTTCTCTTTCCCTGATTGTAAGGGGTACCAGGCAAATTCTGCTTATGGCGACTCTTTGTCTGCCTTACATCAGACTAAATGCAATTTCATATAATATTAAATCTGTATTATTATATCACAATAAAAATCTTGAATCTTGAATGCTATAAGGCTCAGTGCCCCTTACAGTAGAACTGAGAGTTCCCTTCAGAGACACTGACTGGCAATGGATTAACTAGAGTCAAACTAGAAACTTTCCACTTCACTAGAGATCACTTCATTTGGTAGTTAATCAGATTGGCATGGTTTCTTCAACACAACGTGTATCTCAGGACGTGATGCAGTAAACTATGTAAGTATGACATGTAATGAATAGCTCAAGCTCTGAATTTCAGGTGAGAGAACCTGGTTGAACATTTCATGACTTATCATCTATAGATAGGCTCCAGAAATTTACCAGGGCTTAAATTAATGATAGAGTCACTTGAAAATGTTTGGTTCATCAGAAAATTTCTGGAAGAATTTGTAAAGGGTGGATTATGCGATTCTAAAGAGCTGACAGAATTTGTGGACAAGGATAGGACAACGGATACCATTTCTTCTAGGAAGAATTCCATTGTGTTCTCTGAAAGACAAACAAGATGATCGTGGACTTCAGGAGAACCAGGAACAATTACTGTCCACTACACATCAACAACTCTGCAGTGGAGAACACCAAGTTCCTTGGTGTTCACTTAACTAGTGACCTATCATGGAGACTCAACATCTCCTCACTTGTCAGGAAGGCGCAACAACTGCACTTCTTGAGAAGAGTGAAGCAGGCAAGGCAACCGGCCACTATGATGTCAGCCTTCTATAGGAGCTCTATTGAGAGCATCCTGGCTGGCTGCATCACAGTGTGGAATAGTTGCTGCAGAGAAATGGTTCAGAGGTCAATCCACAGGACCATAAGAGTGGCAGAGAGGATCACTGGAGTCTCCCTCCTCCCCATTGATGTGATCTTCCAGGATCATTGTCTGAAGAGACCACACAAAATCAATGAGGACTCCTTCCACCCTGCACACAGCATCTTAGAGCTGCTCCCACTGGGAAAGAGATCCAGAAGTATCAGAGCCAGAACCACCAGCCGGACGAACAGCTTCTTCCCACTGGTAGTAAGAATGCTGAATGACCAAAGGAATTCCTCACACTCTCTGGTTGCATGTTTTGCACCGAGGATGGGAGAACACTGTTTTGTCAGGTAGTATTTGCACAATCAGCTAATAATAAACTTCAGAAAAAGCTGCAGCTTTTGGAACTGCCGAATTTTGAGTGAGTAAGATAACTGCATGAACTGAAAGAAATGGAGATTGGGAATAATAATCAGATGATCCAATAAAGGAGAGTATGATGATCCTTGTTTTAATCTCAAAGCCCTTGTGTCTCATCAGTGCAGCAATTTGTCAAAATCCCTCTGTGATTTGGTAGAATGCGATGAGTGGTGTATTGTAAAGCCTTGAGGGTGTAAGTGGTATCTTGGATAAAGAGATGATACAAGACTGGCCCAAAGCAGTTCACCGTATTGATTAATGATATCTATGACTGTAATGAATGCTACTTGCTTCTGTTATCTATTGACAGCAAGAAAGTCAAAATGATTTAGAATGTAAATGCAAGCATAAAACTATAAAGATGTGAATGGATAAAACAGTTCTGTGGGAAATGGAATTGAATGTGGATTCATTTAACTTCATCCAATGTGATCTTTAAAATACCAACAACAAAAAAATGAATGGCCAAGACTTCCACCCAGAACTCACTGTACTTTCCCATGTTTCCCTGCAGAGCCCCTGGTTTCTAACCTGGCTGATCTGGTGTTAGCATCTTCTACCCTCTCGGGTACATAGTCAGCATCATATAAAGCAAGGGTTCATGTCCTAGTTGAGAGGCTTGCTGACTGAGGCTGTGTACATTTAGGCTTACCGCAAGTATGGCGGTTCCTATTCTCATGTCTGGGAGATGCTGGCTGGAAAAAAGGCAGCCACATTATGACATATTATAATCTTGAAAGTTGGTTTTAATTGATTTTTGGTGTTTATCTTTCACAATGTGCAATAAATTTGAGCAGACATACTGCACAGCAACAGGCCTTTTTGCTTAAGAGCCCAGGCTGCCTTATCACACCCAATTAGCCCACAACCCTGCTACATTGTTTTTGAAGGAAATTGGAGCAACCAGAGGAAACCCAGACAGTCACAAGGAGAATGTACAAACTCCTTGCAGACAGCATGGGATTCGAACCCGAGCCCCGATCTCTGGCGCTGTAACAGCAACGCACTAACCGTGCCTTGAAGGATGCTCACACATGCTTAATAGCCCAAGCCGCAATGATGGCTTTGCAGGTCGTGCCCCAAAATTGAGGAGACTTGTTGACTATTGAAGCTGTCCTGTGAGTGTAGGTGGTTGCTTGTACTGAGGCAGTTGCTGTGCCAGGGTCCCAATGATGGGACAAACAATCTGGCCCATGGGACACAGCCTGTGATATTGGGTCAGCAGAAGATTCTAAATATAAAAAGGTAGAACCAGTCAATGGAACTTGGGGATTGATATACATAGATCATTAAAATGTAGCTACAGGAAATCATCCAAAAGATTCGTGCAGTGATGGGCTATCCCCAGGTAATGAACAGATTTTTTTACAGACGTCCATTGGTTGATTTGTCCTACTGGTGTGCTAGTGACCTGGGTTCGAATCTGGTGGCGTCCATAAAGAGTTGTTACGTTCTCGCTGCGTCTGCATGGAAGCTCAGTTTCCTCCCACATTCTAAAGGGTTAGTAGGTTAATTGCTCACATGGTCTGGAAGGGCCTGTTACCATGTTGTATTTCTAAATTTATTAAGGATAAATTGGAAAATATGCCATGTCACTTGACATGATAATCATTCCGCCACAATTTTGTAATCATTGATCTTCAAAGAAGGACAATCACTGAGAGTGGAGAGACTATTTCTGCCATCTTGCATCAAACTTGTTATATTTACGTCAGGCTTCTAAATTTAATAATATCGTGCAAGCTTCTTCGTACATAAAAATATCCTTAAGTCAGCCATTTGTATCATGGGAATGGCTTGGTACCAGCTTCATGCTTGGAACAGAATGTAGATTTGTTGAGGTTGTAGCATGAAGTCATGTGAACAGTTCCAAGTGCCAGATGTTGGAATTGTATATTAACCTTTAACAGAGAATCATACCTACAAACCGACTCTAATTATGAGCAATGTTTATTTTTTTTTTTACAGATTCTGAATGAATAGAATCATTTTGGGGACTTGTGACTAACGGAGCATTCTCTCAAAATCAGAGTGAAGCCTCATTTAGGGTGGGATAATATTATTACAGAGACCTGGCTTCGAATCTGACGCTGTCTGTATGGAGTTTGCACGTTCCTATCATATTTGCATGGGTTTCCTCTGGGTGCTCCAGTTTCCTCCCACCCTCTTAAAAATATACAGGTGTATTTGGGTGGCACAGGCTCATGTACAGGCCTGTACATTTAAATTTAAATTAGAAAATTACAAAGATAGAATCAGGTCAAAATGCCTTTATCATAAAACCATTTAATGTTAATTCTGAATATAAAATGTTGTTATGGATCAATGAGTCATCATGATCTCAAATGAAGCAGAGTAACGTTGAACTTTGGTGTTAAAGGGGATGGGTGAAGGAAGGGTGACATTTATAGAATTAAGAACATTGATTGGACTAAATGAAATAAATATTCAAAGAAAGATATGGCAGGGCAGGTTATAAACTGCAGATGTGCTATATGGAAACCATTTGGAACCATGGCAACTACATGTACAGCAAGTGCCTTGCAGCTCAAGGAACTTAAAATGAGTGTTGATAAGTCGGAGTATGAGATTCTGACACTACAATGCACCAGAAAAAGGGAAAGTTACCCATGTGTTTCAAGGCAAAACTAGAACAACGGAGACAAACGTCTTGTTCCAATTATACAGCACCTTTGTGATTCAGCAATGGATGCAGGTCTAGTCTCTCAACCAAAAGAAAGATATGGTTATCCTTGAGGGAATGCAGTGAAGATTAATTCTTGGGATATTAGGATCATTACACTAGATGAGATTAAGTAGACATTGTCTGTATGTCTACATTTCCTTGAATTAAGGGAATGAGATGTGATCTCATTGAAACACCCAATGATATGCCATGCTTGACAAGATAAAAATGCAATTGATGTGTTTTTTTTTCCTGACTGTAATGTGCAGTTAAATGATTAGCCATTCAGAAGAAAACAAATTTCTTCACCCAGAGGGTGGTGATCCTTTGGAATTGATTACCTAAGAAGTCAATCGAAGCTCAGTCACTGAGTATGTTCAAGCCATGATTAATATCTTTTCCGATGTTGAAATTGTGGGGTCAGTGCAGGGAGGTGGCACAAAGGAAAAGATCAGCCAATGTCTGACAGAATTAGCAGAGCAAGAACAAAGGGCTAGAGAAGCACAAGAAACTGTAGATGTTGGAATCTGGAGCCAAAAGGTCTGCAGGAGGTACGCAGTGGGTCGAGCAACATCAGGGGGAGACAAAGAATGGTCACAGTTTGGTTGATGGATGGTGGCAAGAGGCTGACTGGCACACTGCCATTCTTGTTATAAATCAGTGGTTTTAAAATTGCTCCCCTAAACTCACATTCCATCTTAAGCAATCCCTCTGTCTTAAGTGCTCTGTGATTAGTAAGGGATTCCTTAAGGTGGTATGTGAGCAGGAAAGGAAGGCTAAGAACCACCTCTCTGGACCCAGTTGTTACTGAAATATTTTGCTTGGAAAAAATTGTCCTTGGCCCACTTCCTTTGGAGTTATGAAACCATGCACATAATGAGTCAGTTAGGTACGATTAAAAATAGCGGTTTCCAAACTTTCTTTCCACTCACATACCATCTTAAGGAATCCCTTACTAATCACAGAGCACTTATTGCAATAGGGATTGCTTAAGGTACTACCAGCCCCCCCACATCTCCATCGGGCACACAAAACTCAAAACGGTCAACCAGTTTACCTATCTCGGCTGCACCATTTCATCAGATGCAAGGATCGACAACGAGATAGACAACAGACTCGCCAAGGCAAATAGCGCCTTTGGAAGACTACACAAAAGAGTCTGGAAAAACAACCAACTGAAAAGCCTCACAAAGATAAGCGTATACAGAGCCGTTGTCATACCCACACTCCTGTTCGGCTCCGAATCATGGGTCCTCTACTGGCATCACCTACGGCTCCTAGAACGCTTCCACCAGCGTTGTCTCCGCTCCATCCTCAACATTCATTGGAGCGACTTCATCCCTAACATCGAAGTACTCGAGATGGCAGAGGCCGACAGCATCGAATCCACGCTGCTGAAGATCCAACTGCGCTGGGTAGGTCACATCTCCAGAATAGAGGACCATCGCCTTCCCAAGATCGTGTTATATGGCGAGCTCTCCACTGGCCACCGTGACAGAGGTGCACCAAAGAAGAGGTACAAGGACTGCCTAAAGAAATCTCTTGGTGCCTGCCACATTGACCACCGCCAGTGGGCTTATATCACCTCAAACCGTGCATCTTGGTGCCTCACAGTTCGACGGGCAGCAACCTCCTTTGAAGAAGACCGCAGAGCCCACCTCACTGACAAAAAACAAAGGAGGAAAAACCCAACACCCAACCCCAACCAACCAATTTTCCCCTGCAACCGCTGCAACCGTGTCTGCCTGTCCCGCATCGGACTTGTCAGCCACAAACGAGCCTGCAGCTGACGTGGACATTACCTCTCAATAAATCTTCGTCCGCGTAGCCAAGCCAAAGAAAAGAAAAAAAGAAAGAAAATATAGTTATCATTGTCGGTTGTATATATGGAGCTGGCCTGCCCAAGGATGACTCATACCCTATGACTCCTCCCCGTGGCCCTGGACCATAAAGGTATAAAGGCCGAGCCACATTTCCTTTGCCGCCATTCCTATCCTGGGATCTGGCCAGCAGGGTTCTTCTGTGTATTAAAGCCTAATGTTTCCTCAGCTTGTCTCTGTGGTTACTGGAAGTGCCCTATGGGGCGGGGGGGTGGGGGTGGGGGGGGTGGAGAGCAGTATGAAAACCACTGTTTTTAATGATTCATGCTCTGGAAAAGTGGTGGTGTTAATCATACTAATCTACTTTTCATTCTCTTAAAGTAAAATCACAAAGCTGGAAAAACTGAGCAGGTCAGACAGTGTTTTCCCCGGGGGACTCCGGTTTCCTCCCACCTTTCCAAATGTGGTGGGGGGGGGTGGAATTTTAGGCGAATTGGGTGCAATGGAGCAGCTCAGGCTCATGTGCGGAAATGGCCTATTTCTGTGCTGTATATCTGAATTTAAAATTTGAATGAGTGTGCGTTTATTGCTGTGAAATGATCACACTTCAAACTTTCCTCCTCCTGACTGAATGCTTGCCTGATCAATGCATTATGATGCACTTTAGTGTTCGCATCAATGCTGATCAGTCGCTGCTACTCTTCAGCAACAGACCAAAGAGTTCAATACTTTTGACTAATGTTCAGACCTACAGAGTCGAGCTGCTCCAAGGAAATATTTCTGCAAAGTCGGAGTTGTTTTCAACGAGGTGTCTTTCATCAGGAGATACAGAAATGTGGTGGCAAACCATTTTAGTAATTGGATTGGAGATTCATTCTTTCATCTGTTATAATCGATATAGCTAAAGCAGTAAAAGTCGGAATCAGGGAGTACTTTGTGTCCTGAAACTCCATCATTCACAGCCGGCAACAATTTCGCTTGATCAATGCAGTGTTACACATTTTTTTTTAATATTTAAATTTTAAATTTAGACCTACAGCACGGTAACAGGTCACTTTGGCCCACGAGCTGTGGCCACCCAATTATGCTCAATTAACCTACAACCCCGGTACATTTTGAATGGTGGGAACAAAATGGAGCACTCGTGGAAAACCCACGCAGACATGCAGAGAACTCCTTACAGACAGCGTGAGATTGGAACTTTGGTCCCAATCGCCAGCGCTGTTACAGCGTTGCATGAACCGCTACGCTAACTGTGCCGCTTCAGTCAGTCTTGCACCTCATCCCATCATTTTCAATTCCCCATTTAAAGGGGGGGGGGGGCCTGAAACCAAGGGCGATGTTATCTATTTTCAAATTTCCCTTATGACTTGCACAGCGTGATTATTGGAGTACGATGTTGTTGTGTTGATGAGCAGCTAATCAATCCTGTGCACCTGAGAGCAAGGTACGAAAAATCTTGCTACATGATAAGCTCTTTCCAGATGATGTTGCTATAATCTCTCACCGTAAATCCATTTGGTGTGCTCCCAATATCAACAAAATATCAGATGTATACTAGCATGAATTGTGGCCAGAAGTGCCCAATACAAGAGCTGCAGAAATTATTCTCGGTCTCCACCTTTCTGGGTGAAATTGAATTTTGTGTGTGACTCACATAAAGACCAGTGTTATGCCATCCCATTTCTCGCCCTGAGCATTAATTTGCAGTTGTGCGATGAGGAAGGGAACTAGATTGGCTTTAGAAATCTTTGCTGGAATGTGGATGTGGTAAGGAAGGCCACTGTTTGCCGTGTATTCCTGCTACCTTTGTGTATGTGGTGGTGAGCCATCTGCCTCTGGAATGGCAGCCTTCACTGTGTGTTGAAGGCTCTCCCACAGGGGAAGTCCAGCACAATGGCTCGATCATGCTGAACTGCAGACAGCTGCCCCTCTTTGAGATGTAGGTGTATCAATACCTCCTCCTACCACACATAATCCCCTCCAGGGATGCAGGGCTAATTTATTAGGTGCCGGAGCTCCCCAAAAAATGGCGACAAGGAGAGTGGTACTGCGGTGAGCCCCAGCAGCACTGCACTCCTGATCATCTCTTTTTGCCCAGTGTGCCTCTCTCAGAGGACTGATGGTGATTTTGATCATCTTTAACATTAATGAGGAGACATGGTAGCATTTAGCCAGCACTGTTCCAGCGACACTGTTTCAAATCCAATACTGTCTGTAAGGAGTTTGCATGTTCTCCCCATGACTTGCGTGGATTTCTCTGGGTGCTCCCCATTTTTGAAGGGTGAGAGGAAACAATGGGCAGAGGTTGTAGGTTTATTGGGGTATTTGGGTGACATGGACCCAGAAGGGCATGAAACCGTGTCGTATGTCTTCATTTAAATCGAAAACATTAAAAAAAATTAAATTTGAATGAAGAGTGGCAACTGGATCTTTCATTTTGCAGTGCCCCCTATTTCTGCATCTAGATAAGATTCACTTAATCATTTGAGCAGTGGAATATTGTGCAGGCATTGACATGCAGTACAACTTGGATTATCCAAAATCATATTCTCCAAGATCCTCATATATCCAAAACATTTTTTAAAATTTCGGATAAATGAGGATATCCAAAGCAAATGAGAAATCCTTAATTCTTTTTGGAGCCAAACTGATCGGGGACGATGGGCTGCTGGCTGCATCGTGGACCTCGGTGGAGAGGTGTCGGTGATTGGCGGCAGCCAGCGTTTCATTGGTGAGAATTAAACATTATTTTAATGCTTAAAAAGGCTTTCCTTGTTGTATAAACACTGATACAAGTGATTTTCTGTTGCTACTGGGCTGCTTTTAAAAAATGACCAGTTCTTTGAAAAAAAAACACGTTTATTTGAAATGTTCAGGACTGGACCTATTTCAGATAATCGGAGGATATTTATTCTTTTGACCCCACAACTGTGGCGGACAAAAACTGCCGTAACAGCTGTAGGTGCCTGGGTCCAGGACAGAGTCCTAAGGAACTCCTGCAGCAAGATTCTGAGAGCAAGATATTTGAGCTCCGAAAATAGAGCTATCTTTCTTTATAGTTGGTTTGACTGGAGAGATTTCTTCTTGCTTTCCACCGATATTAGTTTCACCAGGGGGTCTGTATGCCACACGCAGACCATTGTGAAGTGAAAGGCAGGCACCCTCCATTTCTCTCATGTCAAGAAGACGCAACCTCTGCTTCACTTCCGAAGACTGAAGCAGGCAAGGCTACCGGCCATCATCATGTCAACCTTCCACAGGCGTTCTATGGAGAGCATCCTGCTTGGCTGCATCACAGTGTGGTACAGTCACTGCACAGAAATGGGTCTAAAAGAGTGTCAGAGAGGATCACTGGAGTCCCCCATCCCCACAATCAACATAATTGACTATGATCACTGTCTGAAGGGAGCGTGCAAAATCATTGAGCACACAACTCCTGCTCTCTTTACAACCCTATCCACTTTCAGAAAATTATGTCTCTGTATTCCCAGATTCCTCTGTTCTACCACACTACTCAGTGCCCTAATATTTACTGTGTATATCCTTTCTTGGTTTGTCCTTCTAAATTGCAACTCATCACACTTGTCTGCATTAAATTCCATCTACCATATTTCATCCCTTTTTTTTTTTACAGCTGGTCTAGATCCATCTGCAAGCTTTGAAAACCTTCTTTGCTGTCCACAGAACTTCCAATCTTGTCATCTGCAAACTTGATAATCTATTTTACCACATTATCATCCAGATCATTGATATAGATGACAAACAACAATGGTCCCAGCACCGATCCCTGAGGCGCATCACTGGTCACAGACCTCCAATCTGAGAAGCAATAATCACCACTGCTCTATGGCTACTCCCATTCAGTCATTGTTGAATCCAGTTCACGACGTCACCACAAATACCTAGCGTCTGAACCTTCCTGACCAATCTCCCATGCGGGGCCTTGTTAGAGGTCTTACTAAAGTCCATGTCGAAAACCTCCACAGCATTTCCTTCGTCAACTTTCCTGGTTACCTCCTCAAAAAACTCTGTGATTGGTTAAATATGACCTACCACACACAAAACCATATTGATGACCCTTAATCAGTCCATGGCTATCCAAATGAACACCTTCCAATAATTTACCAACTTCTGAAATGAGGCTCACCAGCCTATAATCTCCAGGATTACTCTTGAAGCCTTTTATAAACAGCAGAAAAATGTGAGCTACCCTCCAATCCTCTGGCACTACTCTCATTACAAAGGACATTTTAAATATTTCTGCCAGAGCCCCTGCAGTTTCGACACTAGCCTTCGTCAAGGCCTGGGGGAATATCTTGTCAGGTCCTGGGGATTTATCGACCCTTATTTTCTTTAAGACAGCAAGCACTTCCTCCTCTTTAATCTGTGTAGGTTCCATGACCTCACTACCTGTTTTCCTTGTCCTGCATCTGTATTTGACTATGTGCGTTATGTCTGTTTGTGTGTCTGCATGTTTTGGACCGAAAAAAATTGTTTCATCAGGTTGTACTTGTGCAATCAGCTGATAGTAAACCTGAGGTTTCTGGTGAGTCGGATGCTGCCTGATAACATTGTCATTGATGCCTCACATGACACTACTAGTAATTATGAGTAGATTGCTTTGGGTGGTAATAGGCCATGTAAGATTTACTCTGTGTTTTTGTGAACAGGTCACACCAAATCATTTTCCTTGTTCCATACTATTTCCAACGCGCTCTGGAGTAGACCTTATAAGGAGTTCAATTGGAACGCTATCAGGTTCCTTTCCTGCCTCCAGTGCAGTCAGCTGCTTCTCGACAGCACAGCCGGGTAGATAGGCTTGATGGAAGACTGGCTTTGGAAGAAGGTGGGGCTGAATCATTCACTCACCCTCACTGGCTGAAGATGGATGTCCACCAAGCCTCCTCCTCTTGTCAGGCATTTCACTGTGCACCAGATTCATGATTGGCGGTGGCAAATACAGGAACATGGGTGTGATTTATATGTAGAGCGGAAAGACACAAGAGGAAATCTAGTAGTGTCAAAGATAAATGTAGCCCAGATGTTCCAGAACAATCCTGACTACTGTTGAACTGAAGCCTTTATATACACATATATATATTTGCGCTATTTCAACAAATCATTCACGTGATCTCCATAAGGATGGATTGCTTAATTTTTTTCAATGTATTCAAGGACTTGATCTAGCAGCAATATGCTATTTTAAAAAAAAATGTACAAGGCAAGGAGAAATCTGTGTGTAGTCTCCATCTGAGTAGTAAATGGTGAAGATGAATATTAGGTTACATGACACAAATCTTGGAGCTATGTCACTCCAACAGTATTTTCCCCAGCCCATCCCAGCATGGGGAGCATATTAGGACTGCCCTAAGCATTCCTCCACTCTCCTTCAACAGATGCCCTCTGGTATTTCCTATTATTGCCCCAGGAAAAAAAATGTGCTGGCTGCCCACCCTATCTAAGCCCCTCATAATTTTGTAGACCTCTATTAAGTCACCCCTCATCCTTCATTTTCAAAAGAGAAATGCCCTAGCTCTGTAAACCTTGCTTCATAAAATGATAAAAGCGTTGTTTTCTGACACTAGAGTCAAATCCAGATCCCACTCTTAAATAAACTCATGAAAGCAATTAAATCAACCTTCCAGGACCTGATTCACTGATAAATGTTGATTGTGACGACTCAACTTTCACTTTGAAACTCATTAAAAATAACTGCCTTCCTCTCTTTGACGTGGATGCTTTCATATTGTAAGGTTCGTACTCAGACATGATACCTTCAGGCATAATCATTCACGAGTCTCTCTGCTGAGACTAAATGGGTATTGATCAAGGTGAGGTCGGTATCAATTTTATCCATTCTTTTCCTTGGAAAAGAATGTAAGGACAAACTTTGAGTTTTAACTGGGAAGATCCTTGCTTCAGTATGTTTGGGCACTTGGAATTTTTATTTGATTTGCAAAATCCTACAAAGGATACTGGACTCAGCTCAGTGCATCGCTGACAAAACCCTCCCCACCATCAGGAATATCTATATGGAATGTTACCCTCAGAGAGCAACAGCAATTACTAGGGTTCCTTCTGCTACCATCAGGATGGAGATACAGGTGCCACGGGACTTGAACTACCAGGTTCAGGAATAGTTGTTACTTCTGAACTATCAGACTCCTGTCCTGAACAATAGACTCATTCAAAGATTAATTTAAGGATTTGTAGTTTGCTCTTTATTTATTACTGTTTACAATTCTTACTTTCCTTCAATACAGTTTACAGTTATTGGTAACTATAAATTCTACCTGGCCTGCAGAAAAAAAAAGATCTTGGGGTTGTTTATGATGTCATGTATGTACCCTGATGATAAATTTGAACTTTAAACTTCGGAAGCAGGTTAACATGGACTCTTCCTTGTTGATGGAAACCATCGACAACAAGTGGATTTATTGGACTTTTACATAGAAGGGATACAAGGCTAAGTCTGAGTCAGAGTTATGTGTGGCTTCCAACTTCCATCCCATAACCCTGAGCATAAAATCCAGGCTGGCATTCCAAGGGGAACAGAATGATGACTGCATGGTCAGAGTTTCCATCAAACAAAAACCCTCAAGTAGATGTAAACGGTTCTGTGACACTTCAAAAGAAAAAGCAGGAGATTTCTCAAAAAAAAAGTATGGAAAGCCATAGAAACATGCAGCACACAAGCAGGTCCTTTGCCTTCCAGATCCATAACCAATCATTAACCACATAGAAGCACATAAAATAATGAGGGCAAATGATATGGTAAATAGTAAAAATAATTTTTCCATGGTGGGGTTGTTCAAGACAAGTGGGCATAATTTTGAGATAAGAGGTTTAGGTGTGGTCACAGAGGAGTTGGAAGCAGACATGTGCAACCTGTTGGAGGCAGATACTATCATGACATGAAGAACAAGATGGACAAGTATTGAAGTCAATGGAGGAAATGGGACTAAGGTTGGGTGCATGACATAATGGGCCAAAGGGCCTGTTGCAGTGCTGAGTGATTCCATATCCCTTTGAAAGACCACAGGTGTAAGACCATTAGACGTAGGAGCACCAATAGGCTGTTTAGCCCATTAAGTCTGATCCATTTTCCCACTCAGCCTCATTACCTGGCCTTCTCACCATAACCTTTGATGCTCTGTCTAATAAAGATCCTATCAATCTCTGCTTTTAGATACACTCAATGGCTTGGCCTCCACAACCTCCTGTGGCAACAAGTTCCACAGATTTACTATCCTCTGGCTGAAGATATTTCAACACATCCCTGTTCTAAACAGATGCTGTTTAATCCTGAATTGGAGCCCTCTTGTCCTTGAGTCTCCCACCATGGGAAACAACCTTTCAACATTATTCTATACACGCTTTTCAAGTTTGAAATGTTTCAATGAGATTCCCCCCCCCCCCCCCCCCATTCTCCTAAATTCCATTGAATACAGGCCAAGAGCTTTCAAATGCTCGTCATCTGATAAACCTTTCATTCTTTGAATCATCCAAATGACCCTCCATTTGTAGAATATTATCATGTCCCAGAGATTCTCGGTCTGATATCTGGAGGTCACTACTAGATCCACAATTTCCTCTTTCTTTTACAAAGGTGGCCTTGATGAGGGGTCAATTAGATTTAGTTTCTATATTTTTAATCAATTTTTATTTGGATTAATTTGGCAAATATGGGTTTCAATGTGGTTATCATAGGTTAATTCAATAACTTGAGTCTCATGTGAATATTGTAGTTTCATCACTTTTTTTGTACTTTTATGTATGAGATGACTTGTCATATGTTTTCCTTAAAATTTTGTATGCAAGTTTGTTAAACTCAATATCAACACATCCTTTCTTATAGGAGGAGCCCCAAACTGCTCACAATACCCCAAGTGAGCTCACACCAGTGCCTTATAGAACCTCAACATCACATAGCAGCTACTAGATGCTATTCCTCTTGAAATGAATGCAAGCGTTGCATCAGCCTTCTGGGAGACGAGGGAAATTGCACAAAATGCAGGTCCCTTTAATGAATCAAACTGAAGACTGAAATAAACCGCAAAGCCTAGGAAGGGAGTGAAATTGAAGAGAAACACAGAGGCACTGGGGGAACTCAGCAGGTCTCATAGTGTCCATAGGAAGATATATTACCGACGTTTCGGGCCTGAGCTCCACCTAACAGCATCTGTTGGCTTTCGTGTTTCACTTGAAAATCGGAGTGAACCTATTGAATACTCAAAATTCTGGAAGAGAATTAAGAGGAGGAAAGGATTGAAAATGGGAGAGAAAAAGGAAACAAAGCAAAAAGCAAATCGCTTAAATTTTAGCCATGATATTTTAAATCTCTGATGACTTGAAACCTGAAGGAATGAAATTCCATACTGATTACGGTTAATTTTCAGTGCCAGATGAGTTAACCGGCAATAAGTTACATTCATCATATTGTCAAAAATGTCCTTCTGCTGAAATGCCCCTGATTGAACTTTCTGTGGAGAGTGGTCTGTGTTTGGCATCTAAATGCACCACATTCGGGTCCCTGAACGAGCCAAGTTGTGAGCTGTAGTTTCTCTACAGCTCATAGCAGAGGAGCAATAGCCTGATGATCCAATATCTTCATAAACAAATGAACTGCTCTTTCTTGCACTTTATGTAAGACTTGGATATTCACAGACTGCAAGTCAGATTTTTCTCCAGAAAAGGTGAAATATGGGCAGTGTAGTTCGCGTAGCGGTTAGCACCATGTTGTTGCAGCGCCAACGACTGGCATGCAAATCCAGTGTTTTTTGTATATGATCCCTGTGGCTGCATGGGTCTTCAAAACGTGGAGGTCCTACATTAATTGGGTGAAATGTTACCATGCTGTATTTCTAAATTTAAATTTAAAAAAATCACTGGAACACTTTGCTTTGGAAAATACTTTTTTAACAACAAAATCAAGAAAACTGAAAAGTAATTGATCAGAAATAATTTTGCTACTAACAGAATGCAAATTAGAATTGATTATAAGCAAGTTATCTACTTGCATTTTTATTGTAAAGCTGGCTAACAATAAAATTAAAGAATTCCCACTGTGGATGAAGAATGAAGATCACGGCACATTGAATTTTTAATTTAAAAAAAATGTAGACACACAATACGGTAACAAGCCATTCTGGCCAATTAACCTACGCTCCAGATTGATGGTTGGAATCCAGAGTCCCCAGGGGAAACCCATGCAGACACAGGGAGAAAGCACAAACTCCTTACAGACAGTACATGATTCGAACCTGGTGCACTAACCGCTACGCCAACCGTGCCGGCCCAGCGTTATGATGACTACTTTGTAGGCATGTAAATTTTAAAATGACAATCACCTGATCATATAGAGTAACTGTTCGTTTCTATGTATATTACAAGCTCACATTTCACTTAGTAACCACACTTTAAGGGTTAACACAGGCTGCAAATCTTTCACAGCAAAACTTTTCACAGCTCACAGACAGAAAGGCACCATTAAATATTGACTATAAACAGGGTAATGCTCTGGAAGAAGATAAGAGAATAATGGTGCTTATTCAAGAGAAGCAAATGGGTCACTTACAAAGAGTGATGTGAGTGGGACTTAAAGAAAGTCATGTGATTGAGACACTTGAAGAGGCAGGATTGATTAATGAGCAACCAGTCACAAAGGTGAGGTGGCATTGTGTGAAACTGACAATTTTGCTGGTTCTCATCAGGAGAAATATTGACCCACTGTGACCATTGCAATGGTTATTTTGATTTATCTTATCTGGATAAAGCAAGCAGAAGAATTCCTGCACTTGGATCGTGGCCATTCTGATGGTCATTTCATTTGACCCGTGCCTGGGTTTTGGAAGCATTGTGGAAGTCGCATGTTTTCATCCCCTATGCAAGAGGGGAGTTGTGACACTCATTTGCATGAAAAGACAGTTCTCTGGAAGCAACTCAACAAGGGTGTGTGAGTTTTTGACAGCCTGATCACACAGTCTCTCTCCTCCTTTATGATTACTCTGTGTAACATTTTCAAACAAGGAATTCTAAGACAGAACTTTGAATTGACTTTCCAGAATTTTGCCTAAGCTGTCAAGGTTTGGGTCTTACACACACACATAGGTATATTCATGCATAGTTGGGATTAAGTTTAGTTAAGTTGTTATACTATTAATAGTTATAACTAAATATATTATAAAAATAACACAGTCTTAGTGAATTGCTATTGCTGCTGGTCTGTGACATAACAACCTAAATATTTTGTTTTATTTATATGAATGATTATATCAGATAATCAGTGGTCATATTTGTAATATGCCTATATTTCTAAGATCAAATGAAATGAGGCTTTATTTCTTAGTGTGCAATACAAATATGGAGAAATGACATTATGTGGAAATCTAATTGGTTACCATTATCTTTGCTGTGCCTTAGGTGAGTTCTATCCTATTGATTTTCTGACATCATGTCTCAATCTATAATACTTTAAAAAAAATTGTCTGAGCAACTAACAAAGTAATGGATGCTATGGAAGAACAGAATGATACTACACTATTCATAATCAATAAATAACAAGGGCTATAATTGAATTAAATAGGGTTCGATGTGTGTGTTTGGTCATGTAGATATATATCTTTGTGTATAGATGTCTGTATGGATATATTTGTGGCAGATGTAAGTGTATAATTGGCTTAACAGTGTAACTCTACCTGACAAATGTTTCAACATGCAAGTGACCCTGAATCTCCAACCACTTCTCTCGTTGTCATTGATATATTTCAATTACTTTATTTCACTACTGGCTTTGTGCAGAGACTTAGGGGGAGACACAATTTTGTCAATGAAAAGTAAGGTGTGGTGGGGGTTGTGAAACATGTGGAGCATGAACTCAACACATTCTTTAATCTATTTTGGTTACAATAAAAAAAAATACAGTTTGAAAATTCCTGACTATTAATTTCAGGAAAACACTGATAATTCAACAATTGTTCAGCAATCCTAGTGGACACACATCTTGCTCATTCATTGGTCTGGGATGTGAGCAGTGTGCTGAGAGAATGAGTGGTCAGAATCAAGAGACATTACAGTAAAATCCCCATTCACTGGAATTCATATAACCGGCAGCCTTGAGCAACTGACAAGAAAATCATGGCAAATAAATAGGTAAAAAAAAAACATGTTTAAAATTGGAAACCCCCCCCCCCCAACCTGTAGCGGTCAGTTTGCCAATCATGCCACATACAATCTCAAGCCACCACAAAGTTCACTTATCCAGCATCGACCAATCCCCATAGATGTCGATTACCGGGAATTTTACTGTAGTCTGTCACTTCCATAATCCTAAGAGTTCCAGATAATTGAAATTGTGGTTGTTTAAGAGCAGCAGGGGTTACAGATGGGGAGCAGTGAGAGAGAATCCCACAGAACTCCCTTCGGCTTGTCTGTCACTTCCATGATCCTAAGACTTTCCAGATAATTGAAACATTACTGTATACTTTACCAAGGTATATGAATTCGATCTCTGATAATTTCACCTGTTTATATTTTTTTGCTCCCAGTATTAAATGGATCCTAATAAAGAAAAGCCCATGATGAACAACAAAAAAATGTTAAATGTCACCATCAGTCAAAAAGATGCATCGTTATGGATGATAAAATTTATGACGTTATAAACACTTCGAATGAACAAAGACAATTGCATTTAATGTCCCAAAGCACTTAGCAGCCAATGAATTACAACTGAAATGCTTTTAATGTTGTTGTGTAAACATAATTAGTCGCTAGCTGGTTTGACATTTTCATCTGATGCATTTGCAAATATTATGGGGCATGGTAAATACAAGTAATCTTCATTATCTATTGCTCTCCTGTATCCCAACATTAAATTGTTCGCTGAATTGCATGAGTAGAGACTCATTTCTCCACGGTGCTTCCAACTTCTCTGCCTTCATATCATTATTGAACCCCACTCTTCCCATTCCACATCAACTGCCGAATCTTTCACCCGCCGCTGAGCACATCACCATTTTCTGTCTTGCTTTCTGAAATCTTGAACCCGATCAACCTTAATGGTCTCACGCTTCTTTTCCCAGGGAGAGCACACTTATTTTATGCACTGATGATCTCCTTTCCTACAGCATATTCTTCCATCTTTCCAAGAACATAACAGAAGGTTATTCCTAACTTTTTTTTCCATCTCGGGTTTTCGCCAATGTTCCTTCCATTCTTTGATTTAAGTTTCAAAAATTGGATACGAAGAACTCCTGGATTTTGTTTCAACTCCCAAATGGAAGCCTTCCACATTTATCTCCATTCCTGGAGCATATTATAGGCTCTTCCTCATTGACCACTTCTCTCTCTCTCTCTCTCTCTCTCTCTCTCTCTCTCTCTCTGTTTGAATCTCATTGAGTTTTCCATTTTTGTAAGAAAAACTGAAATGATCAAAAGAACTGAGATTTTTTGCAGAGCTCAAAAATGCAGAAAGATCTGCGTGTTCTGATTTGCTAATGCTAGGCTTTTGAGTACAACTAGCAATTTAGAAAGCTATCACTTACTGAAAGGAAAGTTGTCCAGGGTGTTGGTGAGCCAGCATCTGGAGTACTGTGTATGATACTGGTTCTTTAAAGTAGAATTTAAATGCATTGGAAGCAGTTCAGAGAATGTTTACTGGAATGGACAGTTTGTCTTCTAGGAAAAGATGGACAGGCTAGACTTGCATCAGTTTAAATCAGTAGTTCTCAACCTTTTTCTTTCCACTCACGTACCACTTTAAGCATTCCCTATGCCATGGGGGCTCTGTCATTAGTAAGGGATTGCTTACTAAGGGTGGAAAGAAAAAGTTTGAGAACCACTGTTTTAATCGTAACCTCATTGACTTGTTATGTTTCAGAACTCCAGAAATGGACATATGACAATTTTTCTCAAGCAAAATATTTCCATGACAATTGGGTCTAGTGTAGTGATTTTTAACCTTCCCTTCCCACTCACATTCCACCTTAAGTAGTCCTTGACTAAAGGCACAGGGATTACTTAAAGTGGGATGTGAGTGGAAAGAAAAAGGTTGAGAACCATTGGTCTAGATACTGAAATTACACTTGAAATTACCATCTTGTCCTTTACTGGTCCAAATTCTTGTACCAGTCCAGTCCTTACCATATTTTCCAGGCTCCCAGTTCTCCAGTGCACTAAATTGAAAGTCCTTATTCCTCTCCACAAATCCATGGCAACATTCACGCAATTTGGACAACCCGTAGGCCTCATTCCAACAACTCTGACATTTTGCAAATGATCCTCATCACCGTAAAAGCAAATTTTGCAGCTGAAACACTGCCAAGTTCTGTAATTTACTTCCAAATTGACTTCACCAAATCATCAGAAGGTGCCTGCAGCACTTTCACTGCTCATCCAGGACTTGTGTGGCCATGTTCTGCCTCCATCACCTTTTCAGACAGTGAGCTTCAGCCCTGCCACTGGTTGGGTGAAGATACCCTTTCCCTCATTCAAGTCAAGTTTATTATCATCCAATTGCACAAGTATAATGTGATGAAACAGTGTTCTCCGGTCTTTGGTGCTAAACGCATAGATACACATCCGGGCATAACACACATACATATGCTGGACAAGTATTCATATTTAAAAATAAATATTGAATCTTAGTTAGTGAGAGCAGTTCCTTTGGTCATTCGGCATTCTCTCTGCCCATGGGAAGAACCTGTTCCTCAGCCTGGTGGTGCTAGTTCTGATCCTCCTGTATCTCTTTCCCAATGGGAGCAGCTGAAGGGTGCTGTGTACTGGGTGGAAAGAGTCCTCAATGATTTTGTGCGCCCTCTTCAGATAATGATCAGGTAGATCACATTGATGGTAGGGGGAGGGAGACTCCAGTGATCCTCTCTGCCATTCTTCTGGTCTTCTGGATCGACCTCTGATCTATTTCTCTGCAGCAACCAGCCAGGACACTCTCAAGATGGGTCCTGTAGAAGATTGATATGATGGTGGCTGGTAGGCTTGCCCACGTCACTCGAAGTTCAGTCGTTGTGCACCTTCCTGACAAGTCAGATATTGTGTGTCCACGATAGGTCACTAGTTAAGTGGACTCCAAAAGGAAGTGGTGATCTCTACTTTCTCCACTACAGAATGTAATGGAGAGTTGTCATTTATGGTCCTCCTGAGGTCAACAATCATCTCCTTTGTCTTATCCACATTGACACTCCGATTGTTACTCCAACAACATATCACGATATTTTCCACCTCTGCTCTCTCTACTCGTTGATGCTGATGAGGCCCAAATACAGTTGTGTCATCTGCAAACTTGATGACGCTGTTAGAGCTGAATCTAGTGATGCATTCGTGGTTCAGAAGCATCAACAGGGCCGGGCTGAGCACAGAGCCCTGAGGTGCGCCAGTGCTCGACGGTCTGCCGCTGACCCAGACGGTGGTCTTCCCCTTAAGAAGTCCAGAATCTAGTTACAGGAAAGGGTGTTGAGTCCCAGCGAGAGCACCTTCTCCACCACCCGTTAGGGAATGATTGTATTAAATGCTGAGCTGAAGTCAAACAGCAACCTGGCATATAAGGCATCATGCTCCAGGTGGGTCAGGAATGAGAGAAGGGACAAGGCTATAGCATTGTCAGTGGAAGAGTTTCTACTGTTGGCAAACTGAAATGGGTCCAGCATCTCTGGGAAGTATGTTTTGATGTTTTCCATCACCAGACTCTCAAAGCATTTCATAATGGTGGAAGTCAGTGGCACAGGGTGCTAATCATTTCATCCTGCTCTTGTTGCCCTCTTTGGTACTGGGATGTTTTGAAATCTGTGGGGATGATGGACTGCTACAGTGAGGTGTTGAAGATGTCCATAAAGACCTGGGCCAATAGATCTGCGCAGTCTTTCAGTACCTGACCGGGTTTGTTGCCTGGCCTGCTGCCATTTGTGTGTTCACCTTGGATTAACCTAATTCATTATTAATCTATGTCTGCTAACTATCAGTTCCACAGCCAAGTTTTAAAAAGCTTTGCACATTCGCTCTGCCTTTTATACACCTCAGTTAAATCTCCCATCAATTTTTGCTCCATTGAAAGCAATGTAATCCTAGACGGTGTCTCCAGGTAATGATAGTTCCCCAGCCCCAGTAATATCTGTGTCATTCTGGTCCACACCAACTCCAGTGTTGTCATGCTCCTCCAGTAGACTCAAAATGTTCACAGAATCATAAAACTGATGAATCAATATTACAGTTATCTCCCTGCTGTTAAGGATTATGTCTCAGTTAATAAATGTAGGTAATAGGGTGTGGTGATACAACCACTACTATAGCTGCACTCCTACCGGCCTACTGCAAGGCGCAACCACTGAACCTGCAGGAAGGCAACCTGGGAGGCTGGCCCCATCATGCTGGATGTCAAACAGTGGCCCATATAAAGACTTGCGCCGGCCCCTTTCTAAATCAGTCAGGCACGTGGAATCAGAGGCTACAGAGACCTAGTATTCAACTTTAAGCTGATGAAAGCCTGTAGTACAGTTTTCTCGAGTTTGTGTTTGTTTACTGCACCACATGCATTCTTTACCACTTCCCAAGCCAAATATTCATTGATCCAAGGATAATGCCCTCATTTAGAAACTTACACAGGTCTTCCAACTATTCAGGCTGCCACTTGAGTCTTTTTCCTGGTCTGAGACCACCCGCAAAATTGAAGGAACAACATCTCCACTTCCATCTGGGAACCTTTCAACCGGATGGGATTAACATTGACTACTGGTTTCTGTTGGCCACCAGCCTACCTCCACATCCCCCTCCCCCAACCCCCATGTCTCCTTTCCTGTAGCGGTCTATCTCTTCCCTTTTCCCTCAGTCTTCCTTACCTAAGCTCTGCCCTCACAGAACCAAACTGACCACCCCCCCCCACCTTTCCATTGATGCATTAATTCCCACCGTTCCTCTCCTCTATATTCAATGATTACCTTTTTTTGTTGGTCTGTACTCCTCCCCACTATTTATTTTATTCAGATGCTGCCTGTTTTTTCTATAACTTGAAGAAGGGCTCAGGTCCAAAATGTAAGATGCATATCTTTACCTCCTATGGACACTACGAGATCTGTTGCATTCTTTCAGCATTTCCGTTGTTCCCTTCACGTACTGATAAAACACCTGTCCTTGATTTTATGAATGCCATTATTTTTCATTCCTAATATCCAGATTCAACTCTTCGTATTTTCCCTCTTTTTGCCTTTCTTATCCTTTGCTTTGGGAGCCATTGGCATCTAGATTTGGGACCTCTCCTAATACTTTGGTCAAAACTCTCACCATCTCATCGTTAAATGCAACCCACCAGTGGGTAATCCAACTTCAGACTGAGAGGTCAGATGGGTCAACACCTGATCCCTAGCTGGAGAGCACAGACCAAGAAGTCATGAACATGCTGGTGTGCAGGAGAAAGACCATAGTCTTTTGCATTTGGCTGGATAAACCATGATTTGGCTGATTAAATGGTTTCTTCAATGTTTTGCCAAGAATCCTTGGATGGCACGGTTAACATAGCGGTTAGCACGATGCTGTTACAGTGCCAGCGATCAGGATGGGAGTTTGAATACGGTGCTGTCTTTAAGGAGTTCTCCCCGTATCTGCATGGGTTTCTCTGGGGGCTCTGGTATCCTCCCAACTTTCAAGATGTACCAGGGGTTGTAGGTCAATTGGGTGTAACTGGGTGGTACGAGCTCTTGGGCTGAAAGAACCTGTTACCATGCTGTATGTCTACATTTAAATTTTAAAAAAATTTCTGCACATTCTCTATAATTAATGTTTTTTGAAATCCTACACCAATACTGTCTTGTCTGCAATTCTCTGAATTCTGACTTCAGTCTTCCCTTTGACTGTTCGGGGGCCTCAGCAACATGATTTCTCCTCATTCCTCACATCCGCCCAGATGTGTTGGTCCTTCCAGCACATTATTTCCTCCTTGCTTCCTTAACCAATACTGATCTTTTTCTAAACCCTTTCTGCATTGTCTATAACCAGCAACATTGAGCTCCTCATTGATAGGCCATGTTCCAATGTCCTACCAACATCTATCTGTGCTCTGAGTTCCACATCAGAATTTTATGGACTCCTTGCACCTTCATTTCTCATCTTCAAAAACTGCTCACAACCTGGACACTCAATAGTGTCCCTTTTTTTCTGGCTATCTGATTCCCCTTCAACAGCACTTGGTCATATTTTATAAAATTAAAATTTTTGACATACACCACAGTAACAGGCCCTTTCAGTCCATGAGTCTGCGCCACCCAATTGATCTACGATATCTGGTATATTTTGAAGGGTGGGATGAATCCGGAACCCCATGCAGACACGGGGAGAACATACAAACTCCTTACAGAGAGCACGGGATATGAACCCCAGTCCTGATCACTGGTGCTGCAACAGCGTTGCGCTAACCGTGCCGCCCCAATGTGGTTCTTTTGAAAATGTCTTTTTTTTGAGCTCTTGAGTTTAAACAATTCACTAAAGCAAAGGATCTTTGATGAGAAAGGAATATTCACCTATTGAGGGCAGATCAAGGAAGTAGAAGAAAAACTTTCGAACAGTGGTGGATTTACTGCACGAAAAAACTCAATATGTTCAATTGAATGTCCAATTCCCCATCTGATGGCTATCGGAGTATGAATGATCCCCCTCTAGGATGGAATCTGCGCATCCATTCAAGTTTGTACCCTCGGCTGAGCTCATTGATGCTCCTAGCAGGAACTGCTCAAATCAATTACCCATCTCTACCTGCAGAGTTCCTCCGCTTGACCTTGAGGACTTGTGGCTTGCAGATGAAAGTAAATACAGAATTTGTGTTTCTTAGTTTAAAAATTGAAATATCCTTTATGTTCAGGAATAGAGAGATCGCATGCTGTGTCTTCACTTATTTTAAACTTTTTAAGATTAAGCTGATAGACACAATATTCATTAAATAATACAATTATCCATTTTTATGAGCGAGCTTCTTAAACATTCACTCTCTGTAGGATTACAAATTCGTTCTGATGTCCAAATTTCCCAAAGTTGAATGTTCACAGAAATTCGGCTTCTGAAGTACAAGACAGCCCTGCCAAGCAAAAAAATCTGTTCACCAGACGGGCAAGGGGAAATAAGTTGACTAACGTACAAGAAGGAAGTCGTCAACATTGGAACAAACATGACCAGAACTCTTCACAGGGCAGCATGTGGATGTTCAAGAGCCGGTGATTTAAAAACCTGGAGTCAAGCAAAGATTGTTAGAAAAGCTGAGATGCCAAGGTCATGCGTCACTGAGACAGAATCTGGCAGGCAGCTGAGATGAAACAGGACCCACATTTGCCCAACACCAGATCTGACCCAAAAAGCGCCAGAACATCAGCAGCTTTTGTAATTCCAACAACTTGTGAGGGAGCGCGACCCCAACCAACGACACCGCAACGACTGCACAGCGAGCAGCGGGAGAACCGCAGACCCAAACGGTTGCTACGAGGCCGATGAGGTGGAGAAGCAACATCCCTCCACCAGTGCGATTCCGCTGAAAAGTATAAAGAACCGCAAATGTGTAAATAGAATAGTTAATTCTTAATTGCAATTGCAGATAAAGTAGCAGTGATGATGTATTTTTAAGAAATCTTAAATTTTAATAAATTTTTAAAATGTTAATAATTTTTTTAAGATGGAGGGATATTATATACTGGGACTATTTTATGTTAGAGCATGAACACTAACACTGTAAGAGCCACATCACACTTGAGAGTGGTGTATGCGCAGTGAAACACATTGTATCTCCATGTGACCCAGTAGCTAGATGTGAGTAAAGAAATGTACTGTTAAACTTACAAGGCTTTCTAGTGTTTGTTAAGACCTCCGATGGTATAACCCGGACACAACATGGTGGCAGTGGTGGGATCAATCGAAACCCACACCGTATAGAAAAAAAATTGAAATAAACACTGAGAGAAGGAAACAAAGTAAAAGCATCATTCTCTGATCACCAGGTCTGGAGAAGAAAATGGCTGCAGCAACAGTAATGGACGGGGAAGCCAACCACATCCTAGAAGCTTTCAAAAAGTTCAATCAGAAGTGAAACCTGCCCTTCAAAAGTTTCCTCAAGGGAGCTACACCAGAGGAAAAGGTTAGTTACATCCTTCTTTGGATGGGGGAGCGAGGACTAGACCTGTTTAATAGCTGGGAGCTGACTGAAGAGGAAGAAGATAGTCCGAGGTTTCCTCTGTATATAACACAAAGGCTAGGGACTGGCTCACTGCTGATCAGCAAGACCTTGTGTCCAGGGCAAGGCCATTCTGCTTGTGAGTCTGCTCCCTGAATGCCCTTGACAGCCAGTTAGGCCTGGTCTCTTGGCTCACCATTGGTTCAAAGTTCACAGAATGCCGAATTAGACCCACAGCCAGGCTTTGTGTTAATTCTAAAATCACAGAAAGAATCAAACAATAACTTGGATCTACGTTGGAACTGGGGAAATGTGCGTGTGAAAGAGAGATATCATGCAGGTTGTAGATTTCTGTTGAAATTCCTTAAGCTTATGATGACAAGCCATGCATTATTTTGGCAAGTGAACTCTCCATTGTGGAGTTCAGAGGCTGGTAATGTGAGAGGAAACCATGCTCCACCCTTCGTGACATCCTATCTGATCCAAACCCAATCCTTGACAGCAATACTATCATGCGGAATTTGTTCTATTTTGCCCTTTGGTAAGGCAAAATAAAAGGCTGAAGGTTCCAAGCAAATATTCTTATTTGAAGATGAAACATTACTGTTGGGCACGACCAGTTTCCCCAATAACCGCAAGGACAAAGACTGAGGGGAACGATAGGCTTTATTGTACATAAGATTTGAGCTGGCCGGATCTAAGCTAGGGAATTGCAGGGAAGGGAGAGGTGGTTCGACCTTTATGGCCTGGGTCACAAGGGAGAGTGTCATCAGGTGCAGGTCAGCCCAAGCCTTTACTGGCCAATGAGTACATACAATCCATACCATTACATTTACTTAGCTAAATACAGTAACTGACACAACAAAGCATACCACATGGGTCACTTAATTCTTAAAAGGTGATAATATGTAATGTCTATTGCACACAGCTTTCATTTCATACATGGAGATATTTCAGAACAATCCAGAGGACTGAAGTATTGGAGCAGTGGTGTAGTAGAGGTACAAAACAGGGCCAGATGAGAGGACTCAGAAGGTTGGTCGAAAACGTCATGGCAGAAGGAACGATACCACTAAAACCATCCAGCTATTTGCCAGAAATTTGCCTGTTGCTGCACAATTGTTCCCCAGATACACTGATCTAGGTCACTACTTAGTGGAATTGTGGGACTTTCAATGACACAGAGGAGACAAGTCAACACTGGGAATATTGCCCTTCAGGTGGGGCACTCATCTAAGCTGGTGCCGATTTTTCTCAGCAGGAAAGTCTGCGACACACAAAGCGTGTGTGACCGGCGGCACAGCTTTGGAAGATTTGCCCTGATGTGCCATTTTCCCGAGGGAAGCAGCTGCTCTGCTGCGGAAGCTTGGAGGTAGGTTGAGGTCTGATTTGAAATGTCCAAAATGGTGGCCTCTGATCTGACCTAATTTTCATCACTTGATCTCTGAGATGTTTTAAATTTAGAGGCAGAGCATGGTAACAGGCCCTTCTGGCCCATGATTATTATTAAATCATAATCCAATATCTTTCTTATCTCTCTGTCGTTCTCTTTTGCCTATTCATTAATGGTCCTGTTTGTATTCCATTTGCCGCCACCTTTTTTGTTATTGAAGTGAATGACATTGACTGTAATATTGAGTTCCTTCATTTAATTCTATAGCCCCCACCACCCACCCCCCCCCACCCACTTCCTCTCCAAATTGGTTTTTGGTCTTTCCTAATCACTATTCTTCTTGGCATGGGACTTATCTCTTAATGTCTTTACTTAAAGATGGGAGCTCACGAGCGATTATTCTCCCCATTCCACTGAGGATATTTTCCCTCCGTTCTGATGACCATCATTATCCTTGCCAATACGATTGCCCACTTTGTATTTTCATGCACTATTCTGAACCCCTTCTTATCAGCATTTCTCCAACCTATTAATGTGTTTTTCATCATTCATGATGCTGACCTCATGCTGGGCTGGGGCCCATTAATAACAGTAGGAGCATAATCAAAGCCTGTTTTTTTTAACTGCTTGTCCAGGCAGCCAGTTATAAATAAAATAAATTAATAGGCTGCATCTTCATGGCTCGGACTAATTGCATTTAACTGACCACTGCTTCATAGCTCCAATGACACCAGGTTGCAGTCCACGTGGAGTTTCCACTGAACTGTGTGGATTTAGTCCGGGTGTTCAGGTTTATGCCCACATTCCAGCACAGGTTAATAGTTTGGAACGATGAGATGTATCATACAACAGTGAAGGCAACAGGAGTCCTAAATTTTCTGAGATGCAAGTTCCGTCATTGCTCAACTTCTGTCAGGGAGCAGTTGTACCTCACCCTCGTCAGACCACATTTGGAATACGCAGTAGCTGCATGGGACCCAGACACAAACAAAAACACTACTCCTATCGAACAAGTCCAGAGACAGGCAGCCAGATTTGTCGCAAATACGGATGGAAGAGAAGCGAGTGTTACAAAGCTCTTGGATTCCTTAAAGTGGAGCTCCCTCCAAGACAGACGAGAAGCACACCGCCTCACCTGCGTTTACAAAATGCTAAACTGCCAGCTCGATATAGACGACCAATCCTACACCGAACCCAAGCCTGTTAGGAGCAGATGAGGGCATGCAACCCAAATTTGTCGTGGCACCTTCCAAGACAGATATGTACAGCAATTTATTCTTCCCCGCACAATTAAAGGTTGGAATAATCTTCACCCTACCATACTCACACAACCAGACCCAGTGACATTTAAGACAGTTCTTCTTCAAAAGTCTCCTCCTTAAGGACACCCTCCCCCACCTCCAGTTTAAATTCTATATGGAATATTTTGGAGAACCAAGACCAATAGTCTTCTTGAATAGCTGGATGCCAAAACAATCAGGAATCAGATGATTGGTATAGGAGAGAGAACTCAACAGCACAGAAACAGGCCTTTCAGCCCATTTACTCTTTGTGAAATTATTATTCTGCCAAGTCCCCTTGATCTGCACCCTCACAGCCCTCCATACTCGTCCCAATCATGTCCCATCTAAATTTGTATTAAATGTCAAAATTTGCCACTTCAGCTGGTTCTACACAGGGGTAGGGCACTATCAGTAATCATCAAGACTAGGCTGAGGGAATGATGGGCTTTAATATACAGAAGAACCTTGCAGACCCGGATCCAGTTACAGGGAAGGGAGAGGTAGCTTGACCTTTATGGCCTAAGACCACAGGGGAGGAGTCATAGGGTACGAGGCATCAGTGGGCGGGACAGCTCCATATATACAGTAGCCAATATACAATGGAGGAAACGTGTCACCACAACAGGTAAAATAAACGAGGAATGGGACGGTGGTGAATATTCTTTTTTTCTGAATATTTTATTTAATTTTTAAAAACCACAATACATACAATCAATAGTGAAATATCTGTTAGAAATAATTTCAAGGTTCCTTTATTGTCGAATCATGAAAACGATGCTTTTGTCTGTCATGAGGCAGATTTACCATCAGCAGAAATTGCCTGAAGCACCTCTTACAATCAGAGGAAAAAAGCAAAAGAGAGTCCCCTCACAGTCATCAAGTGTCCGTGGATTCGCCGGCAGCGCCGACGCAGCCCCCCGCAGCTACACAGTGTCTAGTCCAAACTATCAGGAGCCTGAGCTCCAGATCTGAACCTCTGACAAGATCAGGAAACCTTCAGTGCCCTTGGCGCACTCTGGCATCCCACTTCCAATACCTGGAACTCCTTCAGCCAGTCCTGAGCCTGTCTCCATGTCTGCGGCCTGGTGCTGCGAATCGAAGTTGCCAGTAGCCCACAGCCTGCGTGGGTTACTCGCCTCAAGTCGCCAATAGCCTGCCACCTGTTTGTTCCTCAGCCGCAGAACCCCTCGTGGTCTGACGGCGTGGTCACCGACCCATGGGTCGTCTCCTCTGCTTCTTCTCAAGTGGGAGGTGTTTGCCCTGTTTTATGGTGCCATGAGCTAATCCTCTACTTCCCCAGAGTCTGCAACCCCTTATAAGTGCCGCCATCTTGGGCGCAGAGCCCGTGTTGCAGATTTCTTAAATAAAACCACTGTCGGCTCCGTAACAGGCCGTTGAATGGACCCAGCGGTAGTTGGACTGGGCAGTTGAAGGAGCACTGTGTCTCCACTCCCTGCTCTCCACAAGTCCGCACCAGAGGCAGCGCTGCCATTTTATTTAACTTCCCCCTTTAGTAATGCATCCATATCATCCAAGCATGCTAATTAAATGGGCCTTGTTAAAAACTAACTCGACTTTTCATTCCAGATACACTCAAAGCTAATTCTGAAATACATAAACAATGCCTTTTCAAAGCTAGAAGCGTTATTCTTCTGTTAACCCATGCAGTTGAGCAAGAGGCTGACCCAACATTATGTAGCCATAAGGATAATGCTTCAACTCAAGTTCAAGATTATTATCTAATTGTACAAATACAGCCCCACGATACAGCATCTCTCCATACACAAGAATACAAATGCATAGTATCTAAAGATCATATTAATAATCAATATGAATATACATAAATATTTGGGATGATTGGTACAGTTACAGGACACTGTTCATCAGTCTCACAGTCTGTGTGAAGAAGCTATTTCCTAGTTTGCCAGTCCTGATTTTGATGTTCCTGTACCTTCTACCTAATGGTAGTGGGCAGAGACAGCGCCAGGACGAGTGTTAGAGGAGGGCATTAGGGTAATGGGTTGGGCACAGTCCGACAGTTGTATACTCGCTCAGTGGTGGGGGGGGGGGGGGGGGAAGAGTGGTGGTGGCCTAACTGCCGAGCGGTCTTAAACCTTCTCCGTCCCTCTGATGTGGCAGCCGAAAATGCTGCTTTTATTGCATGGGGAGTCACTAGTGTGCGACAAGCTGGACGCTAGTGACTCAGGTGGGGGTATATGTTCTCGAGTGTAGAGGGCACAGCCCCCTCACTAGAGGGGGCTGTGCCTGCGAATGCCCCCCCCCCTTTAGTGCTGACTGTGGGTTGAAGATACCATGTGCTGAATGGATAGGACCTCAGACAGTTCTCCCAGTAGAGGTCATATATTTGGTGTAGCAGTTAGGGCATCGTGTTTAGTGTCAGCGATTGGGACCGGACCTGGGTTTGAATCCTGCACAGTCTGTAAGGACTTTGTATGTTTTCGATGGATCTGCAAGGGTTTTCTCCTGGGTCTCTGGTTTCCTCCCACCATTCAAAAAAAGTACCAAGAGTGTAGGTTAATGGGGTGTAAACTGGGCCGCACGGATTCATAGGGCCGAATTGGCCTGTTACAGCACTGTATGTCTAATTTTTAAAAATTCAGTATAGAGGAAAGAGAGATCCTCTTCATTGTTTTCATGATCCTCTGTATAAACTCCCAGTCCAATGCTTTGCAGCTTCCACACCTCAAAATGATGCAGCCAGACTGGACACTCTCAAATGTACTCCTGCAAAAGGTTGTCAAGATAGCCTTGCCCTCCTCAAGCTCCTTAGGCAGAGTGAGTGCTGTGTGTACAGAACCTTCTGAACCTTATTGAGTGAGGTATTATTGGTTGAGAAGCTTTCAGTTCTGAGTTACACAAAATATACATAATTAGTTATAAACTTGTTCTGAACATTCCTACCATCTGTTCCACATGAGCTGAATATGAAATGCTTTAGTGATGCACTCTTTACCATGGGCTTTACTCATTAAAATTATAAAACAGCATTTGAACATGTGCATCCATCGATTTTAACAGCAATTGCCTCCTGAATAAAAATTCTGCAGTTTACTATTTCATAAATTTATTTTCTGGAACAGATCTTTGGCTCTCAGCAGCAAATTTTGGGAATCGAAACCTATCCTTACCAAGATTTTCCATCCACTCGAATTAAGGTCATGGGACATCACTTTCAAATTCTTGCTGCGGTTTTGCCAGGGAGCGAAACTCCTTAAAATGAATGAAGATGGTAAAATTATGAGTTGGGAGCAGGCATTATGTTCAGCTTCATTCCAATTGATACGTTTAATCAAGAAGTATTTGTTCCATTATGGAAGCAACCGATGGATTCCCATGAGGGTTTCTGAAGAAATTTAAAAAAAAAAATACACCGTGCATAATTTCTCGATGTGTTTGCTTAGAAACAAATGCAATCTAATTCCTCACTCAAAGCAAGTTTGAAGGCAGGAAGAAGCCTTGGGCTGGAATGCAAACGACCAGGGAGAGAGCTTGAACTTAAAAATTACAAGTGACTGAGGGAAGAATATAAAATGATGATTATGCAGAAAGAAAGAAGTAGTGTTAGCATTTTTACATGTCCTCTCAACGTCGCTAAAGCAAAATACGGCTCTTCTGCCAATCTGATATTAAAATAGAAAATGCAGTATGGAGAAATTTAGTGTTTTATGACATTTCACTGTGTCAGTTGTAAAGCCTCTGGCATCTGTAGGAGCTGACCGCAGCTCTGAGCAGCAGACTTGGGATTGGGATGGTTTGCCTGGCAGGTACTTAGCCACAAGGCTGGTATACCTCAGGATTCTGTGGCAAAGTGTATGGAGAGTAGTTCATCAGGCGCAGACTTGAGAAGGAATGGGACCTGACTGTAAGGATAAGCTTGGGAGTTTATTGTAATACAGAGAACAGAACTGTTGCTTGACATTATGATAATTGCACGTGATAACCTCACAGAGATGCACTCTTAACATGAATATAACCATGTAGTGGAATAAAATGATACAAAAGGTTGAGCAGAAACAATAATTACGGGCAGCACCATTAGCGCAGTGGTTCACGCAACGCTGTTACAGCACCAGCGACCGGGACTGTGGTTCGGATCCAGTGCGCATTTCCTCCGGGCACTCTGGTTTCCTCCCACCATTCAAAAACGTATTGGGGCTGTGGGTCAATTGAGTATAATTGGTAACATTGCCATGTGGGTCTGTTTCCATGCTGTAGGTCTAAAAGAATGAGCAGCAAGGACTGACAAATTGAGTTGGACAATAATAGTAGAATAAAATAGAAGTTTTTTCCACTAAGATATTGATCATGCAAAATAGAGTGATCATACATTCAAAGTAGCCAGAAAGGATAATGATTTTATTTTTGGTTGTTTTTTCCATAAATATACATATTAAAATTTTCCATTTCAACTTATACCATCATGGCTTACAGATGGGTTTAAAATTGGAAAGTTTCCATTGGGAATGTCACTTATATTTTTCTAATTATAGTACCCTTTTTTAAATTTATATTTGGGCCCCTAAATAATCCAAATATGGTGGCCATATTTTTATAAATATGTCATATTTGTTCTTTGAATGTATGTGATTTTCTCCATAGGTATACAACTGTTCATCTCTGTTTTCCGTTGTGTTATCTGTAGAGGGGAGTCAGATTTCCAACTAATTGCAATACATTTCTTAGCCACAGCTAAAGCTATTTTAACAAATGAAATTTGGAATTTAGTTAATACTTATTTCAATAAAGTTGCCCAAAAGATAAAGCATTGGGTCATCTCTAAAGGCCACCCTGTTAGTATTTCAGTAATATCATCCCAGAGAGATCTCACCTTCGTGCACGAGCACATAGCATTTACAAATGTTCCTATTTCAGTTCCACATCTAAAACACATCTCCGATATTTCTGATTATGATTTATGTAATTTCTGTAGAGTGAGATATAATTGGTGCAGAAAATTATATTGTACTAATCCGTAATTTGCATTTATAATTGATATGATGCTATCCAAACACCAATCAGACCAGTATTTTTCCATTATTGCAAATTCTAAACCCGGCTCCCATCTCTCTCTCTCGATCTCTGTAAACCTGGTTTTGCATTAAGTATATCTTAAATATAAACTTAGGTGTGTTCCCCAGCCAAATCATTTGTTCCATCTCATTAATTTAAGGTGGGGCCAAGTTTGGTTCCCATCTTTCTCTTAAGAACGATCTTAACTAGAGAAAGCAAAAGTATGTCCCATTAACTACTCCACACTTATTTCTTAATTGTTCAAAAGACATATGAGATCTTTCCATATAACAATTATCAACATATCATATTCCTTTGTCATGCCATGAATTCAATATTTTGTTAGTCAGATCAACATTTTTACATAATAGTGTTCTGCTTTTATCCCAAAATATTCATTTATTTCTTGACTTAGTTCTAATCATATATATTAATATAGGATTGCCCGTTTTATTTTGCTATTGACTTAACATTCCACTAATAAATAAAACCCTTCATTGTCTCCTCTTTTATTGAATTCAGTCCCATTTGAATCCACAAGGGGGACTGTTTACTTCAAAGAAAGATGATAGAAATCTTACTTGTGCTAGTCCCATGTTAACTTTTCCAGTGCAATTCTTGGTATTTTGTTATTCCATAAGAATTGTCTTATACAATTATGAAATAATATAAAGAACATTTTTGTTAGTACAATAGACAGCGATTGAAAGAGATGCTGTAGTCTTGGATTTATATTTATTTATATACAATTTACCCTTCCTATTAATGTAATCAACAGATCGTTCCATTTCTGTAGATCTTTTTCTATTTTTTTTTAGTAGAGGCGTATAATTAAGCTTATATAAATTCTGTAAATTATTATCTGTCATTATTCCGAAGTACTTAATTCCCTCTTTCTTCCATTTAAATCTACCCCCTTTTTGGTATCTTTCATAATCAAAATTCTGCAATGGCATTATCTCACTTTTATGCATATTTATTTTATATCCTGATATTCTTCCATATTTTTCTAATATTGTTTATAATCTTATCAGTGATACAGTTGGGTTAAACATATATAATAGCACATCATCAGCGAATAAACTAATTTTATGTTGTTTTTGTCCAACTTTGAAGCCCTTAATATCCAGATTTCTTCTTATAATCTCTGCCAGAGGTTCAATAGCCAGTATGAATATCTACTGGATCTAGTCAAGGGAAAATTAGGTGACATTTGATTAATTTTAGCTTGTGGCTTATGATAGAGAGTTTGTATCCAATTTAAAATTTTCTACCCACACCAAATTTTTCTAGATTTAAATAAGAAAGACCATTCTAATTGAACAAATGCCTTTTCTGCATCTAAAGAAATAGTTATATTTGGATTCAACCTTGATTTTGCCGTATGTATTACATCGAATAATCGACCTAGGCTATTTAAAGAATGTCTTTCTTTAAAAAAATCCCACCTGATTTGGATGTATTAATTTTGGTAAATACTCACCCAGTCTGTTAGCTAGTGCCTTTTTTAGAATTTTATAGTCTGCATTCAGATGTGATGTTGATCTGTATGATGATGTTTTTAATGTATCTCTACCTTTCTTCAGTTGCACTGTAATTTTAGCAGTTGAAAACGTTTCTGGGAGGGTTTGGGTCTCCACTGCCCAATCTAAATTCATCAAAAGAGACATCAATAAATCTTTAAATTGTCTCTAGGACTCAGGATGAAACCTATTAGCTTGTAAATACCCAGAGCTTTCTCCATTTCTTCCTTTGTAAAAGGAACTTCTAAGTCATCTTTTTCTCTCTCTTCTAGTTTAAGAAGTTCAACATTTGCTAAAAATTGTTCCATCTCATTTTTATCTCCGACTAATTCTGATTTGTATAGTTTCATATTTTTTTTTCTTTGGCTTGGCTTCGCGGACGAAGATTTATGGAGGGGGTAAAAGTCCACGTCAGCTGCAGGCTCGTTTGTGGCTGACAAGTCCGATGCGGGACAGGCAGACACGGTTGCAGCGGCTGCAGGGGAAAATTTGTTGGTTGGGGTTGGGTGTTGGGTTTTTCCTCCTTTGCCTTTTGTCAGTGAGGTGGGCTCTGCGGTCTTCTTCAAAGGAGGTTGCTGCCCGCCAAACTGTGAGGCGCCAAGATGCACGGTTTGAGGCGATATCAGCCCACTGGCGGTGGTCAATGTGGCAGGCACCAAGAGATTTCTTTAGGCAGTCCTTGTACCTTTTCTTTGGTGCACCTCTGTCACGGTGGCCAGTGGAGAGCTCGCCATATAACACAATCTTGGGAAGGCGATGGTCCTCCATTCTGGAGACATGACCCATCCAGCGCAGCTGGATCTTCAGCAGCGTGGACTCGATGCTGTCGACCTCTGCCATCTCGAGTACTTCGACGTTAGGGATGAAAGCGCTCCAATGGATGTTGAGGATGGAGCGGAGACAACGCTGGTGGAAGCGTTCTAGGAGCCGTAGGTGATGCCGGTAGAGGACCCATGATTCGGAGCCGAACAGGAGTGTGGGTATGACAACGGCTCTGTATACGCTTATCTTTGTGAGGTTTTTCAGTTGGTTGTTTTTCCAGACTCTTTTGTGTAGTCTTCCAAAGGCGCTATTTGCCTTGGTGAGTCTGTTTTCTATCTCATTGTCGATCCTTGCATCTGACGAAATGGTGCAGTCGAGATAGGTAAACTGGTTGACCGTTTTGAGTTTTGTGTGCCCGATGGAGATGTGGTGGGGCTGGTAGTCATGGTGGGGAGCTGGCTGATGGAGGACCTCAGTTTTCTTCAGGCTGACTTCTAGGCCAAACATTTTGGCAGTTTCCGCAAAGCAGGACGTCAAGCGCTGAAGAGCTGGCTCTGAATGGGCAACTAAAGCGGCATCGTCTGCAAAGAGTAGTTCACGGACAAGTTTCTCTTGTGTCTTGGTGTGAGCTTGCAGGCGCCTCAGATTGAAGAGACTGCCATCCGTGCGGTACCAGATGTAAACAGCGTCTTCATTGTTGGGGTCTTTCATGGCTTGGTTCAGCATCATGCTGAAGAAGATTGAAAAGAGCGTTGGTGCAAGAACACAGCCTTGCTTCACGCCATTGTTAATGGAGAAGGGTTCAGAGAGCTCATTGCTGTATCTGACCCGACCTTGTTGGTTTTCGTGCAGTTGGATAATCATGTTGAGGAACTTTGGGGGACATCCGATGCGCTCTAGTATTTGCCAAAGCCCTTTCCTGCTCACGGTGTCGAAGGCTTTGGTGAGGTCAACAAAGGTGATGTAGAGTCCTCTGCTTTGTTCTCTGCATATAGTATTGTCTAAATATACTATCAATTTATTTTTGATTATATGTAATAGTATCATTTGTTTCTATGACATTTATCATTCTGAATAACTCCTGCCAAGATAACATCTTGTGTGCTCATTCTCCTGGTTCAAGATATCTTTTAAAGTTTTTAATATCATTTTTTTTCCATTCTATATGTTTGTAGTGTATTATATTGTAACTTTTTGTACCTAATATTCTATATTTTTCTTGTGTTCCTGATATCTGATACTCTTTTTCCAATTTTGTTATATCTTTGTCTAGACCTTCTAAATCTCTCACATATTCTCTCAAGATTTTTAGTTTAAGATATAATTTGTCCCTTCAAATAAGATTTAAGCATATGTCACTGTTGTCAGTGGAAGGAAAATCATCTCAAAATATTTCTATCTGTCTCATAATAAATTCACAAAAATCCTTCCTTTTTAATAGTTTAACATTAAGATGCCATTTGAACATACCTTCTTGCTTTTCCATTATTGTGATAGTTAATGTTATTGGTGAGTGGTCTTATAAAAAGTCTTACCAAGTACTTCATTTTGATCATTCTACTTTGTAAATGAGCAGACATTAAAAATAAGTCAATAGTTGTGTGTGAGTCATGTACCATAGACTAGAATGAATAATCTCTTTCTAAGGGGGTTGAACTGCCTCAATATATCAAACAGATTTAAATCTTTCATAAATGATAGTGTCATTTTTGCAATGTTCACCCTTATTACTGTTCTTGCTGATTTGTCCAATATTGGATCTAAACAAAATTTGAAATCTCCTCCAATCAATACATTTTGCCTTCCCCTTGCAATTAAAAAAAAAGATATCCTTCATAAAGACTTCATCAACATAACTTAGGCCATAAATATTCATAAATTTCCATGATTCTGCATAAACTTTGCAGTGTGCCATTACAAGTCTTCCAGTTTGATCAGTTAATGTCTCTTCTATTATTATTGGTATATTTTAATTAATTAAAATCACTCTACCTCTTTCTTTTGATCCAGATGAAGATGATATTACTTTCCCCACCCATCCTCTTTTTAATTTTGCATATTCCAATTTGGTAAGATATGTTTCTTGTAAAAAAAGACTATATCTGCCTTTAAATTTTTTTAGGTATGCCAAGACCTGCTTTGTCCAGGTGACTTCTCTCCCTTAGTCCCGAGTCTCCACCCTGCTACCACTTTTCCCAGATTTTCTTTTATCTTACTGAGCTCTCTGTGAACATTTCTATACACTTTTCAACAATAAATACAAGATGGTTTAACAAAAATTAAAAAAAAAACTTTTACCACTTTTACTTAGTTCCATTATAAATATTTTCCCAATCTTCTCCCTTGACAACCTTAATTTCAAGTTTTTAGCACGTCTTTAAATTCTTTTCTTTGTTTAATCACAGTCATGTTTAAGTCTTGAAAAAATTTGTACCTTTTCATAATAAACCTCAGGTGGGCATTATAGTAATCATATGTTGCTCCCAGAATTATCTCCTGTTCTCAGTAGCTTAAAAGTCTCACCAGAACTGCTCTTGGTCTCTGGTCGTTGGCTCTTCTGAGTCTGAGTGTTCGTTGAGTTTTCTTAATATGTAGTTTTTAATCCAAATTAGTCTTCTCCCAACACTTGTGGGATTCATTTTTGAAAAAGTTTAGCTGGGTCTCTCCCTTCAATTCCTTCCTTCAGCCCAATGATACGGATATTATTCCATCAACTAAAGTTCTTCTTAGGGTCAATTTTGTCCAGCAATCCTTGCTTAACTGACTCCCATTCTTTGTTTTTTTTTTGTCTAAAGCTTCAATTTTTTTGTGTTTTCATCAGTTTAATCTCTGCTCAACCCATTCTCTCCATCAGATCTTCAACAATCTCTTGTACTTTGGTCATTTTCTCTGCCATGTATCTCATCATCGTCTCAACTCTTATGAATCGGTTCCTCAAATTCTCCATTTCTTTCCAGGATGATACTCAATTCTTGACCCAACTCCTCAGTTTTATCTGGTTCTGCCAGCCCTGTCACCATTTTTTCACCACTCTATTTCTGATGTTCATGTAATATTTCTGGTTGAATAGGAGGAGCTCCAGTCTTTGTTCTTGGCTGCCTCGACATCTTCATATTAAATTTATCCATTTTTGATGAAGAAAATCTTGATTTTTTTTTTTCAGATTTTGACCATCTATTTAGTGTTCTTCATGGAGAGTTCAACCAAAATGCATCTGTCTAAGTTCTTCATGTAGCCACGTCCCCGTACTTCTCCATTTTGGCTAATTTCCCATTTACACTGTGTGGAATTACCATGAAATTGACATCCAACTATTGTAACCTATAGAGATCCCATTCATAAATAAGTAACAGTATTTAGTTTCTCTGAAGACATATTTGGGATGAATAAACTTTTTTTCCTTTATTTACCCCTATGCTCCACAGTTTTAAATTTGTAATCAAACAATTCACATTTGATTAAAGTACACATTCCAGATTTTATTCACGGTTATTTGTATACATTTTGGTTTGGCCATGTAGAATTTACAACACTTTTATGCATAGTCCCCTCCCCTAAATTTTTTTTTTCTTTCTTTCTCTCTCTCTCACACACACACACACACACACACACACACACACACACACACACACACACACACACACACACACACACACACACACACACACACACACACACACACACACACACACACACACACCCTGCCATCTCTGTCCATTTTGAAGGATTCACCTCTCCTTTGCTTTAATATAATTGCGCCAACTAATCTCCTGTCAACCCACTGGCCTCCTGTCTCCTGTTCTGATCTTATGTCCTGGAAAGCGTAATTGGCAATAGACAGAAACAACTACAAGTATCCTTTTATTGCATGAGGAACAACTCCAATCAATGAGGAGTCTTTCACTTGATGTCCTTTGATTTCAGTTTCACCATGACTCAATGACGCCTCATTCTGTCAAAATTTCACCTCACCTCTGGAACTTGTACGTGAACCTGATAATAATGAGGTCTGGATTTTGGTGGCCTTGACAGAAGTCAAATTATGAATCCATTGGCTCCTTGTGAGAAAGCGTGAATACAAAGCACATTTGATGGTATTTTCACTATTATGTTTTATTCTGGTCCATTTAGTCAGTGATGTGGCTGCCTGGACAGTTTGGCTGAGGTGTGACCAGTTTCCGATTCTATGACCAGCATAGAGGATGAAAATTTTAAAAATGCGGACTCTCAAAATCAAAAAAAATCCCAGAAAATGCAGGAAAAACTTGTCACATGTATCTTGGGACACATGACAATAAACAATTCAATTTAATTCAGTACCAATGTTTTCTAACCATTCTCTCTTCTTTCATTATCTTATTATCTATTGGCAGGGATAATCCTCCTCCGTTTCCATTTGCCCATCTCTTCCAGAATGAAAATATTTTGCCGAATTTATTCCCCACCCTCAGTCACTTGCATCCATGTGTTTGTCATGGCTATGAGATCATATTGATTCATTTCTGCATGTGCCATTAATTCAAACCCTTTGCCTTCACATTACTTTTCCCTACTCTGTTTTTAAAATAAGGTATATTTTCACATTTCATTCACAATTCCTTCTTGACTCAGTCTTATCTACAGCCCTATTATTTGATTCCCCAGAACACTGTCCCTGCCCAATAAATCGATTCACTACTGGCACCAGTGTCCCATGAATTGAAACCTATTTTTCAAACTGCACATTCAACTCCCTAATGTTATTGACCAAATTCAAAATTCATGTGTTTGGAGTGGTAATCAGAGAAGATTAAATTTGTGTTTCTGCTTTTAACTTGTTCTTTAGATACTCAAGTGCCTTTGCAAAACTACCACCTTTGGTGTATCTGTGCAGTTTGCTCCCACAGGGACCCAGAACAACTGTATATTTCCATTCAAAGAGATGTCATCGACCATATAGGCAACACAGACTTTGGGTGTCAATCCCACATAACAGAGAGAACACTTGTCTTAACAGTCCTGTGTCACGAGTATATTTCTCTTCAGTGAATGACCTCCTGTACAATGCTTTGGTCAATAAAGATTTGATCAGTTTTCTCATCCTCCCTGCATGTCTCTACTGTAATTAATGCACCTTGTATCTACAAGACAAGGCTGAGGCTCTTCTGGCACTACCTTCTGGATCCTTATACCTGTCTCATTTGGAGTCACACCCTCCTTTCCCATTTAAATTTTTAATTTTAAATATTTAAAATTTAGACATAATTTAGCACGGTTTCAGGCCCTTTTGGCTCACGAGCCCATGCCGCCCAAATAGACCCAATTGACCTACAATGTTTTGAAAGGTGGGTGAAAACCAAAGGAAACCCATGCAGACACAGGGAGAATGTAGAAACTCCTTACCGACAGCGCCAGATTAGAACCCTAGCACTGTAAAAGCATTGCGCTAACCACTATGCGAATCAACTTTTGACTGACCAGTTATACAGTACTAACTCTAAGGGGTGTGAATCCTCTTGGAATAAAATATTGTCAACTCTGTCATTCATCCAAGCGCTTTAATCTCAGATGCCAGCCTGTAAACTCTGAGTCAAAGTACCACAAGCTGCAGAAACATGCTGTAGATGTGGTCTTGAAGGATTGTTCTGGCCTCCATCAATTTCAACATCCAACAGCTGTAACACAACAACTGTCAAAGCAAACTAATTCATTTTCTTTAAATATATATTAAAGGCAAAGGAGGAAAAACCCAACCCCAACCAACCAATTTTCCCCTGCAACCGCTGCAACCGTGTCTGCCTGTCCCGCATCGGACTTGTCAGCCACAAACGAGCCTGCAGCTGACGTGGACTTTTACCCCCTCCATAAATCTTCGTCCGCGAAGCCAAGCCAAAGAAAAAAGAAATTTTTAAATTATATATCGGGACCAGTTGGTAAGATGGGCTAAAAAAAAAAATGGCAGATGGAATTTAATGCAGAGAAGTGTGAGATGTTCCATTTTGGAAGGACAAACTAAGAAAGGACTTCTTCGGTAAATGTTAGGGCACTGAAGAGTGTGGTAGAACAGAGAGATCTGAGAATACAGATACATAATTCCCTGAAAGTGTTCTCACAGGTGGATAGGGTTATAAAGAAAGCTTTGGCATATTGGCCTTCATAAATCAAAGTATCGAGTACAGGAGTTGGATGTTATGGTAAAGTTCTGTAAGACATTGTTGAGGCCAAATTTGGTGTATTGTGTGCAGTTTTGGTCACCTAACTACAGGAAAGATATCAGTAAGATTGAAAGAGTGCAGAGAAGATTTAATAGGATGTTGCCCAGACTTTAGGAACTGACTTACAGGGAAAAGTAAACAGGTTAGGACTTTATTCCCTGGAATGTGGAAGAATGAGAGAGATTTAATAGAGGTATTTAGAATTATGAATGGCATAGACAAAGTAAATGCACATAGGCTTTTTCCACTGGGGGGGGGGGTAGGTGAGATAAACATCAGGGGAAATTTCCTCTCGCAGAGAGTGGTGGTAGTGTAGAATGAGCTGCCAGCTGAAGTGGTGAATGCGGGCTCAATTTTTAAATTTAAGAAGAATTTGGACAGGTACGTGTAGATAGGAGGGGTCTGGAGGGCAAAGGGCTGCAGGATGGTGGGACTAGGCAGACTAGAAGGGCCGAAGTGGCCTGTTTCTGTGCTGTAATGTTCTATGGTTTAAGATTTATATATTCATGCAAATGAAGTTTATTCAGTATACGTACAGTAGAGTAATTTTGACTTTTGTCTTTTAAACAGTTATTTCTTAATGCAGGTGTATTAGGCATTGTAAAGGCACACCATTCCTCTTGCCTCAGTGAAGTCCCTTGCTTCACATAGTTCACACCCCCGAGAAACCTAATGGGCAAAGGTACACTACGTATTTGTCGAATTCACAGATTTGTGATCACAGTTAATTGACAAAGCTTTGTGCCTGTGTAAAATCTCCACAACAAGCGAGTTTGCTGCACCCCCAACCCATTTCCTGTTAGCATCCTTGCATGGGATATGATTGCCCATTCTCCACCTTGCCAAATACTGAGACAACAAATTACTGGAACATCCTCTGATGGAATGATAGAACTGCAGCAATGACACGACTAAAATTCCTGTGTCAAACTGTAAAATAAAAAAAATATTGGCTACGTTAAAAAAAAATTGACTCCTTTAAAAAAGTTGTTTGAAGGTCAGGCATCTAAATGTTAATTGGTATACTTAACAAGCAACTAGCTGTATTCCTTTGCCATAGCCATTTTACTTTTCAATTACCGGAAACCACAAGTTTGTCTAGCTCATTACGTCTGGAGGGATCCAGTAAACTGGACCCATTTGATCAAAGGGAGTTTTGTTACTGTAAATCAAACATCACTGAACAGCCATTGAAGTTTCCAATGAAGCATTTGAAACTCATTTTCAATTCAGTTTACCACAATTAAATGTTGCCTATACATATAAAATAAGCAGATAAAGATTCCACTGTAGAATATACAGTAAAACCCTTGGTATCTGGCACCTATGGGATTTGTAGATGACAGATAAGTGTATTTTACAGTTATGTAAATCTTTTGCAATGCCTAATACACCTGCATTAAGAAATAAGAGTTTAAAAGACAAATGTCAAAATTACTCTACTGTACTTATACTGAATAAACTTCATTTGCATGAATATATAAATCTTAAAGCATTTTACTTTATTTTGAGTCATATCTTTGAAAACATTTAACCGTCGCTGCACCTGCAGGTTTCTCCCCTCCACAGAGCTGCCCAAAAGTCAAACAATAACATTACGTATAATGCACACCACACCCCCTCCCCCCCACCACTTCCCCAAGCTTACAAATAAAGCCTCTGACCGGGGTGCTCTTATTAAACAGAGATAAGGAGACACTTTAAGAGAGTCACCCCAATGGCGAGCGGCATCAACCAGCTCTTCACCCTGGGCGACGCCGGTGCTGTTTCACACAACTTTATTCATACAGCTGTTCTGAGCAAAGTACAACACCTCCGCTGGCTGAATATTTGCTCCCATCTTCACCAAAGGTTTATGTGTTGCTTCAGAGAATATCTACTTTTATTATTTTAAACTTGAGTATCTTTTACCTATTATTTCATTTTTTTTCAATTAATTTTCCTCTTTTTTGCCAGTTTTTCGAATTTTGGATAACAGGGGGTTTACTGTACAGCAAAAGAATTGGACATTTGACACATGATGTGTGTGCTGGCCATGATGCCAATTTAAACTGCACATCTGCAGGAACATGGGCTATATCCCTCGATTGTCTGCCTATTCATGCATTTGTCTCTTAAGCATTACTATCGTATCTCCTCCACCACTTCCCCAGGCACTGGTATTAGACCAGTGATCCAGATCTCTATAGGAAGATGAGCCCTGGAAGCCTATCTGTATCGACAACTATCCATAAAAAAGCTAAGTGGGCTCTTTACTGTGATGCACTCAAACAAGTTCATGTCAAAGTCCAGATGAGTTTTAAACTGTTAAGGACTTGTAACAACTATAATCTTCTTTCTTTGGCTTGGCTTCGCGGACGAAGATTTATGGAGGGGGTAAACAAATGTCTATTGTGCCCGGTCCGGGGCCTCCGCCTGCTTCGCTCTGCCGAGGCCGGGGCCACGCCTCCCTCTCACTTCTGCCCGGACCGGGGCCTCCGCCTGCATCACTCAAGGGACAATTCCATTTAATCAAGGTTAGAGTAGGTGCTAAAAGGACACAGCCAAATAATCACTCTTTTTTTGAACAACTAAAAGTTTGTTAGAACAGCGGTGATGCGACCAGCCGAAATGCTCACCTGTAGAAGTGTAGGAGAGCCTTCAGTGACCTACTGAATCTCCTCAGACACTCCACTGGTGAGCCTTCTTGGCGATTGGCATTGACGTGGAGGCTCCGATTTTTTTTAATGGCAGAGAGAAAAAGTGAGGTCAATAAATAAATGGAAAGTTAAGATTTTGACCTTCTACGGACGCTGAGAACGTCTAATGAGCATTCAACAGAAAATATCGAGCCCTACTCACCCACCTCGTCTCTAACCTGCTATCCCAGTCAACACAGACTATCTCCGTCTAATCCTGCAAATCCCACCATGCATGTGACAACTATCCAACGTGAATAGCGCTTGTTCCCCAGATGCAATGTGGCACAGGTAAAGGACGGCATCAACTCCAACAGCAGTGGAAATGACAACAGCAACCGGACCTTGCAGCTTCCGGACCCCGGGACGCCACCGACGCCCGCAGCCTAAACAACGCACTTTTGGCTCCTACACAGCAAAGAAGCAATTCCAAGAGAAGTTAGAAAGAGAATCAGATGTGGCAGCACTTGCAGGCCATTACATCCGACAAGGCAAAACCTATCTTTATAAATGGCTGTGGTGCTTCATTCCCTGATGAGCTGAACACCTTTTATGCTCGCTTTAAAAAGGAGAATTCAATTGTACCAGTTAGAATCTCTGCAGAAGTTGGTGACCCTCTGATATCTGTTTCAGAGGTCAATGTCATAACATTTTTCAGGAAGGTAAACACTTGCAAGGGATCAAGCCCTGATGGCATATCTGGTAGAGTACTGAAAATCTGTGCCAACTAACTAGCTGGAGTGCTCATGGATATTTTCAATCCCTCACCACTTCAGTCCCCACCTGCTTCAAAGGGAATACTGGTGCTCGGAAGAGCAAGGTGAGATGCCTTAATGACTATCACCTAGTAGCATTCACATGACTGTGATGTCAGAGGTTGGCCACGGCCAGAATTAACTCATGTCTAAATAAAGACTTGCACCCACTGCAATTCGCCTATCACCACAATCGCTCCACAACAGATGCTGTATCATCCCCCCAGTACTGATCAGCTAGACATAAAACTTGGGCCTCTGTTCCTCCCTCTCCAACTGGATTCTTGACTTCCTCATCGAAAGACCACACTCAGTACAGATCTGTAACAACATCTCCTCCTCACTGACAATCAACCCAGGTCTACCTCAAGGATTCATGCTTAGGCCACTATAAAGGTTAAAACCTTGTGTTTTTTGATCCTTCGTTAATTTTGCGCCTGTTCCTTTAAGAGAACTATTGTTTGTAGTGTTACCATAGTGACTATGTTGTAATATCTGCTCAGGCTAATGGCTCGCTCATTCTACATGATGTGAAGGAAGCGTGAGCATGAGAAATTTTTCTTTGCATTTTTGTATCTCTTTGTTATTGTATCTATATATCTTTGTGTTTTTTGACAATTTTTAAAGCTATTTCTTTTGTTATGAAAACTTTCAGGTAAATAGAGTCTAAAGGACTATCTTCAGAGAGTAAATGCTTTGTTAATCACCATTATTGAAAGTCTTGTGGTGAAGCTATGCAAAATGTTTATCTATTCTATCAACGAATTAAAACTATATAAAGTAACAGCCACAGAGTTTGATTTGTTGGACTAAAGAGATTGAAATTCAGAACATCGTAGCTCACGCTTTGGAAGATGATACTTTGAAAAATTAGGATATACTAGAATAAGGAAAGTGTCATCTTTACCCACTGCTCTACTCTGTCAACATTCATGACTGTGTGGCGAGGTACAATTCAAATGCCATCTACAAATTTGCCAATAACACCAGGGTTGTCAGCAGAATAACAGATGGCAATGAGGAAGAGTGAGATAGATGAGCTGGTTGAGCGGTGTCACAATAATCTTGCACTCAACATCAGTAAAAATAAAGGCTTTAGAACAGGGAAGCTAGGAGAACACAAATGAGCCATCGTCGAGGGGTCAGTAGTGGAAAGGGTAAGAAGCCAAACTCCAGGGTATGAAGACCTATCCTGCAACCAAGAAGTCAATGCAATCATGAAGAAGGCATGCCAGCAGCTATATTTCATTAGGATTTTGAGAAGGTTTGGGATGTCAGCAAAGATGCAAATTTCCACAGGTGAGCTGTGGAGAACATCCTGACTGGTTGCTTCAATGCCTGGTATGGAGGTGCCAATGCATAGGACAGGAGAAGACTACAGAGGCTAGTGCCATCATGGGGTTTAGACTTCACTCCATTAAGGACATTGACACAAAAGCAGCTTCCATCTTCAAGGACCCTCACGACCGAGGCCATGCTCTCTTCTCACTACTACCATCAGGAAGGAGGTACAGGAGCCTAAGACACACACTCAATGCTACATGAACAGCTTCTTCCCTTCCACCATCAAATTTCTGAATGGACAATGAACCTATGGCCATTACTTCACTATTTTTCTCTTATGTGCTAGTTATTTATGTTTTTAAATCTCATGTATACGGAATTGTAATTCATAGCAATTTTCACATTTGCAGAAGGAATTCTATAGTGTAGTGTCTAGATCAGTAATTCTCAACTTTTTTCTTTCCACTCACCTACCACTTTAAGTAATCCCTATGCCATCAGTGCTCTGTGATTAGTAAGGGATTGCTTCAGGTGGTATGTGGGTGGGAAGGGAAGGTTGAGAATCACTGCTCGAGACCCAATTGTTACTGAAATATTTTGCTTGAGAAAAATTGTCATTGAAACCGTGCACATAACGAGTCAATTAGGTACAATTAAAAACAGTGATTTTCAAACTTTTTCTTCCCTCCCCCCCACATACCACCTGAAGCAATCCCTTACTAAACACACCACTGATGGCATAGGGAATACTTAAAGTGGTAGGTGAGTGCAAAGAAAAAGATTGAGGGCCGTTGGTCTAGATCGATGTAACCTGTCTCAATAACGGTAACACAAAGGAGAAGGAATATTTGCAAGAATCCATAGTTGGATGATTTGTCTGATGTAAAGTTGACACTACTTAAATGATACAGCTGACAAGGAAATGGGTGAATTTGAACACAAGCTTCAGGTTTTAAAATTGAGATATTGGTGAATAGGTGTGTATATGGAAACTGCCCTGCATCAATAGAATGCCATCTCCTGGAGTTTACTGTTGATTCTATTGGCCAGTTTACCTTTATTTCTTCAGCTGTGCACAGCTATACCTGTGGATTAATGTATCCAGAAGACCAAGCCAAAGAACTAATGACCATATCAATGATTTCCCAGTCAATATCAGAGAAATCAATTTCCAGGCTCATGTCTACACAATTCATTATTATTTTTATTTGATGATCTTGTTATGAATGCACAGCATCAGAGGCGGGAGAAAAGGTTCAAAGGTTCCTTTTATTGTCATGTAATCATACATGAATATGTCGGAACTTTGCTCAGGTTTCTTTGTTGATAACCAGGTATACCAATGTTTTTCTGATGCTAGTTGTTAGTTCCAGTTGATGCTTACTTGTACATTAAATTTAAAAAAATGATCCTGAATCCATAAGATTAATTATTCTTTTTCCATTGAAAAGTAATTTGAATGAACACATTTGACAAACTGAAGCCCGTGTGAATATTGAATTGATTATATCATGCCTCAGGTAACTCATCATACCAGATGAAACATTTGAGAGGTGGTCAGAACAAGTCTCACATTGCGTACAATACTTGCAATCATTTTACATCTGTTTGTCCTGCCAATTCTGAGCTCAGCAGAATAACTTGGATTTATGTTTATTGATCCTGTTCATGCCTCAGCAAGTGTCATGTTCGACAGACTTTTAATGGTTGAGTGATTTTACATCTGTGGCTGTTCAATTTACTGGCAGCCGTGCCTGTAATCCCAGTGGAGAGATGCTTACCTCTGCGGGAGATGCTATTAGTCACTGGTTGACCTGACGCTCACATGATCTAGCTCAGGACTGTGACCTAATCTTCTCCACATAATCATTTGCTCAGACCCTGGCATTTGCACAGGAATATGTGGACTTAAGAGTGGTTTGAAACAAAAGCCAAGTATTGAGGGTTTAATAGTGGACAATCATCCCAAATGTAAGTTCAAATAAACCAAGAACACATTAAATACTTGCCCACAAATTCAATTTTGCTTTGAAATCATTTGATATTGTTAAGGTTTTAGAGGAATTTAGAATATTCTTCCATATTTGATTTATATTGATCGAAAGTCCATAAGACATAGGAGCAATTTAGGCCATTTGGCCCATTGTGTTCCCCCCCCCCCAATGGCTGCCTTATTTTTCCTTTCAACCCCATTCTTCAACCTGTGGCACCCTTACTAATCAAGAACCAATCAATGACGGCCTCCACAGCTATCTGTGGCAATAAATTCAACAGATTTGCCATCCTCTGGCAGAACAAAATTCTCTTCATTCTACAGTTAAATCTATGGCATCCAAAATTCTGCAGCTATTAAATGAAACACATTATATTGTCGAGAATGAATCATTGCTGCAGTAAAATACTAATGCATAATTTTTCAATGACCTGTATAGATGACACTTTCTAGATTCTAATATGTCCTAATTTCAAGGAAACGCAAGGACGATATTCCAAATTACTATCTTATTAATCCATTAAACCAAACTTTGTAGACACAGATTTATGTAGCTTTAATTCATTGATAAAATGGATAAACATTTTGCATAACTTCACATTAAGATTTTCATAACGATGAATAAATGAAGAATTTGGCTATATTTAAAGACATAATGATATTCAACTTCAAAGAGATGTATAAGAAGAAAGAAGACGAATTCAAAATTGTCTCAAGCTTAGGTTCCCTTCATAGTTCATCGAAGAATGAGATGCAAGCTCTTTGTCTGCCTGGATATTATGACATATTACATCACAGTCACTATGGTAACACTACAAACAATACTTTTCCTTAAAGAGATAGACACAAAATTAACTAAAATCAAAAACACAAGGTTTTAGCCTTTACAACACTGACAAAGGATCATTTATACGCATTGTATGTTTGTGTCGACTTGTAGCTTTCTTGAGAGTTATTTATAAAACTTATTTTTTATTTACACTTGGGATGCCTGATAATCTTTTCATGCCCACTCGAACAACTCAACTTGGCTGGTAGTAGTGACTCACCTTGAACCAACTGTAATGGTTCAATACAATGTCCCCCAAACTGGGTTCTGTGGAAAGGTGCAGAGATTCCACAAAAGAAATAACTAAAACTTGTAATAACTTTTTTTAAAATTTAAATTACTTTTTACCTGTGAGTTTGAGTGTTTAAATCGATGTGTTGCTGTGATGGCAACAAGCAGTTGCCCTGACGCCAACAAAGCAATATGGCGTCTTGAGGCCTGACATCAGCAGTGTAGACATCAGTGGAGATGTCAGGCCTCAAGACTCCATTTTCAACCAATGAGACTCAGATTTTATTTGGCGTGAGGCTGGCTACATTATAAAATTTAAACTGAAAGATATAAAAACCATAGATTATTTGGCTTAAAAGAGAACATAAGAGACAGGATAGGGGTGTAGGACATTTTGGTGCCAGACATTTTGGCCTCCACAGTTTGGCGCCAGACAATTTGCTGCCCACAGTTTGATGCTGGACATTTTGGTGCTAACAGTCTACAACAATTCATTCACTTATTATGAAGCGAGGAACGGGGCTTTGGGTTGTTGTGCAGGAACCTGCACTCGGAACAGTGGCTGTCGCTCTATCACGTCAAGCTGACCGACACAGCTCTATGGTCAGTGGAGACTTACCAGTGCTTGGTGGTGAATAAGCGGTGGCGGCAGACAACGGGAGGGAACCGGTTGCCAAGCCCTTTCTGGGTAGCGGAGTCAGGTTGACCTGGGGCAGGGGACTGGACACCGATACCCTCATGATCCCTGATCACCCTCCCCTCTCAGTCCCTCTCTGCCACTCAGGCCCCCTCCATCCATTTCCCACTGTCCCTCAGTTATCACTGGTAAGCCTCCGACACCCGTAGTGCCACATCAATCAGCTTGGCGTGATAGAGTGACAACTGCCGTCCTGACTGCACTGACTCAGTTATCACTGGTAAGCCTCCGACACCCGTAGTGCCACATCAATCAGCTTGGCGTGATAGAGTGACAACTGCCGTCCTGACTGCAGGGTCCTTCACGACAGCCCGAAGCACCGCTCCTTAAGCAAGGAGCTTAAGTGAACAAATTGTTGTAGCCTGACTGTTAGTGACAATAAACAATTTTAATCAATGCTTAATATTTATTATATTTAATGAAAATTGCCAGACCAGCAGTAAACTGTGGGCACTAAAATGCCCAAAGGGGTACAAAAGTTACCAAAATGTCCGTCGCCAAAATTAGGTTTAAGGTTTAAAAAGCTCCTGACATAATATCTAATATTGTGCCCAACACTAAGAGGATCTGTGAGGACGAGAAACAATTCCATTCATCCCATTAAATGTAAATTAGAGGCAACAAATATTGAATGGAGAATGAGAATGAGAAAGTTTATTTACTTTCTTAATATGCTTGACCAGGAATTTTAAACTGTAATTGACGATTGGGGTTCTGTGATTTCCGACTGCTCTCCAAAAGGGTTCCGTGAGCTAAAAAGTTTGGGAAGCCCTGATTCGATACAATTTAATGACTTCCAAATCTGGTTGGAATTACACTAACCCAGATCAAAATCATGAACAATCTTTTTAAGATCCGTCTTCTCTGATTCATTAAACAGACAGAGAATTTTAAAGAAGACCGCTGTGAACTCTTTAAAGCTGAACTTTCTTTATCAAGGTGACGTGCTTTGCCTGAAATTCAACACCTTCCTTTCTCAACAATAATAACACACCAATTAACTAAAAATGTTCTTTGTTGAAATCTGCAATTGTCCAAATGTTATTTTGACATTGGGCCACAAATAATTAGATACCAGTCACAATGCAGTAATAATCCGCAAATGAAGATTGCCTTTTTACACTGATTTCTGGTAAAACTGTTTAAACATCCTTAAAATATCAAATATCATTGATAAAAACAAGTTTTGATAGGATGGCAGAATGTGCAGTATAGGAATGTGTCCAAATAGATGATGTCCAACAAAGTCACAAAAGCCCACATCTGCTTGAAGTGTTAGTGTCCTTAGGAACTTTGGTTTTGAGTTGTTGAGCTGGGATCTGAGCTGGAAGAATTACAATGCCCCTTAATCAATGGTCAAAATCAGAAAGCTGAGTGGTGCTGTTTTTTTTAATGCATCTTTTAATTAAATTGTTATCTAAGAGGGCTAGCGTAGTAGTTAGCCCAACGCTGTCACAGTGGCAGCGATCGGGACGGGAGTTCGAATTCCTGTCAGGAATTTGTACGTTCTCCCCGTGCCTGCGTAAGTTTCCCCGGGGGAGGGGGGGGTTTCCTCCCATCATTCTAAATGTACAGCGGGATGTTGGTCAATCGGGTGTAAATTGGACAGCACGGGCTCGTGGGCCAAAGTGGCCTGTTACTGCGATGTATGTCTTAATTTAAACAGAAATAAATTTAAAATTTAAATAAAGTCAGTTACTGAAAAGCTTTATGAAGCACACTGATGCAACTGCAGCCCAAGAATATCACGCAATGCTCTAGTGCTGTGAAATACATTCACATTTGTACAAGTTGCACTCAGGGTCGACCTTGTACAAGAAAGCAGGTTAAGTGATTAGTGAGCAGGCAGTGAACAAGAAATTTTATTCTCACGTTGGCAAGCTCCATCTAGTGGAGTGCCCAATGGATCCGTGCTGAAGCTCGACTATCTACAATCTGATTTAATAACTTGCATAAAGAAACTGAGTGCAATGTATCTGTGTTGTAATGATGAAAGGAGAGGAAGGACAGAATCTGCATTATGATGTAGGTAGGTACATTAGGGATGGTATAATAAGGAACAATACCCACTTTGTAGCGGAAAAGATAGCAAGATTATTACAAAAATCAGTGGTTCTCAACCTTTCTCTTTCCACTCCCTATGCCATCGCAGCTCTGTGATTAGTAAGGGATTGCGGGTGGGATGTGACTGGGAAGGGAAGGTTGAGAATCACTGCTCTAGACCCAATTGTTACTGAAATATTTTCCTTGAGAAGGATTGTCATTGGACCATTTCCTCTGGAGTGTTGAAACCGTGCACATAACAAGTCAATTAGGTACGATTAAAACAGTTTCAAAGGTGTTATATCAGTTACTAATTGTTACCTTACTAATCACTAATGGCATAGGGAATACTTAAGGTGGTATGTGAGTGGAAAGAAAAAGGTTGAGAGCCAGTGACTTAAATTATATAACACCTTTAAATGCCGTCGTTGTGATTATTCCTCGTTAAGGTAACAGAGAAAGTAGTCATGCTAAAAAAAAGTAGGCTAAGTTAACTCATTTAGCAAAGGACGTGGTTAGTAGAGTGGTTCAGAAGATCAGGAATAAAATCAGTCAGCGTGGAAATAACTAGATGAAAAAAATGTTGATGGGACTATTCTTAAGACTCTGGTGGATGTTAGAATGATTGTTAGTCATCAGATGCAAGGATCGACAACGAGATAGACAACAGACTCGCCAAGGCAAATAGCACCTTTGGAAGACTACACAAAAGAGTCTGGAAAAACAACCAACTGAAAAACCTCACAAAGATAAGCGTATACAGAGCCGTTGTCATACCCACACTCCTGTTCGGCTCCCAATCACGGGTCCTCTACCGGCATCACCTACGGCTCCTAGAACGCTTCCACCAGCGTTGTCTCCGCTCCATCCTCAACATTCATTGGAGCGCCTTCATCCCTAACGTCGAAGTACTCGAGATGGCAGAGGCCGACAGCATCGAGTCCATGCTGCTGAAGATCCAGCTGCGCTGGGTGGGTCACATCTCCAGAATGGAGGACCATCGCCTTCCCAAGATCGTGTTCTATGGCGAGCTCTCCACTGGCCACCATGACAGAGGTGCACCAAAGAAAAGGTACAAGGACTGCCTAAAGAAATTTCTTGGTGCCTGCCCCATTGACCACCGCCAGTGGGTTGATCTCGCCTCAAACCGTGCATCTTGGCGCCTCACAGTTCGGCGGGCAGCAACCTCCTTTGAAGAAGACCGCAGAGCCCACCTCACTGACAAAAGGCAAAGGAGGAAAAACCCAACACCCCACCACAACCCACCAATTTTCCCCTGCAACCGTGTCTGCCTGTCCCGCATTGGACTTGTCAGCCACAAACGACGTGGACATTTACCCCCTCCATAAATCTTCGTCCGCGAAGCCAAGCCAAGAAGAAGAAGAAAGAAGAACAAGCATTTAAGGCAGGTTCAAAGAATGACAAGTTGTGGACTCATCCAACATACAGGCTATTTTAAAATTGGTCATGTGTATTGAGACATGATTCATCAACAGTTTTGGAGAAAAATTTGAGAAGAAGAAGCCCTTTAGATGAATGGTCATAATAGTTTTATGTTCAGTTTGAGAGTGACAAATTTAAATCATAAACTATTGTCTGCAAATTAAGTCATCTTCATAGATATGAAGGGTAAGTGAGTTAAATACATTGTAAATCAGATAAGGTCAAGTCAAATTTATTGTCATCTGATTATACAAGTACAACGCGCTCGCTGCAAAACACGCACACACACAACTAGACATGACACACATACAGACAAAGAATACACATGCAGGACAAGTGTTCATCTATAGAGATAAGTAAATAGTGTCTCAGATGGTCAGTGTGAGCAGTTCCTTTGGTCGTTCAGTATTCTCACTGTCCATAAGAAGAAGCTGTTCCTCAGCCTGGTGGTGCTGGCTCTGACCCTCCTGTATCTCTTTCCCACTGAGAGCAGCTGAAACTTGTCATGTGCAGGGTGGAAGGGGTCCTCAGTGATTTTGTGCGCCCACTTCAGACGACGATTCCAATAGATTGCGTCAATGGTGAGGGAGGAAGACTCCGGTGTTCATCCAGTAATAAGGTAGAGAGAAATTCTCAAATAAATATAGATTCCAATGAGAAACAGAGTCTAGTGAAAACATGACTATTCATGGTTACTTAGTGAAACCGAGAAGAGCATGATAGAGCTCCATTCTGTTTTATTTTGTTGCCGGGGGGGGGGGGGGGGAGGCAGGAAGGGTGTCTGATGGTATTCTCCAGTGAGGATATCTTTGGACCATGCTTTTTAAGGTGATCAATGCAAGGTTGAACAGCATGCCAGGAAGAAGAAGAGGGTGAAGAGAAGGAGGAACAGAGTGACAAAAAGTGAGCTTCTCTGGTTGTGGTTCTGCATTACGTTCATTTCACTGAAGAACTTCCTCTGCTAGGTCTGTGCACAAACAAGAAGATGGTTCAAGTCAAGATACACCAGGATTTTGCACAATTCGGGTTTATACCACAATGTTCAGTGCCTGAAAACGATTATGTATCAAGTGTAAGTCTCTCCATTTTACCTTAACATTGACAGGTCAAAGGTGCAAAAAACAATGCTCTCTCTCTGAATTTGCCTGGCTCCAAGTAATTGGAAAAATCTCCATCACACAGCATAAAAATGGGGGCCTGGGAAGCACATCATGTACAATTTCCAAAGACTGACAAAATAAGCAGATTCTTCTAGAAAAGGAATACATCATCCATGCCTGATCTATGTGTGCTCCATCCCAGATTAAGAAGAGCTTACGAGCTAGCTTCCTTTTATTTGTAAATAAACAATAAAATCTGCAGATTCCAGTATCAAGTGCAGTTTACAGAATGTAATGGGAAAAACTCCAGACTGTCGTCATGTCCGGCCTGAGTCCTTTCTCATGGATGCTGCGTGACCTGCTGAGTTGCCCACATTGGTGCAGTTTGTACGTTCCTTCCCTAGTTCCACACTTCTGAGCAAGTGGAGATGGTCAGTTGGGCTGCAGAAGGGGTGACTTTGCAGATCAGAGAGGAAAAAGGATTTGAATGGCAGGAAGAATAAAGGTAGGATTAGACCAGAGTGGAGAAGTGCTCAGTCAAGGGAGTGGGGGCTGGGGACAGAAATGATAAGCTGACCAAAACTGACGGCTCGAGGAACTCAAGGGGGGGGGGGGTCGAACAGAATATCTGGAGGGAAAGAGAGAGTCAGTGGTTTGGGGTGAGATCCTGAGCCATGTTCTCGCATCGGCAATCTCTTGTATCTTTCCTGATAGGTCGTTGTCTGAAATGATCACTGTTTGAATCACCAGAAGTACTGCTTGACAGGCTGAGTGTTAATTGGCATTTTATATTTTTGATTTCAGATTTAAATTAGCCAGCACAATTTTGATTTCTATGAGTAGTTTGTGGTATGACTGCAAATAAATTGAACATGAAACCTGCCAGAATGTCCAAAAGACCTAATGAGTTCCTTCTAAAAAAGGAAAGGATCAACTCCCAGACTATGTGGAGTTTGCAAAGGAGAATTTTCAGGGGAACCCGTTCATGACCTATAAATATAACTTGTAACGCTGCCCGTGAATTTTAAAATGATCCTGCTTTGTGACTGTCCACTTACGAAATGAAGTAGAACAACAAATTTCAATCACAGAGCAGGCAATGCAGCATTGCAAGAAGCAAGACGTGAAAGTCTGCAGACGCGTGGTTGAAGTAAAAACACAATGCTGGAGAAACTCAGTAAGTCAAACATGCAAAACCAATGTTTTGGGCTTGAGCCTTCAGTCGGGTTATGGAAGAATGTCGGCAGGTGTCCGAACAAAATGGGGGTGAGGGAAGGAGCATGGTCCCAAAGGTTCGAGGTAATGGGGGAGAGTGGAGGGAAAGACACAGCGGCAAACAAGGATGACTCGGTGAATAGAGACTGAGTTGCCTTGGGTATGACATCAATTTAACTTTCGCTCAACAACTATTGAACTGGATAATCAACCTGTCAGCTTGCCCCAGTTGAAAGCACTCTCAACACTGAAAAGGAGAACCAGGAGTTCTGCTCCACTTGAGTACATAATCTGGTTTGATACTTATGCCCAATCAATAATGAGGAAATGCAATATTGACAAAGGTCTTTCGCATTAGTAGAAGGCTCTTTTCTTCCTCTGGGAATGAGTGTTAAACATCACATCATAATATTAAAGAAGAGCAGGAAATTCTATGGTTGAGAGAAAAGCTAACACGTATGCAATATTCTGATAAATGTGACTCACTTCTTTCCTTAGATGATAAAATTATTCATGTAAGAGGAGTGAAATGAAGGGTCTAAACCAACTGGGAGTCAACTGAACCATCTCCTACTATTCAGCTTCAAAATTTCTTCTCTCTTCTTATGATGCTGGCTCCTTATCCGTGTCATCACCAAGCCAAAACAAAAGTATGTGATTTGAAGGACAACCATGAAATTGTAGTTAATATTAATTAATAAAACTGGGTGGGGGGGGCATTGTTTTCACAGAAGCATATGCACAGATTACAGCAAAATGTGGGGGAAACTGTTAATCGATACCGGTGGTTCGAAGGGAATTGCCAAAAATCAGGCATTCACAGTTCAGTGTGAACTAACTTTTGGTCAAATGCAGACATTTCTGGAAATTTGCAAGTCAGATGCGAGCACTGCCGACTGCCCACTTCATTGACTCTGGTAAGGCGGGAAGGATGGGGGGAGAAAGAGCCATGATTTCTTGTTGCTAGGATCTATGTCCATTATCATGTCCAGCCCTTAGCTTTACACCAGGGAGACCTGAGTAGGGAAGTTGAAAAAGAAAAGTGCTTTGTTTATTTCTTTTAAACTTTGTCATTACTTTCTAGTATTTCAATTATTTTTTCAGTCTTTTATTGACATTTAAGACCAATATATTTTTTTTAAAAATAACTGCAACTATCAGGGACATCTATTAATTTCGAAATAGGTTTTCACAGCTACAAGCAACCTGCTTTGCCTTTCTGCATGTAAGATAGGGAAATGAATGAGATTGATCAGCTCGTCTGGCCTGAAAACTGGAAAGGCAGGCAAGGTCCACAGTGTGCAAGTAGGTTTGGAATGATTCGGCTTACAGTTGCCGACTTAGCTGGTTAATATGAATTTGATAATGTGAATGGACCTCTCTGTGCCACTAAACCAACCACATCAAGTAAATGTGGGAGCTGAGAGCAGATGCCATGCTGCATGATGCCAACCACAAAGAGTTATTGAGGTATCATTGGAGCAAAGAACTGGGATCAGGAGTAAATGTTCTGCCCCTTTGAATCTGCTCCATCATTCATCAAAGCCATGACTGATTTCTTAGCTCAGCTCCATTTTCCTTCTTGTCCCCATAATCCCTCGATTCCTTTAAGATGCAGAACCTATCAGTCACTTATTTGAATGAAAAATGGAGCTTCCACACTGAAGTAAAAAGGTGGACCATTTCAAAGCACCAGAAACAACGCTGGCATCTATGCAGCTAAATGTAAATGGTCCCTCAGCATATTTTAAACATAACCTTTGCTGCCATATCCACAATGGAACCCATTGTAAAATGTGCTTGTCCTCTCACCTTTGCTATCTTTGTGGTGCACAGGAAGATTTGTTTTACAGATTTTCAAAATATTCTGCATGGGTTTAAAGATAATCGCTGAAATCTCAAGTGACTTGCAGGAACGTTGATTGCATCCAATAGAAGATTTAACTTTATGGAAGATCTACTAGGTATCAATAAAGTTGTTAGTATTTCTGCTGCTGCTCTGAGTCCAACTTGGTTCTAAAAAGGAGTAGAGTAATGCGTGTTGGAAGTGTGCTTACCAGATGCATCACCATCTGGGGGCACCCTGAGCACAAGGCCCTGCAAAAGGTAGTGGACACAGCCCAGACATCACAGGCAAAATCCTCCCCACCATTAAGAGCATCTACAGGAAATGTTGTCATTGGAGAGCAGCAGCGATCATCAAGGGTCTACACCACAATGCTGCCATCAAGATCACACCACCAGGACCAGGAACAGCTGCTACCCCTCCAGTATCGGACTCCTCAGCAACAAACTCAATTAGATACTTATTTTAGGGAATTCATTGACTTTTGCACTTCATTGATTGTTTTCTATCTCTTTATTGTGCAGTCAGTTTGTTTATATTTCTTTATTTGTTTGCACGTACGTTGAGTGCAGGTTATTTTGCATTACAAATTAATATTAATCTTCATTAATAGAATTATCTTCAAATTCTCCCCTTCACTTTTTTTCTGTTTTAGCTCTAGTTGTATTGATTTCTCCAGTATAAATGCATTAGAGTTGTTTACAATGTTTGTCACGACCTGTTCTTTCTATGTGCTGACCAGCTCCATCGTGATCTGGTACGGGGACACTAATACCACCCCGCCCCCCACCCACACCAAGCGTAAAGTCCTGAAAAAGGTAGAAGACACAGCCCAGGACATCACAGGCAAATCGCTTCCCACCAACAAGAACATCGAGCACGTGTAGGTTGTGTATAGTTTTTTTTTGCAGTGGCAATTTTGCCTCATCTGCAGGAAAAAGAATCTTTGTCTTATATGTGATGTCATGAATGTACTCTGTCAACAAATCTGAAATCTGAATCGGAATATTCCACAAACGATACCAAGTTCAAATGCATATTCTGCTAGAACGTTTCAAATAAATAAATATGCAACCTTTATTAAAAAGCTGGTGTTCACTTGAGATGTTCCAAGAAGACATGTGGAAATCATAGCATCAAATGCCATCAGAAGGTCATCAGATTACAAAGAATTATCAAGTGTCACCTATGAAACTCCTCAAGAATCCACAACTCCAGATGGGACCAATTTACCCAAAACTGTTTGATCCTGTGAACACAGTGTAAGCCCCAAATAAGCTTTATTGAAGATATCTTTAAACAGTCTGTTGAGAGAAGTATCTGTCAGTTAACAAAGGAAAATGCTCCAATGCACATTGATCTCCTGGGGATGGTGCCATGGACTCCAGTTCCTTTTCGCTTTGAGAAGCCTAACAGTGATTTACTGCCTTTTCTGAAATCTGCAAAAGTTAATTCTTGCCTTATACTTTTGAAACTTCATAATGTTCCCAAATTTTGTTTGAAACATTTGTTAACACATCCTGGCTAATTAACACAAATAAATACAGGGTAAAAGTGTTTGCATTACCAATGTTTGATGAATAACAATTGTGGATCAGAGCAACTCCTTAAAAAGCATCATCCTTTTGAAACCCTTACCCCTCCATTATTTCTTCTACAAATGGCCATTCCTTCAACCTCTTTGTGCATCAAATTTCGAATGCACCCCACCTGACAATCTCCCATCCCCACATCATGTTCAAATGGCAAACACTGCGAGTGATAATCGGAAGTACACATTCACATTGTGATTCTTATTCTGTGACCCCCCCAAGCATTTGCCGCATGACCTATCGGATGTACCCTAGACACAATCAGTGGCATCCGATAACTTCCAAAGTGTGCCTGGTTACAACCTTTGAGATTTTCATTCTCTACAAGTTTCCCAAACAGGCTGCAAGTCAATTGTGCAGAAGTAAGTGTCCGTTGCCTGCTTCAGAGGGCTCTCCTGGCTTAAAATGGAATACTCTTCATTTTCTCAGTAGTTCCAAAAACTCTCAAGAAATTTGACATCATTCAGAATAAGGCAACCCACTTGAATGGTAGCCAATCTACCACACTAACCACAGCAGAGTTAGTGTAACAGATAGCGTGATGCTATTACCTTGCCAGTGATTTGGGTTCAAATCTGCAAGGAGTTTGTACATTCTCCCCGTGACACCCATGGGTTTCCCCAGGTGCTCTTGTTTCCTCCCACTCTTAATTTGGTGTAATTGGGTGGCACGGGTTTCAATGGCTGGAATTGACTTCTATAGTGTTTTGTAAATAATTTTTAAAAATAATTCTGTACACCACTTGCACACAGTTGCCGTTGTTTGGTACTATTGGGAAAATATCCTGTGGCCACTCCTCTAAGACAACTCCCAAACTGTGATCTCTATCAGAAGGTTAGGGCCACAAGGGACAATCAGCTTCAGGTTCTCTTCAGGTCCAACAACATTTGGAAATATAGTAAACCCCTTGTTATCTGGAATTCAAGCATCCAGCAGCCTCGACCAATTGGCCAAAACAAACAAATTGACAAAAATAACTCCGTAAAAAATATGGACGTTCACCTTGCCGTGATGTGGAAGTCAGACTGCGCTGTAATAAAACAAACAGCAAAACACAGCAGATCCAATTAAGCGCACAAAGGTTTCTTTATTCAGTCTTGATAATGTTAGTGGGAATGAGGAGTACAAAGAAACGGTTCAATAACTCGTTCTCGATACTGAGCCCTACTCAAAGTACACAAAGTGTTCACCTCACTTTTATTCAACTTTGGACAAGGTTCTGTGTAAGACCCCACAGGCTTCACATGATTTTCGTCTATCTGGCAATACCTGTTTTTACCTCACATGTTCCCTTGTGGTGTCTGCGGATGGATGGGAAATGTCAGGGTCCTTCCTCTTAGTGTATTTACATTACTACATTATTTGTGGTGTTAGTTACTCTCTCACTACAGCACAGAGAAGGTCATGTTAGAAGGCAATTATATTCCCACCATATTACAAAGCAACTACTGTATTTTCTCACCTAATTCATTAACCCTTTTTAAGAATATTCATTCAACACAGTAAGATCACCAATCATGCCACACGCAATCTCAAGCACTGGCAAATTCACTTATCTGGCATTCATCAATCCCAATAGGTGCCAGATACTAAGGGTTTATTCAATTGTCACTGTGTCTAATTTCTTGAACTGCCTCAACCAACAGTGCTGCAAGAAGACCTTCAGTAAAATGACTGCAGCTGGATAAGAAAATGACTCACCGACACCTTTTAAATGGCACTTAAAGATGGGCAATAAAATGACCGTGTCAAACAGATCCCCCCAAATTAATAATGAAATAAATCCTCAAATTAGCACCAGAACCATTACTCACAGGAGCAGAAGTAGGCCAATCAGCCCATCAGGACTGCTCTGCCATCCGTGTCAATCAGCTCCACTCCCTGGCCTTCTCCCATAACCCTTGATGTCCTGACTAATCAAATGTCTGTCAATTTCTGTCTTAAATACCTTGCCCAATGACCTCACTTCCACTGTCACCTGTGACAACAAGTTCCACAGAATCATGACCTCTGGCTAAAGAAATTTCTCCGCATTTTTGTTTTAAATTGACGCCTTTTTATCTTGAAAATGTGCCCTGGACTCCCCTACCATGGAAAACAACGTTGTCACTACTCTGTCCAGGACTTTCAGCATTCAAAATGTCTCCATGAAGTCTCCTCTCATTCTTCTGTACCCAAGCGAGTACAGTCCAGGAACCAACAAACATTCCTAATATGCCAACCCTTTCATTCCTGGTATTGTTCTAGTAAATTTTCTCTGAAACTTTTCCAATGCTAGCACATCCTTTCTCAAATAAAGTGCCCAAAACTGTATGCAGTACTCCAAGTGAGGTCTCACCAGTGCCCTATAGAGTCTCATTATTACATCTCTGCTCCTGTTCCTCGAGAAATGAATGGCAACATTGTATTTGCTTTCTTCACCACCGACCTAACCTGGAGGTTAATCTTTAGGGTGTCTCGCATGAGGACTCCCAAGTCCCTTTGCACCTAGGAATTTTGGATATTCTCTCCATCCAAATAGTAGTCTATTTTTTCTACCAAAGTGTATGACTGTATACTTCCCAACGTTGTATTTAATCTCGGGACCTTGGTAATTAGTTACCTGTTTCTCCTTCAAACTGCTCATTCTTACCTTCCAGCTCATGGCCTTCACCCTTTTCAAGTTTATTGCCTTGATCCCGTTTCCCAGCTAGCCAACTTTCTCCAAACAAGTTATACATTCCACCAATAAAAAGAAAATCGTACTGTAAAACATCCAACATGGTAGCAAGCATTTGAAAGGGACAAAGAGGCAGGATGAAGATTTTTCAACAGACCTCACAAGTGATCAACATGCAAAATACAAATTGATCTTCAGGCTTTATTCAACTTTTTGTTTTAAATAGTAAAATCCCTGGTATCCTCTGGGAATTTTCCATATTCTGGATAAATGAATTTTCCAATTGCTTGAGGTTATGTGTGGCATGATTGTTGAACTAAGAGCAATTTTAAACTTCTGTAGTTTTTTACCCACTCATTTTCCATGCCTTTTTTTTTGCTGGTTGCTTGAATTCCAGATAATAGGGCTTCTCCTGTAATTTTATTTCTCTCCTATTGCTTCTTCTTTCTTAACCTGAACATAACATTGTAATGAGTACAATTTGTGGTGTATCCCTATTACTAACCTGATTGGTAATCGATATACCATTGCTTATACTGTAGTCAGGGCCAATGCTGAAGAATGATGAAACACAAATGTGGACAAGCCCAATGTGAAGATTAGTCAATCTTCAAACAAAATTGACTGAGCAGGTTGAAAGTCATCACCAGTGTAACTTGAATGCAGGACTGTTTGAATAATTTGGAAGGATGGAGGATTGGGGAAGCAATTACTTAAGTTAGTAAACCAGTTACATAGCCAGGTATTAAATGCCAGGCCTTAATGAAGGGTTCCAACCTGAAGCATTGACCATTCTTTTTCTTCAACTGATGCTACTCGACCTGCTGAGATCCTCCAGCTGATTGTGTTTTGCGTCAGACTCCAACAGTTTTTCAAGTATCTTATTACTTCTAATAAAGATATGACAAGGTTTTTCTGTCCCACTGAGTGCTCATCTTTGTTGTCAACCCAGTGGAGACAGATTAGAATAAAGGTGGAGAAACTATAGAATGAAGGTAGGAAGAAATAAGGTCTGTGGGACGAGGACAGGCTGAGTCTGTCAAGATAGTCCTAGTTGTTAATTCTGGAGAGCAGGTAGAAGTTGGCTAAGTTGAGCTTGGGGACTAGGAGTAAGGAAGTTTCAAACACTCACTCATCCTTAGACAAACCAATCCACTTCATTTATGCCCCATTCACAATTCCTTCCAGCACAGGCTGCAAGATGTACCTTCAACCAAATCCACTGCATTTACTCACCCAGGCTACTACGACAAACTCACACAAACAAGGGTAGCAAGCACCTGGGAGCATCCTTCACTACAGAATTCCCACCCAAGTCATGTACACCCTAAATTGGAACTGCTCTGATGTTACTTCATCATCTCTGAAATTCCTTCCCATCAAAGCTGTAGAAGCTGTGGAAGAACTTTAGCTGTTCAGCCAAATAAATCACAGCACCCTTGCCCTCAACATAAACAAAACTAAGGTGCTCATTGTGGACTTCAGGAAGGTGAAGTTAGGTGAACATCAACCAGTCCTCATTGAGGGGTCAGCAGTAGAAATGGTTAAGAGCTTCAAGTTGCTGAGTGCCAAAATCTCTGAAGATCTGACCTGGGGCCTCCATGTTGATGCAATCACAAAGAAAGCTCATCAGTGACTATACTTTGTGAGGAGTTTGACGAGATTTGGTAGGTCACAAACCACTCTTGCAAATTTCTACAGGGGTACTATGGAGAGAATTCTGACTGGTTACATCACTGCCTGGTATTTACGTGCCAAGGCCCAGGGCAGGAAAAGATTATAGAGAATTGTGAACTTGGCCAGCGCCATCATGAAGATTACTTCTTGCTCTCTCGAGGTCATTTACGAGAGATGGTGTCTTAAGAAAGAAAGCTCCATCCTCAAGGACCTTCAGCCCCCCAGGCCATGCCCTCTTCACTCTGTTATCATCGAGAAGGAGGTACAGGAGCCTAAAGATGAACACCCTGTGGCACAAGGACAGCTTCTTCCCCTTTTCCATCAGATTTCCGAATGGACAATAAAACACAGGCACTACCTATTATTTCGGACTAATTTAATTATTTTTAAATGTAATTTATAGTAATATTTGCAACGTAAAGCTCCCATAAAAAAGAGATTTCATGGCATGTTCATGACAATAAATTCTATTTCTGATTCTAATTCTGAATCACCATCATCTGCACAATTCATGCTGACTGGGCCAGCCACGCGAGCATCCATAGCAATTTATAAAACAGGTAGGATGCGGCGATATTAACCCGTTGAGGGGTGGGGTGATCATATGGTAGCTGGATGAGGTGCAAATGGCTGGTCGTATAGCGGGGCCTGAAGGGATGACATCAATGCAAGAGATATTGCAAGGAAACATTGGGAAGCTGAGGAGTGCTGCTCTCCGAGTGGAAATCACAGAGGAGGAGGGAGTGTCAGGTTTTAACAACACTAAAATACAATGGACATTCTATGAAGAATGCGAAGAGTGGCTGTCAAAGTGAGCACACGTTTTTGAACACCAGGTTTTATTTAAGCTCCAGATGAAAGCTTTGCAAGTGCATCAGTATCTGATTAGATATCAAACCAACCACATGTAGTTTATTTAAAACCCACAATAATGATGTTGCCCTCTATCCTGACCTGTCTCACAGACAATCTCTTTCTCTTTTCTGCTGCCTGATGTCAGTTCCAATTTCATTGCGAATATTTGAACTTCCAGGAATGCGGCTTTGGTTCTCATTATCCTTCTTGATACACACTGTATGTGCACAAGGGAAGGAATATTTTCCACAACCAATCAATTCCATTGAAATTTGATGTACATTTTAGAACAGGTGTAACTGGTTTGTCTGATCTACACCCCCTCTATTTTGCTGCCCGTTATCAGAACCACAGTGTTTATTTTGCCAAAGCAACACAAAGCATTGAGTTCATGATGCTTATTGTTCAGTGCTGTTTTAGATTACCAGCTAGCTTCAAAATTTCTATTACAAAAAGGTTACTTGGCTGTTTAGAGGAGCACATTAATGCTTTAGCAAGATAGAAGAAGCTTCAGATTGTGGAATCTGGAATAAAAAAACAAGAAAAACCATACATCCACAGGGTGGCGCGGTTAATGTAGTAGTTAGCACAACGCTGATACAGCGGTTTGAATCTGTAAAGAATTTGTATGTTCTCCCCGTGTCTGTGTGTGTTTCCTACGGGCTCTCTGGTTTTCTCCCTCCGTTCAAAAAAATTGTAGGTCAATTGGGCATAATTGGGTGGCATGGGCTCATGGGCCAAAAGGGCCTGTTACCATGCAGCATGTTTCAATTTAAACATTTAATTTCCATGGAGGCAATAGATGTAAATTGGCATTTTGGTTTGAAATCTTGTTTCAGGACTGAGAGGGGAATAGAAAGGATTGAAAGTAGAAAGCAGCATGTTAGAGGGTTAGAAGGCTGAGGTCAGATTGGTGTGGAAGCAGAAAAGGGAGCTGAAATGACACACAAGAAGCTCGAGGTGGCCATTGCCAACAGAGTGCAGGTGTTCCACGGAACGGCTGCCAAGACTACACTGGCTTCACCAGTGCTAAGGAGGCCACATCTCAAGCACGCATTTCAATAGACCAGGTTGCAAAAGGTGCTTCAACATCCTGAGTGGAACCAAAGCTGAAACCTGTTTAGTGAAATGTAAACAATCATTTAGTCTGACAGGTTCCACTAAGACATTGTATCAGTCAGGGTCATAGAGCACAGAAATGGTTCATTTGTCCCACCACGTCCATACCAACCATCTATTCCAGCACTTCACTCACAGCCTTTAATGCATGGGCAATTCTGGTGTTCCTCCAGGTACTTCATAAATGTTCCGAGTGTCTTTGGCTTCAATCCATGACCACCTGTCCTGAAATCTCAGGCTCTGTGTTGCAGATTCCAACTACCTTCTCTCTGGCTGAAGAATTCTTCCTCAGATTCCCCCGCAACTTAACTGTGGTTTTAAGCTGTTATGGGGATAGGTTTCTTATTGTCTACCCTATCCATAACAGTCATTCAATAACAAATGATGGTCGGTCCTTCCAGCTGCTTAACACATGCTCAGCTCCATTAGCTTAAAGGGGGGTAGTGGTTTGAACACAGAGGTTCAAAATGGCTTACATCCGCGTCAAATCAGCATTGCATGCTAACATCTATCACAATCACATTGCTTTCCATGCTTTTCATGGACATTATGTGTGACCATGTAACAGATTTCCCACAGCACATGTGTGCTTCACATCAAAACTTTGGCTTGCTAAGAGTTCTGAGAAGAATACTCGGACATAAAAAAAATAGTTCAGTCACCAACCATTTCTGGTTTACTGTGTGCCAAGTTTCCATTTAATTAATTACCCCCACCCCACCCTTTCATTTGGAATAATGTAAAAAAAGGTCCGCACAGTTACCGAAGATGTCACAACAATACTATTACAACACTAGCGACCCGTGTTTGTCTCCCTGAGCCAGTGTGAGTTTTCTCTGGATGCTCCGGTGTCTTCCGACCCTCCAAAGGCATACGGAGTTTATAGGTTAATTGGTATATTTCGGCGGCATGAGCTTGTGGGCCGGAAGGGCTTGTTATCGTGCTGTGTATCCAAATTAATATTAAATTAAATATCCAAAGGCTGAGAAACTTATTAATTTTCATATAAACAAAATGCTTCAGCAACTGAATATTTTACTGTCGAATGAACAGCACAAATTTGGCGTGAGTGAGAAAGTGCTGTTGAAACTTGAATGTATGGAAGTTCAACTGGGACGATGATTGCTATAGAAAAGATGCAGAACAAAGGAAAAAACATTACTTCCCACGGACCACTGGGTCCTCATCTCTTATCATCCTCCACTCTACTCCCCCTACACCATGATTGTATGGCCAGCAGCACTCCAGCATTATCTATTATAGGCAAGATACTGTATCTAACAACAAAGAGTCTGAATATACAAGGGAGCGACTCGTGGTTTGATGCCAGAACAACTACTGCTCTCTCAATGTCAGCAAGACTAAGGGAACTGGTCCTGGAGTTTTGCAACAGGGGTGAAGCTCACTCCCTGCTCTGAATCGTGCATGCTGAGATGGTGTTAGTAGATGGCTTTATGTTCCCTGAAGTAAACATCCCCAGTGACTCATCCTGGTCCATCCATGTTGACACAAAAGCCAACAAAGTGCACCAATGCCTCTACTTCTTTAGAAGCTTGAATAAATTTGCATATCATCTGCGTCCTTTAATCACTTCCACTAGTACTGGCCCGTGCAAAGCTGGCAATAGGCCCAGACCAGATAGGAAATGTAGGCCCCATCTCAAATGCCTCATTAATTATTTTTTGTAATCAGTGCTAGATAATATGTGAGTTATCTATGGGTCAGTAATTTTTCTTTCACCCACTGACCAATAGATTATATAATATTGGTGGTAATATTTTGATACTAACCAATAAAACAAGAATCAAGGTAAGTGTTGAATATTTTTTTGTTCCTAAACTTGTTTATCATGGGTTAAAAATAAAATACTACTACCAATACTGAAAAATCTATTGGTCAGTAGTGGTAGAAAAATTACTGACCAAGAAGATTTTAACAAACTTTGAAGTTCTGTTATATTTAACATAATATAAAATACATTAGCATAAAAAGTATTTTGCATTGACAGTTAACAAAAGATAAGAACAAGAGTGTATAAAATGCAAAAGACAGTATGAAACAACAAAGCTAATAATAATTTTTTTTTTAAAAATTAATGATCTATCTTTTATCTGCTGTCAAAGCCAAGTTTCCTGAAATTTAATATTGTGTCGTGAGTTAGAGAGCGGGGTACTGCTCAGGCTCAATGCAGTTATCTATTAATAAACTAATTACACAACACAACAAATATATGAGCATGAAGAAACTGATGGGGGAAGACAGGCTCTATTGAGCATTAGCTTGCTAGCAAGGCAGACACGATCACTTGTTCCCACACAATGTGCGGATATGGTGAGCACTGCGGCAGTTGTGAAAAGAGTGGGAAAAGATAATGACTATTTTTACGTGTGTGTGTGTGTGTGTGTGTGAGTGTGTGTGTGTGTGTGTGTGTGTGTGTGTGTGTGTGTGTGTGTTACATATAATAAATTGAGCATAAGTTGTTTTCAGTTACCTGCATTTATTTATCTATATTTTATCTGTATTAATCTTTAATGAATTTTCTTTAAAATATTAATATTTTGTGCCAAATTATGCCCCCCCAAATCTATTTACAATATCTTTACCAAGGCAAAGGGTTCCCCGTCCCACTTTGCCTCTACCAGTGGGAGAAGGCCTCCTCAAAATTGTAGGGCCATGCCAACTGACCCACTTGAACCCCCCCCCACCCCCACTCTTTTCTGGCATACACATCAAAGGTATCCTGCCAGGTTAAATCATTGCATGATAGTGGAACTGCTTCACCCAAGACTGCAAGATAAAAGGGCAATGAATGCAGCTCAGACCATCACATAAGTCTTTTCCCCTTCCACTCCTAACTCCCACTGCCTTGAGAAAGCAGCTAAATTTACTAAAGGACTCACACCACCCTAGCAACACTCTTGTCCCCCTTCTCCTGTTGGGAAGAAGATTCATGAGTATGACGTCATGCACTGTCAGATTCAAGAACTTTTGTCCCACCATCTCAGACTCCTGAATGAGCTTCTCTTGAGTAGAATCATGTTCCTTTTTCTCTGTATGTACACTTCTGTTCTGAGATTTCTTGCATACAATATATGGAATGTTTAGCTCAACTGTTCACAGAACAAAATTTCTCACTGCCCTTTGGTACACATGACAATAAATTTGAGGTTCAAAACTTATAAATAAAACACCAAGATCTGCAGACACCATGGTTGAAGTAAAACCACAAGGCTGGAGAAACTCAGCTGGTCAGGCCACGTACTTTATACCACAGATACTGTGCTTAACCAATGGTTCAGGCTTGAGCCCTTCATCCAAGTATGAATAAAGGTTGGCAGGTGCTGGAACAAAATGGTTAGGGGAGGACGGGCAGTGGGAGGATCATGGTCCCAAAGGCAGGAGGTAATAGGTGGAAAGGGAAGGAGGGCACGCTAGCAAGCAGGGGGAGGGGGGGGAATGACCCTGTCTTCCCTTGTCTTCCCTCTCCATTCACAGAGCCACTGTGAGTGTGCCATCCCTCCCTTATCCACCTATTGTCTCCTGCCTTTAGGACCGTACTCCTCCCCCTGTCCCACCCTGCCAACATTTTTTCATATCTTGATAAAGGGCTCAGGCCTGAAATGTTGGTTATGTGTCGTTTGCTGTATGACCTGCTAAGTTTCTCCAGCGTTGGGCCTTTGCTTCAAAAATATGCTTTTTTAGCACTCCTACCTTTGCCAAAATTCATCCAGAAGAATTATTATTCTGAGCTAAATTCTTCAGTGACACTCATTTCATCAAACTTCATTGAAAAGCATTTTTTTCACAGTGATTAAAACACAAATTAACCCGATTATTATTAGAGAGGGGATTGGATTAAACCGTTACCATTAGATTCATCGAATTACAGATACTCTACATAGAGCATGGAAACAGATGCTTCAGCACAATTTATCCGTGCTGGCAAAGTAACCGGACTGACCTGGTCCCATTTGCCCGCGTAATTCCCTCTCTGCACCTTTCCTGTCCATTGTCAAGCACAATTACAAATCTCAATGAAATGAGGTTAAATGCTGTTTGTTCCTTTTTGCCCTGTTAAACTGCTGATGCCTTGTTTGAATGTAATGCTAATTGAGGGGAAAGTATTTTGAAGAGCCAAAGAGAGTATGGCAATAAGGAAATTTTGGATATTTGGTTTCCTCAGGATAAGTGTTAGATATTTGCCAAACTAGATGAGATTTATTTTACCTCACTCGTGTATCGTGCTGCACGGAATCTCATTTGATTTTCATTGCATTATTTGCGTCTGAAACTTTTATTACCTTTCCCCTAGTTATTATTTCAGGCCTACGTGCAACAATTTTGCAGATTCACTTTGCCCAATTGCATTCTGGTCTTCTAAATACTTGCTCCTTTGCAACATTCCTTTGAAGTCAGAAATCCACAGGTGGCCAGTCAGAGTTGTATCCACTTGTGAACCTGCTGAGATTATTTATTGTATCTGGTGCTCCTGACGCGGCCTGCCTCCACATCAGTGAGAGTGGATGCAGACTTGGAGATCATCTTGTTGTACGCCTTCCCTCTGTCTACTGGAAAAGCAAGAGCCTCGCAGTGGCCAACCATTTTAATTCCACACACCATTCCCTCACTGATATGGTTATCCATAGTTCATGTGCAGCCAAACCAAGGCTACCGGCAAATTGGAGGTGTAACAACTAATATCCTGCCTGAGCACCGTCCAACCAGACGGCATTTACATCAACTCCAATTTGCATTAAACCCCTTATCTGAGGTTCTCTCTTTCCCTATCCCTCTGACTCCTTCCCTCCACCTCAACTCCCTTCCCTTTTCTCTCCTACCTTTCTCCCCTATCACTTCTCACCCTTTTTCTCTTCTACCCTCCCACCTGTATCCACCTACGACCTTTTACCTGTTTGTCTGTGTTCCTCCTCCTTGCCCTTCCTCCCTCCTCTCCTCTTCCCCTTCAGACGTCTGCCTGTTTTTGCGCATACTTTAATGAAGGGCTGAGGCCCGAAACATTGGTTGGCCTTTTCTTCCGATGGATGCCCCAAACCCTGCTGAGTTTCTCCAGCACATTGGTCTGTTTGCAAGGTTATCCGCAGCTGCCTTTCCCTGTGTAAATGGGCATTGCTGACTGACATTAATGCATTTGCTCAAATTTAGTCAAAATTCAGGCTGATAATGTCACAGAAATGTTTATAACCCTCATACATGCTGACCAGATGTTCTCATTTTGTTTCACACTATTTTTATCTATTGCATTCAAAAACATTGGAAAAGCCCGTAAACTGCTTGAAAGGCATTATAGATTCAGAAGCAAGTCCCCAACCAAGGGACGATGTACAAAGAGTAAGGAAGACCTGTACTTTTAAAGAGCTCTTCACAATTGCAGAGCATCTGAAATTTAGAAGCCCTTACAACTAACAACATATTAGCAAGTGTAGTCGATATTGAAAGCTAGAAATGTGGCCATAAACAGCAATAAGACAACAACTCTGTGATACTTCTGACAATAACGCTATATATTGGCATCATGTTGGTGGATGGATCAATTTTGTTGAGGTCACTTGGGATAAGATCTCTGATTTTCTTCAAGTACTGACTTTGGATATGTTAACCGAGATGGTCGATTCTGAAAAACAAGCTCAAGAAGGCCCAAATAGGAACATATTTTCAGAATACATCTTTCCATAAAATGGACCAGTTACCCAAAATTTTCAACAATGCAGCATAAATCAAATGCAAATACTCGGAGCCTTTTACAAAATATGTCTGGAAAGCATACAATCAATCTGGACTGTCCAGAAGACAACCTGCACATCTTTTCCAAACATACACTGCCAGCGAGCAAGGCTCCTTGCTGCCAATGTGTTTTTAGTAAATCTAGCTCCAGAAATGTAGTCTTTGGCAGCACTGTTGCTGAGAGAAAAACAAATAATTCCAAACTGGGCACATATTTTCAAACATAATCTGCCCTTGACAAATATATGGTAACGATAGACCAGTGAGCCAAAAATCAGCGTTAGGGAACATATTGGAAAATTTGTGAGGGAGAGGATTTTAATGATCACTTGGAAAGGTAGGAATCAGAATTTATCGTCACAAAATTCATTGCTTTGCAGCAACGTCATAGTGCAAACATTTATATAAAACCACTTACAGGATAAAAAGAAATAGAAATAGTGCACGAGAAAGAAAAAGTCAACCACAGACCGTAAAGCCCTCCAGTGGATGGTGAAGATTGCCCAGCAGCTTATCAGTACCCAATTGACCACCATTGAGAACATCTATCAGAAATGCTGCCCGGGCAGGGCAAAAAGCAGCATCAAGGATGCATCTCACCCTAACTACAGACTTTTTTACTGTCCTTCCATCCGATAGGCGCTACAGGAGCCTCTGTTCTCGAATCTCGAAAAAAGAGCTTCTTTCCTAAGGCTGTGACCCAGCTGAACCTTACATCACAGCGCTGAGCAGTGTTGCACCCATATTGTACTGTCAGTACTTTTATATTTGTTTGTTTGCTGGAGCGCTTGCTTTCATTCACAGCCACTTGTAAATAGCACTATTCTTTGTACTTCTCGATGCTAATCGCATTTCATTGGCTTTCTGTCTGTACTTGACACCATGGGAATAAAGTTGAATCTAAATCTAACTAATTGTCAGAAAACCAGATTTTCTGGTTTATGCAACAAACTTCACATCCTCAGTACATCCTGAAGCACCTAGAATCTATAGACTGATTTTGAAAAAATAATGCATTGCATTTGGGGTAGTCAAGTTTGCACAAAGAAGATTTTCAAAATCAAGAGAACTGTGTAGAGCTTGTCGAAAGAATCAAAGACTTGTTGATCCAAACTAAGGCTTTTATTAGCAAAAGACAGGAGCTCTTCACAGGTGGCCGACCAGTCCGGAATGATCCAACCTGGCTAGGGACACAACCCTTTAAGGCCCAGACAGTAGGCGTGGCTTAGCTCTCAGCCAATCGCTGTAAGCACAGTCTAGATACTGTAACTATATACACTATATACATTGGTGATAGATCTGTACTATCACAAACTGGTACTGTTAAATCCAGTGACATCAGAACATGGCCAGTGCTTAACCACAGAAAATTCCGGAGAACTGAAATTGACCCCTATCTAAACATATCAAAGGAAGAAAAAAGCTTAAAACTGGAAATAAAACTGGGACAGCACGGTTTGCGCAGCAGTTGAATATGCCGCTGTTAGTACAAACTCCTTATAGACAATGCAGTACTCGAACCCAGGTCCCGATCGTGGCGGATTCTACGATTACATTACCAGCGATTGGGTCCAGGGTTTGAGTCCCATGCTGTCTGCAAGGATCTTATACTAACAGCAGATTCATCCCGTGTCGAACCACGGTTTGTGCTGGTCCATGGGAGTTGCTGGACCACAGAGTGCCAGATAGGAGAGGCTCAACCTGTAGTTCGTTGAGGAACAAATATTGTCACGGAAACGGTGAAATTGCTGTACTCTTCACTGAATAATAGTATTTTGGGTTGATGGAACCCTTAATTAACCTGGCTGTTGAAAGTTGAAATATTTCAATCACAAACAATCTAATGCACCAGCCACTCTCAACCATTATTTGGCAATGACCCTGTTAGGACTCTGCTCAAAGTTTATGGGCCCCCTTTCCTCCAAAGCAATTAAGTTTTGGTTTCCTCCACACATCTCTCCTACCGACTACTTAAAAAACATTTTTTAAACAAATTAAAAAAAAATGTTATGTGAGCTGAAAACAAGGCATTTATTTAAAATGTGCTGTGGCCCACAGTAGGGCCAAAGGGTCCCTGTTGAAAATAGCTTTTCTGGACAATGATATTCTTTCCTACACTTTGCATTTAATTTGGCTTTTAAATAGCCTTGAGGTTTTTGCAATTCCATTTATTAATAAAGCATAACTTTCCTGATGACAGAACATTGCTATTGATCGTGGGTTACCTTGTCTTTTGATTGCTTGGACTGAGAATTTTACAAGTAATGCACTTATCTAATCACCATTAAGGGACATTAAGACAATTTTAGTTGCCATTATAAAAAAAATGGTAAAAGATCAAATGTACATGTTCTGGAGTCCAAATTGGTGACACCTATTTCGCATTAATTAGCAGTAAACATGATAAATCTTAGAAAGGAAAGGACAAGCTAAGAAGCTAAGAGTTTATTTGGCTGCATTTCACACGGAGTATCCATTTCACTGAAATTCAGATGATCTGTTCCAGTGCAGTCCCATCACAGATTTTAGAAGTCTCTTGATCTTAATCGTGGCATGCAAGCTTAACTGGAGAAAAAAACATTGTGCTTGTTCCATTGTCCATTCACCTCTTCCTCGGTTAATGTAATATTATCGCCACTCCAAACAAGGCCTTTGAAAATATAAGTTATCATATCTTCATTAAGAAGCAGAAGAAATGATTTTCAATATTAAACAGGCAGAATACTATTCATAGTCTGAAAATGAGAGGTTATCCATATAAAAGAGATCAGGAAGAACTTCTTTAGCCAGAGGGTCGTGGATGTGTGGAACTCACTGCGGCATACAGCAGTGGAAGCCAGATCGCTGGGAGTATTTTAAAAAGAATGACAAATATTTCATTAGTGAGGGCATCAAGGGATTATGGGGGAAAGGCCAAAAATGAGAACTAGGGTAGAGTAGCTTAGTGTAGATTTATGGAACAAATTTGATGGGCCTAGTGGCCTGGTTCTGTTCCTTTGTCTGTGATCACAATTAAGTCATTACAAGGTCAGACATCAACAGCATTGCCTATTTTTCAAAGGATTATGAAATGCAGTATACAGAAATATATAGAGTCTGATTTTAAGGGGTATTGGGTATTGAGCAAGCTACAAAGGATTCTAGCAGTAATGAAGACCAACTTGATTAATCCAAACATTCTCACTGACTTGCTTGAACATGTGCAATCCACTTCCGTGGCAGGGGATCTCAGCTGGGAGCTAAAGTCAATAAAAACAAGTCAATCCTGAGTGGGGCTGCAGACATTATGATGCCTAATTCTTCCTTGTGAAGTCCAAAAGAGCTCGTTGAACTAAGAGTCCATTCCAGTTCACTCAGACAATGGGCGGCACATTTAGCGTAACTGTTAAAGCGGTATTGATGCAACACCAGTGGGCGGGACCTGGGTTCGGATCCCATGTTGTCCATTCTTTCCACGTCTGCCTAAGTTTTCCCCAGGGTTCCAGATTCCTCCAACCGTTCAAAACATACCAGGAGTTGTAGGGTCAATTGGATGTAGTTGGGCGGCTTGGGCTTGAGGGCTATTACCGTGCTCTGTCTACATTTAAAATGAAACAAAGTTACTTTCCTGGTTATGTATGTACCCAAGTTCCTTTTGCACCTGATTCAGCTCCTTGGTCCTCGTGCAACAGATAAAGGTATCAATGTTCTCTAATCGTAAGTCTTCAATAAAAGTTGTGGTTTTGATTCCAAGAGCAGCATCTGAACCTAACCTGCTCCCTCAACTTCCTTCTTGAGGCTATCTCCTTGCCTGTGCAGAACGTCAAGTTAAAGTCAGGACACATTGGAGAAATCAACAGGATCAGATGCAAATAATTGCTTTCATTTGAGCCGTCTCTCCTTCTGAATTCTGCCTGATGGTGCCAGTTAAAATTCTGCTCGTGACCCACTACATGGTGTGTATTAAATGAAGATGTATTTTGGTTTGAACATGAGAAGCCTCAATCAGCAAACTCACATTATGTGAAAAAAAACCACTTGCTCCATGGCATATTTGATGTTCTAATGACCTCTTTTAGGATGGGAATTTTCCAATGTGCTGCACGTGTTTAAACGCTAAAGCAGTAACTCAGTTTAAACTCTGATGACTTCTTAAACTAGGACCACTGCATTGTAGTTTTAAGAGATAAAAAAACTTAAAAGTCCAGTCACCGGCTGCACCTTCAAGCAGGCTGAGATCATACCTTGGCTTTTAGCTTGTGCAAAATTACTCCAAGCAGTAAAGGTTAATGCGCTTACCTTATAAATTGGATCGTGCAGTCGGCAGTCTTTGCATGAAGTTCACTGTAGAAGGTACTTGATGAGCTGCCAGCTTCACTATAGTGCGCAATCTTGGCTGTGGTACATACAACCAAACATGTGGCACTATTTAATACCTATCATGTTGTTGATGGCAGCAAAAGCTTATATTTCACACAGTGCACACAGTCCAGCTCCAGCTTTGTTCAATAGAAATTTGGGATTTGCAGGTTCAGATGCAAATTTTAAAACACTACAAAAAAAAGTAATAATTGAATGTTATAGAGGCAACTTTCTTATAATGTTATTCAATTAATCAATGGAGCAAACAAGTTAAAGTGCATGAAGAGGGGGGGCACAGTTAGCCCTACGCCATTACTGTGCCTGTGACAGGGTTCGAATCCCCTGCTGTCGCCGTGTCTTTTCTTCTGGGTGTTCTGGTTTCCTCCCACTGTTCAAAAAATACAAGGGGTGTTTGTCAATTTGGGTGTAATTGGGCGGCACGGGCTCGTGGGCCGATTACCGCGCTGCCTATCTAAATTTAAAGATATTATTAGGGATGCTTGAAGTCTGAATATGGTTTAAGCTTGCTACCTCGTTAAATGTAGCTCAACATTTGTATTCAAATGCTTTGGGAAAACAAAAGCAAATGCACAAACCTATCAGAATCAGAATTTATTGTCATGAACAAGTCATGAAATTCGGTGTCTTGTGGCAGCGTCACAGGGCGAACAATAATATACATAAAAAAATAATTGTGCATGTGATAGCACAGATTCTATCACCAATGTGTATATGTACAGATTGTAGTGTAGGATGACTGGGATTGGCTGAGAACGTAGCCATGTCCACTGGCAGGTCTTAAAGGGTTGCTCCTAGCCAGACCAGGGACCAAGGCTTTTATTAACTAGAAGATTGGAGCATATCACCTGTAGGTCGATCAGTCCAGAATGACCTGGTCTGGCTAGGAGCAATCCTTTAAGACCTGCTACGCTCTCAGCCAATCCCAGTCATCCTACACTACAATCTATACGTACACACATTGGTGGTAGAATCTGTGCTATCAAACTGCACGAAAAGTAAGGCAGAGTCTTTGGTTCATTGATCTTTCAGGAATCTGATGGCAGCAGGGAAAAAGGCATGGCCTGGGTTGGAGGGTTTTTGAGGATAAAGGCTGATTATTTAAGACACCGCTTCATGTAGAAGTCCTCGATGGAGTGAAGTCCAGTGCCCTTGATGTCACAGGCCAAGTTTACAACCCTCTGCAGCTTTTTCTTGTCCTGAAATTTGGCACCTCCAGATGCAGCCAACCAGGATGCTCTCCTATAGAACCTATAGAAGTTTTCGTGAGTCTTTGGTGATGTACCAAATCTCCTTAGACATCTCAAGCAAGAGAAGTAGTGATTTTAATTATTGAAAATGTCCCAATGGTTATAAGAGACACTGACTGACCAAGCGAGAAGATTTGTAATGGCACATAGTAAAATTTATGCAGAATCATGGACGTTTATGAACATCTATACCCCAAATTATGACGATGAAGCCTTTATGAAAGATACCTTTTTAAAAACAGCAGAGGAATGACAAAATATACTGGTAGGAGGAGCCTGGCTTACAACATCTAGAGTACAGAGAAAGATTAAAGAGACTGGGACTTTATTCATTGGAACGTAGCCGGCTGAGAGGGGATTTGATAGAGATATTTAAAATTATGAATGGAATGGATAGACTAGACATGAGTAGACTCTTTCCTCTGAGGGCAGGGGAGGTTGCAACAAGAGGGCGTAAGTTAAGGGTAAGGGGGCTGTGATAGTACAGGTCTATCACCAATGTACATAGTGTATATAGTTACTGTATCTAGACTGTGCTTACAGCGATTGGCTGAGAGCTAAGCCACACCTATTGTCTGGGCCTTAAAGGGTTGTGTCCCTAGCCAGGTCGGATCATTCCGGACTGGTCGGCCACCTGTGAAGAGCTCCGGTCTTTTGCTAATAAAAGCCTTGGTTTGGATCAACAAGTCTTTGGTTCTTTCGACGAGCTCTACAGGGGCAAAACTTTAGGAGAAATGTTAGAGGATGCTTCTCCACTCAGAGAGTGGTGGCAGAATGGAATGATCTTCCAGAGGAGATAGTTGTGACAGGGTCCCTTCTGTCATAAGAAAAGGTAGGATGTGTACATGGATGTGAGGGGGTTGGAGGTTTATGGGTGGAGAGTAGGAGGGGGGGACTAGTGGAGTTGTTCAAGTGAACCGGCGCGGACTCGAAGGGCCGATATGGCCTGTTTCCGGGCTGTAAACTGTTATATGGTTATAGCCGCTGGTGAGCCTCCTTTGTGATTGCATCAATGTAGAGGCTTCTCATTATTGTTTTAACAAGATGAAAATAAACAATGAAAGCTTTTACTGAGCTATATATGAGGCATCACAAAGGTAGATAGAATGTCAGTGTGGCAGCAAAATGAGAAAATGCATCGACTGGAAGATCACTGCAGTCATCTCAGGAACAGAGTATGCGCAGATGAGAAAATAATAGATGAAAACTAGTTCATCGGTTCCTCTGTCAAAAACTTGGTGATGCTGGGTTTTCATAACATTGAGATGACCAGATTAGTAGAGATAATGTTATTTGTGCAGTCCTGCCCATGTCTCGGTTCAATCATTCCTTCTTATTCTTCTGATGTGACTATTTTACTTTGGTTTTAAGAGTTATACATTAGTGTGGTGTTTTAAGCACGTAGGTCCTAAACACAAGGATCACAACCCCAACTATAATCCAAGACTAAATGAAAGTCCCCATTAAAATTGTCAATATTGGCTTTCTCGGAGAAGGGATCATATTCCATTCCAGCCCTGGCTGCTCTAGGATTCACCCCAGTCAAACCCCTTCCTCTCATCTTTCAGTCAAGGCCGCTTCCTCTCAGCGTGAATCACCACCATCACTCCTCCACCTATTGAGATCAACCCATCATTCTGAAGGTTATCATACCTCAAATCACTGGGGACACTATTCTCCATAGAATCGCACAGTCTTAGCATTCTACAACGCAGAAACGGGCCTTTCCGACCAACATGCCCGTGCTGAACAAGCTAGTCCAATATTCCTTCATTCCTCTGAACATTTCATATCCATATCTAAAAACCTTTTGAGCATTGTAATTGTCTACCACCTCCTCTGGCAGCTCATTCCATATACCCATCACCCTCAAGACCTTTTTTAAATCTTACCCTTCTCACCTTTAATCTGTGCATTCCAGCTTTAGATTCACCTAAAAAAAAATGGAGAAATTTAGCAGGTCAAAGAGTGTCGGTAAAGGTTCCATTATTGTCATGTAATACTACATTTAGAATGTTACATACATGAAATTCTTTAATTTTTGTCTAGCGCAAGGCATACAGAGAGTCATCACTTTGCACAGCGCCCCTCACTGAAGCCTACAGCACCTGGTGTTCCTAGGTGCTCTCCCCTCCAACCACTGACCAGACCAGAACCTGCTTAGCTTCAGAGATCAGACAATCTCAGGCTATTAGGCTTTATATACCTTTTATAGCAAAGATAAAGATTCAAAACCAACCTTAATTAAGGGCTCAAGCCCAAGACATTGATTATGTATCTTTATCTTTGCAATATAAAGTACACAGTTTAACCAGCTGAACTCCCCCAACATTATTTTTACTTCATTCAGGGTCTGCAGACTTTCACGTTTTACTTCTTTAGATTCACCTACTCTGGTTAAAAAAAGCTGTGACTATTTACCTATCTATGCCCCTCATGCTTTTATAGACTTCTATAATGTCCCCCTTTAGCCTTCTAAATTCCAGGGAGAAAAATCTCAGAATATCCAGCCTCTCCTTATAATTTAAGCCTTCCTGGATCAGCAAAGTTCTCATGAATATTTTTTTGCACCCTTTCCATAAATTTTTATTATTGTTTCACAAGTACAACAAAATTGAGCGCACATCCTGACAGTGCACATGTACATCAAACAAATAAGATATAAAAACAATAACACAATACAGTATTCAATATCTGGAGGTGTTCAGTTCACGTATGGCTCTCGGACAAAAACTGTTTTTAAGCTGTCTGTGATTTAATGGACCAGAGGGCACCAGGTCTAACAGATGATGACCAAGATGGGAAGGGTCTTTCAGGATGTTGGCTGTTCGACTAGGGGTGCGCGAGCAGAATAAATCCTCCAAAGAGGGCAGTGTGCAGCCGATAATCTTCTGATGACCCTCTGAAGGTCCCTCTTGTCTGTTGCCAAACAGCTGGTCAACCACGTCGGGATGCAGTAGGCCAGCACCCTCTCGATGGAGCAGCGATAGGACACCAGCAATTTCTCCTGCAGTTTGATCTTCCTGAGAATCCTCAGGGCATGGAGTCGTGGTGGTGCCTTAATTACTACTGCTATGGTATTGGTAAAATACCATAGCAAAATGCGTACCCAGAAACCTGAAAACAGTGACCCTTTCCACACAGTTCCCATTGATATATAACAGGTCTGGAACTCATCCTAAAGTCTATTATAAGTTCTTTTGTTTTTAAGGAGTTCAAGACGAGATTGTTCTCTGAACACCATGCTGTCAGTCTTTGCACTCCATCCCTGTAGGCTGTCTCATCTCCTCTTGAAATGAGTCCAACCACAGTCGTATCATTCGCAAACTTGATGATGAAGTTGGTAGAACACATGGAGGCACAAACACGAGCATAGAAGGAATAGAGGATGGGGCTCGATACACACCCTTGTGGGGAGCCAAAACTGAGTATAAGGGTAGAGGAGAGGCGAGTGCCAATTTTAACAGTCTGGGAGACTGTTTGTTAGCAAGTCCTTAATCCAGAGACAAATAGATTGAGAAAAACCTAATTCAGCAAGACTGCCTGGGATGACGGTGGCGGGGGGAGTGGGGGGGGCTGTGTCGGATGAGGGGGAAGGGCCACTTTAGAAAAATTAGCTCAGGGGGTGTGACTGACAAGTAGGCGAAATAAGTGGCCAATATTGTGAAAAGCAGCAGTGGTTGAGGAATAAGAATAAACAGGCTTTGTCTGGATGATGTCACTTATCCAACAGGGCAGTTTTCTTTCATTATTTCGGCCTACAATGTCAGGGGTGTGATTAGAACACACGGAGAGATAATGCTAAGGGGGTCGTCCCTGCTGTTAGCTAAAATGTAAAGCAGCTAAAAGAATGGTTTACAAAATATATTCAGATTGAATATGGTGACCAAAATTATACTTTATGGATTCACATTAAAAATTGTAACTGCCTTTTAAAATGAAAATACTTTTAACAAATATCATCATGTAATAATGGAAAGTGAGCTCAACGTATAGAAAGTAAAAAGCCTTTATTTGCTTGTGTATTTGTAAAGTACATTTTTCCAGACCTATTTAACAATGTCAAAATGCATTAATATTAATGTTTCTTCTATGGTTCTCAATGGTGTCACAAATTAATTCTCCCTTGTATGAAATCATTAATATTGCCTTAAAATGACTATTTATCATCAAAGCCAAATAATCCAATCCAAAAACTGTTGGTAATTTCTTTAAAATGTGATGTCAATTTTGTTAATATAAACTAAATGTCTGTTAGTTGGCATAAACTCAAAAGAAACCCATTAAAGTGGCATTACTGCCCCGTCTCAATATATATTTAATGCCACTCTTAATGTTGACATTTTAATCTCTACAAATGAGAAATACTATTGCTTTTAATCGTCATCTTTGTCTATGTACAATTGTGCATCACTCTAATATATACATGAAGACAAACAAAAAGTTTTATTGCATGGTTAGTGCTGAAGGCAGAATGAATTTCCAATGTTGATTATAATTACATGGGACACATAATTTGCAATGCTCTCAGGATTATTTTCTATGTGTGTCTAATACCAATAAAAAAAATTCATTAAACAATATGCATTTCCTCCTTCTTTTCAACAATTGATTGAAACATAAATTACTTTGGCTAAAATTATTGTTCAAGTCTTCAGTGCATTGTATCTTTATGTAGATTTATGTGCTATTATTTTAGCAAAGACATCCTGGAAAATAAAACATTATATTTGTGCTGAACATCGGCGATGTTGGCAGTCTTATTATAATAATTATTTTAGAGACATCTCAACTAATTTCAAATAATCTGAGGGAAATGCTCCACTGTAAACAGTGAATACATCAACTCTCCTGTTTCCTGTAATTGATTTATATTATGATTGATTAGATTTCCACCCATTTGCTTTTATTTATTCATTTTAAGGACAAGTGAATATCCAGATGGATTGCCCGTTCTGAGTCCCCAGTCATTCGTCCATGAGTTGATTTTCACTGGGAATTAGTCTGGTAGGCTTTGCACTATTTCAGGACCCTCAAAATTAAAGACATCGGAAGAGATGGAAACTGGGCAAGTGAGACCAATTGCACTGTAAGATTTGAAAATGTCTTGTGGATTGAGTCTATCGTGACAAATCTGTCATCAGGAAATGCATGATCATCCAATTATTTAAATGTATCTCAGGATTATTGGTTCTGTGTCCAAATTTAAAAGCCAATTTCAAGTGTAGATTATTGTGTCAAGACATTTTCCTGGTGTCAGTTGTAAATTTGTCTTGCCATAGTTGATTCTGGTAATTATTCTACTCTTAAGATTTATTTAGAGAGTTGCCCTGAACATGCAAAGCAAACAGCCTTCCTATCAATTTTTTTTTAAACTGCAAATGCTGGAAATGTGCAATTAAGCCAGAAAATGCCAGAGACACTCAGCAGGAGAGATGGTAAATGTTGAGAGAAACAGTTAATGATTTAGATCAAAGACCCTTCTGAAGACCATTGAGTCCTCCGTCCTGCTGGGTATTTTCAACATTTTCTGTTAATCATTGTAAAAATTATATTTGTTTCTGAGATCTCCGGAGTTGTTAAAACTTTCATCATAATTTCACCTTCGGCATTGTTCTTTTCTGGTCCATTTACGGGACTTGGAGATCTTCCCTGTATCTTGATGATCAGGACGAGGTACACCATCAGTGCTGCTGTTATAATTTAAATTTACTTCGAGACATACAGCACAGTAACAGGCCCTTCTGGCCCATGAGCCCATCCCCAATTACACCCTATTAACCTACAACCCCTGCTCATTTTTGAAGGGTAGGAGGAAACCGGTGCATCTGGGGGAACCCCACGCAGACACGAGGAGAACGGACAAACTCTTTACAGCTGCAGATTCAAACCTGGGTCACTGGCCCTGTAACAGCGTTGCGCTAACTGTGCTGCCCCAATACTGGAATGTGGGACAATGCAAGCATCATTTCCTCCGTAAACCCATAAAACACCGAGCTCTGCTCGGTCATCATAAGCCCGATGCGCGACACTATTATTGGGGCACACATACTTTCACCTGCTAATTTCTAATCCCAGCAGAATTTTGCCCAGGGTTCCAAAGTTTTATTTTATTTGTTGGTCTCTACCATATAACATTCTATACATAAGCTACTTGGAAATAATCTCTAAGCTGTGCATAAACAACCATAAGGATATGAACAGAAGTCTAACTGGATGACCCAGATTATTGAGCTGCAATGCACCTTGTGTTCATGATTGAGCATTATGTTATTAATTGCAATTTTAAGTTCCATGTGACCAGTATTTTGAATAAACATTCACTGTATTCCATGTTAGAACATCCGTTCTACAATAGATCAGGAGAACGGGCAAAGAGGAAGCAGAAGAAATGTTGGAAAGTATACGGTCATATATTTATTTCAGATTTTGGATTTATTATCATAGAACATATAAGACATCACATACAACCTTTTCCCTGAAGGTGCGGCAGAATGACCACTAATTGGGAGTACAAAAAATAAATTGTGCACAGGGTAAACAGCTAAACAAATAAAAAGACTGTAAACAAATAATTAATGTAAACAAACTGACTGTGCAATACAGACAGAACAAAAGAAAATCAATAAAAGTGCACAAGTAAGAGTCCTTAAATGAGTTCCTGATTGAGTTTGCAGTTGAGGAATCTGATGGTAGAGGGGTAGCAGCTGTTCCTGAACCTGGTCATCTGGGACCTATTTCGCTTTCCAGATGGCAGCAGCGAGAACAGAGCATGGTAGAAGTCGCAGATGGGCTGACTATTATTTAGATGAGAAGAAAATTCAAAATTGGGAGTCCTCATACAGGATACCCAAAAGGTTAGCTTCTAGGTTGAGTCAGTGGTGAAGAAAACAAATGGAATGTTGGCATTCATTTCTAGAGGAATAGCATACAAGAGCAGGGATGTCATGTGGAGGCTTCATAGGGCACTTGGGATGCCTTATTTGAGAAAAGATGTGCTGGCATTGGAGAGGGTTCAGAGAAGATTTACTACCAGGAATGAAAGGATTAGCATATGAGGAACATTTGTCGGCTCTTGGGCTGTACTCATTGGAGTATAGTAGGATAAGGGGGGAACCTCATGGAGGCATTTCAAATGCTGAAAGGCCTGGACAGAGCAGATGTGATAAGGATGTTTCCCATGGTAGGGGAGTCCAGGGCAACAGGACACAATGTCAGAATAAAAGGGCATCAATTTAAAACAGAGATGTGGAAAAATATCTTTAGTCAGGGGGTCGTGGGTCTGTGGACCATGTTGCCATGGACAATTGTGGAAGCGAGTCTGCATTTAAGGCAGACAATGCCAGATGTTTAATTAGTCAGGGCATCAAGGGTTACGGGAAGGAAGCTGGGGAGTGGGGCTGAGTGGGAGGATGGATCAGAATGGCGGAGCAAACTCTATGGGTCAATGGGCCTACTTCTGCTCCTATATCTTGTGATCTTGTGAAGTCATAGAAAAATAATGAACTGTGCACTCTAGTCAATCTGCAGAGCGTGGATTATTACTTTTCCCACAATTATGAATCTTATTTATATATCATACTGGGAACATCTACAAAGCTATCAAACAAAAGCTATAATGAAAACACTAGCTAAGGTCCTGTAATTGCATAAACAAAGCAGGAGCTTGCTGAGAGCTCTGTACAGAAGTGCTGGCTATTTGCAGCATGTATATGAGTCTATTCTGGGCTTGCACACCCGCACATTACAGTGCAGAACTATTGTGGCACATCTGCAAACTTCGCCAGAATGGGGCCTGATGACCTCTTGCAGAATTTTCTGTGTTGATTTTGAATTTTCAGCATCTGCAATTGTTTGGCATCTTAAGGAATAATTTACACAAAGTATGGTCTTCACACCAAGAATCCACACATTTCAAACTGCCTGTAGTCTTTGTGCACAGTTGAAGAGTAGAGCAGCATGGTAAACAGGTCCTTTGGCCCATCTCAGCTATGTTGACCAAGATGGCAATCAGAGAAGTTTGCATTTGCCTGTATTTGGCCAATATCCTTCTAAACCCTTCCTATCCATCTATCTGTCCAAATATATTTTCAATATCATAATTATATCTGCTTCTACAGTTTCCCCTGACAGGGAATCTGATAAAAAAATCTTGCCCCTCGGGGTCCCCCTTAAATCTCTCCCCTCTCACCTTAAGCCCTGGAGTCATCTACCCTGAGAAAAAAAGACTGAGCATTCACTCACATTATTTTATATAAATCTCTGTCAGGTCATTCCTCACCATTCTATGCACCAGGCAATAAAGACCAAACCTATCCATAGCTCAAGTCCTCTAGTTCTTGCGATATTGTAGTGAAGGCCTTCTGCACCAATTCCATTTTAATGACATCCTCCCAAAATCCACATGGTATTCCAAGGGTAGACTCACTGACGACTCATGCAATGATGCCCCAACGTTGGTGCTCAGTTCCCAGCTCAGTGAAGGCAAACGCGCCAAACCCCTTTTCCACCACGTGGTCCGCCTGAGTCGATGCAATGCAAACTGTAGCATTTAGTTTAGGTTTGAGGATTATAAAAATAGATTTTTGTAATCCCTTATTAATTTCATCTTTTTAGAAGTTTTTATGCAAAGAAGATAATTGTCAGGCTATTTGAAAACGATAATACAATGTGGTTTGGGTGCTTTCCTCTTTATGAAATGATGTGGAGATTTTAAGATACCTCACTTTGATGAGTTAAATAATTCCTATTAATGATTAAATAAATCTAGCCAGAAGACTGTATAGATTTTAACATTGTGGTATTATCCTGTCTCCACATATTTTACTGTACGCACTGACAATGGGATCATCTTTTATTTGTTTGCTTTTCTTCGTTCTTTCTCTGTTTGATAGGAGGGGAAGGGCTGAAGGGAGGGGTTTTCTTGATGCTTTGAATTTGGTATGATTGTTGATTGTTAAATATATTTAAAATGGTAAATCAATTATTACCAAAAACTAAAAATAAATAATTCCTGTTCCAGTCTATTTTATTTCTGCTGTTCCTTGGCTTTACCACAAAAATCAAATATGTTTATTTTGACTTCCGATGTTGAGTTGCCCTGATATTGCAAATGTTTTGATTTCAATCTTTTGGTCAAAATTTTGTTTTCCTATTTCTTTACATTAGTTGTGCGACAGAACTATTCCGTGACAGGCTACATTTCAATTTTTGGGCAGTATTTGTCTCCCTCTGCAGGCAGATCAACCGTCTGAGGCACAAATGGTTTTGCAGAGGTGAAAAAAGGTTTTGCATTATTTTCTTTAAATGAAATTAGCTATTCCATTCCAAACTTAATTTCATTCTCACCAGAAGTTCTTTTTAATTTCTTTCTTTCTTTCTTTTTCAATCCTTTTATTAAGCTTCAGATGAATAAACATAAGAATGGTACAAAGAGATGGGGATTGCTTTAGCTACAGTAAAAATACAAACACAGACATTGAGCGACATGTGGAAACTGAGCATCCCTGTCTCCTAAAGGCCAAACATGAAAAGGAATCAAATTTTTTTCCAAATATATCCCATAAACTAAGAAACAAAGCAGAAAAAAAAATAAACGAAAGCTGGGCTACCATGGTTCAACGGATAAACAATTATTTTGTGGTTAATTCTGCTCCTCTACGCTCACACAAAAAAAAAGTTTAAAAGTATTCGGAAAGGATCAAAGTACAACATATGAAAATGTTCAATAAATGGCCTCCATTTTTCTTCAAATTTAATCGAAGGGTCAACAGTACCATTTCTAATTTTTTTTTTCTAAATTTAAACATGCTATAGCTTGGGAAAACCATTGAAATGCAGTAGGTGGTTTAGGGTCTTTCCATTTGTGTAGAATGGATCTCCAAGCTATTAAAGTAACAAATGCAATCGCACAACAAACCGAAGCAGATCAGTGGCCAGAGTCCAAAACTGCTTGTCCAAAAAGTGCAGTCACAGGATGAGGTTGTAGGTCAACGAGCTCATTTTTTTCACAAGCCTCATTGATCATGCTTTTTGCGGCAAACCTCTCCAGGATGTCCATTGGCTTGCATGACTTGAGTACCCAGAATCGTCCACGATTCTATCAATGACGTGAATTAACATTACAAGTACATACTTTGGCCAGGATCAACTTTAATGACAATCACATTGACTGGAAGTCTGCATTTGCATCCAAATCCTTTCACTTCTCTCCAACATCATTCATGTGCCAGCTTGGTTATCATTGATGCTTGCCACTCCACCTTGTGGATGAGCAATGGTTTCATACAAAAGGTCTGTGAGACATCATCACATTCGCATATTAGGTTGTCATTCAAACCAGTCTTGAAGAGAGTGACATTAAAGCGTTTGGTCTTAGAGAGAACTCAGGAGGGGTGGACATGCCACCAGGAAGGAGGTGCAGGTGCCAAAGCACTTGTACCACCAGGTTCAGCAATAGTTGCTACCCCTCAAAAATCAGATTCCTAAACAATGGACTCATTCAGAGACCTATTTAAGGACTCATATTTTGCTAATTGCGAATGAAAACAATGAAGGACACACGGCAGCTGTGGCTGGGCCTAAATGATGTAACCTGTTACAAAACCAAATCCGGTGCAATAGGAGACAGCAAAGCTTCACTCCAAGAGGAACTCAATGCCTTCTACACCCATTTTGACCACCTGAATGAGGAAAAGCCACTGCACACCCCCATGTCCCCTGATTATCCTCTACTGTCAGTATCCAAGGTTGATGAGCCGGTTGCCTTCAGGAGGAGTCAATCTAAGGAAAGCACCGGATTACCTGGCCAAGTACTGGTGTGGGGGCACCAATACCCCTGAGCGGAAAGCCCTGCAAAAAGTAACGGACAACAGCCCAATACATCACAGGCAAAACTCTCCCCACCATGGATAAAATATACATGGAACTCTGCCGATAGAGAGGAGGAGCAATCATCAAAGATCCTCACCACCCAGGACACATTCTGTTCTCGCTGCTACCATCAGAAAAGAGGTCTAGGTGCCACGTGACTGGTACCACCAGGTTCAGGAACAACTGCTACCCCTCCATCATCAGACTCCTAAACAACAGACTCAATCAGACTCATTTAAGGACTGAACAGCATTTTTTTTTTCAGTATTTGCAGTCAGTCTGTACATCTTTTCTTTGTTTACATTTCTCACTTTTGTAGATGGATATTTTTCTTGAGTGTAGTTTACGGTTATTGCTAAGTATAAATTCTGTCTGTCCTAGAAAAAAGAATCTCAGGGTTGTATGTGATGTCATGCTTGTTCTCTGACAATAAATTTGAACTTTGAATGATATCTATAGATCTATATTTCCACAGACAGTTTATTTACAGTGTTTTCTTTCTTTGAGAATGTTTTTGAGTATTTAGAAATTCTGCCTGGCCCACAGAAAATTAACCTTAGGGTGGTTTCTTGTAGATACCCTGACAAAAAAAATTTGAACTTTGAACTTGAATTCAAAGCTTCACTCCAAGAGGAACTCAATGCCTTCTACACCCAATTTGACCACCTGAGTGGTCTTCTACTTAGGTTTGCAAGTTTTGGTGAGTTTGTCCTCAATTGGATTTCTTATTTAAAGCTTGAAGTGAGAAACAGCCTAATCCCACTTTGGGGAACTAAGAACAAAGGTTTTCATGTGGAGTACCCTGTTAGCAGTTCCAAGAGCAAAGTATCTGAATCAAACTGTTCCCAATATCTATCGGCTAACGACCAATCATTACCTTTATTTCCTTATATAAAAGAAGACCCACTCATTGAACATACACTGTATTAACTTGTTCCTTTATATATCGCCTCATATTTGTCATGACCACATATGTTTTTAAAAGAAAATCCATTGAATATAATCTTTGTTCTGACTTAACCAGATATCACCAGTTCCAGGTCCAGGTTCAGAAGGATCAAGTCTGTGTTCTTCTCCAAATCTTTCAGAAATATTGCTTACAACAATATAACAATGTCTATAGCTACTCTCTTGTATTTGAGCCTCATTCATGATCATTTTCTGGCTTCTGATTTCCGAATCAACTTGAGAACTTTGCCACTAATCCTTGAAATCTCTCCATGATTAAGAGTTTTACGAATGAGTTGAAGTTTGGTGTCTGAAGTCCAGGTAGGATACAATTAATGGATTACATATATCCACTGGCTATATTTCCTCTTCAATAATTATGAATGGAAAAAAAGAAAACAAAAATGGGAGTGAGAGGTTTCAGGCGGGTGTCAGAAATTGACCTGTCCTGATTGGCCCTACTCACTTCCCAAAAAAAAATGATTATGAATGGAGTTAGATTGCATTATTGCTAACATTATTCTCAAACTATTAAATGTACAAATAATGAATTAAGCAATTTCTTCAAAGATAGTCTGAGAATACTAACTTGCTACCATAATTTCAGTAGATGTTCATCAGAAATCCCAGATAAAAAAGCATAAAAGATTAAAAATAGCAACATGGATCTTTGCCGTGATTTTTGACAGAACTTCTATCACTAATGTGAAATTGAGAGGGCCCAGTTACTATTGTACTCTTGCATCAGAACTTATTATCATGGACATGTTATAAAATGTGCTGTTTTTTTTAAATCACATATTCATGTATAAATATCTTGTCACAGTTTGTGCAGTTACATAAATTGCTTGAGGTGAGAAGGCTAAGTCTATTCCTACAACTGAGGTAAGATGCTGTGAATTTTGTAATCCAGAAAATCAGACTCCTTAAGTTCTTATTATTGTAACACTATTACACGTAGGATTTCACCAGATCACTAAATGGCTTTAATTAAGAATCATCACTGAACTTGGTTCTAAATGACTGCATGACTGTAAACAAGATTACAATTTAAACAGATGGGTCTTGTCCAATCAAGATTCAAGATTATTTTATTGTCATGTAATAAAACAGAAAAATAATCTTCCAAAAGAGATAGTTGGGGCAGGGTCCCTTCTGTCATTTAAGAGAAGGTTGGTTGTGTACATGGATGTGAGGGGTTGGAGGGTTATGGGTGGAGAGCAGGAGGGGGAAGCTAGTGGAGTTGTTCAAGTGAACCGGCGTGGACTTGAAGGGCCGACATGGCCAGTTATATGGTTATATGACATTACACAAAATTTCCTTTAGTCTACTGTAAGGCAAACAAAGATTTCCCATCAGTAGAAATTGCCTGGCATCCCTTACAGTCAGAGAAAGAGAAATAAAGAAAGTCCACCCCCCCACCCCCTCCCCGGAGTCTCCAAGTGCCCATAAATTCACCTCCAGCACTCCTGCAGGCCACACAGACTTTAGTCCTAACCATCGGCAACCTGAGCTCCAGATCCAATCAAAGTTTATCGAAATTCTCACCCACCATGGATTGGACCACCATTGCTGGGATGAGAATTACTTCACAATGAAAGAAATATGATGCAAATCACCACTTCCAAGGGAAGTGATGTGCGATAGTGCCACCGACATGTGTTGGCCTGATCATAGCAGGTTTTTGATCTTGGTCAAAAAGTTGAGGACAAAATACAGGCAATTCTGCTGAGCAGCTTACCAGCATTTCAGAGATGTTCAACTGAAGCCATCTTATGTCTTGTGTGGATTCAACTGCACTACTTCCCAGCCCTGACAGAGATTAACCTTCCTCCAATATTAATTGACCGATATGGTATTGCTTATTCTCAGCCTTGGTGCACATTGGCTGTTTATTATGTGATGATATTGAATGTCCTTTAAAAAAATGGCCACTATTGCTAGTAGACTTTGAGATCTCCTTAGACTTTGAAAGGCACTGTAAAAAAAAGAGCCCATTTGAACCTGGCAGTTGGAGGTGAAAGATTAAAGTTCAGAGTTGGAGGATTAAAATATGGGGATATGACAGCTGAAGGTGCCCAGTGGGGTGAAAGGAGAAATAAATGCTTTAAGACATCAGGGGGAATTTAAAAAAAAATTATAAAGACAGGAAAGGGGAGTTATAGATAGACATAAAGGTGAGGAATTTAAATCTGAAACAATAAGGGGCGGACAGGGCAGCACTGCTGGCACAGCGGTTAGTGCAACGCCTTTACGATACCTGTGATTGGGGTGGGCTTCAAATCCCACGCTGTCTGTAAGGAGTTTGTATGCTCTCCCCATGTCTTGAGTGGGTTTCCTCCGGGGCTTGGGTTTCCTCCCACCGTTTGGAATGTACCGGGGGGGTTGTAGGTTAATTGGGTGGCATGGACTCGCGGGTCAAAATGGCCTGTTTAAATTTAGACCATGTTCATCAACAAAAGCAAGATAATAATAAAATACAGAATAGTTGTGGGTGATGCCTGTGGAGACTTTTCAAGAATAGTGAATGTGCCACAAAGCAATAACAAGTTACAACTCATATGTATACAACACACAAAATGCTGGAGGAACTCAGCAGGTCAGACTGCAATCCGTGGAAGGCAATAGAAAGTCAATGTTTCAAGCCCTAGGAGAAGCAAGAATTGGGCAGATGCCTTAATAAAGGGTGGGGGTGGAGCACAGGTTGGCAGGTGATAGGTGGGGGGGGGGGGGTGGAAAAGAGTTAAGGATGTGATAGGAGGAAGAGGGCTGAAGATTCACTCTGATAGGAGGAAGGAAGGGGTTTGGGGAATTGGAGAAAGGAATGTGTGGGAGTGAAGGGAAGGGTAAGAGGGTGGGGAGAGGAAAGAGGGAATTTAGCCCGAAAGTTCTCTTAAAAATATGAGAGCAACGAGGGTGAGAGTAACACGGCTCAAGGACAATGGAGGGAATTTATGCCTGATGCCAGAGGAAGTGGATGAGGATCTAAATGAGTATTCTGCATTGGTATTCACTAAAGAGAAAGACAAAGAGAAAACTGTGATCAGCGTTGAGTCTGCTAACATTCTAGGGTAAGTTGATATCAAGATATAGGAAGTGTTGTGTCTCTAGATTAAGAGAGATATGTGCCATCTATCCCATGTTATTGAGAGAGGCAAAAGATGGGAGGTCATGTTGCTGCTGTTGGTTAGACCACATTTGGGTTATTACTTTCAGTCTGGTTGCTGCATGACATGGAGGACGTGGAGGCTTTGGGGAGGTGGTTAACCAGCATGTTGCCTGGATTGGAGAGTATGATCTACAAGGAAAGGTGGGACAAACTTGGACTGTTTTCTCAGGAGCGTTGGAAGCTGAGGGGAGACCTGATAGAATTTTACAAAATTACGAGAGATAGGGGAGATAGTTGGAGTCTTTTGCCCAGGATAGAAAGGTAAAATATTTAAGGGCGTAGCTTTAAGGTGAAAGTGGGAAACCTTTAAGGAAATGTGAAGGAAAGATTTAATTTTACACACAGAATGAGGTGCTTGGATCGCGCTGCTGGGGAGGAGCGGGGGGTGGGGAGACATCACAGATGTTTAAAAGGTATTTAGACAAGCATGTGGACTTGGGGATTGGCGACTTCAGGGGTTTCTACGAGGCTCTAAAGGCTGTGTACGGCCCCTCACCCCAAGTCCAAAGCCCGCTGCGCAGCTCAGACGGCAAAGTCCTCCTCAGCGACAAGATCTCCATCCTCAACCGATGGTCAGAACACTTCCAATCTCTTTTCAGTGCCAACCGCTCAGTCCAAGATTCCGCCCTGCTCCAGCTCCCTCAACAGCCCCTAAGGCTAGAGCTGGATGAGGTTCCCACCCTGGATGAGACATATAAGGCAATCGAACAACTGAAAAGTGGCAAAGCAGCAGGTATGGATGGAATCCCCCCAGAAGTCTGGAAGGCTGGCGGCAAAACTCTGCATGCCAAACTGCATGAGTTTTTCAAGCTTTGTTGGGACCAAGGTAAACTGCCTCAGGATCTTCGTGATGCCACCATCATCACCCTGTACAAAAACAAAGGCGAGAAATCAGACTGCTCAAGCTACAGGGGAATCACGTTGCTCTCCATTGCAGGCAAAATCTTCGCTAGGATTCTACTAAATAGAATAATACCTAGTGTCGCCGAGAATATTCTCCCAGAATCACAATGCGGCTTTCGCGCAAACAGAGGAACTACTGACATGGTCTTTGCCCTCAGACAGCTCCAAGAAAAATGCAGAGAACAAAACAAAGGACTCTACATCACCTTTGTTGACCTCACCAAAGCCTTCGACACCGTGAGCAGGAAAGGGCTTTGGCAAATACTAGAGCGCATCGGATGTCCCCCAAAGTTCCTCAACATGATTATCCAACTGCACGAAAACCAACAAGGTCGGGTCAGATACAGCAACGAGCTCTCTGAACCCTTCTCCATTAACAATGGCGTGAAGCAAGGCTGTGTTCTGGCACCAACCCTCTTTTCAATCTTCTTCAGCATGATGCTGAACCAAGCCATGAAAGACCCCAACAATGAAGACGCTGTTTACATCCGGTACCGCACGGATGGCAGTCTCTTCAATCTGAGGCGCCTGCAAGCTCACACCAAGACACAAGAGAAACTTGTCCGTGAACTACTCTTTGCAGACGATGCCGCTTTAGTTGCCCATTCAGAGCCAGCTCTTCAGCGCTTGACGTCCTGCTTTGCGGAAACTGCCAAAATGTTTGGCCTGGAAGTCAGCCTGAAGAAAACTGAGGTCCTCCATCAGCCAGCTCCCCACCATGATTACCAGCCCCCCCACATCTCCATCGGGCACACAAAACTCAAAACGGTCAACCAGTTTACCTATCTCGGCTGCACCATTTCATCAGATGCAAGGATCGACAATGAGATAGACAACAGACTCGCCAAGGCAAATAGCGCCTTTGGAAGACTACACAAAAGAGTCTGGAAAAACAACCAACTGAAAAACCTCACAAAGATAAGCGTATACAGAGCCGTTGTCATACCCACACTCCTGTTCGGCTCCGAATCATGGGTCCTCTACCGGCACCACCTACGGCTCCTAGAACGCTTCCACCAGCGTTGTCTCCGCTCCATCCTCAACATACATTGGAGCGCTTACATCCCTAACGTCGAAGTACTCGAGATGGCAGAGGTCGACAGCATCGAGTCCACGCTGCTGAAGATCCAGCTGCGCTGGATGGGTCACGTCTCCAGAATGGAGGACCATCGCCTTCCCAAGATCGTGTTATATGGCGAGCTCTCCACTGGCCACCGTGACAGAGGTGCACCAAAGAAAAGGTACAAGGACTGCCTAAAGAAATCTCTTGGTGCCTGCCACATTGACCACCGCCAGTGGGCTGATATCGCCTCAAACCGTGCATCTTGGCGCCTCACAGTTTGGCGGGCAGCAACCTCCTTTGAAGAAGACCGCAGAGCCTACCTCACTGACAAAAGGCAGAGGAGGAAAAACCCAACACCCAACCCCAACCCACCAATTTTCCCCTGCAACCGCTGCAATCGTGTCTGCCTGTCCCGCATCGGACTTGTCAGCCACAAACGAGCCTGCAGCTGACGTGGACTTTTTACCCCCTCCATAAATCTTCGTCCGCGAAGCCAAGCCAAAGAAGAAGAGACAAGCATGTGAACATGCAGGGAATGCAGCGACATGGATCATGTGCAGGCTGATGGGATTAATTTAATTTGGCATCTTGTTTGTCATGGGCCAAGAGGTGCTTTACTGTTCCTGTGCTTTACTGTTCCTGTGCTTTACTGTTCCATGTTCTACATCAAACTGCCAGTAAAGCGGAACTCACACTAAACCAGCAGGTGGTGATATCCACTTAAAAATAGAAGTCAGGACCATCAAAATGTTTCTGCGATGAGCAAAACAACCTTTCACTAAAGTGAAAGGACACTGTGATTGAAATCACAGACACTGTGATTGAAGTAAAAACACACGGAAATGCTGGATGAACTCAGCTGGTTTTGCAGATAAGGTAAGGGGGACATGGATAAGGTGGACAGCCAGCGCTTCTTTCTCAAGGAGGGAATAGCAAACACCAGGGAACATCACTGCAATTGAAAGGAGGAAAATTTAGGGACGACGACAGGGGTAAGCTTTTATTACACAGAGAGTTCTGGGTGCCTAGAATGCCTTGCCAGGGATGGTGGTGAGGTTGAAACACTTGGGGTACTTAAGAGACTCTTAGACAGGCACGTGGATGAAAGAAAAATAGAGGGTTATGAGGTAGGGAGGGTTCAGATATTTTTTATATTTATTTTGGTAGGAATATATAGGTCAGCACAACATCGAGGGCTGAAGGACCTGTACTGTGCTGTAATGTTCTATGCTCCATATATTACTGACATTTTGGACCTGAGCCCTTCCTGAGAATGGACTCGGGCCCGAAATGTTGGGAATACTTGCCTATCTTTACCTCCTATGATCACTGTGAGACCAGCTGAGTTCCTCTATCCTTTCACTAAAACCTTAAATTCAAGACATTGACCTGAAAGTGTAATGCTTTCTTTCTCCACAGATGCTGTCCGCCCTGCGGAATATTTTCAGCATTTTGCTACCAATTTAGCTCCCCAGGTTTTAATGCTTCCTCATCTCCCGCTTTGCAGTTCACATTCAATGGCCTGCTGACCTCACCCAAGCAATGTTCCCTTTGCCTGATTCACTTTGAGGCAGAAAGACATCACATTTCAAGCGAATTTGTGCAGTTTTCTCCTGTAGCAAGAGAAATGGTGCTGAGCTTTGTGGTAATGAACATGCCCAATGGCAGCGCTTTATTTATTTTCATCTCTGGGATATTGATGCTGCTGTTCTGTCAGTATTTAATATTATTTATTAATTTCTCTTCAATTTGTGGTCAGCCATCCTGCAGAGCTGTCTTGGTGGTGAATGCACCTCCACGATAGGTACCTCATGAATTAAGGTATCGATGAGCCATGGATGAATGGAGGAAAGTGCAGTGATTGGTTTTGAGATTGGGGTGTCCAGAACCATAAAAGGATGCAGAAAGTGGGAAACCCAGTCCATCACAGGCACCAACCTCTCGTCCATCGAAAGCATCCACATGAGCGACCACCTCAACAGGGCCGCCAAACTCCTAAAGCAATCCCATCACCCTTGTCAGAGCATCTTGCTGCTCCCTTCAGGCAGAAGCCACATCCAAAAATTATTTTATCCTTGATTCCCATTCAATTCACTCATATTCGTATGTCACATTTGTTTGAATACAACCTGGATGGTGAGGCAAGGCACTCCTACTTCGTCAAAGGAATTTTAAACTCTTATCAATGCCTGGCCTAAGGCTGGGAAGACCAAGCAGAAGACAAACTAAGCAGCATGGTCACCAGTCAGAAAGTGCCATTCAAACAGGAACAAACATTACCGTATAAATTCCTTTGATGAAGTGAGGGTGGTTTACATCAAGGTTGCATGTGGCCAAATGTGAATACCAGAGGAACACCTTGTCCAACACCTTGCCGAAGATCGAGAACAGACCAGTGGTACAGTCATTAACTACAAGGGACGCGTACTAACACATGTGGGGAGCAGCGCTGATCACCGCTGATGACGTATCTGGGGCAATGTGTGGGAGTAGTAGGCTGCCTGCACAGGTCAATTCAAAAGGGTCTACTCACTCTGATGGATCTCAGAGGCAGGAGGGGAGATTGAGAGCATCGAAATCATCTGTGTGGCAGAAAGCCAATGAAAAGGTCAGAGGGATTTGGCTGAGGAGAATAAAGCAGGTCGATTCCATTTTGTACCAGAGAACGAGTGAGTGTATTCTTTTGTTTGTGTGTATATCGAGAAAATTATAGCAGCTACATGTTTTCTGCAGAGAGCATTGCCAAGAAATTCCATTCCTTAAAACCTGCAAATCTCACATAAAATTGATTTCACCCAGCAATAATTTTCAGATGAAATGATGCCTTTTGGGAAACTCTCTGCTATTCAAATTCAGGGTGCAACTGGACGAAACGGTATTCTTTGGTCCTTGGCGTAAAAACATGCAAGCACATACAGACATAGCACAAGCGATATATATGCAGAATTTTGATTGCTGAACGACTGCTGAACTGCTCGTACTGATCATATAAATATATATATATTTATCTATTTATCTATTTATTTATATATATATATATATTTTTTTTATATATATATATGTATATATATATCTCTTTCTCTTTCTCTCTTTGGCTTGACTTCACGGACGAAGATTTATGGAGGGGTAATGTCCACGTCTGCTGCAGGCTCATTGGTGGCTGACAAGTCCGATGCGGGACAGGCAGACACAGTTGCAGGGGTTGCAAGGGAAAATTGGTGGATTGGGGTTGGGTGTTGGGTTTTTCCTCCTTTGTCTTTTGTCAGTGAGCTGGGCTCTGCGGTCTTCTTCCAAGGAGGTTGCTGCCCGCCGAACTGTGAGGTGTCAAGATGCACGGTTGGAGGCGAGATCAGCCCACTGGCGGTGGTCAATGTGGCAGGCACCAAGAGATTTCTTTAGGCAGTCCTTGTACCTCTTCTTTGGTGCACCTCTGTCTCAGTGGCCAGTGGAGAGCTTGCCATATAACACGATCTTGGGAAGGCGATGGTCCTCCATTCTAGAGACGTGACCTACCCAACGCAGTTGGATCTTCAGCAGCGTGCATTCGATATAGTTAAATAGGGCTGAAACAAGCCATGAAAGACCTCAACAATGAAGACGCTGTTTACATCCGGTACACGGATGGCAGTCTCTTCAATCTGAGGCGCCTGCAAGCTCACACCAAGACATGAGAGCAACTTGTCCGTGAACTATTCTTTGCAGACGATGCCGCTTTAGTTGCCCATTCAGAGCCAGCTCTTCAGTGCTTGACGTCCTGTTTTGCGGAAACTGCCAAAATGTTTGGCCTGGAAGTCAGCCTGAAGAAAACTGAGGTCCTCCATCAGCCAGCTCCCCACCATGACTACCAGCCCCCCCACATCTCCATCGGGCACACAAAACTCAAAACGGTCAACCAGTTTACTTATCTCGGCTGCACCATTTCATTGGATGCAAGGATCGACAACGAGATAGACAACAGACTCGCCAAGGTAAATAGCGCCTTTGGAAGACTACACAAAAGAGTCTGGAAAAACAACCAACTGAAAAACCAAACAAAGATTAGCGTATACAGAGCCGTTGTCATACCCACAATCCTGTTCGGCTCTGAATCATGCGTCCTTTACCGGCATCACCTACGGCTCCTAGAACACTTCCACCAGTGTTGTCTCCACTCCATCCTCAACATTCATTGGAGCAACTTCATCCCTAACATCGAAGTACTCGAGATGGCAGAGGCCGACAGCATCGAATCCACGCTGCTGAAGATCCAGCTGCGCTGGGTGGGTCACGTCTCCAGAATGGAGGACCATCGCCTTCCCGGGATCCTGTTGTGTGGCGAGCTCTCCACTGGCCACCGTGACAGAGGTGCACCAGGGAAAAGGTACAAGGACTGCCTAAGGAAATCTCTTGGTGCCTGCCACATTGACCACCGCCAGTGGGCTGATAACGCCTCAAACCGTGCATCTTGGCGCCTCACAGTCTGGCGGGCAGCAACCTCCTTTGAAGAAGACCGCAGAGCCCACCTCACTGTCAAAAGACAAAGGAGGAAAAATCCAACACCCAACCCCAACCAACCAATTTTCCCTTGCAATCGCTGCAACCGTGTCTGCCTGTCCCACATCGGACTTGTCAGCCACAAACGATCCTGCAGCTGACGTGGACTTTTTTCCCTCCATAAATCTTCATCCGCGAAGCCAAGCCAAAGAGATAGTTAAATAATAGTAGATTCTCTGAGGGATGTAGGATCAAGAATGTGCAGTCCAGCAATTGTCCAGCAATCAATTCACCTCAGTCAATCTAACAATATTACAACTCCTTTGCCTGTGAACAGCAGGGGAAAAAGGTAGCAATGGGACACTTTTTATTTACTTCCCAAATGAATAGCGCAGCTCCCATTTCTACACGTTATTTTTGGTTCAAGCATTGCTGAAAATATATTTTCATGATCATCTGAAGAGAGCCAGTTGAGGAGATATTCCATTCTTGGGGTATCAAAAAAGAGTGAGACACAACTTCTTCAGACGGACTTGGCCTGTTCCGTTTATTTTTTAAAAATATCACTGGAAGTCTAATGGAAAAAGTCTTGTCAGGCTCAGAATATATTAAGATGGAGGGGTGTAGGAAGAAAAACTGAGGCTTCTACTGAGTGACGATGAAGGGTTGCAGACTTGAAACATTGATCATATCTCTATCCCAGTAGTTTTCAACCTTATTCTTTCCATTCACATACACTTTAAGTATTCCCTATGCCATCGGTGCTCTATGATTAGTAAGCGATAGCTTAAGGTGGTATGTGGGTGGAAAGAAAAAGATTGAAATCCACTGTTTTAATCGTCCCTAATTGACTCGTTATGTGCATGGTTCTATAACTCCAAAGGAAATGGGCCAATGACAAATTTTCTCAAGCAAAATATTTCAGTAACAATTGGGTCTAGAGCAGTGATTCTCAACCTTCCCTTCCCACCCACATACCATCTTAAACAATCCCTTACTAATCACAGAGCACTTAAGGCATAGGGAATACTTAAAGTGGTATGTGCAAGGAAAGAAAAAGGTTGAGAACCACTGCCCTATCCGCACTCTACAGTTGCTCCAACAATTTCTGGTAGAGTCCAGTAGGTGGCATTTCTGCAGCTTTAATGGAGGCATGGTTAGCTCCAGGGCATAAGCTTTCAGCTCGGTTGACGTAGCGGTGGGCGCAACGCCTTTACAGTGTCAGCGATCGGGATCGGATAGAGGTTTGAATCCCACACTGTCTGTAAGGAGTTTTTATGTTTTCCCCGTGTCTGCATGGGCTTTTTCCTCCCACCATTCAAAACATACCAGGGGTGTAGGTTAATGAGAAGAATAGAGAGGGTTGACTCCATTTTGTACCAGAGAACGAGTGAGTGTATTCTTTTGTTTGTGTGTATATCGAGAAAACTACAGCAGCTACGTGTTTTATGCAGAGAGCACTGCCGAGAAATTCCATTCCTTAAAACCTGCAAATCTCAAGTAAAATTGATTTTGCCCAGCAATAATTTTCAGATGAAATGATGACCTTTGGGAAACTCTCTACTATTCAAGTACAATGAGGTGTAAATTGAGCGGCACGGATTCGTGGGCCGAAACGGCCTGTACCGCGCTGCATGACTAAATCTAAATCTACTTCAACTGCTATGTTAATGCTGTTCTCTCTGCTGTATCTCAAGATCACATAAAATGGAACAAATTGATTGGCTGGTTGGCTTCTCTATGGCGAGGGATTTCAGTAGAAAGCCCAGATAGATCAGTCATTTCGCTGGTCTAGTTGCTAGCCCTGGGGTGCCAAATCCTCCCTGCATACCGCTGACTGTCCATCACAATTCATGGCTTGATGTAACTTGACTGGAGAGCTTTAATCTGATCAGTTTAATACAGGGATTGCTAAAATATGATATTCTGGATCCACTGGGTAAATTGACGATGTTCTCGATTCCCCGGCACCTAGTACTGCTTCTAGGCAGCTCTTCTCCAACTGATTGAACTGAATTAGTCTGATGACTTGACCATAATATTAGACTATAGGGCATGCTGGGCCATGAAGTTAGACCTAATGATGGATTATTTATCTGCTCTTATTGAAGTACTTCACAAGTCCACAGTTCTGAATTCATTCTCGACATATGCATCCAGATCCTGTTTATCGAACACAGTTCGGGATTTAGCACCATCATCTCCTCGGATCAACAAAGTCCAAGTCCTGGGCCTCAAAACAGCGTGATGTAATTGGATCCTGAATTCTATCACCTCCAGACCACAATCAGTAAGGAACGGTAAGAACACCTCCGCAATCTCCATCAGTACTGGAGCACAACAGGGCCGCATTCTTATCCCCCAGCTGTACTCACTTTACACCTACGTCTGTGGCTCCATACAACAAAAACACCAAATTTGCTTATGTCATCATCGTAGTGTGTGGTATAAAAAAGGGGCAATAAATCCAGAAGGGAGATTGAAAACTTGGCTGAATGATGCATCAATGTCACCAACACCAAGGAACTGATTGTTGACTTTAGCAGAGCAAAACCAGAGGTGGAGAGGGTAATCAAATTTAAATTCTTGGAAGTTACTATCTCAGAGGATCTTTGCTGGACCCAACACATGAATATCATTGAGAAGAAAGCACGTCAGCGCCTCTAGATTCTCAGGAGTTTGTGGACATTTGGTATGACATTGAACACCTTGGCAAACTTCTAAAGGTTTATTACCCGGGTGCATCGTGGCTTGATATGGACACACCAATACCTCTGAGTGGAAAGCCTTGCAAAAGGTAGTGGACACAGCCCAGGGCATCACCAGGAAAGAGGTATAGATGCCACATGACTTGCGCCACCAGGTTCAGGAATAGTTGCTGCCCCTCCACCATCAGTCTCCTAAACAACAAACTCAGTCAGGAACTAATTTACTTTGCATATTATTCATTATTGAATATTTATTTCCAACATCGCACTGTTAGTTTGCTTGTACTTTTCTTTGTTAACATTTCTCTCTTTTGTACACATATCTTTTTTTGAGTACAGTTTTTTCTCCTGATTTTTCTCCTCTGCCTCGCCCACAGGAAAAAGTATCTCAAGGTTGCATGTAATGTCATGTATGTACCCCGACAATAAATATCCATCCTAGTGAACATATCGTGTGAACATACCACATATCCTTTGAGTAAAGACATCAATCATGTACCCTTCAAAAGGACTATATGGATGGTTTGTCTCATCATCACTCATAGATGCTCCCGACACAAGTAGAACAATGACAAGGTCAGTAAAGACACAATGATGGAGAAACAGAGCAGGTCAAACAGTGTACTTTACACAAAAAAATACAATGTTCCAGGCCTGAGCCCTTCATCAAGTAAGCAGGTGCCTGAACAAAATGGTGGAGGGGTGGGCAAAATGGTGGGGGGGCGCATGGAGGGTCAGGAAGGCACAGGCCAACAGGCAAGAAGTCATGGGTAGATAAGCGCAGAAGGGCACACTAGCAAATGGGGGGAGGGAGTGGCTCTGTGAGTGGAGAGGGAAAGGGGTGGAGAGCTGGGAGGAAAGAAGACAGAGGGAAGAGAGGGAGAACAGGGAGTAGTCTAGCAAAAACCAAAGTTAATGCCATCCAGTTTGAGGGTGCCTAGAGAGAAAATTAGGGGTTGCTCCTCCACTTTACAGGCAGTTTGACAGGATTGACGGTTTAAGTATAAGGACGTGTCTGTTAGCTATCACCTGGCCTCGGCCAGGTAGAGGTCAGTGCACCAGGCCATAACAGCACACCCTTGACTGTGGTTTAACATTCATGTCGATTCTCCCAATACAAGGACCAGTCTGGCGGGTATTTCCCTCAAGATTCACCAGATAAATCAATGCTAACATTCTTGGTCATCTTTGTTGAGGTCCTTTATCCACAGCACATTGTCTCTTGTAACCGTTTCCAAGGCTCATGCCGGCTCTTTGTTTGTCTTGTGGCAGACAAAAGTTGTAATAATGCATTGCATGACAATTAAAATAAATTTTGCACCTTGCGAATAGTGTTCAACCTTTAGAAATGCAAACGTAATGGCTCAGTAATGATTTTCAAGCACATGGGTCATCCTTACCACCCCCCACCAGTGTCATTCTGTTCTGGGTTTCAAATATATTGGGTTTGTCTTCCATCTTAGCTGGGTTGAAATCTTGAAATTCATTAACAGATGGTTTTGCTGTCAGAAGATTATGTGTGGAAAATAGGCTAATTTCGACAAAAACAAAGGAAGGCATCGCAGGGGAATTGTGTATAATTCTGGACACCACATTTGATGAAGGATGTTGAAGCATGAAGAAATGCTGAAAATGTCAAGAGAGTAACTTTGACCATGAATAGAAAGAAGCAACTGGGGGCTGTTCACTGAGTAGTGGTGGTTAAGAGACTTGGTAATGGTGTGTGAATTTCATAAAGGAGAAAACGCTTCCACAAAATGATGGGGCTTCTGGAGCTGCCGTAATGGTAATGTTGCCGCTGATGCGGACCCAGCGAGAGTGAAGAGAGCGCTACCCTGCAGGATCCTAGGGTCCCACCACCCAACAGCTTTAAAAAGCTTGTTAAAGGAGCTGACGGTCTTTTATTTGAAATCCTGTGACCGCAGGATCTGAGTCTAAGATGGCAGCGTCTGTTTTCAGAAACAGCCACGAGGGTTTTCGTACTCCCAGGGAGTAGTGGATCAGTGCAGGCAACAGGGAGAACCCCCCCCCCCACCTGACCATTGAGAAGGAGAAGCGTAGGAAACGACACTAACGTCGGTGACCACGGTGGTGGACGAACAGACACTCGGCGGCTGAAGAACACACACAGGCGAGGAGCTGTTGGTGTCTTGTGGACGAGAAACCCAAACAGGCTGTGGGCTGCTGACGACCTGAAGTCAAAGATCTCACACAAGGTTGTGGGCTGCTGGAGACTGGCACATGGCATCAGAACCAGAATTCGAGAAGGTGCTGAAGGCAAGAAGGGCTTTGGGCGTGAAAGGCAATGGGCAATGCTAATGGTGAATCTTTGTCTGCCTTGTGGCAGTTTTGTGTAATATTACATTTCTCTTTTTATTACATGACAATAATCTGTACAGGAGAGCCAGCAGTCAAATGACATAGTTGGCAAAGGATCCTGGCCTAGTGAGAGAAAACTTTTATGCAATATGTTGTTATGATCTAGCCTGAAAGGAGAGTGCCAATTGCATTTAAAAGCAGCCTTTATTAGATAAATACTTGGAGTGCACTTTTTTTATGGGACAAAGGGAAAGAGAAGTGAGACCAATTGAATAGGCTGACCAAAGAGCTGGCAAAGAAAGACACAATGGCCAAATGATCTCCCTCAGTGCTGATCCTCTAATTCCAAGTTTTAATTTCATGCATTGAACGGAACTGAACTGTACAAGTGATTTGCATACTGGTAAAACCACTTGCTATGGGACAATCATCTCTCTGATACTTTTTTTTTGTTGTTGCGCTTTTACAATTTGTTGCTTCAACCATTTCCTTTTCAGAAATGAGAGGCCAGGTGGTAAATCCCATCAAAGGGGCTACATTGTGAGTAAAGCAATGAAACGTGCAGACAGTGCTGTTTTTAAGACCTATTGCAAACAATGGATGCATTTCAGTACTGCCCAGATCTCAAGTCAACTTGAAATAGAAGGAACTGTCATGGCGGTGAAAACAAAGCCTTTAGTGCGACAAACCTACAGCTGGATGGTTACAGCAAAAACACAGCGCTGGAGAAACTCAGCAGGTCAAACATTGTACAGTAAAAGTCCTAAAATCCAGGTTTGGCTCATTCTGGATTTTCACATTCTGTGGTAGTGCTTTTAAAATTAAAATTCAAGGAGAATGAAAAAGAAGAGATGAACAGGTAAATTTTTAATAATTTATTAATTAAACATTTTTTTCATTTAAAATACAAAGTACAAAAAACAAATAAATATTTATTTGTTCACTTCCGTGACTTCTGTGCATCTGAGGCATTCAGGCACACACACAAAAGCCCACTAAATTTATAAACTTTGAGAGATTTTTAAAGTCCGTATCTTTTGGCGGTCCGAATTTCTGGCATCTGGATTTTATGACTTTTACTGTACTTTATGTAGCAAAGGTAAAGATACATAGCCAACTTTTTTGGCTTGAGACCTTCATTGTGGTGTGAGCAAAATGTAGGCAGGGGCCTGAATAAAATGGTGGGAGAGAGAAAGGGCAGAGGGAGGACCAGAGGCCTACAGGCCGGTGGATGAGAGAAGTAGAGCACGTCAAAAAACAAGGGGGGGGGGTGGGTGGGAGAAAATGACTGTGAAAGAAGGAAGGGGTGGAGAGCTCGAAGAAAGGGGACAAAGGGATGGGAAAGAGAGGGAGAATGGGGAATGAACTTACAGAAACCGGACAAGTGAATGTTAAGGCCATCCGGTTGGAGAGGGCCCAGATGGAATATTGGGAGTTGCTCCTCCAATGTGTGAGTGGCCTTAGAAACATAGGCGCAGGAGTAGGCCATATGGCCCTTCAAGCCTACACCCCATTCAATATGATCATGGCTCATCCTGGTTCCTGCCTTGTCCCCATACCCCTTGATCCCCTTAGCCACAAGGGCCAAATCTAACCGACTCTTAAATATTGACAAGGAACCGGCCTCAGCTACTTCCTGTGGCAAAGAATTCCACAGATCTACCGCCCTCTGAGAGAAGAAATTTTTCCTCCTCTCAGTCCTAAAAAACTTTTCCCTTATCCCTGGTTTGACAGTGCATAAGGACAGATATATCGGCATAAGAGAGGGGCGCAGAATTGAAATGGGTGGACACTGGGAGATCGCTGTTATTGACGCAGTCAGAACGAAGGTGCTAAGCGAAGTGATCTCCCAGTCTGCATCCAGTCTCGGTGTCAGTGCTGGGTGACTGTAATGGACAGTTTTGTAATAATTGCTTTTCCTATTTCAGTTGTCTTTAATTACAAGTCATTTTTTAAAAAAAAGCTTAAAATAATAAGAACTAAGTTCATTAAAATGAAATTGCAGAGAATGTACCCTGCTGTGTGTGGTACAGTAAAATTCCAGTTATCTGGAATTCAAGGAACCAGTAGCCTCAAGCAACATGTAAAAAAAATTGCAGAAAATAACATTCGTGCCTGTATTGGGAAGAGCTGTAGCTGTCATGTACCTAGTCGGAGAACACACCAGCTGCCAATCAAGGTTTGGGTCTGCCCCTCCCATTAGTTCACACCTTGCTGTTAGATACATGTAAATTACCTGGACTGCACTCTCCAGCCTGCCTGTACTTGGCCTTGGGCCATTGGCTGTTATAATTAGATTAACCCTCCTGCCACTGAGCTATTGGCCCCCAATGTGGGCTTGTCCCTCCAGCACTATAAAGGTGCCATGTGCTTTTTGTTCTTCCTCTTTGCCAGCTTGGGACCACCCTGCTTCACCCCAGGCCTAGAAATGTGGAAGGGTGCTGGAGAAACTGTTGGTAAGATGTGCACTGTTAAAAGGGTTGTGTGGTGGTACACCGCCGGCCTACTGCAGGAGGCAACCTCTGTAGCTGCAGGAGTGTAAAGGGGCAGGATAACACCTGGCCGGCTGTCAATCAGTCAGCCTGAATGGATCAAGCTCCACCCGGTCGGGTGTCAATCCCCCTCTGGAATATAAGCCTGTGCCGGCCTCCTGAAGTCTCACTCAGAGTTACTGCAGCTACAGCCAGCCTGGCTCTGTGGAAGTCTTTGTGGATTAAAGCCTGTTGTACAGTCTTTGCCTTGTGTGTGTCTGATTCTGGCTAACAGCGCACCACAGGTTGGGAGTGTTTAATTAATGTCCCTTGTAGCTTAGAGCCGTGCCTGCACTGAGTCAAGGGGTGGTGGGGCATTGTAGTGATCTTTCCCTGATCATTGTATGTACCATTTCATAGAGTGTGTGTGTGTGTGTGTGTGTGTGTGTGTGTGTGTGTGTGTGTGTGTGTGTGTGTGTGTGTGTCCACACTCTGCATCAGTTGCCATTTTCCTACACTTGCCTTTTGTAAATAAAATCCTTCCCTACATCAAAACTGTGTTCAGAGTCCTTGCCTTTGAGACCTACAAAACCTGTTTCCTCACTCACAACAGTACCCCTAGTGGTCAGTTCACAGCACACAATCTCAAGCAAATGGCAAATACCCTTATCTAGCATCTACCATGGGTGTCGGATACAAAGAGTTTTACTGTAATTATATTTTCATTTTTACTTACCTGCATGTCCCAGCAAACCTTTAGTACATGAGTCATCTTTGATATTCACTGGGACCAAAGGGCAATAAGTGGCACTTTCTTCACCACTTCAGAAGATGCAGGAACTTAATTTTTCTCAAATCAAAACAAAGATTGGAATTCTGAAGGATAAAACTGTCTTTTTAATTGCAGTAGTTGAAGGTCAGGATTGCTACATTACCCAATAGGAAAGAGTTATCTGTGACCAGATCATTAACCGGATAGTCCAGAGCACTCAGTCCAACTCCCAGCCCATTGGCATGGCCCAGGCCAGTGCAGTCTAGCACGGAACCTCTGTAATGCATGTGTCCAGCTATGTAACTAAACAGCTCTAACCCTGCCTCCAAACACTTGGAGCAAAAATTGGCATTAGATTTAGGCATAGCCATGACGTCCCCAACACGCCTATCTAATATGATTATAGACGCACCCCTCTGCTGTACAGTATTTATTTCCCCTGTAAGGATTATGAAATAAATTGAATTGTTTGGCAAATATTGATAGTCTCTGATTTGCATGAACTTTTCAACACTTTTACATGCAGCATTGGAAACAGGCCCTTCTGGCTCACGAATCCATTCCCTTTAAATACACCAATTAACCTACAAACACCATACTTTTTTGAAGGGCGGGAGAATTTACAAACTCCTTACAGACAGTGCAGGATTTGAACCAGGGTGACTGTCGCTGTAATTGCGTTATACTAGCCACTATGCCAACCGTGGCGCATATATTGTGTGTGTGTCAATTTGATCCAATGAGACCCATGCTGACTATCAATATCCCATTTAAAGTAATGCCATTTTATTCTCCCCAGATGCCAATACATCCATTGAGATTCCACTCCTCACCTACACATGAGGGGAAATTAACAGTGGCTAATTAATCTATCAAGCTGCATGCGTTTGTGCCTTGGGAGGAAATTGGAGCTCCCGGGGAAAATCCATGTGGTCAGAAGAAGAATAATGCAAACTCCATGCAGCGGCAGTGGGGGTCGGCTGTGAACTCTGGCCACTGGTCCTGCACCAACCTCTACTATTCAAAACCAAAATAACATGAAGCAAACTGGGGTCTTTCAGTGCAGGTTCAAATCCTGCCGATGATGGGAGCAGCAGATCTGCCCAAGGTGGGTGTCATTTTGAAGGGTGGGACTTAGCACAATTCAGTTACAGTGCCAGTGACTGGACTGGAGTTCGAAACCCGTGCTGACTGTAAAAATGATTTGTACATTCTCCCTGTGTCTGCGTGAGTTTCCTCTATGTCCTCTGGTTTCAAAACATAGTGGGGGTGTAGGCCAATTGGGCGTGATTGTGCAGCACGGGCTCGTGAGCCGAAAGGGCCTGTTACCTTGCTGAATGTCTACATTTAAAAATTTACACCAACTATCTCACGCACAACTACTTCATTACTCAACCTTTCAATGAACAACAGACTCTCTCAGTTTCAGATCTACTTAAGCTATGAAAGACCCATCCATGCTTTCTACCTTTTGTCTGGAAGATCCAAAGTGCTGGGAATATTCAAGTACACGGATCAGATTTGACACTTGTTTGTCCATGGCCTGTGTACTGTCAAATTAAGGTCACTCATAAATTGGAGGAGCAACACCTAATTCCGTCCGCGCACTCTCCAATCGGATGGCCTTAACATTGACTTCTCCAGTTTCTGTCAGCTCACTCCCCATTCTCCCTCCCTTTCTCATCCCTTTGCTTCCTTTCTTCCAGCTCTCTGCCCCTTCCTTCTCCTTTGTGCAAAACATAGATAATAGTTAGCACAATGCAATTACAACGCCAGCGACCCAGGTTTGTATGCGACGCTGGCTGCATAAAGTTTGCACGTGGCCACACAATGCTTGCACGTGGCTGTGTAGGCTTCCTCTGGGTGCTCTGGTTTCCTCCCACATTCCAAGATATGGGGTGAGTAGGTTAATTGGTCACATGGGTGCATTTAGGACGGTTCGGTCTCATTGTTGCTATGCTGTGTCTGTGAAATAGGGGGAAAAAAAAACAGTTCTAGTCCCCTCATTAATAGAAAGGACAGAAAAGAACAACAGAGGGTGTGAGGTTAAACAGGAAAAGTCAAATAGTTGTTTCTCCTGGAAAGAGAAACACAAATGGTAACCATGCCGAGCCTTATAAAAATTAAAAAAAAGATTTCTGGACACAGACCAAAACTTTTGAGAGTAAAATCAAGGACTATCAAAATGAGGTCCTCACTAAAACTGTAAGCAGAACATTTGGATGAAACTTGGTGCCCTAGATAGAGTGTGATGAGATTACTACCACTGGATATAGCATGTTTTGAAGCATTGAAAAAAAAATTAGATAAATTGATGGATATAATGGGTTAAGAAGATGGAGCGTAAGAAAAGATACAAGTAGGGGGTAAGTGCTGGCGCGAAGCCAAGCCAAAGAAGAAAAGAATGACTCATCTTTGTAGCATGCTTCTGTGTTGCATTTTCTCATTTGACTTGCTGGGTTGATTGCCATAAATGACTATACCCAGGAGACTATAACTGAGGTTCCGCCTTATTCCCCACGCAAAATATATATTGCTTATCTCGGCCCATTAGTAAACAAATATCTTCATAAACTTCCTCCTCTAAAATTAGGTTTCCTGGAAGCTTCAAAGACCTTGCGGGTGCTTTAAAAAACAGACGTGTGGTTCGTAAAGATGATCGCACTGCTAGTAAAGGAAGTGTAACTGCAGGTGTGATGGTGGAAATTATTTTCAAGAGATTTGATCAATATCTCTTTTTACCAACAAAAATCTATCAATTGCCGTCTTGAAAACTTTACCTACTGACCTACACTCACGATCTGATGGGGGTGGAATTCCTCTTTTTTTTATTTCCTGTTGTCCCTCTCCTGCTGAAGGATGGAACTCTAATTTTAAGGCTTGTGTCCCTGTGGAAGAAATTGTTCCATTCAATATTATTAAACAAATTTTGAATTACCTGTCTCGGGAAGCCATATCCAAAAGGAGGAATTTTGCCCTGCATTTTACCAGAGAGTTTAAATGAATAAGTTTTCATTTGCTATTTTTTTTTGCTCTGTGGGGAACAGTTGTCGGCTTCAGCAATATTTCAAGCCAACTTTCTTTGCTTCCAGTACCCTCTGTTGTCATGTATACCTTTGAGCCATTCTCAGGCAATGATCCCACCCTACTTTAGGATCAAATTAATACCAACCCTTTCCCTGCACTTCTCATGTTGCACCTGAAAACATTCAAGCTTTGGAACAGCTTAAATAAAAGTTGATCTGGACCTCTAACTCTAGGGGGCACAGTAATCTCTATCACATTTACTTCAACCATCCTGCTAATCCCTTGATCTCAACAATCAGGGTATATTCATTGGCTTGGGGGCACTGAAGAATTTAAATAGGGAGGGTATTATGTGGACTGCTTGCATGAACCAATCACTTACCCAGGCTATTTTGAGATGAGCAGAGAAGCAACAGCATTGTTGTTACAGGTAGTTTCCTTTCACTGAGAGGAAGGATATAGAAAATAATTTCCAACTCCCTCCTGCTTCATGATCAAGGACAGGAAATGGTGAAATTACAACCTTGCAACTCATCATATCTTCCCTCCTGTCTGAGAGTCATTGAGTCATGGGATTATTGGGCATATTTAAGGCAATTTAAGGTTCTTGATTAGCAGGGCATCAAAGGTTATGGGCAATGAGGCTGTGGGGAAAATGGATCAGTTCATGATTAAATGGCGGAGCAAACTCGATGTGTTGAATAACCTATTTCTGTTCCTATGTGTTATTGTGTCATCAGTCCAACCTGTTCATGCTGGCCAAGTTGTCTACATAAGCTACTGGTAATTTTTTTTGAGGAAACAGCTTGTTTTCTCTCTCTTGAGACTGCAATAACTAGGAATCCAATCCATACTTTCACTAAAAATCCTCAGAAGGGTTTACATTCTGATGAAGTCTTACAAAAGTAAATTATTGCAGATGCGGTAGTTGTATGAAATTACAACATCGAAGTGGCCAAACATATATTTCTGCAGAGTCTGTCACAACCTCAGAATGTTGCGAAGACTTGACACTAAATTAAGACCTCTACTTCCATTTTTGTAACACCATATTTAAGGAGTGGTGAATTTGCACACCACACACCCCATAGACAGCAATGGGATGATAGAAATTAATGGGGTAGAAATTCATTATATAGGCTCCATGCACCAGCTGTGAAATATAGATGCAGTTGTGGACCAGAACTCATTTTCCAAATGTTGGTTCTGTTGACTTAAATCATATTTTTCTGAGGCTGCCCCCTCAGGATTTCACTTAGCTTTAATGGGTGTTGATAATGAGAATCACGTGGGGGGAAACCACAGGCTGTTCCATGAGTGGACGGACCGTGCAACTTGGGAGGTGTCTTGCTCTTTCTTCCACTTACGCGTGGCTCCTTTATCCTCTCAATGCACATCCTTGAAGTGCTCAGTATCATTCCGAATGGTCCTCCATCTTGAGTCGTCGTAGGACAAAGATTCCCAGGAGTCAGTGAAGATATTATATTTCTTCAAGGAGGTTTTAAAATATTTTGAAATATTTTCTTCTGGTCTTCCTGGTAAAACAGTTCCCAGAACCAAGCTCAGAAAATACAGGTGAAAATCAATTTCAGCTTCTTTCTTTTTCAACATGTGTCCACATTATAATTGCAACCAGCCATCAAAATGCACATGAATCTCTTGAGAGCAACAGAATTCAAACTCCCTCACTGCAATTTGATCTGTACCTTTTGAGCCTCTTTAGTACGAAGCCAAATTCTGCTCCTGGCCAAAGTCAATGGGGATTTTATTCACCATTAAAAAGTCTCAATGGACACCATAGAAAAGGTTAAAAGTTGAACTACATCAATGCATGTGTCTTTTTAAATCTTTTCTATTTCAAACACGATAATTTTCTTGAGTTTATGGTCTCGGGGGGGGGGGGGGAGGAATAATACTCAGTGGAGCAAAACGTGTTTGTTGTTTGGTTATCTATTTGCAGAGATACAATGCAGAGCTCAAATTCTTAAGATATTCTGTTTGGTGTTTTTATGTAAACAAAATCCATTTTGAATTAAGGTTACGAATTTTGTGAAAACCGGTTAATCTCCAGGACAGTCTTTATAATCATTTAAATGTGTAATCCTCACTCCAATAAAACCATAACTAAATTATGTACAACATTTTGTCAAGAATGTTAATAAAAACTGCTTGTAGATGATGATGTCAATTAATACTTTCCTTTTTAAAAATCAGCTGTTGTGACATAGTTTGGTTGCAATAGGCAAATAAACAACATTTCAGGATTAAGTTGCCATCTCTAATTGTAATATCACTACCATTACATAGAAAGGCTTTATTGAAGTTACCTGCAAACATACAGTACACAAACTACTGGACATTTTAATTCAGCAATATTCATGAAGTACAAATAATTCCAGGCAAATTCTTCAGTTTTTGCCCCTTCTTTCCTCATTTCACTCTTAATCAATAAATGCCAAAATACAAAATGTGAATTCATTGCTTTGGAAATAAGTACATCAAGTACACTCCATCAGAATTATTTTGAAATCTATGTATGAATGTAAAACAAAATTAAAAATTTTGAAATACATGCCCTTCCTGCCCCATGTGTCGCCCAATTACCCCAATTAACCCCCACCCTCAGAGGTTTTGTAGGGTGAGTGAAAACTATAAATCCATGCAGTCAGGGGGAGAACGTACAAACTCCTTTGCAGGCAGAACCTGGGTGGCTGATGGTGTAATAGCATTGCGCTAGCCGCTAGGGTGACCGTGCCATTCGCATCGGCAATATTTGACTGATTATTGTTTTGATCATATCTTGTTGAATGCTTCAAGAAAAAAATAATTCAAACTGGTTTATTTCGAAAAGAATGAGATGACGTTCTCACAGGAACTAGGTGTTGTGGCAGAGCATCCAGACCATCATGGGCTATTCAACAAAATTGGCTTGAATTTCGAGCCACATGCTATTCCTCCTCAACAAGCTTAATGCATTCTACGCTCACTTCACACCGGAAGCCAGCAAGCCAGTGACACATACCTCTCCAATATCAGGCACCCATGCACCCATGGTTGTCGCCATCCATAGAGTGAACCCCGGAAATGTTACTGGCCCAAATTAAGTCCCTGGACGTCCTTCGAGCCTGCGCAACTCAGCTGGTGGAAGTATTCACAGGCATTTTCAACCTCTTCCCTCCTGCAGGCTAAAGTGCCTACCTGCTTCAAGAAGCCCTCAGCCATTCGATGCTGAAGAGTAACGTGGCGATGGGTCTAAATGACTACCAGCCAGTGGCTCTGACATCCTCTATCATGAAGTGCTTCACAAGGTTGGTCATGGATTGGAGTAAACGTGTCCAGTAAATTATCCTGGTCCACAGAAAAGTGCTCCACTGCCTCTACCCCTGCAGGAGGCTTAGGACATTTCGCTCCTGCTTCACTTCTACACGTGCACCATTGAAAGAATGTTTTCAGGGCGCATTGAAAAAGCAGCCAACATGATACAAAACATTTTATCCCAGCCAGATCTCTTCACCCTTCTCCCATCATGAAGAGGATTTATAAGTGTGACATGACACACCACCAACTTCAGGGATAGTTTCTTTTCCATCATGATCAGACCTGACTGAACCCCAGACGAGTAAAACTTTCCTTTGATTTGAACCAACAGATCTATCTCTGTAACTGGTATTTTAATTTTTTTATTTAATTAACAACACGGTAGAAGTCCATTCTGGCCATTGAAAATCGTGCTGCCCAATTACACTGACAACCCTATATGTTTTGGAGGGTGGGAGCAAACCGGAGCACTCGGAAAACCCATAGAGGTCACGGGGAGAATGTATAAACTCCTTACATACAGTGCTGCACTTCAACCTGAGTCGCTGACACTGTAAATAGTGTCATACTAGCTGGTACAGTGATTCTCAACCTTTTTCTTTCCACTCACATCCCACTTTAATTAACGCCCTTGGTGCTCTGTGATTAGTAAGGGATTGCTTAAAGTGAGATGTGAGTGGGAAGGGCAGGTTGAGAATCATTGCTCTAGACCCAATTGTTACTGAAATATTTTGCTTGAGAAAAATTGTCATTGGCCGATTTCCTTTGGAGTTATGAAACCGTGCACATAACGAGTCAATGAGGGACGATTAAAACACTGGTTTTCAACCTTTTTCTTTCCACCAACATCCCACCTTAAGCAATCCCTTACTAATCACAGAGCACCAATGGGATAGAGGTTACTTAAAGTGATATGTGAGTGGAAATAAAAAGGTTGAGAACCAGCACTTGTTCCATAAACCCACCATCCTTAGATCCCCTTTAAATCTTTCTCCTCTCACTTTAAATCTATGTCCTCTAGTTTCAGACATTCCTCCCATTTAAACCAGGCTGTGACTATTCACCCTCCCAATTCCTCTCTTATTTGACAGGCCTCCATAAGATCGCCCCTTCCTCTTCCTTACTCTGGTAAAATCTGTCCCAGTCTGCTTAGACTCTCCCTTATAACTCAAGCCCTCTGGTTCAGAGTTATTCAAATTCCTTTGAATTTTTTTTCTGCACTCTTTTCACTGCATCCTTTCTATGGTGTGGAACAGGAAAGTGCACAGTGATCCAACTGCAGCCTCAGCTCCAACTTGTCATCCAACTCTTTCTCTATGCCTGCACCCACCTAGGAAGGCAAGCATATCAAAGCATGTAGATAGTTCGTGCTTTTTGAATTTTTGTGTGTGTTGGTCCCTTGTTTTTTGTTAGAAACAAAGTTCTCAAATTTATTTTATGTCAATCCTCTTTGTGGGCTATGGGAAAAGACTGCATCAGGGATGGCCAACCTTTTCGTTTTTAATGTAGACATACAGCACGGTAACAGGCCATTTCGGCCAAGTACGTACTGGGGTGGGGGGGTGTAGGTTAATTGGGTGGCATGGACTCGTGGGCCGAAACAGCCTGTTCCTTGCTATATGTCTAAATTAAAAATTAAAAGTCTTTCCATCCCTGGACTCTATTATTTCCCACAGGAAATAGAATCTCAGGGATGTATGTGATACCATGAAGTCTGACAATAAATCTGAACTTTGAACATTTCTAAAGTGGCGCCATTGCAGAAAAACTTAATCAAGACAAACTGATGGGTTGGTGTTGGAGTGGAGTGGGGAGGTCAGCAAAATTGAAGGAAAGAAGTCCAGAAAAGATGAAAAGGATGATACTGCATTTTACAACATAACATGCCAGACTAGATTAATATTTCCATCATTTTTAAAAATTCCTTCAGGTCTATGGTGTTTTAATATCCGGCGTCCACGGTGTCTTGGTCCAAGGTGGTGGCACCTATAATGAGCAGTAGCCACAGGGGTTGCATACTCCAGGGAAGTAGAGGTCCGAAACCTGCATGAGAAGGAGTAGCAGAGGAGGCAACCTACTGGATGGTGATCACGGTGGCAGACCAGCGAGAGGCTCCGAGGCTGAAAAATGCACAGGCGGCGAGCTGAGGAGCCTAACGCGGGTCCCATGGGCTGCTGCCGACTACGGTTAGGGGACTCGCACCGGGCTGTGGACTGCGGGGAGACTGGCCCGAGAGTGGCTGAAGGCAGACCAGATACCGGAGATTGGGAAGGGGCGCTGATTGTGCCGGAGGCTCGAATCTGGGCCTCGGTTTGGACCGGAGTCCGTGCGGCCGTGGAGGCTGCGGGAGCACTGGAGGCGAGTCCACGGACACTCGGTGACTCTGTGGGGACTCTCTTATACTTCTCTTTCACTGACTGTGAGGGGTGCCGGGCAATTTCTGGTGATGGCGAACCTGTCTGCCTTTCAGTAGACTAAAGCAAATGTGGTGTAATATTACATTCTCTGCTTTATTACATGACAATAAAGGAATCTTGCACCACTTCCATTTTACTATTGCTCCAATAGAGAAATAACACCCTTTTCTATTCTTTGGCTTGGCTTCGCGGACGAAGATTTATGGAGGGGGGAAATGTCCACGTCAGCTGCAGGCTCGTTTGTGGCTGACAAGTCCGATGCGGGACAGGCAGACACGGTTGCAGCGGTTGCAGGGGAAAATTGGTTGGTTGGGGTTGGGTGTTGGGCTTTTCCTCCTTTGTCTTTTGTCAGTGAGGTGGGCTCGGCGGTCTTCTTCAAAGGAGGTTGCTGCCCGCCGAACTGTGAGGCGCCAAGATGCACGGTTTGAGGCGATATCAGCCCACTGGCGGTGGTCAATGTGGCAGGCACCAAGAGATTTCTTTAGGCAGTCCTTGTACCTCTTCTTTGGTGCACCTCTGTCACGGTGGCCAGTGGAGAGCTCGCCATAATAACACGATCTTGGGAAGGCGATGGTCCTCCATTCTGGAGACGTGACCTACCCAGCGCAGCTGGATCTTCAGCAGCGTGGACTCGATGCTGTCGACCTCTGCCATCTCGAGTACTTCGACGTTAGGGATGTAAGCGCTCCAATGGATGTTGAGGATGGAGCGGAGACAACGCTGGTGGAAGCGTTCTAGGAGCCGTAGGTGGTGCCGGTAGAGGACCCATGATTCGGAGCCGAACAGGAGTGTGGGTATGACAACGGCTCTGTATACGCTAATCTTTGTGAGGTTTTTCAGTTGGTTGTTTTTCCAGACTCTTTTGTGTAGTCTTCCAAAGGCGCTATTTGCCTTGGCGAGTCTGTTGTCTATCTCGTTGTCGATCCTTGCATCTGATGAAATGGTGCAGCCGAGATAGGTGTGCCCGATGGAGATGTGGGTGGGGGGGGGGGGGGGGGGCTGGTGGTCATGGTGAGAGATGGATAACACCCTAAAGCAGGTATCAAACAACAAATGTTATGTTTCAGATTCAATCTGAAGTGGGACTTGAAGGGTAAACATCATTACTAACTTTTATTTCCATTGGACGATCCCCTCCAACTTCCCACACTGGGACCGGGGCCAATTCGGGGGACACCCGACGTCATCACGTCGAGGGGCGGGGAGGGGAGTGGAAAGGTCATTTGCATGCGCTAGAGTGACAGGGGTGTGGACCAACGAGAGGCGGGCGCCTCGCGGAGAGCGCCTGAAGTGGATACAACGGCGTTACTGTAACGAGTGGTGGTGGAGGAGCGGCGTCGCTCGGAGCCCTCAGCTGGCAGCGGAGGGTTGCCTGCTTTGCAACCCATTGACTCGATGGTACATTTAGTGACAGCCCTCAGGGGGATAAAAAAAAGCCAACTTGTCTCCCCCTCTCCCTCCCCGAGAAGGTCAGGATGTCGGTTGCCGGCTTGAAGAAGCAATTCCATAAAGCCAGTCAGGTAGGAGACGCCCCAGTATTAGTACAGTAGTACCAATCTGCTGGCACTGCTCAGGGGAGAGTGGCACGCTCCTTTAATGGCACTGGACCCAAGAACGGGAGCCACAGGTTCTGCTGAATAACTGCGCCCTCCCCTGGGTCTGCCTCATACCCCCCCCCCAAATTTGCAGACATTTACTTCGCAGAGAAGTCATTTCCCCTTGTAAATTGCAAATGACTTGCAGTATATTTGGAAATTGATACACCACCACGTGATAATTCACATTTCATGTTCTGCGTTCCCCCCCCCCCCCCCCCCCCCACCGACCGTTTTAATTAAAGAAGCATTGCCTCACATTGAGTGACTGCAGTGTGTTAACTCGCACTTTAAGCTGGTGAGCTACTGGGCCTATTTAGCTGCCCCCCCCCCCCTTTCATGGGGAGGTATTTTACTGCTCCTCCGGGCTGATCTTGGAGCTGGCGTACATGACATGTCAATCCCTTCGGCATTCTTGTGCACATCGTGCCAGAGGCAATCTTCCGCCTTATTTCTAATGCATATAGTGCGGGAGTGTGAACGTGCAAGATTGAAAGGTAGCGTTTGTGCACCCATCTGGCATTCAGTCGCCTCGCATTTCGTGTGGAGGAATACCATTAATGGGAGCGAGGTCATGCATGTCTGATAAATCTGCTGGCCTTGGATCGTAGACCATTATTTGTTTCTCACTTGTCGCAGCGATGATCTGTTTCCTTGTTTCAAAGGATGGAGACCAGCAGCAACAAAAAGAAACGGGAAAACAGGCTGAGAAATTAGTGGCAGGACGGATCAAAGCAACCATCCGGAGCTCCACTTGTTGTAGTTTCCCCCCACAGTTTTAGGACATGATTATTATGCCATGCAACGTTTGCGTCTTATTTGGACTCCTTCAATAATTAAAACGGAGTACACCGGCTCTCTTAAACTAGATCCGTCTAATATTACTGGCAGAGAGAGAGAAAAAGTGGATAAGAAATGTTCAATCGTGAATGACAGACGGAAACAGTCATGAACATCGGCCAGGTATACAAAATGTATAGATATAACCATGTCGCACATGCTCTCTGTAACACAAGTTACTGTCACCCGATTGATTTTTAACAAGACCTCCTTTACAGTGAAACAGATGATTAGTGTGTGGTATTTTTATAAACAGACCAGGATTCTAGCACCCAAGATCGAGGCAGTGAGATATTTAGTTTGAGGTGGGATTGGAAAATAAATAAGGAGAAAAGTGGAGGCAAGAAGGCAGTGAAGCTTATTCCTTTCATTCCACATTGTATAATCCACATTGTTTGTTAAATCTTCTCTGAGAATATCCCTGTCCCCAAAATAGAGCATATATTGACAGAGGATTTATCCATCCTGTCATTCGAGGATGTTCTGTGTTCCATGGAAGTATTCAACGAGGAGAGACACCCAAGGTACCAACTGGTCATCCCCAGAGGAAGGCTTGTGAGCAGATGCATGGCAATATTACTAAGGAGGATAGTTAAGGTTGCTTCTCTTCAACGGTTGGGGGATTAAGTTCAAGAATTGAAAGGTCGTGTTGCAACTGTAAAAAATCTCTGGTGAGACCGCACTTAGATGCAGGTCGTCTTCGACTTGCAATGGATTTGCGTTTCGGCACTCCCATCATAAGTCAAAAGAAATCGTATTGAGAAAGGCCCATGGAATCAGTGTGGGGACTGACACGTGGCTGTCGGGAGAGAGTGGGGCAGTGGGATCAGTGTGGGGTCTAGAAGTGGGCTGTCAGGAGAGAAGGGGGCAGTGCAGTGGGATCATTCTGGGGACTGATAGCGGGCTGTTGGGAGAGAGCGGGGCAGTGGGATGAGTCTGGGGACTGATAGCAGGCTGTCGGGAGAGAGCAGGGCAGTGGGATGAGTCTGGGGACTGATAGCAGGCTGTCGGGAGAGAGCGGGGCAGTGGGATGAGTCTGGGGACTGATAGCAGGCTGTCGGGAGAGAGCGGGGCAGTGGGATCAGTCTGGGGACTGATAGCGGGCTGTCGGGAGAGAGCGGGCAGTGGGATGAGTCTGAGGACTGATAGCAGGCTGTCGGGAGAGAGCTGGGCAGTGGGATGAGTCTGGGGACTGATAGCAGGCTGTCGGGAGAGAGCGGGGCAGTGGGATCAGTCTGGGGACTGATAGCGGGCTGTCGGGAGAGAGCGGGGCAGTGGGATCAGTCTGGGGACTGATAGCGGGCTATCGGGAGAGAGCGGGGCAGTGGGATCAGTCTGGGGACTGATAGCGGGCTGTCGGGAGAGAGCCGGGCAGTGGGATGAGTCTGGGGACTGATAGCGGGCTGTCGGGAGAGCGGGGCAGTGGGATGAGTCTGGGGACTGATAGCAGGCTGTCGGGAGAGAGCGGGGCAGTGGGATCAGTCTGGGGACTGATAGTGGGCTGTCGGGAGAGAGCAGGGCAGTGCAGTGGGATCAGTGTGGGGTCCGACACGGGGTAGTTATGAGCAGTGGGATCAGTGTGGGGATGAGTAGCGGGCTGTCGGGAGAGAGTGGGGCTATGCAGTGGGATCAGTCTGTGGACTGATAGCGAGCTGTCGGGAGTGCGGGGTAGTGGGATCAGTCTGGGGACTGATAGCGGGCTATCGGGAGAGAGCAGTGGGATTAGTGCAAAGTGAAGGCAGGAAAGTTTAGAGGTGACATGAGGTGTAAGTTTTTTTTAAACAGAGTTTTGGGTTGCTGGAATGCCTTGCCGGGGTGGTGGTGGAGGCTGGGGCATTTAAGAGAGTCTCATGGATGAAAGAAAATTAGAAGGTAGGAAGGGTTTAGTATTTTTTTTGGTAAGAATATTTAGGTCAGCACAACATCAAGGCCTGAACAGCCTGTACTGTGCCATGTGCTATTCCTCTTTACGTTACACAGCACCCTGATCTGTAAACCTAATGCTGGTCGTCCAACAGCGCTGAGTCAGAGCATTGCAACTCTTTCCCATTAGAAGGACTCTTCTACTTGTGGAAGTTGACCTGCCACCACCAGCTCAAGGGCAAATAGAGAATGATAAATGGGTCTTATCAGTGACATTCATGCCTTAAGTTGAATTACAAATCATTAAACGTTATTTAATGTCAGAAGAAGTGCGGGCAAATTGTTGCCTCACCTGGGAACATTTCTGGGCCAGAATAATGTGGAAATGAGTTCAGTCCAGTGATGTGTTACAGCATTGTATTTGAAGTTAAGATGATTATCGTGTATGAATTATTATAGAACAGCCACTCTCAACCTTTTTCTCAGCTATGCAACCACCCCCCCACCCCTCCTCATTTTTAGGTAATATTGAAAGGAAGGCTGGACAAGAATAAAAGGGCCAGTCCTAGATTTAGATCAGTGCTTTTCAAACTTTTTCTTTTTCTTTCCACTCATATCCTACCTTAAGTAATTCCTCACTTATCAAAGAGCACCAATGGCATAGGGGTTGCTTAAGGTGAGATGTGAGTGGAAAGAAAAGGTTAGAAAATGCAAGAAAAACAAACATGACCATGAACTAACTACGTCAAATGATGTGTTACTGCGTAATGTAAATGTGTGAAAGAGAATAACTTGTGGGAGAAATATGGAGAGGAAAATTAAATCAATGCTGTAAATTGGTCCAAATGAGGCATGGTTAGCAGAGCTCGGGTTTTCACTTTGGAGCGTAGAAGGATCAGAGGTGGTTTAATGCAGGTCTACAAGATTCTGAGAGGCACAGATAAGAGAGACGGCCAGCATAACATGCGACGTGAAAAAAAACAAGGCTTTTACTTCAATGTGTATGGCCCCCAGGGGGACCGTAGAGCCCAGTTGAGAATGGCTGTTACAGAAGATAGCTTTTCAATCCATCTGATCAATTATGACTCCCGAAGGACCAATCCTTTGGTCTCATTTCCCTCTCCTTACTTCTCCTGCAAGTTATTCTCTTTCAAACATTTGCACTGACTGCAACAGGTCATTTGGTCCATGGCTGTGGGTATGTTTTTCTTGAGTTTCCCACTCTCTTCCTTCATCTAAATCTATCAGGTTGGCCTTTTTATTCTTTCCCAGTGATTAATAGTGTTCATCTTATCCACTCACTTTGCCAGTTCTCAGAGATCTTTGCAGTGCTTCAGAATTAACTGGCTGGACCTTTCTCACACACGGGAATCTTCTCTGTATTCCTCATCAAAGCTTTATAAAATTATAAAAAATTATGTAATGTCAGCCTTCAGCTTCTTTTTTTCATGTATATGTTGTCAATCTTGTTATTTTTTTTCTAGATTTTCTTTCTGCTGTTTTATAATACGGCCACCAAGTGTGGCCTTACCAAAAGTTGATGCCATTTTCAAATAACTTAATCTGTTGTTCAATACAGATCCTCTGGAAGCAAACTCTGGTTCTTGGTTTGCATATCATAGCCTTCCTAACATGGTGTAATCTTTAGTTACACCCACACCCCACCCCCCACCACACGCTCTGTTCTTGCTGCTGCCATCAGGAAGGAGGTATCGGTGCCACAAGTCTTGCACCACCAGGTTCAGGAACAGCTGCTTCTCCTCCACCATCGGACTCCTCAATGACATACTCAATCAGAGTATTTGTGCACTTTATTGATTTTATTTAGTTCGCTCTGTATTGCACGGTCAAGTTGTTTACATTTGTTGTCTGTTTACAGTTCTTTGTTTACATGTGTACAGTTTTTCTTTGCACTACCAATAAGAGGTAATTCTGCCGCGGCTGCAAGAAAAAGAATCTCAGGGTTGTATGCGATGTCATGTGTGTACTCTGACAATAAATCTGAAATCTGATTTGTTTGTCGAACGTCATTGGCAAATGATTTGCCTGTTCTGCACAGTTTATTCACAGCTCAGTGATCCTCAGTTTATTCACAGCTCAGTGATCCTCAGTTTATTCACAGCTCAGCGATCCTCAGTTTGTTATTATTGGCAGAGTTAGTAATTGTGAAGATAGCAGTGTGCTCACGGCCTGGCTGGTGGAAATGTAGAAGGACTATGTGTCCATGGGGGAAAAGAAGACAGCAAATGGATAAGGAAGTAAAAGGAAGTTGGAATGATGGGTCACAAAATTTTAAATTTAAATTTTAAATGTTATGCTTGAAATTTTAAAAAATTTAATTTGTACACACAGCATGGTAACAGGCCCTTTTGGTCTACAAGCTCGTGCCGCCCAATAACACCCACAACCATATAACACAGAACAGGCCAGTTCGGCCCTACTAGTCCATGCCGTAGCAAATCCCCACCCTCCTAGCCCCACTGACCAGCGCCCGGTCCATACCCCTCTAGTCCCCTCCTATCCATGTAACGATCCAGTCTTTCCTTAAATGTAACCAATGATCCCGCCTCGACCACGTCGGCCGGAAGCTCATTCCACATCCCCACCACCCTCTGCGTAAAGAAATTTCCCCTCATGTTCCCCTTATAATTTTCCCCCTTCAATCTTAAACCATGTCCTCTAGTTTGAATCTCCCCCTTTCTTAATTGAAAAAGCCTATCCACATTTACTTTAAAATCTTAAACACCTCTATCGAGTCCCCTCTCAATCTTCTACGCTCCAGAGAAAAAAGCCCCAGTCTGCACAACCTTTCCCTGGAACTCAGACCCTGAAATCCTGTCAACATTCTCGTGAACCTTCTCTGCACTCTCTCTATTTTGTTTATATCTTTCCTATAATTTGGTGACCAACACTGTACACAGTACTCCAAATTTGGCCTCACCAATACTTTTTGTACTCTGGGAGGAAACAGGAGCATCCAGAGGGAGAAGGTCCAAACTTGTTCCAGACAGCACAGGATCTGAACCCTGGTCCCAGTCACTGGTGCTTCCCGCTATGAATACACTGATTGGTTAGATTTTGACCTTGATTGGTTATGTTAACATGCAGTAATAGTGGTATCTGCATGTTGTTCCACTTTTCTGAAGTTTGACGTTATTGGTCAGATATGCAGGAGATGGTGGTTGAATTTCTACATGAGAGCCAGTTTACAAATCTAGATAGAAGTGCATTGTTCTTTGATATTCTATATAGGCTATGTTTCCTTGTAGTGTAAAGGGGGATAATTTCAGTGGATCAAGTTTCTGCTCACTCACAGAGCAATCCCATTCCCAGCAATTTTTTTTTCTGTCCCCTTATAAGTGAATGGGGAAAGGTCCTCGTCACGGTTCATCTCCAGCAGCAGCGTGACTCAGGACTCTGATCTATGGGTTGTTCCCGGGAATGCACACAGAGTCAGACGTCCAGAGCTGCTGGAAGATCATCAGCTCGATGAAAGGTGCACTTTGGTCTTTCAGCACATGTAGACGTCAGTGCATGAATGCTGCCGTCTGGCATGCTCCAGGCTGCAGGGGTACCTGCTGAAGGACGCGCTGCTGCTTAGCGCAACCAACACGAGGGTGCAGTGGGGAAGGACCACAGTCTAGAGCCCTCCCATTATCTGGCATTGAGAGGCTGAATCTGAGGGGAAGCCCTTCAAATAATGGGGGAGAGGGGGGAGGGAAGAGAACTGACAAGGTGTTACAGGGGTGGTAATAGTGTAAAAAGAATCAAATATACCAATGAACAGTGACGGGAATGTATAGATATGAAACTAAGGGTGGGAATAGACTTTGAACGGTTTGCCTTTTGTAAATTATTATGAACAAAGTTTATTTTTGGCAATAAAAATATTCCCATCAATTCCCCCTAGACTCTACCACTCACCTCCAGTGGGAAGGTCAATTTACACTGGTCTCTCAGTACATGGGAAGGAGATGGATGAGCAAATTTGCAGCTAAGTTGGAGAAACTGTTTAAAACTCACCATGATCACGAGGAGTGGGATCGGGCGAGAGGAAAACAAAAGTAAGAAAAGGGTTCCTGAAATGCATGGAAATGTTCAGCATGTTTCCAGCCTGACGCACCAGGGGCCAGAGGTGGGCGGGGGGGGGGGGGGGTGGGGGGGGTGGGGAAGGGGGGAAGTGGAGAAGTGGAGAGTGGGGAAGGGAAAGCCTTTGGGAAAGTGTGATCTGGATCTAGTGTCTTGGCCAAGCACAAAGAATTGAGAGATTAATTACTATGAATTTAAAATAGATTTGGCTTAAGTAGATTGGAATCAAAGAATAGCTTGGAACGCCGTAATTGAAACTTGAGGAGATCAGGTGAGAAGTAGTTCCATGAAGGGGATAAAAAAAAAACCAATTTGGGGAAAAAAATGGTCGTTCCAAGAGTCATAATGTGGTTGGGTCAAACCAAATATAGGGACAATCTGAGGTCATAGGAGAAAGTGTGGACATGACAATAGATTAGGGTTGAATGGCAAGGAGAGCTCGAATGCCTTTTGTAAACATGTGGAGAGAAAGGGCCAAATGGGGGATGATCTTGTGGAGGCAGTTGAAATGTCTGAGAAATTAAATCATTACTGGACATTTATTTCATAAAGGAAGAGAAGCTGACGTAATTGTAAAGGAAAAGGCAGTGAAGCTGTATGGTTTTTTTTGCAAATTCTTGAATACTGACGTCCGTAGCCTCCTGGGCTGATGTGGAGAACTAATATGCATTCTCCATGCCTGCGTACTTCTAATTTTTTCCCAGACGTGACATCGTTCTAACAATGTTATTGATCTGCTTAAAAACAAAGCACCAACGATTGATCAACATCAGACTTTATGTGCAGTTTTTCTAAACAAATCATTCCAAACAGGATAAATCACCGAGTAGCCTGGCATAGCGCCAAGCACCCCACCCACATTCCATGTGGTCACAATTCAGTGGACGTGTTACCATGAAATAAGTCCATCACTGAATGATTCTTCAGAGTTTCATTCATGTGCTTTTGTGCCAGATGTCAGGCGGCACGGTTAGCGTAGCGGTCAGCGCCATGCTATTATGGCATCAGTAAACTCAGTTCAAATCTGGCGCTGCTTGTAAGGAGTTCATATGCACTTCTGTGTCTGCGTGGGTTTCCTTCGGGTACTTCAGTTTCCTCCAACCCTTCAAAGCGTATGGGATTGTGGTTCAATGGGGTATTTGGACAGCATGGGCTTCTGCGCTGGATGGTCCTGCTACTGTGCTGTGTTTAAATTAAAATTTATGGTGCCATTCGTTTTGATCTCTCTTTGAAACCCTGTCGCTTTAGTGATAGTAACTGCAAAGTCAGGTTTAGGGCAACTTCTTTGCTTTCTTGACCCCAATGAGAGGGCATCTCCTGGTCTATTTCTGTGAAGTTAAACATAAACCACTCAAAAGCTTGTGATAAAATAGTTATTTTGAAGCTTGCAGGATAGAAATAAAATAGTTTGGAAAGTTGGCTGAATTCAAAGTGGGTATCAAGATAAGCAAGGCTGAAAATTGTGGAACAGTGCTTGTCAGAAATGGGAGTCATGCCAGTGAATGGGAGAATTGTAGATAAGACCTTTCTCCCCTTTTCTTCAATGTACCCACTTCCTCAAAGACTATTTGGCCTCGTGAGAAATGTCTGGGCAAGTTGATATTGGGGGGGGGGGGGGGGGGGGGGAAATCCCAGCAAGTTTGATGAAAGTTTATATTATGGGGCTAGATTTAAGATTTTTAATGTTAATAAGGATTGTGTAGTTGATATTATGTTTGAGAACTTTCAAATACGTTTTGATGAAGAATCAAATCAGTCAACAAAATTCAAAACTCATGGGAAAGAAAGTAATCTCAACTTGTTTACAAAACCAAGAAACAGAAGGCAGTGATTAGCAGCTAAGGTCATTTGTCAGGCAGAAGAGAGCTTGAGATTGGAATTGAGAGAACGGATTTGATTTTTATAATAATGACCTTGAATATCTTTTTTAAATGTAGACAGGCAGCATGGTAACGTCCACGAGCCATGCCCCCCCATACCCAAATTTACCTACACCCTCCCCCCTCACAACGTGTTGAAGGGTGGGAGGAAACCGGAGCACCAGAAGAAACTTACACAGACATGGGGAGAACGTGACACTCCTTACAGCATCAGGTTGGAACACAGTTTGATGGCGTTGCATTACTAATCGTGCCACCCTCTGTGTGCATGAGTGTTTGCAAATGAGAGGGAACTTCTTCACTCGAAGAGTGGTGAGTGTGTGGAACGAGCTTCCAGCTGCAATGGTAGATGCGGGCTCGATTTTAACATTTAAGGGAAATTTAGACAGGTATATGAATGGGAGGGCTCTGAATTGAGTGTAGGTCAGTGGAACTAGGCAAGAAAAAGTGGTTCGGCACAGACTAGAGGGGCCAAAGTGGCCTGTTTCTGTGCTGTAATTGTTCTATGGTTCTATAACTTGGAGCCGTCAATAAAGATCAAAATAACAGACATCATGGGAATGTAGACGTTCCAATGAAATAGGAAAACACACGGTAGATGAAATTGAACCTCGGAAGTGTGAAATGACACATTTTGCTAGGAAGAATAGGAGAGCTTATTTGAGCTAAATGGTGCAATTTTCAATGGGGTGGGGGAGCAGAGAGGAATCGGTGCCCATGACATTGAAGATGGTAATGCAAATGGAGAAGGTTGGTTTAAAAAAAAACTTCTGGATGTGAGCGTGTATTGAAAGAGGGGCAGACTACTAAAACAATTGTACTAAACTAATGAAAAACTTGGGAGTATTGTGTCCAGTTGCACATTAAGAAGGCCACCAAAAGCCTTTGAGAGGGTGCAGTGTTAGGTTTGTGACCACCATGCAGGAATTTTTTTTCATGAAGTGATTGGAGAACGTTAGGGATAGGAATAGGAGTTAGCTATCTGGCCCATCGAGCCTGCTCGACCATTAGCAAGATCATGGCTGATCCTGGCAGTCGACTCAGATGCCTTTTCCCTATGACCCTCAATTCCCCCACGATACCAAAATCTATCTTGCTTAGTCTTAAATATATTTAATGAAGTAGCCTCTGCTCCTTCCTTGGGCAGAGAATTCCAGATTCCACACTCTCTGGGGAAAAGCAGTTTCTCTTCATTGCAGTCTTAAATCGGTTCCATCAGCAAGCACTCCCAGCTCCTGCTGCACAAAAGCATTCGGCAATCTTTCACCATTTCACTAATAATCTGATCTACTGTTTTTTCTTCAAAAGTGGACGACCTGGCATTTACCATTGCACGCCATCATCCAGACTCTTGCCACTCGCATAACCCATTTCTATCTCTTTGCAGACGCTGCACGATTTGCTTTTACACTCAATGTGGTTTCATCCCCAGAATTATACACCATGCTCATTAATGTATATTATGAAATGTTGCAGGCCCAGCATCTTCCCCTGTTGCACTCGGCATATCACTGATTATCAGTGAGAGAAACCCCTCTGCCTTCTGTTGGTTAACCAATGCTCAATCCTTGCTAATACATCTCCCCCAGCACCATGCATCCCTCTCTTGTGAAGGTCTTTTATGTGGCACCTTACTGAACACCTTCTGGAAATCCAAATATACAACCCATCTGTTCCTCTCTATCCACTGTGTTTGTTATATCTTCAAATAAACTCCAGAAGCTGAGGGTATCCTCCAGGGAGCGGGGAAGATTCAGAGAGGTGATAGAAGTGGGGTTGATGAACATCATGAGCAATGTTAATAATTACAAAACCCTGGATAGGAGTAAGGAGTTGAGGGCTCCACACTTTAGGGGAGACATTGTTGCCTTAAAAAGAATTCAGTGTTTATTTACCAAAATAATACCTGGAATCCAAGGATTCAATTACAGGAAGAGTTTATATAAGATAGGACTGTATTACTTGAATTCTTGTAGGCCAGGGGTGTCAAACTCAAATTCACAGAGGGCCAAAATTAAAAACTTGGACTAAGTCGTTGGCCAAACTAAATATTTGTTGAAAATTTTCAACAACATCTGCATGTTTTCTCTTCTTTCAACATATGTAACGTTAAACTTTTTCTTATTAAAATAAATGTTTAATAATAGTTTTGGTTAAACTCTTTCCAGAAGAAGCATTAACAAATGAGAAATAAAATATTCAATAAATAATATTTCTCTATAGCCTTTAAGCTCCTTTTAAATGTTTTTTTTTCACAAGCCAACAAGTCAAGAAAATAACAACTTGCTTCAATGACAAACAGGTTTGTCTTTTAAACTGATGAACATATAGTCTGTCTCCCACCTGTCTTGAAAGGTCCTGTTTTCTGTCTTTCGTTTGGCCATTTTTCGTAAGGGGTTTATTACTTGTGAGTTAGGCGACAGGTCGCAGATTCTAATGAAAGTAAAGAGAGGAGGTGGGGGCGATTAGCGGGCTGACGCCAATGTATTTGCAAAGCATTCTGGGATTTGTAGTATTAGCTGTGCATGCGCTATACTGGCGTGGTGGCCAGCGGGCCAGCTCTAATACATATTTGATATTATCTTGCGGGCCAAATATAATTATATCTCGGGCCAAATTGGCCCGCGGGCCTGAGTTTGACATGTGTGTTGTAGGCGAAGGAACGAAATGCCAATGAATTGAAAATAACTACTAGTTGGGAAATACAAGGCTGCACTATTTTTATTTATTGTTGTAAGGTGGTTGTGGTCATGCAACCACCAGCCTAATGCATGGAGTGATCTCTATACCTGCAGGAAGACCACCTAGGGGCTGACTCCACCTGGCCGGCCGACAATCAGCCGGCCCCTCCTGAGCCAGTCACTCTGGAGCCACCACAGCTGAAACTGGTGTGTACAGACTTCTAGTAGAATAGTAGCCTTTTGTGTTATGTTTCTGCTTGCTGCTACCACAGCGCGTCACAATTTATTCTGTTAAAAGTCTGTACACACCAGTTTCAGCTGAATGTTTGCGAAACAGCAAATATGTTCGTGACATTAAATTCTGATTCTGGATCAAAGGGTGGCAAAAAGTTTGGGAACTCTTCGTTGCAAAAATGCCACTTGATCGAGGCCATTGATAACTTTAATTTTGAGGTTGATTAGTTGGAGAAAAATTTATTCAGGAAATATATTTACACCTGTCCAATGTGGTCCAAGGATAATTGTATAAAATTGTACCCTCAATCAGTCATGATCCAGGCCAGGCATCCTAGATTTTTTTTTTGCTCCCATAGGGAGAAACTGTTTCAACTCCATGCGACTGTGGATCATGGCTGTTCAGGTAATGGAAATTAGCCTTCACAGAATTCAGAAATCACGACCTATAAATTTTGAGATGTCAAATAAAAATAGCACCAATGCAAAGAAATAAGCAAGTCTATTTTCCACTTGAATTTATCAACGCTTACAAAGATAATAGAACTTTGTTCTGGAAAATCGTGAGATGGGCCATTTTCTAGGAACACATCTCTCCCTCCTGGTAATGTGGGAGTCGCCTGTGTCCAGTGACCCCGGGTCAAGGAAACAGCTAAGAGAACCAGAGCAACACAAGTAGAAAATAACTGCTGTGTGTGAGTTGTTCTGCCCTGAATTGGAAGTGAGTTTAATAGTAATTCGCCAAAGGGAATTGGATGAAATATGGGGTCAAACGAGCATGGCTGTGGAGTGTTAGGACTTGGGCTGAGTGGGAAATTCCTTCAAAGGGCTGACACAAGCCCGACTGGTGCCCGAGTTTTGCATAATTTATGAGGCTGAAGGTGTATCGAATCTTGCTGAATTATCGGTGTCAGTGATTTTTACTAAAATATAGTAGTACATTGCTGTTAAAATTTATTGGAGTATTCACCCTCACATTAGATTTGGCCCTTGTGGCTAAGGGGATCAAGGGGTATGGGGAGAAGGCAGAAGCCGGGTACTGATCAGCCACGATCATATTGAATGGCGGTGTAGGTTTGAAGGGCCAAATGGCCTACTCCTGCACCTATGTTTCTATACTTGTGTCTGAATTGCTTTCTCTTGATTGATTTATTTTCTCAAACCAGTTTTTTTTTCCTCAAATGCAATGGAAAATAATTGATTCCTTACTTGTAAGCAGTCTTTTGGGTGAAGACAAAAAAAAAATCTCAAACCTTCGCAAATATGGTGTGCTAAGACTTGAAGATATCTTTGGACAAAGTTGAAAGTAGTGCGCACACTGTTCCAACAAATTCAAACATTGGCGAAACACTGGAACATGAATTTCCACCCAAATGAGACAATGTGGTGAAATGTTGTAGTCAGTAAATACTGCAGTCACTTTGTTTCTTTACCACTTCCTTTCCTCCAACTGTTCTCTGTATTTTCACTTCCTGTTTCAGATTTTAGATCGTCTTCTGCCTCTGCCAACATACAAGGTGCAGGTCAACTGATCTGACCTGCTCTTTGCTGATTTTGTAATGAAAATGTTCATCTCTGCTTAAAGTTGTCATCTGTCACAAAATCTCAGAATAATGTTGCCTTGGAAGTACCAGCATCTGTTAGTGAGGTTTTTTTGTCTGGTCACAAACATTATAACTTGGTTGTTTTGGAGGCTGTGACATATCGATAGTACGTATTTCTAAAAGGAAACCATTTAGTTTATGCTGACTCTCCATTAAAGTCCATCAATCCCACTCCCCCTAGTACACATGGACTTGCTCTAGATGTGCCCCAGTGATTCTCCCACCACCTACCAACATTTGGGGCAATTTATAAACCTAACAGCCAAAGTTCTGATATGTTGTTGCAAAGCCATATAACACCGGGCACCGGCCTCCTGAACACTTTTGGCTGTATTTTATGAATTTTGGGCTTGTGGTGGTACACCTCCGGCCCACTGCAGGGGGCAACCTCTGTACCTGCAAGAAGTGTAAGGGGACAGGGCAACACCTGGCCGGCTGCAAATCAGTCGGTCTGAAGGGTTCAAGTCGGGAGTCAATCCCCCTCCGGGATATGAGCCTGCGCCGGCCTCCCGAGGCCTCACTCAGAGTTGCTGCAGACACAGCCAGCCTGGCTCTGTGGAAGTCTGTGGATTAAAGCCTGTTGTTCAGTCTTTACCTTGTATGTGTCTAATTCTGGATAACAGTGCACCATAGTACTAGATCATTTCTTTTATGAAAAGTGTTATCAGGATAACTGGAGTCCATCAGTGCTGGCTGACTCTTGTCAGTCACTGACACAAGAGGCATCAGATGTTGAGCACAAATGAAAATCAGCGGGAAAACATTTTTAGATTTGCTTAACTATTGGAATGTGTCAGCATTATTATTAAGCATTCAATAAAAAATAATTTAATGTTTCTCCAACTTCCTACGTGAGACAGCAAATCTGAAATTATCGTTATGTTCATCTTGAAGTTGCCTCTCAATACCCATATTTTTTTCAGAAAGTAAGCCTTTTTTTTAAAATGTCATCCAGTGTAATCAAGCACTGAAACCTCCAAAATAACATGTGAATTGTTGCTGGATAAAAGTGTGGTCTACAGAGCAATCTTGCTTTCACTTTCATTCTCCTGCCAATATTCAACCGAAGAAACAAACTATGCTCACTGCACTCCCCGTGATAAAGCCATTTGAATCAACTCTACCCATCAGAGCGCTGTTGCATCTTAAGCCTCTTTCAGGTGGCCAGAATACCCTGATGTAAAGCCGCATATTCTACCCGAATGCGGCTGTTGGGAGGCTACCTGAAAGAGCCTGATGGGGCTCGGAGGAGAACTCACCAACCCACCTCCGGGAGGGATAATCTCCGCATCTGAGCAGTGCCCCGAGGCACCTGAATGCAACTGCCAGAAAGCGGCTGCCAGGGGTGGGCCGATGACAATCAGCCAGTGACCCGCTGCCTGACAGCCTCCCTCCCCGCACCTGACAGCCCCTCTCCCTGACATCCTGCGCCGGCCGCCCCTGCCCCGACGTCCCGCGCTGACAGGAGCCAGAGTGCACTCCGAGGCGCCTCTCCTGCAGCTGTCCCTTTCAGGTGGACAGCACAGCGCTTTCAGGGCTGCCACCTGAAAGACCATTCCACAGGGATATATCCGCTTCTGCAGGTGCATCCTTGGCGGAGAATGCACCTGTTAGAAGTGCCTAGACTTGAGCCATTGCTGCTTATCAGTGAGACACCCTAAGTGATGCATGCAAAGATAGTTGGAAGTATGACGTTTGACAGATTTATTTGATATTATTAATATTGTGACTGGAAGGCGTTCTGTGTCTGGGGACGTTCACAGACTGGATCATCGAGGGCATCAATCTCTTCTCTCAGCCCTTGACATATTGATGCAAATTTCAAATTTATTGTCAGAATACATGCATGACATCATATTGCTTCCCTGAGATTCTTTTTCCCTGCGAGCGAGGCAGAATATCTAATTTCTGACAACTACATTGTGCAGTATGCGATTATAGGAGAATTCAGATTTTAGATTTATTCTCAGATTGCATACAACCCTGAGATTCTTTTTTTCCTGCAGGTGAGAATATAGTGCAAAAAAAAACTTCTCAGCATACATATGTAAGCAAATAAAGAAATGTAAGCAAACTGCAGAACAGAGAGGGAAAATAAATGTGTTGCAGTATGTTATTATATTCACCATACTCCATACATTGTATTAATAAGTGCAAACTTTCCCATATCTCTTTACAGAATAAGTATCAAGCAAAATTTGACTAAGAATTGCATAGTAAGATGTGCAGCAAGGATTGAATGAGGGTTTTGCCACTGGTTGAGTTCAGGAGCTGGGCAATGCCATAAAGGCAGAGGACATGGAAATGGCATGAATATGTTTTCCATTTTCTCAGCTTGGCATCAAATGTGACAACTGAAGTTTAAATAGGCTGCCTTCACTTCAGGCGGCTGTTGAGGGAGCGATGGAGTCATTGGAGAATATCTTAGTAGCTAAATATACATTGAGTTGGTAATTTTTTTGATCACGCTACAGAAAAGTGTCACACTTTTGCAGAAAAAAAAATTAGGCTGGCATAAATCAGCTGTGCTCACATTGAATAAGCAGTGCAGTTTCCAGGGTCCTGGCGACTACTTGTGATTGCCATGTGCATTTGCATTGGAACTTAACATCTGCAATTGAGTTGCAAGGTTTGTAATCTTATCAGGCACTTCAGATGATGCTACAAACTGTGAAGGAAAAGCACATGTTGTACAAAGTATAATTTCAGCCCCTGCATCATTTACAGCCTTGAATTTTTACTTTCTGTTATTTTGTGTCAGAGTGGAGATCATGATTTTAAATTTAAAACTCAGTAGAATGTGTTAAATACATTTGACTTGCTCTGCAAAAGAGCCCTCAATCACTCCAAATACTTCAATCGCGGCATTTAAAAATGCTGCGCTACGATTACAAAATTACACCGGGAGTTGACTGTCCTCTACAAGAGCGGTCACTGTTCTTCAGAAATTCACTTAGGCTCTGTCGAACTTTGGGGCGGACTTTGATTGTGCAAAGACTAAACGAAAATAAAGCGCGTAAGTCAGTAGACAATGCAGTGGAAGTAAAAAACAATGCTGGAGAAATTCAGCTGGTCCAGCGGTGTACTTTATATTGCGAAGGTACATAACCAACATTTCAGGCCTCAAAGTATGCCCCAAGGCCAAACAAATGCTGTTCCTTTACCAAATTGAAGGATAATCCTGCAACTGTCATATTAGATATCGTGGAACCTTAGCAACACAGTGATAAATCCTGCATCACAGAGTGGATGACAATTTATAATGTCACATATTCATCACCGGAATTTCCATGTGTTGTCTGTTTTAAAAACAAAATTAATAATAATGCTCCCTTCCCCACTTTGCACCATCTGCCCACTATTCTTCACCCGTCTCTAGTGCACCCACTGCTCCCTGTCTCGCAGTTCCCCTCTCCTCTTCATACATGGCTATCTTTCCTCTCTGCTCTCAGTCCTTGAGTGAGGTCTTGAGGCAAATCACCGGCGTTTTTCTCTCCTACAGATGCTGCTCCTTCCCTCTGAACTTCTCCAAAATGTTTGTTTTTTGCCCCGATTCCATCATCCACAGTCTCTTGTGACTTCAGCACCCTGAAACAGGATCCTTCGGGTCTCTTCAGTCTCTTACCCAAGCAGAAGCATGGCAATTTAATATTATTGTACATTTTCCAATTAACATTAAATTTTAAAGAGCAGACCAAGTACTGTAACTGCATCCATCTGCAGCCTGGGTCTGGTGCATGGCTAATTAGAACTCTGTCAGATTTGCTATCGGATCTGGGAGTAAGCTCGATTAAAGTTATGAGTTCATGCAGAATCACTGATACCATTTCAATAGATTTGGAAGAAAACAGTAGGCCTCGCTTAAAAATTAAAACAGTCATTCACCTTGATGAAAGGCTCAGGCAGGAAACAATGGTTACGGTTTTTCACCTCCTATGGACGCCGTGGGTCCCGCTGAGTTTCTCCAGCACTTTTGTGTATTTAATGCATTGTACCTTCCTGCACCACATGGTTTTTCACAGCCAGTGAATTATTTTTTAAGTTAGAAGCACATTGTAATTCTGGAGGACCTCCAGTATTTCAGTGTGTTTTTACTACAATCACAGCACCTGCCGACTTCGGTGTTTCATGGAATTAATTTTGAAGTACTTTATTATTTTTGAGGTCAAAGCCTACAAAATAGGAATCAGACAAATTGCCATTTTGTTTCCGATTTATTTATTCAGATTTATTGTCAGAGTACATACAACCATGACGTTCTTTTTTCTGCAGGTGCTTAACCTTTTATCCGAGATTCTTGGGACTGGACACTTCTTGGTATTCGGATTATTCCAGATTATGGTGGAAGTACAGATTTGCGCAAAACATAAGCAATGCCACATGCAGTGGCCGTCTTCGTTAACCACAATCCCCCACACAGCTAGAATCGCTCTGGGAAATGAAAAGCAGTTCCAGCTGTGTGGGGGATTATGGATAACGAAGACAGCCATTGATCCCACATTAAATCAAAAAGGGGATCACCCCGTCAGGCTCTGTGCTGTGCCCTTGTCTGCACCTTCTGGCCTGGCTCAGCTGCCGTTAAGATGCTTCCCATCATCTGGTCCATCTGCCCAGCTCGGCTTCCCATCACCTGCTCCTCCCTCAGACACAGCCACTCCTCAGCCTCCTCTCGGCTTCTATCCCTCTGGCACCTCCCTTCTCCTCAGAGCTGGCTCGCTTCTCTCCTCCTTTCACCTGGGCTGTGGAACTCAGCTGCCGGGTCCCTCTGCCCTCTGGCCCCGGTGGGTTGGTGGGCTTTGACTCTTCTTGCCCCCACTGTGGCTCCACACCTTCGAGTAGCATTCTCTCCTTGCTCTCTGAATCGGAATCAAAAGTAAGTGTCCTTAAATGTGTCCCTGATTGAGTTTGTTGTTGAAGAGTCTGATGGTGGAGGAATAGCAGCTATTCCTGAACCTGCTGGTGTGAGTCTTGTAGCACCTACACCTCTTTCCTGATGGTAGCAGCGAGAACAGAGCGTGTGCTGGAGGGGTGTGGATCCTTAATGATTGTTGTTGTTCTCCAATGGCAGCGTTCCCTGTAGATGTTCTCGAAGGTGGGGAGGGTTTTGCCTGCGATGTCCTGGGCTGGGTCCACTACCTTTTGGTGGGTTTTACACTCAGCGGTTTTGGTGTCCCCGTACCAAAGCATGATGCAGCCACCACACATCTGCAGAAATTTGCCAAGGTTTCTGATGTTGTACCAAACCTCCAGAAACTCCTGAGGAAGCAGAGGCGGAGACCTGCTTTTTTTCACAACGCCATTAGTGTGTTGGGTCCAGGAAAGATCTTCCGAGATAGTGACTCCGAAGGACTTAAATTTACTCACCTCTGACACCTCAATGATCACTGGATCGTACACTTCTTGTTTTCCCTTCCTGAAGTCAACCATCATCTCCTTGATTTCATGATAGCTGGTCAGAACTGCAGACCGTCCTTCTTCTTTCATTAATTTGAAGGAGTATTTGAAGCCTCTCTACCCAGTTTCATTGAAGTGAAAGATGTAGCAATGCTGCATCGATATTATCCCACATTTCCTGCAGAAGCTACAAATGGAGCTTGAGACTACAAATTCTTACGAGGTGGGTGTGCAATTAATATGACACTTGCTGTAGAAAAATGCATACTCTCTCTTTGAAAATGGCTTAAGTTCTACAAACATGTAAATACTTCCATTTTACGTTTTGCTCTTATGCAACTTTGAAACTCTAATCTCAAACTAATTCACGGATAATTGCACGCAACTTATTCCTACTGTCGCCAAAATGTGTAATGGAAGGAGTCTTGGTTCATGCTAAATAATGGTTCTTTAGAAGAAGTACTATTATACACTTTAAATTCAAATACTTTGCTGCTCCAAGAATTGTTTGGAATTTATCAAGTCTTGCAGCTTGCCATTGTGATATTTGTGGAAAGAATCGTTTTGAGAAGGGAAACATTTGCAGGTCTTTCATGGCAACCAAAATGCTCTTGGGGCCAAACAGTTGTTAAGCCTATTAACTTATTGAAATATGTTCAGAAATATTACTTAACCATTGCACTGTAGTCGCCTACCTACAAACGTGAATTCATTGGGGTATGGCTTTATAATTTCCCTGTAGTTCTGGTTTGAAAATGATTTCAATTACAAATTGTTACTTCAACCATAGACCATAGAGTTTTAATATCGTGGTCGGTTTTAAAAAAAAAGTAAATTACGATAACAAAAAAAATCTTTAATGTTTGCAAGGGTTTAAATATTTAATTTAAAGCAAATGTATTAGCAATCACATGCCGCAAAGTTCGTCTTCAAAAATGCAATCAATAAGTTAATGAGTGCAATGGGTGGAAGGAAAATTATTGGTAAACAGTGAGGGAGAAACAGCTTATTTTTGTATTATCCCAAAATGTTTTACAGTCAAAGAGACACATATGATGTGTAGTCATTATTTGCCTGTCATTTAAATTTTGAAGATTACTGCAGTATTGCTGTCGGGTGTAGTGAACGAGAGCTTGCATGTGCTATAATCACCAAACTGGTTTTGACGGAAGAGCCTTGAAACCCCACTGCAGCTGTTGCTGAAGCACCTAATAGCCTGAATGCGCCTGGGATTGTCTGAGTTCGGAAGCTAAGCAGGCTCAGGCCTGGTCAGTACTTGGAGGGGAGACCGCCCAGGAACACCAGGTGCTGTAGGTTACTGTGAGGGGCGCTGGACAAGGTGGCGACTCTCTTTCTGCCTTACGGGAGGCAAAAGTTAAAGAATTTCATGTATGTTACATTCTAAAAAAATGTCGCATTATATGACAATAATGGAACCTTTACCTTTTTACCTTTAGAAGGATTTGCGCTCAGTCAGAGATCTTCCTCCACCATTGTTTGGTTCATTGCTGCAAACCTGCGGCATTTTAATTTTGACCCTCCTCAGCGAAGTGGTATGAATTAGAAAGTCATTATGGCACAAGCACGTTCACGTCTCCAAAGCGACCTCGTTTACTCGCACATTAAAAGAGCTTTGCATTCCTCCATTGGTAAAATTAGTACAACAGGTTTGTATTCTTGGGACGATGAATCTGAAGATACTGCCAATAGTCAGTAAGTCAGGCAGCATCTTAAAAGAGAAGCCATTTTTAAATAGGCTTAATTTTAACTATGAGGAAAGGTCATCTGCACAGTAGAATGCTAAGATTCTAAACATTAAAAAAACTCAACTTTATCCAGTCACTTTGGATTTCACTATGGGGTTCAGGATTTTTTTTTTCAAGACTGGGATCCTGACCCAAAATATTGACTTCTCTTCATGGATGCTGCCTGACCTCAGCTTCTCCTTATTTGCTCAGGGTCCCAGCATCTGTCGTTCTTGTGTTTCTAACAAAGCAAGTTTAACTGATTAGACTATGGTTGCCTCTCAGATTTTGACCTAACTGGCCAAGTCTTCATGATAGGAATGTGAGGACAGCTTTTTTGGAAGAGCCAAATACCTCTATAGCCTGGTTTTTGAACCAGGAGGAACAGATATACTTAATTCTGGCCCACGAGTGACCTCCCTCACATCTTGGAATCAGGGGACATGCCCATAATCCCAATCAGAGGATTGGCAAAAATATAATCCCACTCCTCTTGGCTCTGCCTCCCATCCAGACTCCCAGCCAATATTCCTCGTTTAAGTTCCCTGACCTTGGCCGTGGTCTCCACCACATTTTTCTTCACCAGAACGGAGTCAAGCCTGCACATCGTGCTGGAGAGAAAGAAGGCATGGGGCCAAAACTCCTTCCTCACCATCCTTCACCCTCTTATCACACCTCTATATTTTACCTTATTCCCAGAGTCTGTCTCTGTCGGAACAGGAATCATTTGAATTATTTTTTGCATTTGCAACATTTTAAGTTTAGATTTAGACATGCAGTACAGTAACAGGCCATTTTGGTCCATGAGACCTTGCTGCCTAATTCACACGCCATTAACCTACACCCCTGATACATTTCAAATGGTTGGAGGAAACCGGAGCCGCCAGGGAAAACCCACAGAGACACGGGGAGAATGTACAGACAGTGCGGGATTCGAACCTCAGTCCTGATTGCTAGCGCTGTAAAGGGTGTTGCGCTAACCGTGCTGCCCATAACATCTATCACATTTAACAGTTTTTTTTGAGAATATGATGTTACTTACAGTTCCTTACAATGTAGACAGATGACGCTTCACTCATTGTCAGTACCAGATTTCAGATCAGTCCTGTCAACCTCATTCAGAAACATGTAAACTACTCTCTTTCGCATGCAATCAACTTTCCCTGGTTCAACTACTATTGACCAATCCCAGGAGTAATTGATACTTAACCTATTGATCAGCACACCTATGTGGTGGAGTGGGAGCACAAAGAAAGCGGATGGGCGGCCCAGTGGTGCAGCTTTTGAGGAGCCATTGCTTCACATTTCCAGAGACCAGATCACTCCTGATGTCTGGTATCTTGTCCCCCCTCGTGCCCATGTGGATTTCCTCAGGGTGTTCCAGTTTCCTCTCCACGTCCCAAGGATGTTCAGGTTGTTAGGTTAATTAACCCCTGTAAGTCCTGAGTATATAGGGGTGCGATAGAAACTGGGGGAGTGGATGAGAAAGAAAATTGGGCTAAACGCAAGTCGAGCATAAGTGTTTGATGTGGACCTGGTGAGCCAAATGACTTGTTTCTGTGCCGTATAACTCTATGGCATCCACGAGAAACTTGCAGTCAGAGGACAAATGTGCCAACTTTGCCAGAGCTAAGACCATATGATAAGACCTGCATCACTCCGACATCCCCGCCGTTTACTCACAGAATATTGTCACCTCAAATTCAGCCTGTCTTCTTCCTGACATTGATAAAGGGTTCTACCCTGAAGTGCCGGCATTTCTTTTTCCTCCCATGAATCCTGCTCAGCCTGCTGAGTTCCTCCCGCAGATTGTTTGTTGCTCCAGATTCCAGTGACTATAGTCTCGTGTGTGTCTACCGATCTTAGTATCATTATGGTCCATGACTTTGAGCCTGCATCAAAGTTCCTTAAAGAACATTATCCTAGTCACATCAGTCAGAAAATACCTCAGAATTAGAATCCGGTTTATTGTCATAAATGTATGTCACAAGTACAACCCAACAAAACAGTGTTCTCCGGTCCTCAGTGCAAAACACGTAGACACACAACGAGTCATAACACACATGCAGACAAGCAATACCTACGCAGGACAAGTGTTCACACATGCAAATAAATAAATAATATTGCTTTGGAAATGCAAGCGTCTCAGATGGTCAGTGTGAGCAGTTCCTTTGGTCTTTAGGCATTCTCACTGCCCGTGGGAAGAAGCTGTTCCTCACAGCTCGGTGGTGCCATCTCTGATATAATTTTTTTTTTCCCCTGATGGGAGCAGCTGAAAGATGATGTGCGTAGGGTGGAAGGGGTCCTCAGCGATTTTGTGCTCCCTCTTCAGACAACAATCCTGGAAGATCACATCAATTTGGGGGCGGTGGGGAAGACTGCAGTGATCCTCTCTGCCACTCTTATGGTCCTGTGGGTTGACCTTCGATCCATTTCTTGCAGCCACCGTATCACACTGTAATGTAGCCGGCCAGGACGCTCTTGATCAAGCTCTTGTAGAAGGTTTGTTGTTTTGCCGCAACAGTATTGAACATTACAGGTGCAAAATTGCTATTAATTACAGTTCTGTACATACAACATTTGAAAATAAATAATTCATGCGATAGAAGAGAAAACAGTGAAGTAATGTCGATACCTTCTTCAGAAGTCTGATGGTTCAGAGCAAGAGGCTGTTTTGGTAACATTGGGTGAGCGTCTTCAGGCTTCTTTACATCTTTTTTGATGGTAGCAGTGAGATAAGGGCATGACTGGATTAATAAGGGGACTTGATGAAAGAGGCTGCTTTCTTGAGACATTGCCTCATAAAGATGTCATTGGTGGCTGAAGACTTGCACATAATGGCATTGGCTGAGTTTACAACCTTCTGTGGCCCTTTTTCTGTCCTGGGCATTGGCACCTCCATACCAGACAGCGATGTAACCAGTCAGAATGCTCTCCACGGCACACCTGTAGAAATTTCCAAGTCTTTGATGTCAAATCTCCTAAAACTCCGTATGAAATACCAGCGCTGGTAAGCCTTCTTCATGATTGCGTCGGCATGAGGGCCCTGGGATAGATAGATCTTCAGAGACGTGGACGCCCAGGAATGTGGAACACGTCAAGAACATCTGATGAGTGCAGAGGTCAAGGCCAGAAATGGCGAAAGTTGGCTTAAACAACTGAACATTTTATCTCTTGTAAAATTCATTGGCCAAGATCAGTATATGAGGAGAGTTGCAAACATTTCCAAACCATTTCCTGATGTTCATGTTTCTCTAAAATCTTAATTTTTTTTTGACAATTTCATTTGCAATAGTATTAAGACTTTCAAGCCAAATTGACCTTTAAATACAAAAAGAAGACTTTACATCACAAAGTGTTTCTGCAGTAAATATGTTTTCGGAATTTTCCAAATTGTGATTGATTGCTTAATTATGTTTTATTTCAGTGCCAGGCGTTTGTCGAGTGAATCCAGATTCGGGATTGCAGTCAGATTTCAAAACTGCATTGTGACGCTTCCCTGCTGCCACTGAAGCGCAGGCTAATTTATATATTTTGAGAGATCAGAGCATTAATCCATATAATTTTCCTCCAATTACATTCCAATTAACATGTCCTTTTTTCCACCCAACCAATTCCTAATTTTCCTGAAATAATGGTCTCAGTAGACACGGGGGTTTTCACGGAGCTGTTTGTTATTTTTGCAGCCGTACATTTCCTGCGACCTTGACAATGAAAGTTGAAGAATAATATATTTCAAAAGAATTTGATTGAGTTGCTGAGAAGCAAGTAATGCCTCGTCGTCTGTTGTGCACTTGGCAAAATTTGAAATAAGAGCAACGTGTCGGGGTGTGATCGCGGATGGTAAAAATCGTCTCCTTTTCTACTCACTTTCAGCCTTCCTCGCTGATTGCTATGCAAACCTCGACGAGATTAATGCTCTTAGAATCATTTATGCAGATGCTTTGTAATCAACTGATCTTTATTATTGCAGTCTCCTACAAAGCAGTCGGCAGTTTCAAGTTCAAAAGCACCCATTTTGTTGGTAGTTCATCGGCATGAACAAAAGAGTTAAAAGAATGCTCTCTTATTACTTCTAAATATTTCAATTAATAGCAATAATTAAGTTGGTGTGTGACAAATAAAGTGTCAGGACCATGGTGGCTTGGTCGAAATGGAGTTGCACCAAGCATTCACAGCACTCTTCCTAGTGAAGTATTAGTATAAATCCTATCAAGGAGGCCTTAAGCCCATCTCCAGAGCTCTAAGCTCCAAATTATGGTAAAACTTTTCAGAGTTATCGACTGAGCAAATACAAACACTGAGCATTAGACACCATTACTCCAGGCTGCATTTAACTCTTGTACATTTATAGATCTTCTCTTTGCATGGGGCTGTTCAAAGCAATAAGAAAACAGTACAGGTGGTCCATGACTTGCGTCCATCTGCGCAAATGACCACATTTTTTTAAAGAAAAAATACAAAATATGTGCCGTCTATGTTGTGTTTGACAAACTATAACAGGGATACCAGGCAGGTAAGAGCCAAAATGTGCATACTTACCTCGTTAGCGTCCCCGGGTCCAAAGGCTGGACACGGCCGTCTTAATTCCTGTGCACATGCGCGAGCCCTTGGTTGGCGCATGCATGCTGGGCTCACCTATTAGAGTTCAGTTGGAGTGAAGGGCGCAAGTTCTATATCGTTAGGGTGCTAAACTCTGCACTTCTTAAAGTTAATTTTAAACTAAATCCCTCAACTGGTTCATTTGGTATTGTTGGAGACAGTGGCATAATGTTGACTACATCTGAGCATTTATTTCTCTTTGGCTAGTTGGGCAGTATTGCTCAGATGGGGGTACGTTACTCCGCCTAATCGTGCCCGATGGCCAAGTGACATCATGTCTGTTTAAACTTAGAGAAGATCAGATGCTCAATTTCCGACTTGAATGTAAATTTTCAAACACTGTGGAGGCCCTTTTTGAATTACTTTTATAATGTTTGATTTGTTATGAAGGTAGAAATGTTGACTAATGAGGTAATTTATCTCTCTGATGAGAATTCTGTCTTTTTTTTTGGCCAAACAGCTTCTTTCTTGGTACTGGGTTTGGATTTTCCTCTTTTTGTATAATTAAAATATAATATCAATACAGTATGATTAAAATGTGGGGAACCTTGGATGAAATGATATGATTGAAGTGTCATGTATCTTTTTGAATGATAACATTTATCCGTATGTACTCTGAATTTTTGGATGTGAAATTTCAATATTGAAAAAGAAAAGATTTATTCCTGAAGCCTCTTTTGCGATCCCATTTGCACTTCGGGAAATTATAAAACCAGACTTTATTTATATAAACTTTACTTACGTATATAAAGTACATAATTAAAAACACACAAAAAAATACAAACCCAACCCCTCCAAAAAAGAAAAAAACCCTGTATACCCCCCTCCGCTTACCCGTCTATATATAAAAAAACCCTCTTGCGAGGGGGGAAAAAACGATATATGTTACTTATTCATTGCTGCGGAATGTGCCAAACCTTTACAATTAAAAAAAAAACCCACACAAAACACCAAAAATAGTGACTATTGTGCCCTCCAAACTCATACATCTCAAATATGGAGACCACATCTTCACATAAAATATAACCAGATTTTGAAACCAAACCACAATCTCAGAGCCTGGAGGACCTCACCAGGCCATGCAGCATCCATGGAGAGAAAGGCATAATCAACATTTCAGGTGGGGACTGTAGAGCGCGTCGAAAGAATCAAAGGCTTGTTGATTCAAAGCAAGGCTTTTATTAACTAGAAGACTGGAGCGTATCCCGTGTAGGTCGACCAGTCCAGAATGACCTGGTCTGGCTAGGAGCAACCCTTTAAGACAATCTATACATATACACATTGGTGATAGAATCTGTACTATCACAGGGACTCTTTGTCCCAATAAAAGGTTCATGCCTAAAATGATGACTTACTGTTTCTCTCAATGGATGCTATTTGTCCCACTGAATCCTTCCAACCTCTCATTGTTTCCTCATAGATTCCAGTAACCCCTCAGTTCTCGTGTATCTCACACAATCTAAGGACTGATAGTTTATTTTGAAATTCAACATGAGAGATTAACAGCAGAAGTAATGATATAATTGATGTGCTGAATGACAGGCAGCCTCAAAGCGAAAATATTATTTTATAGATATTGGAAGTCCTCTGTTTATGACAGGGTTCTTTCTGTTCCTGAGAACTGTCCATAATCTGAGCTGATTGTAAATTGCATTTGAACAAAAGAGTGTGTGGGTGAGGATCACATAACACAGCTGTGATGACAGCGTGAGCAGGCGTGGGAAGAGCGGCTGCCAGCCACCCTCACTGACTCAGTGATCATTCTGCTCAATGCTCCCAGCTTGACCCAGCCCTCATTTGCTGCAGCTCTGGAGGAGGGGCAGTGCAGAGGTTGGTGGTGGCGAGGGAGAAGAGGAGACCCTTTGAAATCCCTATTCCCACCCAGAAGATGCCGGTGACCAGAAAATCTATTTCCATCCACCCTGCTCTCTCCCAAATGCCTGTTCACATATTTGGCATTGATATCCTGGGGATGACCTGAAATGCTTGTATAATCACTAACCATATGTTTTAAGTATCTTGATTCAGGTATAGAAAATTACATATGAAGTAAGGTTTCTACTTGCCACCCAGGTTTAAAATTGATATTGAGAATTGGAAACCCTCTGGAATTTGGACCCAGTCCATTGGGTTCATTACACTTCAGAAACTGAGCCATTCTTTCCTCATCTCTGTGTTACTTGGGAGGCTTCTTAAATAACTTAGAGATGCAAGATTCAAATTACAGAAGAGACTTTACTTACTGATGCCTTCCACCATCTCAGGAAACTGTTCACACACTCATAAACATATGCCCCACAGCGATGCTCTACAGTTACCAGAGTGAGAAGGATGTATTCTTACGTGGTTACAAAATAGTTCACATTATCCTAACTATTTAACAGGAACCTCTGTGTATTTCATCTCTTAACCACTCCCCTATTCTTCAGCCACATTGCTTTCTCTTCATTTTTGTCCTTGCAGTGAACTGCTGTCAAGCTCACACTCAAACATTATCCAATTCAATGTTTCTTGTCTTTCAGTCTTTTCTGTTCCATAACCTGCATTTTTGTACATGATTTGTTAGCCAAAAGCATTCAAAGAATTGTCAGTAATGTACTGACAATAACCACAACAGCAGTGCGAGTATAAGACAGCTTTAATAAATTAATATGTACACTAAGAGGTCTTGTCTCTCTGCAAGACAGATCTGGAAGGTTAGACTGTAGCTTTGGACTGCTTTATATACAAGGTCACTGGGATGACCCTTGTTGACCTTGTGGTGTAATTACATATCACCACATTCACCCCCCCCCTTAAAAAATTATTATCCTCACCCCCCCCCCCCCTGTCCTCCTTCCCTTGTTTGTAAGTTCATAAGTCCAAAATTTTTTGTGGCTTCTGTTGCCTTCTGGACCTCCTTGGTAGTGGTATAGTGCGGTCTGCTTTCTTGGTGAAGGTGTGGGAGTGGGAAGTACTGGTTGGTCATGTGGCCGTGTGGGCTGGGGATCCTCTTGTATGGGATTAGGTCCTGCCATCAAATCTAGGGTGGTGATATTTTGAGGGGCGGGCGTGCCTAGGGTCCTGATTTCTGGGGTGGGTGGTATAGTCCTCTGGGGTGACTCGATGGACGACTGTTCTAGTGACTGCTGCTGCGCTCCTTATTGATCCGTAGATATCTGTGTTTCCTCCGCGTTGTTCATACATCCGGCCGGCACGAGATCCCTGGTGGCCACCGAGTCTTCTCTTCCATCTAGGAATGTGATGAAGGCATACTGAGGGTTCGCGTGCCTCAACTCCACTTGATCCACCAGCGGGTCCGCTTTGTGAGGTCTGCAGTGCTTCCGGAGGAGAACAGGTCCCGGTGTCATCATCCATTTAGGCAGCTCTGTGCCCGTCGTGGCTTTTCTTATGAAAGAAAAGATACGTTCATGTGGGGTCATGTTAGTGGCAGTACACAACAAAGGTCAGGGACCGTGTTAGGGAACTAGAGCTGCAGCTCGATGACCTCAGGCTGGTTAGGGAAACAGAGGTAGTCATAGACAGGAGTTACAGCCAGGTGGTCACGCCAGGGCCACGGGAGGATGAAAGGTGGGTAACTGTTAGGAGAGGGACAAAAGAACGTAAGGTGCCAGAGACGAGCCCTGTGAATGTAACCCTCAGCAATAAGTACGCCTCTTTGAGCACTGTTGAGGGGGACATCAAGGTTGGGGGGAGTGACAGTGGCTGTGCCTCCGGCACGAGGTCGGCCCCTGTAGCTCAGAAAGGGAGGGAAAGGAAGAGGAGGGCAATTGTGGTAGGAGACTCCATAGTTAAGAGGACGGATAGGGGATTCTGCGGACGCAGCAAGAAGAACCGGATGGTGGTTTGCCTCCCTGGTGCCAGGGTCCGAGATGTTGCTGCTCGTGTCCCAGATATCCTAAAGTGGGAGGGACAGGAGCCAGAGGTCGTGGTACATGTAGGTACCAATGACATAGGGAGAATTAGAGAAGAGGTCCTAAAAAGTGAGTACAGGCAGTTAGGTAGGGAGTTAAAAAGAAGGACCGCAAAGGGGGTAATCTCTGGATTACTCCCTGTGCCACGTGACAGTGTGAATAGAAATAGGATGAGGTGGAGGATTAACACGTGGCTGAAGGGGTGGAGTAAGGGGCAGGGTTTTAAGTTTCTGGATAACTGGGACCTTTTTTGGGGGAGATGTGACCTGTATAGTAAGGACGGGTTACACTTAAATCCCAGGGGGACCAGAATCCTGGCAGAGGTATTTTCTAGGGCTACTCAGGATCCTTTAAACTAGAATGGTTGGGGGGGAGGGAACAAAATAGTACAGAGCAGTAAGGAGAAGGTTAGAATGAAAACAATGAAAGTTTGTAGTAAGTATTTGAATATGGATGGGCAGGTGATAGAGAAGGGAAATGCTCTGGAAGAAGATGAAGGGCAATTGTCAGGAAAAGTAAATAATGTTGTTCTTAAAGATGAGGGAAAACAGGGATTAAAAAATGGGAAATCCCTGAAATTCATATATTTTAATGCCAGGAGTATTGTAAAAAAGGTGGATGAGCTGAAGGTGTGGATTGATACTTGGAAGTATGATGTGGTAGCGATTAGTGAGACATGGTTGCAGGAGGGATGTGATTGGCAACTGAATATCCCTGGGTTTCGTTGTTTTAGGTGTGATAGAGTCGGAGGGGCAAGAGGAGGTGGGGTTGCATTGCTTGTCAGGGAAAATATTACAGCGGTGCCTAGGAAGGATAGATTAGAGGGCACATCCACGGAGGCTATTTGGGTGGAACTGAGGAGTAGGAAAGGAAAGGTTACACTTGTAGGGGTGTATTATAGACCACCCGGAGGGGACCGAGGCCTAGAGGAGCAAATCTGTAGGGAGATAGTAGATATTTGTGATAAGCACAGGGTTATAATTATGGGAGATTTTAATTTTCCACATATAGATTGGGAAACACATTCTGTGAAAGGAATGGATGGGTTAGAGTTTGTGAAATGTGTGCAAGATAGTTTTTTACAACAATATGTAGAGGTGCCGACCAGAGAAGGAGCAGTGTTAGATCTACTGTTGGCAAATGGGATGGGTCAAGTGACGGAGGTTAGTGTTGGCGAGCACTTCGGGTCCAGTGATCATAATGCCATCAGCTTCAATGTCATTATGGAAAGAGAGAAATCAGGGCCAAGGATTGAGGTTTTTGATTGGGGAAAAGCTAGATTTGAGGAGATGCGAAAGGACTTGCAGGGTGTGCATTGGGACAATTTGTTTTATGGGCAGGATGTAGTAGAGAGATGGAAGTCTTTTAAAGATCAGATTTTGAGAGTGCAAAAGCTTTATGTTCCTGTTAGGTTAAAAGGAGGGGCAAAAGGTTTGAGAGAGCCGTGGTTTTCAAGGAATATTGGAAACTTGGTTCGAAGAAAAAGGGAGGCGTACATTAGATATAAGAAGCATGGAGTTAAGGAGATGTTTGAAAGATACATTGAATGTAAGAGGAATCTTAAGAGAGGAATTAGGAAAGCTAAAAGAAGGTACGAGAAAACTATGGCAAGCAGGGTGAAAACAAATCCAAAAGAGTTCTACAAATATGTTAATGGTAAGAGGAAAGCTAGAGACAAAATTGGTCCCTTAGAAAATCAGAGTGGAAAACTGTGTGTGGAACCTAGAGAAATGGGGGAGATATTGAACAGTTTCTTTTCTTCGGTATTCACTAAGGAGAAGGATATTGGGAGATGTGGGATAAAAAAAGCAAATTGGGTAAATATGGGGAATATAGAGATTACAAAAGGTGTAGTTTTAAGGCTTTTGAAGAATATAAAGGTGGATAAGTCTCCAGGACCAGACGGGATCTTCCCCAGGACATTGAGAGAAGTGAAGGAGGAAATAGCAGAGGCTCTGGCGGTAATTTTTCGAATGTCATTAGATATGGGGATGGTGCCGGAGGATTGGCGCATTGCGCATGTGGTTCCGTTATTTAAAAAGGGTTCAAGGAGGAAGCCTGGCAACTATCGGCCTGTAAGTTTGACGTCTGTGGTAGGTAAATTAATGGAGAAAATTCTTAGAGATAGTACTTATAAACATCTGGATAGACAGGGTCTGATCAGGAGTACTCAACATGGATTTGTGGGAGGAAGGTCATGTTTGACCAATCTGATAGAATTTTTTGAAGAGGTGACTAGGAATGTGGATGAGGGTAGCGCAGTGGATGTTGTCTATATGGACTTCAGTAAGGCCTTCGATAAGGTACCACATGGAAGGTTAGTTAGGAAGGTGCAGTCTTGAGGTATAAATTTTAAGATAGTCAAATGGATTGAACATTGGCTGAAAGGGAGAGGCCAGAGAGTGGTAGTGGATAATTGTCTGTCAGGTTGGAGGCCGGTGACCAGTGGTGTGCCTCAAGGATCTGTATTGGGCCCATTGTTGTTCGTTATATACATTAATGATCTAGATGATGGGGTGGTGAATTGGATTAGTAAATATGCAGACGATACTAAGATAGGTGGAATAGTGGATAATGAAGAAGGTTTTCTAGGATTGCAGAGGGATTTGGGCTGCTTAGAAAAGTGGGCTGAAAAATGGCAGATGGAATTTAATGCTGATAAGTGTGAGGTGCTTCATTTTGGTAAGAAGAATCAGAATAGGACATATGTGGTAAATGGGAGAGCATTGAGGAATACAGAAGAGCAGAAAGATTTAGGAGTGACGGTACATCGTTCCCTGAAGGTAGAAACTCACGTGAATAGGGTGGTGAAGAAGGCTTTTAGTATGCTGGCCTTTATCAATCATTGCATGGAATATAGGAGTTGGGAGGTGATGTTGAGATTGTATAAGACGTTGGTGCGGCCTAATTTGGAGTTCTGTGTGCAGTTCTGGTCGCCTAATTATAGGAAGGATATAAACAGAGTGGAGAGAGTGCAGAGAAGGTTTACCAGAATGTTGCCTGGGTTTAAGCATCTGGAGTATGGGGAGAGATTGGACAGATTGGGTCTTTATTCTTTGGAGCGTAGAAGGTTGAGAGGGGATTTGATAGAAGTATTTAAGATTATGAAAGGGATAGACAGAGTGGATGTGGATAGACTATTTCCGTTAAGAGGAGGAAAGATTAAAACAAGAGGACATGAGTTAAGAATTAAGGGGCAGAGGTTTAGAGGTAACATGAGGGGGAACTTCTTTACTCAGAGAGTGGTAGCTGTGTGGAATGATCTTCCGGGAGAAATAGTGGCGGCGGAGTCAATTGTATTATTTAAGAAAAGGTTGGACAGGTATATGGATGAGAGGAAGATGGAGGGTTATGGGCATTGTGCAGGGAGGTGGGATTAGAAAGGGGTGTTTGGTTCGGTGCGGACTAGAAGGGCCTAATGGCCTGTTTCCGTGCTGTAATTGTTATTATTATTAATATATAGAGTGTAGGGCTTCTGGTGCTCACTCGGGCATGTGGAGAGGACAAGGTGGTTGACTAACCCCTGGTCAATAAAACTTTCAGTGCTTCCACTATCTATTAAGTAACTTACCCTCACATTAATTTTGATGCACACAGTGGCATCAGATACATTGTGTGGACTCGCCTGATTTGTATGTAGGGAAGCAAGTCTGGTGTGTCCTTTGTGTCCTTCCATCCGATAGTACTCAGCGTCATATTCATCTCCTGAAGACTGTGAGCTCCACTTTGTAGCATTTCTCCAAGATGGCTGGCTGCACATGGCATTCTTCTTCTGTTTGTCTGTGGAGGAAGAAGAGCTTTCCCGCCTCTCATTAGCATGAGAATGAGCCTTGGCTGTGGCCTTGGGGCTTCTACAGACTTTTGCATAATGCCCACGTTTTCCACAGTTGGAACAGACATTTTCTCTGGCACGGCAGAGGGCTCTAGGGTGCTTTCTTTGCCCACAGAAAAAGCACTTGGGACTCTCCAGGTGTGCTCCTGTTAATTCCTGTGAGGCAGCATACTTTTCGTGGGGCTAGAGAGTCAGTCCAGCAGTGTGATGTTTGTCCAAGCCCCAGGGTCCTGTGAGTTCTCCAATTCTTTCATGGTGTTTTCTAAAGCTTCTGCAATAGTCTCTGCCTCAGCTAGCCCCACCATACCTTTCTCCAGCAATCGATGTCTCATCTCAGTGGACCATATCCCCGCAACAATTCTGTCCCTAATAAGGTCCTCCGCATACTCCTGAGCTGATACTGCTTTAAAGATGCAGCCTCTCGCCAGGTCTTTTAGAGAGTCTGGCAGACTCCCCTACTTGTGACCTGGTCGTGAGTCTGTACCGGGAGTGGAGTTCGCTATGCCCCTTACTGTAATTGCCTCTGTAAAGTGCTCATTGCCTCTTGGTAGGACCTGGCATCCTGTATAAGGGAGTAAGGGTCGTCTCCCATCTGGGCTAACAGCAGCATTAATAGCTCTTTATCCAATGCCTCAGCACCCTCCATGTAATTCAGAAAGCATCCATGCCAGCATCCGAAGTGTGTGCTGCCTCCAGGATTTCTGGGGTCGAGCTCCAGCCTGTCTGTTCGCAGCACGTGGCTAAGCCGCAGTCTCTGGTCTCTTAGGTAATGTGGGGGAACCCGGGGGTCATTCCCAGTCTCCATGTAGTCTCTGGGTCTAGGTGTAGTAAGGGCGGAACCCAGGTGTACTGGGAGCTGCCTGTGATGTCCTGGACTATGTTCACTACCTTTTGCAGGACTTTAAGCTCAGGGGTATTGATGTCTCCATTGCACACCGTGGTGCAGCCGGTCAGCACACTTTCCACCATACCTCTGTCGAAATTCGACAGGGTTTCTGGTGTCACACCAAACCACCACAAATTCTTGAAGGAGCAGTGGCGCTGGTGTGCTTTCTTCACGATGCCATTGGTGTGCTGGATCCAGAAAGATCTTTTGCGATAGTGACTCCCAAGGACTTAAATTTGCTCATCCTCTCCACCTCTGACCCCCCCCAATGATCACTGGATTGTATACCTCTGGCATTCCTTTCCTGAAGTCAATAATCAGCTCCATCGTTTTGGCAACATTGAGTGCAAGGTTGTTGTTGGTGCACCATTCAGCCATGTTTTCAATCTCCATCCTATATGCTGATTCATCCCCTTCCTTTTTACACTATAGTATTGACAGCAAATTTGCAGGTGGCATTATTGTTGTACCGAGTAACACAGCCATAGGTGTAAAGAGAGAAGAGCAGGGGGATTTGAACACAGCCCTGCGGGGCTCCAACACTCATGGAGATTGTGGAGGAGAAGTCCTTCCCAATGTTCGCTGATTGTGGTCTGGAGGTGTCTTTGTCTCCCATGATTGCTGTGGTCCCTCTGAGCTTTGTGCATTAATTACAATCACAGCCTCTGCAGACTTTGTTGTTTCACTCCTATCAAGTTATATTTGCTGAAATTAAATAAGGTACGTGTTGAAAATTCAAAGCAAAAACACAACATGCTTGAGAAATGTGCAGCAAACCAAACTACCCGTGTTTGCATCATAGCAGTCCCTCTCAGTAGTTATTGGCCTGATGAAATTGCTCTCCTTCTCCACCGAAGCTTCCTGCTTTGCTGTGCATTTTTAGCATGTTTTTTTTTCACCTTTTCACCATGAATTTTTACTGCACAACCTTGAATAGAAAGCTACAGCTTGGGTGCCACTTCAGTAGATTACCTACTAAACTTTACAATTGCTTTAACGATGCGATCAATTACTCTAAAATAGAGCTGATCGGAAGCCCCGAGGTTACTTGCTGTTCATGTAATGATTTGGTTTAGTGTAGCTGTAGAAAATCGACAATTTAAAATAATAAATGGTGTGAAATTCCCCTTGTCGTCTGAAGTGTTCCACTTGGAATGATCTGTGATTTACTTGTCCTTTTAGTTTGGTCTAATTACTGTACAATTTTAATTTATTTCTTCCTCTTTGTGATTGCACCTGGTGTAATTTATGAAATATCTTTTGTAAATGATCTTCTGGTAGATTATATTTTTGAAATTCTATCAAGCAATCTGTGATATTTATTGACAACACTCAAGTTACTTCCTTTGATGTCTTCCCCGAGTGTTTAAATCTGACCACGTCGGATTCATGTCGTCAGACAGCATTCATTTTCTGTATCAAATAACTAGCTTTTAGATTTGTGCGGTTCCATTTCTAAAATCCAAACCAGGATCTATTTCAGCAGTTTATCTCCTTTCACGTTTGAGCCCAAGATGAGGGCCAAATGATTGGGAGTGACATCAACAAGGTGAAGGTTCTGTGATTTTATTTTACGTGAAACTACCTCAATCTAAGCTTGCATCAAGCAACGTGAGTTGAACAAATATAATTTTGCTCTTTACTTTCTTTTTATTTCATACAAATTCCATGTGAGTCAATTTTATTTTATATCTAAAATCTTTGAATAATGATTGTGAATTCTGTAAGGGCAAACATATATTCTGAGCCTAAATGGCCAGAACACAGAGGTTGCCTGCACTAATGATCAAAACATCAAAATTTAATTTACAAAAAACTTTTCAATGCATTTTTTTTTTAAATACAAGGAATAACCTGGTTCCTAGATTACAGTTTACTTTCTTCTGTTGTCTGTTCCAAACTGCAGTCCCGAGAGGCCAACTGCTTCATTCTTCCTGTGGGGCCATTTCTGGTGATTCCTGTTTTATTCCTCTGGTTAAGAAAAGAAATAATCATTAATTCAGTGCATAAACTGTGTGTGCTTCACCAACTTGCGTCGTTTAAAGAAACTGCTTGCAAGAACTTGCAAGGTACCTTTGTGTCTGGGCACCTGCGTCATTGTACTGTGGACTGTGTTAAGTCCTTGCTCACATCCATGGATTTTGCCCACCATACTTTCATTGATAAATGACAACTGCCTGTAACTGTCAGGCTGTGTACTTTTCTGTCTCAACCCTCACATACCCCATGCAGTGCCAGCGCTGACAGGAGGTTGAGATTATAATACTGACAAAATGTTTAAAGATCGTGCATGCACAATATTTAGCAGAAATAATTGAAATTGACAGAATATTTGATTTAAAAATGATTAAATTTAGCTAACTATAGCAATTGACCTAATTCCCATGGGGGGGGGGGGGGGAAGATAGGGGATAAGAGTTGGAGGTAGGTTAATGGGATACGCAAATGGCACACCAATCTATGTGGTTAATTTGAAAAATAATAGAACGCAATTTTTTTTGATGTTGAACAGTTTTTTTTTGGATAAATACCTTGTGATAGTACACAAGATATTGTGTATATGTACAGATGGTAGTGTAGGATGACTGTGATTGGCTGAGAGTGTAGCCACGCTTACTGGCAGGTCTTAAAGGATTGTTCCTAGTCAGACCAGGTCATTCTGGACTGGTCGACCTACTTGTGCCATGCTCCAGTCTTTTAGTTAATAAAAGCCTTGGTTTGGATCAACAAGTCTTTGCTTCTTTCATACTATATAGCTTTTTGTCAGTTTTAGTTTAATCTTTGTCTTTTCTGACAAATAGAGTTTCCTTAGTTGTTTTTATTCACTTCCAGGAATCTCCTGGCAACTGCCTCTCAAAATTCAATTCAAATCCCTCCTTGGTCCTTGCATTGTATCTTTGTATCTGGCTTCAATCTAACCACCCTCCAAAATCTCCGAATGATTTAAATTCTGATCAGTTCTGCGTTCTGATTTTATTTCACTGAGATCCATATTTTCTCGACACCAAAGTCATGTGTCCCCTCTCTAAAGCGCTCCACTTGTTTGCCGCTGCAATGTGTAATTCAGTGGTTCTCAACCTTTTTCCTTCCACTCACATACCACTTTAAGTAATCCCTATGCAATAGGTACTCTGTGATTGTTAAGGTGGTATGTGGGTGGAAAGAAAAAGTTTGAAAACCAGTTTTAATCGTTCCTAATTCTCTCGTTATGTGCACAGTTTCAGAACTCCAAAGGAATGGGCCAAGGACAATTCTTCTCAAGCAAAGTATTACGGTAACAATTGGGTCTAGAGCAGTGACTTTCAACCTTCCCTTCCCACTCACATCCCACCTTAAGCAATCCCTTACTAATCACAGAGCACTGATGGCATAGGGATTACTTAAAGTGGGATGTGAGTGGAAAGAAAAAGGATGAGAATCACTGGTGTAATTCATTTCTATTGATGTAATTTTAAACCATATTGGTGAATATGCAACGGGCTATTCCCCTTTACGACCTCCTGCAGGATTATATAACATTCAATTAATCATCTCAAATTAATGGTGACAAAATTAAAGAAGGGCAGTGTTTCCTTGGAACGCAAATGGCACACCAGTCTAGGTTATGTGTTCAGGCCTCCAAAATAACCTTGGAGCCCGTTACTTGGAGGTTAGACATTCCCACTGTGCCACAGATGACAATGCAGGAGATGGATAAAAGATGCACCAATTTTTCAGTGTGGTTTGGACTAGGGCAGTAGTTCACAGCCTTTCTTGGTGCGAGGCCCACCTAGCTTCTGGCCTAACATCTAATGGCCCACTAAGTGGCAATGACTGAGCAATATTTTCAAGTCAAATAAAGCTCTGTCAGAAACAAGTATTGATCTAATTTAACATTTTGTAAACATTTTTAAAGACCCACATGGAAACATGCCACGGTCCACTGGTTGAGTACCACTAGAGTGCTTTGTTCACAGGTTGACTCATTGGCCTCAACTGGTGGATTCGACACAATCTGTAGCCTTCAGCAGAATAAGGACCAGTAATAAATCATAATTTAGGCTTGAAACCATTAAAGATGAAACTGATGATCATTATTGACCTCCAAAAAAAATGTTTTTATTCAATTTTGGAAAACCACTGGGCAGTGGCATAACTGATAGCATGTTAATATGATCGTTCAGGGGTCAATGACATTTTAGAAAACATTTTTTTAAGATAAGTTCAAGACACTCTATTTTCCTTGACTATGACAACAGACCACCAAATAGTTAAAACAAGCAAGGACACTGTTCCTCCTGTCAAGTTCACACGGTGTAATTCAGCTTGACCCAGCCCTGTAAGTACTTTCCTTTTAGAAGCATAGCTTAATTCCTTCAGAATGCTATTGAATCTATCGCCTCCACTTCCTCTCATCTTGCATTCTAATCCCGAACCATTTGCTGCATTTAAAAGTCCTTGAGTCCTTTTCTGTTCTTTTGCCAATCACCTTTGTGCCATGTCCCCAACAACCTGACCTCTTCATTGATGGGAAAACTTTCTCACTGTCTTTGACAGTCGCCTTTGTGGTTTTAAATACATCGACCAGGTTTCCTTTAACTGCCTGATTTCCAAGGAGAACAACCCCAGTTTCTCTATCCTGGCCCCTCATCAAATCTTTTCTGCTTTCATGTTTTGTTTGGAAGTGCAGTACGGATCTGTAATTCTCATTGTGGCTGAATCATTATTTTAAAAAATGTTCAACATTACCTTCCAGCTCTAATACATTGTGCTTCTATTTAAAATTCAGGGGACTGGATGATGTATTCAAAAGGGAGTTGAATTTGTCCCTATTGGCTAAAGGGGTTGAGGGATATGGATACAAAGCAGAAACGTAACATATATTTAAATTTTTAAAATTTAGACATAGAGCACAGTAACAGGCCATTTCAGCCTCCTAGTCTGTGCCATCTAATTTACACCCCATTAACCTACAACCCCCGGTTCAATTTTTGAATGGTGGGAGGAAACCGGAGACCCCGGAGAAACCCCACGCAGACACAGAGGGAACGTACAAACTCCTTACAGACAGCGCGGGGCTCGAATCCCGGTCCTGTCCCGATCACTGGCACTGTAAAGGCATTGCGCTAATCAACTCCCCAACCATGCTGCCCTCAGACATTTAGACAGGTACATGGATAGGAAAGATTGGGCTAAATGCAGGCAAATGGGACTAGCATGGACATTTTGGGCTGAAGGACCCATTTTTGTGATGAAATCCATGAATAGAGCCATGAAGATGGACAAATTCCTATTCCTTCTATTTTCTATCCTTAACCACTTTTCCAACCTACCCTGCCCTTCGATCACTCTAATCCTCCTTGGAATTGTGCCCTCTAGTTAATATTTGCATCTTCTCATTCTTTCTCCCAAAATGCGCTTTACACTTGCGAGCTTTACATTTCCCTTGCTATCGACTGTTATCTTCTGCCAGCTAATGTGCACCCTCTTGAAGCATTTTACAAATCTTCCCATCGTTCACCAGATCTCCAGTTTTTAGTGTCATCTGCAAATTTGGAAATGATGCCCCATTCATTAAAGTCCATGTTAAGAAAGACAGTTGTACTAGTTTAATCATGGGGGGCGGGAGGGGTTAGTGTACAATATGATTCCAGCAAGTTTGGTAAACAGCCTTTCAGTACTTTTTATTTTTGCAATTGCAGATCCTTTTGTTCCCTGACCTTTGACCTTAATGACATCTATTACATGTCATATGTATGGATCACCAAAGATATTTGAATGGTAAGGTGCCAACAATTACATTTCCCTGAAAGTCGCTCTTTGTACTAAATCAATAAAACTCTTATCAAATTCGTTGGACAAACTTTGCAATCAGAATTGCAGTTAGAATCAGATAAAATAAAAGATCCTGTGACTTTTAGGGCTGGCAGTAACGAGAGAAATAGAAACAAGACCAGTTTCCAACTCGAACAGTTACCATCCCGGGTGTGTGAGCTTCAGTGAAGTTCTGTTTGATCACAGGGTGAAGTGGAACTGTAGGAACCTCCCTCAGTGGGGCCTGGGGGTGCTGCAATAGGTGTCTTCTGGATTGTGTCAACTGCAGGTGGGAAGCCATTACATTTTATCTAGTGTGAGTGCATTTTTTGCCTAATTTGAAAAAGATAAACATGCATGCAAGATAATATTAACCGATTTTACATACATAATTAGTCAAAACAAATGAAATGTCATCTTGTTAAACAGGAAAGACTGTCAGAAAAATTCCAAATAGGGATTTGAGCTGGAGAAGCTCAACAGTTCACACACTATCCATAGGAAGCATTTTAGGCATCAGTCCTTTGTCAAGGTATGAGCTATTTTTCAATTTGGTTGGGGTTTGTGCAGAGAGGATTTTTGAATTTGGGCAGTAAATGATGCAGAGAGATTAAAATTTAGATTGGGATTGACGTGAAGAGATCTTAAATTTAGGTTGGGATTGACGTGAAGAGATTTTAAATTTAGGTTGGGATTGACATGAAGAGATTTCAAATTTAGGTTGGGATTGCTCATACCTTGATGAAGGTCCCAAAACTTGGGTTACGTTTCTTTGCTTCCTGTGGACACTGAGTTTCTCCATCACCTTTGTGTATTAGATATCAACTTGATGTATCAGGGCAATTTCTAGGGCAGGGGGAATCTGTTCAAGGTGGAAAAGTTTCATGGCATCAGGGCTGAGACCAAATTCCTTCTGGTCTTCACTCCTTTCAGTCATGTGACTAGAGAGCACTTGAACCAATTTTAGCAAGGTAACACTGGGATGGTCCGTACACTAACCCCTCCCGCCCCCCATGATTAAACTAGTACAACTGTCTTTCTTAACATGGACTTTAATGAATGGGGCATCATTTCCAAATTTGCAGGTGACACTAAAAACTGGAGATCTGGTGAACGATGGGAAGATTTGTAAAATGCTTCAAGAGGGTGCACATTAGCTGGGATGGCCCATGGCGTGTGGTGGGGGGGGGTGAGTGTTAATGGGGAGGAAAATAACATGCACAAAGAAGTGTCTGTGTTAGATGGCACTAGGGTACAAGTCTAGAGGGTGGAAACACGAAGAGAAAGTGTGCGGGGGAAAAAATGGAGCAGCACATTTTTTACAGTGCAAGTGATCGAGACTGAGGTTCAATTCCCACGTTGTCTGTAAGGATTTTGCACGTTCTCCCTGTGTCTGTATGGGTTTTCCCCAGGGGCTCCAGTTTCCTCCCACCCTTCAAAATCGTACGGAGGGGTGGGGGGGGGTTGTAGGTAAATTGGGCAGCATGGGCTCATTGGTCAAATGGGCCTGTTACCGTGGTGTATGTCTAAATGTAGGTGGTTTAGGATGTATGCGTGAGAATGCTTGAATTTTAGTCAATAGCCCCTTTCACACTTTCACTAAATTGGGCGTTCAGTGTCTCGGGATAGGAATGGGGGTTTGGCTTTTCACACTTGACCACTCCTAACTGGGACACTGAACGCTTTCACACTTGCAAGGAGCCATCCCTGGGTTAGGACTATTCTACCTTCTACGGGTGACGTCATGACCCATCAAGAGATGGTGAACCTGCCCTAAATCCTGATCAATGTATTATGATCTTATATTTGAACGAAATTAATCATGCATAATTATAGCTTTATGTACAGCACAGTATGAGCCTTTCAGCCCCTTATGTTGTTTTGCTGACCTATATAAACCTTTATATAAAAGGAAAGTGCTAGCAATAAATAGCAGTAGTGGACAATTTTTAAAGAAGGTGGGAAAGTTGGTAGTGCTATAGCGTACAATTTATAAATACCGGAGGGAAAAAATGATGGCAGACTTGCCCTCCCACAATTCCTTGTGGGAGAAAAAGGGTTGTATGCCCGGCTGCATACATGGAGCATTCATAGAGAAGTTTCTCTGCCTCACAGCATTCTGCCATTGCTTTTTTCTCCCACAGCCTTTATAAATTGTGCCCTATAACACTACCAATTTTCCTGCGCTGTTTAAAAATTGTCTGTTATTGCTATTTATTTCCTCTCTCTCTTCCCCAATTTTAAATAAATGACTTTCCCATGACAAAGCTTATACCTTCAGTTTAATCTTTACTTCCTGCACTCACACAAAAACTTGGGTCATTTCTATCCCACAATTACCCCTTTCGCACTTGCCTGACTGCAACTCCGGCATCTGCAGGGATTGTACTAGGGGTCGAGGCCATCAATCCCAGGCGTGAGATGACATCATCTGATGCCGGCGATGAGCTGACTTTGCTTTCGCACTTGCCACTTTAAAGGCCGATTGGCGTTCGATTCCTGGGATCACTTGAAAGTGTAGAAGGGGCTAATGAAGCAGGTGAGCTACAAACTCAAGTAGCTGTCGGGATACAGGGCATAACTGAAGCATTGCTCAGAAAAGGGTGGGACTGGACATTTAATACATTATTGCGAGATGCACAGTGTTCAGAAAAGATAGGGAGGGAGAAAATATGGTGAGTTGAAAGTGCAGTGCTGTTGAGCAAAGATGTCATCACACCAGAGGGAGGGGCTGACTTATGAGGTCAAAAAATATAAAAACCATTTGGTTAGAGTTAAAAGGAAAGAAAAATACTTTGCGTGCTTCTGAGCGTGTTCTATAGTATAGACCTGCCATCCTCAACAGGGGCCTATGACCCTCTTGGCGGCCACCTCACATTGAAGTAAAAACCTTGTTTTCACATCACGTAATATAAATATTTTTCATGTTCTTTATGCAGTTGGTAGGACAAAAATATGGAAGAAACGGAAAAGTTCCACAGTGAAAGGGAACAATAAATTTTAAGTAGAGTCCAAGGTGGGGACTGTAGCCAAAAAAACGGCTGGTGTAGTCCATTAAATACCGAGAGTAGGATGATGCAAGAGAATCACAGAGGTGTGCTGGAATTATGGTGCTTTGGCAGAATTGTGTTGATTGAGATAATATCCAAGTAAGGACATAGAAGAGCAGAAACTTCTGAAATGGTATTGCAAGCACGTCTTCAGCTCAATGCATTGCTGGATTTGGGGAACAGACCATGGTAATGGAGAGCATGAAGCAATCTAAAGTGGGGGATTAGAAAGCAGCCAAATTCCAATGGGGCAAGAGGGAATAGGGCAGCATGGTTAGTGCAACGCTGTTACAGCGCCAGCTATAGGGTTTCAGATCCCATGCTGTCTGTAAGGAATTTGTACATTCTCCTTGTGTCTCTGTGGGTTTCCTCCGGGTGCTCCAATTTCCTCCCCATTCTTCAGAATGTACCGGTCATACATCAATTGGGTGTAATTGGGCGGCATGTTACCGTGCTGTGCGTCTAAATTTAAAAATGACACGGTGAAGTGGAACCAAATGTTGCTGAAAGAACTATACAAGGACAAAGTGAAGTTTATCAAGATATTTTTGGTACAAATCAGTTCTGTCCAAAAATGGCAGCATTCCCTGAATGACAGAGAAAATACTTTGACGAAGATGCTGACTTCCAAAACGTTGGTTATGTGCACTGTGGAACCTGTTGACATTCCCCAGCACCTTTGTGTATTAACTAATATCAAGAGTAGTTATTGGAGTTGATAACTACCAGCATCTGTAGGCTTTTTTGTTTCACAGATAAAATGAAATGTTCAAATAATTAATAAGGATTTGTGACACATCAAGTGAGTAATTTAAGGGATAACCAGTGTGAATGTGCTAAGACAGGAAGAGAAAAGGAGAAAGAGACGATGTGAATACACAATGACAGCTTTTATTAAAGGGTGCCCACAGTCTCCGATTGGCTTTTAAATAGCAAATCGGTAGTTAAGAAGAGAGATAGGGCCAATTAGTGACCAAGGTGGTGTTCTGAGCCTGGAGACCAAATACTTAATGAGCACTTGGTAAGAGTCTGAACAAAGAAAGAAGGTGTTGCCAATATCTCAGCGGGGAAGTCGTACAGATGAAGCACCCAGGGGGCATACAGACAGCTAAAGCTGTATCTGCCTGTACTTGCCTCTAATTTGGGTTGGAAAAAGGGTGAATCAGTGGAGATCTTCACTAATTTCCAAGCAGATGACCTTCTGTCGGCCTGATGCCAGCCATGGAGGGTTCTTCTTTACAATGCTTTGCTGGGAGCTGAACCTCCTTGCTTCACAGCTCCAGGCAGTGTCCTTTATCAGGGATGATAAAAGCAGAAAATGCAAGGAATTTTCAGCTGGTTCAGGCTGCAGCTTCGGAAAGCGGAAGTGAATTGATGTTAGAAAGTTCCGTCAGAACTTGGCTCTTCCTGCGATTCGGGATCCTCCGATGGTTTTTTTTTTTGGTGCCCCTGAATGGCTGAGTTGCCAAAACCTCTGGGAAAGAGTGAGGAGGACTTCTGCTCAGTCTAGTCCCTGGAGGGTTGAAAGAATGGGTGGGGGCGAGGAATGCCTTTGATAACAAACAGTAATGTTCTTGAGTTGTGTCAGATGACATTTCATTCCGACATGCTGAGATAAAAGGGCATCATTCTCAAACATTCTCTCTCACATTTTCTTCAGTATTTTATTTTCAGTCCGAATTGCGAGCATTGAGCTTTGAAGCAAGGGCAACTTGTCAGTGCTTATCGATCAGTCTCCACTAATTACTGGACTTTTTTTTGGCAACCTTGTATCAGTTGCTCATAAGATAGTCATGCACCAGTTGAACCACTTGCAAAAGGTTGCAGAATTTCTTTTGAAATGTACTCCTTTTTAAAATATCTTTTGTTGATTTTAATAAAGAACTTGTGCAAAAATGCAATTTACTTGAACGGATAGTTGCACAGACTAAATAAAACATTCAGGCTATCGAAAACGTACATAAATTGTATATCCATAATTCATATTCCAAATGATACATCTTTTAAAAAAATTAGTAACAAAAAGTGTAAGTATAAAAAGAAAATAACAAAAGGATAAAAACTCAAAACACCATGCCTAACAGCTCTGTATGATTTTTGTGTACCTATATATATATTTCCGCTAAATGGTTATATGGTTATATATGATTAAATGTACTCCTTAAAACAATGTTCCATTCTACTGGCTACTTCCTCATTGTTCTGGCCTCAATTCAGTTCAGATTCTTTTCCCACTGCTTTCCAAAGCTCTAAATGTCTTTGCCCTATTAAGTCACCTAAGATTTTATTATTCTCTCAACATGCATACATTACGGGTATCTAGCGTGACTTGTGGAATTTCATTTTTAATGAATTTTTTTTTCCACGTTAGTTTGCATTTTCCACAGACAGAAAAGACTTTCAGTCATTGTTGCTACGACAAATAGTTTGTGATAATAGTATGGATATATGCTAAGATAATTCAAAATTGAAACCTGGGCTCATTCTTCAAACCTTTTTACCATATTTGTCCGAATAAAGTTATTTCACTGAAAGTGAACTCAAGCCAGCATTGCTTCGCCAGACAGTCAGTTCTACTTTTGCAGTTATCAATAACTCTGCATTATTTTTTTTTTGTACGAGTTATTTGTACTACTTGTCCTGTGTGCCAGTGAACAAAAAGCTAATTTTATTTCCTTTTCCAAGTTCCAGACAGCATTTCATCCTCCTGAGCATTTATTTGATGTACAAAGGAAAAACGGAATTTTAAGAAAACAAATCTGTGTGTGTGAGGCTTCCAGACACCGTTGTACTGGGGCTGGTCAATGAGACTGACTCAAAGTGGTATTGGGAGTGGAGTGAGAGAGTGGGAGGAGAGTGAGAGAGGGGGAGGGGAGTGAGAGAGGGGGAGGGGAGTGAGAGAGGGGGAGGGGAGTGAGAGAGGGGGAGGGGAGTGAGAGAGGGGGAGGGGAGTGAGAGAGGGGGAGGGGAGTGAGAGAGGGGGAGGGGAGTGAGAGAGGGGGAGGGGAGTGAGAGAGGGGGAGGGGAGTGAGAGAGGGGGAGGGGAGTGAGAGAGGGGGAGGGGAGGGGAGGGGGAGGGGAGGGGAGGGGGAGGGGAGGGGAGTGAGAGAGGGAGGGGAGTGAGAGAGGGAGGGGAGTGAGAGAGGGAGGGGAGTGAGAGAGGGAGGGGAGTGAGAGAGGGAGGGGAGTGAGAGAGGGAGGGGAGTGAGAGAGGGAGGGGAGTGAGAGAGGGAGGGGAGTGAGAGAGGGAGGGGAGTGAGAGAGGGAGGGGAGTGAGAGAGAGAGGGAGGGGAGTGAGAGAGAGAGGGAGGGGAGTGAGAGAGAGAGGGAGGGGAGTGAGAGAGAGAGGGAGGGGAGTGAGAGAGGGAGGGAGGGGAGTGAGAGAGGGAGGGAGGGGAGTGAGAGAGGGAGGGAGGGGAGTGAGAGAGGGAGGGAGGGGAGTGAGAGAGGGAGGGAGTGAGAGAGGGAGGGAGGGGGGTGAGAGAGGAGGGAGGGGAGTGAGAGAGGGAGGGAGGGGAGTGAGAGAGGGAGGGAGGGGTGAGAGAGGGAGGGGAGTGAGAGAGGGAGGGAGGGGAGTGAGAGAGGGAGGGAGGGGAGTGAGAGAGGGAGGGAGGGGAGTGAGAGAGGGAGGGAGGGGAGTGAGAGAGGGAGGGAGGGGAGTGAGAGAGGGAGGGAGGGGAGTGAGAGAGGGAGGGAGGGGAGTGAGAGAGGGAGGGAGGGGAGTGAGAGAGGGAGGGAGGGGAGTGAGAGAGGGAGGGGAGTGAGAGAGGGAGGGGAATTAGAGAGAGAGGGAGGGGAGGGGGTTTAGAGAGAGAGGGAGTGGAATGTGAGAGAGGGAGGGGAGTGTGAAAGGGGAGGGGGTTTAGAGAGAGAGGAAGAGAGGAGAGAAGGAGGGTGCTAGAGAGAGAGAGAGAGAGAGGGGAATAGAACAAGCCCTTTGGCTCAATGAGCCCATGAAGAGTAGGCTGGCACTCTGGGCTAATCTCATTTGACCTACATTCCTCTAAGCCCCTCCTCTCTGTAAATCTGTACAAATGCCTTTTGAAAATTGTAAATTATGCCCACTTCCATTCCTCTGGCAATTGGTATGTGATGCAGCAGCTGAACGTGCCAAACTGCTCTCTAATCTTCCGGTCGACCCTTGATACAGGGGAGGTGCCTCACTTCTGGAGAGTGGCAAATACGGCTATTTTTGCAGAAGATTATACAGAGTAATGAATAGCAATTTTGTTTTTGATCACTGAAGACTGGGCAATTTAACCACTGTGGCCGGGAAACCTTATTGGAAGGGAGGGAGAATAGATCTTTGGGAAAGTTTAAGAAGCGAATAGAGAGTTAGTAAAAGTACAGAAATGCTGGAGGATCTCAGCCGGTCTCATACTGTCCATGGAAGGTAAGATTTATAAACGGATGTTTCAGGCCTGAGACCTTCTTTGAGGATGCTGTGAGACCGGCTGAGATCCTCCAGCATCTCCGTGTTTTTACTACAATCACGGCGTCTGCAGACTTTCACACTTAGCGAGCTCACCCTAATTCATCAGAAGCAAACTATTTTTGAAGAAACTGAACAGTTTTATATTAAAGTGGAAGATTGACGAGGAGAAGATGGTGAAGGTCATTGGATTTTGAAAACTTCAAATGGGTCGTGTGAAAAGCTTGCAGGCAAAACTGAAGGCTTGCAGAATAAGTTGTCACAGAATGGATAAGAAATAAATTTGAAAAATAAAACATGATAAACAGCAAATAGATAGATGCGATGTGATCATGTGGAGAAATGAGTGGCAGATGAAATGTGAACCAGATAGGCAATTACACAGAATGGGCAGATGGTAAGGTCAAATTGCTGGACTTGTATCCATTGGAGTTTATAAGAATGAGAGGGAATTTGAGTGAGGTGTATAAGATTCTCAGATGTGCATGAGAATGCTTCCTCTCATGGGTAAGTGCCTGAGGCAGCAAATTTAAGGGTTATGAGTCTTTCGCTGCTTTTAGGTGCTCAGATGTAGATAATGCGCTGGCAGACGCGTCTGGGGGAGTGCAGCTGGGATGTTTGGGTGGCTGCAGGGAAGACGCCTTTCTGTCACCTGAACGTGCTGGCTGAAGGAGTGCCACATCCGAGCGAATGCCGGCTCTTGTGGACTGTGGCTGTAGTCCCACTGCTGCTTTCAAGTGCAACGGGGGATTCTCCGAGCCGGAGAATATACCTACAGGAGGAGGATTAGGTAAGTGGTCCTCCTGGCTGGGTTCTCCATTTTCAGGTGGCCACCTGAAACCCGCAGAAAGGGGTAGAATAGGCGCCTTTACAATCGGGTATTCTGGCCACCTGAAAGCAGCTTTTGGAATACATCCTCAAAGGGGCAGTAAAAGCAGGGGTTTTAAATGCTTCTTAACGAAGTGGTAGACAGATTACTGATAAGTGGGGTTTCAAAGGTAAAATCAGTAGACGGGAACAGATTTAAGTTGGCCATATAGTATAGTCAGTGGAAGGGGCTTGATGGGAAGAGTGACCTATTTCTGTTAAATTTGGTGCATTGTAGCAGAATGGATGGAAAAGCTTATGAGGCCGAATTCTAAAGTTTGTGCAGAATCAGGGTGTGTTGTAGGAGCAGGAGTCCTTGAATATGGGGAGATTGGTCAGCATAGTTTAGGATCAAGAGTGGAGTTTGTTCTGATCCGTTGGCAAGGCTACAGCTGCAATAACTTGCCAAATCTCGGTCACTAATTTCACTTAAGTGGTGTCGTTCCAAGAGAAGATGGAGTAAAAAAAATTGAGGCGAATGGTCCAGTGATTCCCGCTGTGGGATCAGACTGGATAAACCAGAAGAAAGTAACCAGGAGATTTGAGTGAGTGTAGTACACAAGATCATGTTGGGTAAATACAGTGATACCGTTGCCAGAAGCTGAATGCTCAAGAATTTGGAAGTACAGATATATGGCGACGCGTTTAGCTTAGTGGTTAGCACAACGCTATTCCAGCGCCTGCAGCCTGAGTTCGAATTTGCCATTGTCTGTAAGGAGCGTGTATGTTCTCCCCATGTCTGTGTGCGTTTCCTCCAGGTGCTTCAAAATGTACAGGGTTGTAGGTTAATTGGTGCAATGGGCTCGTGGGCCAAAAGTGGCAGTAACCTTGGTGTATGTCTTTTTTTTAATGGTGCCAGGCTAAAGAAGCCAGTCGTTGATGAATATCTTCTTTGCACAAATCTAGGGTGAGAAAGTGGTGCTATTATGGAATTCACATCTCCCGTATCCACTCCTGACCTCTGGTGCCCTCTGTGTTGGAGATTCCCCTCCATTTTGACTAGGTTCCCAAAGCATCACAAAGACCTGCATGGTGTTGGTTTGAATGGCTGCTGTGAATTGCTCTCCAGAGTCAATGGGTTGAAATAGCTCCCCGAACTTGGTGCCCCTTCAGGTGGTGGAAACTGTGACGTTAGAATTGAATTGGACAGTCTCGTAAGGGTAAAGAGCAAGGATATGACTGGATTGATCTGCAAAGACATGGTGTACAGACTCGCTGTGCAGACATAATGCTATAACGGAAGGACAGCCTAGATTTGAGTGCTGTATTGAAACATCTGCCTCCATGGCAAGAATGCTGGTCACTGCACCACAGTCACTTCTGAACTTGAGTAGGAAATAATTCCTTTTCATTAAAAGGTGTGTCAATACTAAAACCTCCCAGTGAAGCAATTTTTGTTTGAGTAATTTAAGCATTACCAAAAGAACTGCTCACACTTGCCATCCAAGACTCTCATAGTCATGAAACAATATTTATTTACTTATGTCGATGAATACATGCCCTGCATAGGTATTTCTGGTCTGTATGTGTGTTATGTCTGGTTGTGCATTTGCGTATTTTGCATCGAGGACCGGAAAATGCTGTTTCGTCAGGGTGGACTTGTGCAATCAAATGGCAATAAGCTTGATTTTACTTGGCTTGCCACATGTTCTAAGAGGTATTTCTGGGGATCAAGAGTTGATGGACATTCAGATGATAGATGTTGGTGCTAAATATTAATTAGACCCAACATATTTCAAAATTAAATTTGTTCTGTAGCTAAGGGCGATGACACCTGCATTTGGAGTTGAGAATTCATTGCCATGGCAATAACTTCCCAAGATAATTTTAGCACGATTATAAATGTTAATATTGGTGAACTGTTAGATTGTGTGAAGGTGCCATAAATTGTGATACTACCGCTTACTTTGGAAAAAATAAATAGCATGCTGTCCTTTTGTCGATTTATCAGAAATTCAGTATTGCGTTGAAACATTGTCCTCATATGTGTAATTTCTTTAGACATGAGATTCATCAGATTTGCCTTGTACGCCAGAAGTTGTTGCCTTCACAACTGATTTGAGTTGCTTTTATTACATATTCACACGAATGATGACTTTGCATTGTGTGACAGAGTATTTAGAGGTGGTTTGGGAGGAATTGTTCGAGCAGCTTGCACACACACATTTTAAAACAGAATATGTGCAGGACTTTTGCAGAATGCGTTTTGCAGGAGGCAACAAAGTATGGACAGCAGCTTGCCTGGGAGAGCATGTGATCCTTGCAGGGAGAGGAGAAGAGTTTTGCACTCAGAGAGGGAGGGTGTGAAACAGAGAGGAGAGAGACAGAAATCTGTTCCAGAGGGACAAAGCTGGCAAACTTTTGAAAGACTGCCTGGTCGAAGGAGAAGAGTAGCAGTCTGAAAGGTGACCTGAAAGAAAGAGGATTATCTGGAGAACCCTGAAGGGGGCAAGTTTCGTCAGCAAGACTGATTGAGAAGGAATCAGTTGTGGATCTCTCTCTGAAAATCAGCAAGAACCCTCCTGAGTGGTAGCCATTTGCCTGTTAAGCAGCAAAGCCTGGTGAATTTTGCTAATGCTAACTTCTGTGCACAGTACAAGAATTGCATGCAATCAGTGAGCTTGGACTGTGATCCAAAGAACTTTTCTAATCTTAAATATACATTACACACACCTGTGCTTAGTGTTAGAGGGGGAATTAAGTAGTTAGGTAGGTTAAGTAATAAGCTAAAGTTCACTTCTGTTTGCTTGTTCAAATATAATTTAAAAACTACTTTTGTTTAAGTAACCCTGTGTTGTGGTGCATATCTATTGCTGCTGGTCTTTGGGGTCCTCTGGACTCCGTAACACTTGATCAGCAAAGATCATAGTTCTTTGTCTTCGGTGTGAGGATGTGGCTACGTGGCCAGATTTGTCATCTAATTCTAGGTTCCTTTAAATGGTGGTGGTCTTTTCATAGAATTGCATAGTATTTACAGCAAGAAACTCTATCTAAGTGGTTGATGCCAGTAATTTTGCTCCAGACATCTCTTCTTCAGTTCCCCCAGTCCCCCCCTCACTGCTCTTCAACAAGCTTTTCAACATATCCTTCATTTTATTTTTATTTAGGTTCACCAATATTATCTTTATAATTTCATGTGTTCAGATTCTCTTCTTGCTGCTAACAAATTAATCTACATCTTCAACTGTCCTTGTCTTCATTGGGGAAGTGTTAGGATCCTAGGGTTTATTTATGCCTGAGATAATAGCTAAATTTAATTTGTTGCTGCTTGGGTTAAGTCCACCTTCTCTGTGAGATGCTCTCACTTAAATCTCATCGGAATCCCTGGCCTGTGTCTCTGTTCCTTTCAGTGGCATCACATTTTGGCAGCAAACACATTCTATGCACACTGTGATACGAAAATGAAAAGAAAAATGCTTAAAAATTACCCACAACAAGTGTAAAATATCATTGGGAAATCATAAAGGCTCCATAATACTGAGAGAGAATTGGGTTGCTATTTATAAAATTGACTTCAATATAAAAATTGAAAAGCAAAAATGATGCTGGAAGTATGAAATAAAACCATCCCGATGAAAGATCATCGACATGAAACACCAACTTTTTCTCTGTTCACTGATGCTGCCTGACAGAATTTTTATTTGTTATTGCTGTTTAAAAAACTGTTTGCTTCGTCAAATAAGGTTGCAAAGCTGCTAACATTATTATTTACGTTGTATATTACTCCCTGAATAGGCAACACCTATTCACGAGAAATTCCTGTGGTTGAGTAGACCTGGTCAAGGGGAAATCTTTAGGTTTGTTACATAAAAATCATTTTATCAGGCTTGACTGACCATGTGGGAGAGTGCCCCAGCATAAAAGTTAAGCTAAAAAGAAAAGAAACAGCAATAACCAATCATTCATTGATAAATAATAATGTCCATTTCCATTTTCAACATCCTTCTCACTCCAGTCAGCTAGATTTTTTTTTGACAGTGTAATGATCAAGTTATTTATGTCCAGGCAAGGTAGGGATGAGTGCCTTGATGTGAAAATACAAAATCTATTGTTCAGGTTGTACTGCCTCATTTAAAAGTATGTGAGAACCTCATGTCTCTCCATTGACCTGAATTGAATAACATGCAATTGTTTCTTCTGAACATTGGTGACAAGTTTAATAATGCAGGTACAGAATATTTTATCCGAAACCCTTGGGACCAGACAGTTAATGGAATTCGGAATTTTTCAGATAATTGAGTAATAATGACAGCAGTACGTTAAGCAATTGTCCTGATTTGCATCTGGAATTCCGTCAGGAACTAATTGTGAAAAGTTTTAAGAATGGCACATTCTTTTCCTCAAACCACCCTCTCTTTGTTCTCTGAAAACATTTAGACCAGACAGTGAATTTGTTCTTTTGAATAACCCCTCTGACTTGTGCATCTTACTGCCTCATTCAAACAGAGAAAGAAATCAGGAGGTGATTGCTTTGCTCACTCAGTACCTGATGCTCAGGATTTCCTCAGCTTTGATCCAGGTGCATTGGCAGATCTGAAGCACAGGGATGTATGAGAAGACTCTTCAGTGGAAAATAAGTATATGGAGAAGCAATTTAGCTTCATAGTTTCCCATTCTCCCAATGAAGATTTACTTTGGACCCATTAGCTACTGGGAAATCTCTCCATTGTCATTGGTCTCACACACATTGTTTTAGCACAGTGATTTTCAAACTGCCCTCCTAAACTCACAGTCCACCTTAAGCAATCCCTTACTAATCAGACCACCTATGGCACACATGTCAAACTGTGGCCCGCGGGCCAACTCTGGCCCGCGATATAATTATATTTGGCCCGCAAGATCATTTCAAAAATGTATTAGAGGTGGCCCGCCCTGCAGCGAGAGCCGATGTCACCCCCACCATCCTCCCCCTTCATTGCACATCCTTCCCCATTGTAACACGAGAAATTGTAACACGAGAAGTCTGTCGATGTCATCAGCCGGCAAGTCGGTTGGAAGGCTCCCCGCACAACCAGTCACTTCTCCCACCTGTCGAGCGGTGCGGCGGATGGGCGAGCGCCTGTGATTTCCTGTCGGCGTGACGGGCATGGCAGGGTGCGCACGGCCCCTGGGCAGCGCGAACCCCGCGCGACTGGCACCGGACGGCCCTTCCACAGCACGAGCGCACTTCTCCCGGTCGCCATGGCCTTCAGCGCTTGCACCCGCGCAGACCCCAGGGACGGCTGGTTCGGCCCTGCACATGAAGAGAGAGATGGTGGCTGTCCGCAAAGGCTGATCGGCAGCGCGTTGGGCCTAAGTGGGTGGGTAAGCAGGGGTGGGCAGAGGGTGTAGGTGAGGAGTAATGGGCAGGGGAAGTTATGGTGGTGTGAGGGGCAGTTAGAGGGAGGGATGAGTAGAAGGAGGGGTGGATAGGGAAGAGGTAAAAGGGGAGGGGCAGGGCGAGTAGGGGAGGGGTGATTAGAGGGTGAGAGATGGGTAGAGGAAGGAACAGGTTGAGGGGAGAGGCAGTAGAGGGGCGTATATAGATGGGGTGGGTAGAGGCAGAGTGAGTGGAGTGAGGGGTGAGTAGAGGTTGGGTAAAGGACTGGTCAGGTAGAGGGATGGTGGGTCGAGGGTGAATAGAGGCCTAGAGCCTGAGGAGTGAGCAGGAAATGCCGAGTCCTGATGCAGGCCAAAATGGACACAGCCTGTGAATGCTGACTACATCTCCACAGGGACCAAATATGTTTCCCTCAGGTCAAGCAAAGGGTGAACTTGAGCTACCTACTCCTGACCTGTAACATTATCCTCCTAAAGTTATATCCTAAAGTTTAACATTACATATGTTGAAAGAAGAGAAAACATGCAGATGTTGTTGAAAATTTTCAATAAATATTTAGTTCGGCCCTCGACTTAGTCCAAGTTTTTAATTTTGGCCCTCCGTGAATTTGAGTTTGACACCCCTGACCTATGGCGTAGGGATTACTTAAGGTGGAATGTGAGCTTAGTTTGAAAACCAATGACTGCACTGGATTTAAATTCCATGAAAATATATTGGGAGAACAGCCCTCTCCAATCTTCTGTTGCTTGACTACAAATATTTGTAAGGTTCTTTGAGGTCCCTTGACTTTTACGCACCTGAACATATTTAGGGAATTGTTGGAGATGCTCTCCTCCATCCAATTTGGAAGATCTGTCCAGAGTAAAGAATGTTTTTCCACTATTGTGTTAACAGAGCTTGTTTTATGTTCTGTTTTAATTAGTGATCTCAAGCTGTGCATGTTGGCTTGATCACACTAATCTGCAGAGACATCAGTTCCTCAAAGTGAATGGTGACCGTGGGCAGAATCAGAATTTATTGTCATGAACATGTCACAAAATTCGTTGTTTTCTGGCAGCGTCACAGTGCAATTGTTACCATTACTTACATAATTACATTTAAAAAATAAATAAATAGTGCCACAAAAAAAATATTAGGATAAAGTGAGGTAGTGTCCGTGGTTCATTGTCCATTCAGTCACCTGATGGCAGAGGGAAAGAAGTTGTGCCCCTGAGTACCTTTTTCCCGATGGTAGCAGAATGAAGAGGCATGACCTGGGTGGTGGGGGTCTTTGAAGATAGAGGCTACCTTTCTTAAGACTCCGCCACTTGGAGATATCCTCAATGGAGTGAAGGCTGATACTTGCGATGTTGCAGACCTAATTAACAGCTTTCTGGAGTTTTTTTCCTGTCCTATACATTTGCAATACCATTCTAGATAGTGATACAACCAAATTGAATGCTCCCCATGGTACACCTGTCGAAATTTTCAAGAGTCTTTGGCGATGTACTAAATCTTCTCATACTCTTCATGAAGTACAGCCACTGGTTAGCCTATCTGGATTGCAGTATCTAGATTGCAGTATCTGGGTCTTTATTCATTGGAACGTAGAAGATTGAGGGGGAATTTGATAGAGGTATATAAAATTATGAGGGTAATAGATAGAGTACATGTGAATAGGCTCTTTCCCTTGAGGGTAGGAGAGATTGGAACGAGGGGTCATAAGTTAAGGGTTGGGGGCAAAACTTTAGAAGTAACATGAGAGGAAGCTTCTTCACTTAGAGAGGGGTGGCTGAGTGGAATGACCTTCCAGAAGAGTGAGTTGCAGCAGGGTCAATTTTGTCATTTAAGAGGAGGTTGGATGAGTACATGGATGTGAGGGGGTTGGAGGGTTATGGGCAGGGAGCAGGTAGATGTTACTAGTGGAGTTCACTTAAATCAGTGCGGACAAGAAGGGTCAATATGGCCTGTTTCTATACTGTAATTGTTATATAGTTATATATTATTGCGTTGACGCGGAGGCCCCACAACAGTTTCTTTAGAGAAGTTGACACCCAGGAATATTTTTTAATTTTTTTTAATTAAAAAAAAAATTAAACATACAGCTCAGTAACAGGGCATTTCAGCCCATGAGTCCCTGCCACTGATTACATCCAATTAACATAATCGGTACGTTTTGAACAGTGGGTAGAAACTGGAGACTCCAGGGAAAATTCATGAAGACACAGGGAGTACAGGACAGCGTGGGATTTGAACCCCAATCTTGGTCGCCGGCGCTTTAAAAACATTGCGCTGACCACTACGCTAACTGTGCGGATGGCAGCAAATAAATACAACTTTAACAGAGAAGAAGAGGCAGTGTACGATTTGTTTCAGAATGACGTGGGTTGCATTTTTTAGACACTCACAACTTTGGACCGATGGTTGCGTGAGCTTTAAGGACAAGGGTATTTCTGTGGTGGAATCTATTCTGGACTGGTTGACAGAGATTGACTGCACACGCGATTAACAACTGCACCATCTGAGCTCAGGATAATCGCGAGCGATCCAGATGGACAATAACCTTTTTTTTCTCTTCCCCCTCCCCCCCCCCCCAACAATTTCCATAATTACTTGGAAAGATTTTCCAACCATTTCAATTTCTTAAATTTTACCAATATTATTACAATGACCATCACATTTACACCACCATTCACTGCCCAACATTCATGATTTTGGCAAACGAATGTAATTGATGCTGATCAAATCTCGGGTCCCACTGTGGTGTCCTTCCGTAACATGTTGCTGCCTCGTGCGAGAATGAGTCATTCTCTTTTGAAAGACAGAGGCTTGACTGTCTCGGTGTCACTGATTTAGGCATTCACTCTTTCTAGAATTATGCTCTTTGTTCTAATTTCATTCCAATGGAGTGAAATATTTTCTTTTCTTGCATCATTTATGAATATCTTAACAATTGTTCCCAAAGTTCTGACAAAATTATGCATTTTAATCTATTTCTTGTCAACCAGATATGGAGAATCAATTTAGGTTTGCACAAAATTATAATTCCAAAGCCTGCAAACTGTATGTCTACAAAAGACACAGTGATGAGGCCTGTGGCTAGAACTTACAGACAGAATATCACAGTAAGTCAGAAAACTGGTAATTACATTGGAATATAAATAGCACTTCTTCTTAGATGATGAATTTCTTTCATAATTTTTCTTTAATAAGCATTAGTACATCAAGTAATTTGTGATTATATCAGGTGATTTGGGAAAAATCAACAGGGTACTTATCTTGCTTAATAGAATTTTGTCCGGGACTCTGTCATTTTGCACATTACAATAAACCTCAGCAGCTAATTTTTTGATATTTATGTTATCGATTCCCCAGCTACTGCCGGAGTGAATTTAACACTGGTTTATTGTGTTGGTAGCTCTGCTTGTAAAGGGGTCAGAAGCCCATTTCTGACGTCATCATGTCACCTGACTGGTAGCATTGCGATCCGCTTCCTGGGATTGGTTGTTTAGCGCTATCCGGGGAGCGGCCAATCAGTGAGCTCCTCTCATCCCCGGGTATGGCTGCTTCACTAGCTCCACTTGATTGGCTGCCGCTGGTCAGCCCATCGGAGTGGGACACTGCAGCTGCATGCTGCTGAGTCGAGCGCCGACTTTGAAGTGTGTAGCCCACTTCGGCCGGCGGTCCACTACCCAACCCACGCCCCCCCCACTCCAGAATCGGTGCTAGGCGAAGCCTTGTGCTTGGGAGGCTTGCCCCTTCAGCATGAGGTTGGGTCAGGGATCGGGTGGTCAGAGTCAAGAAATGGGAGCTTGAGCCCGTACAGGGTGGAAGTCTCATTTCTCACCCCAATATCCAAAAGACATATTGACCCATTGTGTTGTATAACTATGTATGGGCCTTCGATATATCTCTGTAGTGGTGGGGGGGGGGGGGGGGGTCTGTGTGCTCCGCATCTGACAAATACCTATTTTCAAGTCTCGAATTCTTTAGGTACGTATGTCGTCCATGAGCCGTGCTGCTTTGGCTGTGTCGGGGCGAGTGTGCCCAGGCGGTCCTGCAGGTGGGACAAGGTGGCCGCAGGAAAATCATCCCCAATGTCTCTAGCGGCCAGGAATTTCCCCGATGTCACTAATGGTGCACCGTTCACCATTTTGGCTGCAGAAACCTCAAGTTCCTCTTTTGGAGCAGCCTCGATCCCCAGGAGTACCCATGGGAGCTTGTCCACCCAGTTAGGGCCATTGAGTCTGGCCATGAGGGCATACTTAAGGTGTCGATGGAATCGCTCCACCAAACCATTGGCCTGAGGGTGGTAAGCTGTGGTATGGTGGAGCTGAGTACCCAGGGCATTAGCAAGATTAGACCAGAGGCCAGAGGTAAACTGGGAGCCCCTGTCTGCGGTTATATGCTCTGGAACCCTGAACTTAGCCACCCAGTTGTGCAGGAGGATCCAAGCGCACGTTTCTGTAGAGGTGTCTGGCAAAGGGATGGCTTCCGGCCATTTGGTCGACCTGTCTACTAGGGTCAGTAAGTATGGATATTGGTAAGGGGCCCACCAAATTCACATGGACGTGGCTGAAACAGTGTTGTGGTAGTTGAAATGACTGTTGGGGGGAGGGATCTTTAGTGCGGGTATGGGTTTTCGAGACCTGTACAATTCCCGACCATGCCAGACAAATCAACCAGCAACTATTTTGATGGCGGGGTGTGCCAGGTTGTGTATAGCCTCGAAAATACGCCTCCTCCAGTGAGTGGGAATGATCAGTCGAGGCTTACCTATGGACGTGTCACTCAGGACGGTCTGTTCTGCAGGACCGAGCCGTACATCCTCCAACTTTGAGGCCAGTAATTAGAGTGTGATATGCGTCAATGTCCTTGTCCACTGCCAGTGCTTCTGCCAGAGCCTTAGAGTCAATGCTTGACATTGAGATGTGTACTGCCTGTCTCGTGGGACGTGACAGGGCATCGGCCACCACATTGGATTTTCCCGCAATATGCTGAATGTCAGTAGAAAATTCTGAAATATATGAAATGTGCCTCTGTTGGCTGGCTGACCACGGGTCGGAAGCCTTAGTAAAGGTGAAGGGCTTGTGGTCTGTAAAAAAATTTGGAACTTCCTGCCCTCAAGGAGGTACCTAAAGTGTCTGATTGCCAGGTGCGATGCCAGGAGTTCTCTATCAAAAGCACTATATTTCAGTTTAGGCACCCGCAAATGTTGACTGAAAAATGCAAGGGGTTGCCAGTGTCCATTCACCCACTGTTCTCAGACTCCCCCTATTGCTGTGTCAAAGCACCCACCGTGACAGCGGTGGGGGCATCAGTTTTGGGGTGTATCAGGAGGGCAGCATTAGCCAGGGTGAATTTTGTTGTCTGAAACGCATCGGATGCCTCTTGCTTTTCATGAAATCACCTTCTTCACACCTGTCATGAGGGAGAATAAAGGTTTCATGGTGCGAGCTGCCTCTGGAAGGGATCTGCGGTGAATTCTTGTAGTCCCCTTACTGTTGTCGACTTGGGGAATGCTCAAATGGCCTCTACCTTGTCGAGTAGTGGTTTAACCCCATGGCAGTTCATCCTGTGACCTAAAAAGTCAAATGAATCTTCGCCGAACTGGCATTTTGCTGGATTAATTATCAGGCTAAACTCACTCAACCTGTGGCATAACTGTCTGATGTGAGCGGCGTGTTCGGCACCGTAATGGCTTGCAATCAGAATGTCATCGAGGTAGATGAACACAAACTTAAAATCCCTGCCAACAGCATCCATAAGCCTTTGAAGGTCTGTGCGGTGTTTTTTTAGGCCGAAGGGCATTCTGAGTAATTCAAACAGCCCAAATGGTGTAATAATGGCAGCGTTTGTGATAGCCTCAGGGTGGGCTTATATCTGATGATAACCACAGATTAAGTCAATTTTTGAAAATATCCGTGTCCCCTGAAGGTTTGCAGAAAAGTTCTGAATATGTGGGACGGGGTATGTATCCAGTGTAGTTACTTCATTTAGCTGGCGGTAGTCCCTGCATGGTCTCCAATCCCTATGGCTAAGGGACCATGTAGAGGGGGGAGGCCCAGAGGCTGTTGGAGCAGAGGACGATGCCAAGTTTCTCCATTTTAAAAAAGATTTCCTCCTTGGTGAGGTTGAGTTCATCTGGCGGGGGGGGCAGTGTGCTCTGGCGTGAAGCGGGGGCTTTTAGTGGCGGGAATTTATCTGGCGGAAGGCAACGTGCTCTGGCATGAAGCAGGGGGCTTTTAGTGAGGTTGTGATGCCTTACCCTGTGTTCAGGATCAGTGAAGTCAGTGTGGCATCGCGATGGAGGGGAACTCGGCTAAAATCTTGGTGAACCCGTTGCCTAGACTTGCCACCGAGTGTAGGTGGGGAGCGGTCAGTTTGGTGCTTTCCACTTCAAGGGCCTGAAAGGCCTTTGCGTGTACTAGCCTGCGGCCCTTGATGTTGACTTAGTAAGGAGTTGACCCTCAGGAAGTCTGGCCCCAGGAGAGGCTGGTGGACGTCTGCTGAAACAAATCGCCAAATGAGACTGTGGTCCCTGAAATGGAGGAGCATAATATGGGTTAGGTGTCCATATTGAAAAGTTATTGGCAGCCCGTAACTCATACTCCGCCTTCCGGTGGCATGTGTCAGAGGTGGAGGACACTGACCTCTGCCCTGGTGTCGACCAGGAAGTGCCAGCCTGACACTGTATCCCTGATGTGGAGAAGACTATTGTGCAGGGCAGCCACTAACGACAGCCAACATTGGCGTTTCCTAGGAACCCGCAGGGTGATTTGCAACAGCAGGCCTCAGCACCCCATCGCTGATGGTAGAAGCAATATGATTCACCGGGGTTTGCATGCTTGGGGCAAACTTGTTGGTTGGTCTGTCGAGCGCCCTCATGGTAGGCTGATGTTGACAGGAAGAGGTCACGTGGTCTAACGAAATGCAGACGTCCCTTTTGGCTGCCCAGAGCAGGTCGGCTCTGACGATTATCTTTCCGGGGTCCGCAAAGTCCTCTTTAACTATGAGTAGCCTGATGTCCTCTAGTAACCTCTCCAGGAAAATTTGCTCGAATATAGCACAAAGGGGTATGGCCATCATTCAAGGTGAGCATGTCGCTCATGAGGACGGATGGGGCCTTGTCCCCCAAACCGTAGATGTGCAGCAATGGGTTAATAGTTCCTTGATGGCCTGATACTTCCCTTGTTCTGGAGGTTTCTGGAAGAAGTTGGTAATCTGTCCTGCCATATCCTGCTCGAGGGCGCCGACCACATAGTAGAAGCAGGTGTCATTGGTGGTGATCTTCTGTACGGTGAACTGCACCTCAACTTGCTGGAATGACACCCGTGGCTGTGATGTCCAGAAGCTGGGCAGCTTCAACGAGACGTTGATTGCAGGCTGGTTGTATTCTTAAGGTCTATGATACCAGTTGGACGAGTCAAGGGTCACCACTGTAGCAGCTGCTACGGCTGGAGAGGTTTCACTCAAAGAAGAGACACACATTACCGGAGTGAATTCAACACTGCTTTATGGTGCTCTGCTTATGAAGGGCTCAGAAGCCTATCTCTGACATCATCATACCACCCACCTGGTAGCATTATGTTCCGCTTCCTGTGATTGGTTATTTAGCGCTATCTGGCCAATCAGTAAGCCCCTCTTATCCTCGGGTGTGGCTGCTTCCCTAGCTCCACCCGATTGGGCAGTCCAGCGACAGCCATCGGAGTGGGGCGCTCCATCTGTGTGTTGCTGAGTCAAGCACTGACTTCGAAGTGCGTAGCCTGTCTCGGCCGGTGACGTAGGCTGCGAGCTTCTGGTGTCGGGTCACCACTTCGAGGCGTGGTGCAGTTGTTGTGGCCCACTACAGCATGATCCTCCATCAGTAAACTCCAGCTCTTTCAACATCCTATTGCAAATTAAACCCCACTGCCCCTTCAATCCTCCGCTTGCTCTTTTATCCAGTTCAGTGAATTTACAATCCTTTGTCTCGTGTCAAGTCCCTGCTAGGTCTTCACCTCTCACATGCTAATCCTCTTGCATCTTCTCCAGTTGCTTCATGTGTCCACCTGTACTGGCGAGCCTTGCGCTGGTCCAGGATTCCCTCAGGACTAATTTACCCGAGACCTTTTTGAGTCTGCAGTCTTAAAATATATCTTCCAACTGCAAACTGCAAACTCCTTTCCAATTCTCAGCCACTCTTAATGCTTCTGCCTTGCCACAACAGCTCTTTTAATCACTCTTAACCATCATTATGAACACTGAGAGGGTACAGAGAGCAGAAGGGAGTACATTAATGCTACTGTAACATCCCAAGAAGGTGGAACACTACTGTGCCTGGAAGAGTAGTGTAGGGGAAGACCTCGAATGTAGATTCTGGTCAAACTATAGTTTACAAGTCTTGTCACACAGGAGTGTTATTAAATGAAATGAAATGCATATTATGGCCAAGGATGATAGTTTGGTTAAAGAGGTTTTGAGGAGAGAGAAGAAGAAAGGAGATGAATATTTGAAACATGGCAGAATAAACTGGGTGTGAGGTCATGAAAGGTGGGATTAAGGAGAATCCCAAGCCATTTTATAGGTACGTAATGAGTAAGAGGGTAAGTGGAGAAAGATAGCTCCACTCAAAGATAAATGCTAGAACTAGTGTATGGAGCAAGATGAAACAGGTGAGCACTTTGCATCAGTATTCACCAAGGAGCGGTAAATGGTTGATGCTAAGATTAGGGAGTGGTAAGTTTATGTTCTTGATCAGGACGCGTCTGAGAGTGGGTTGGGGGGGGTGGGGAAGTGTTGGGGTTTTTTGAAAGCCCTAAAAGGTCTGCCAGGCCTGATGGGATCTATCCAGGATGAAGAGAGAAGCAAGAGAGGAAAAATCTGGTTCCCTGACAGGGGTCATTCGATCTGTTTTCCGCTTTCACCACAACTGAGTTGCCAGAAGACTGAGAACAGCTGATGGTTTTCCCCTGCAGGGAAAAAGGGGAACAGGAACAAATGAGGAAATGATCAGCTGAGGAGACTTACATCAGCAGTAGGAAATTTATCAGAGGAAGTTCTTGGGAACAGAATTCACTTGCATTTGGCAAAGCAGAAATTTATTAGTGATATTCAGTTTTGCACAGGGGATGTGTCTCACAAATTTGATTTTCTTCAAGTGATGAAGAGGTTATTAATGTATACTGCCGACATGGAATTTAGTAAAACATTAAAAAAATCTTTCAAGCTGGATGGGTCCAGAAGATGAAGTCGCTCGGGGTCCACAGTAAATTGAATCCAAAATTAGTTTGATCCTTGAAGGCAGAGGGTAGCGGTAGAAGGATGTTTTCTGACTGGAGATCTGTAATATTGTTTGTTGGTAATATTTAACAATGATTTTGGTGAAAATGTAGATGGGATAATTAATAAATCTAGAAACAGCACAGAAATTGGGGAGAAAAGTGAGGAAAGTTGTCGAAGGATTGAACAGGATATAGGTCAGATGGAAATTTGCGCGAAGAAATGGTAGATGAAGTTTCATCCAGACGAGTGTCAGCTGATGCATTTTTGGAGGTCAAGATCAAGAAATTGTGCAGTAAATGGCAGGGGCCTTAGGAACATTGGTGTTATGGGGAGATCGTGGGGTATGAGACCAATCCTCTGTGTAGGTGGAAACACCATGAATAGTGTGGTAAAGAGGGCACATAGCATTGGTTGGCACATTGAGTATAAAGAATGGGATGTCGCGTTGTCGGTGGATAGGCCATATTTGGAGCGTTGTGGCAGTTCTGGACGAGCACACAAAATACTGAGTTTGTCCAGCATTTTGTGTGTTGCTCCAATTTTCCAACGTCTGCATTCTTTCTTGTTTGCATGTGTGCAATTCTGGTTGCCATACCGTATTGTGGATGTGGAGTCTTTGGGGCGGGTGCTGAGGAGGTTCGCTGGGAAGTTGCCTCGATCAGAGATTATTAGCTAAAGGAGTAGTTGGACAAATCTCGATCTTGGTCCTTGATTGTTGCTTTGTTACATTTGAGATTGAGGGCCAACCTGATAAAACCAGATACAATTATAAGAGGTAGAAATAGGGTGGGAAGTCAGTCTTTTTCCCAGGGTTGAAACATCAAATACTAGAGCAGCCATTCTGAACTGTTTTTCACCAACCCCGCCACCCCAGGACTTTTCGAATTTTACGGTCTCCCTTCCCACTGATACAGTCATGTTTTAGTTTCTCCTCTCTCCTAATGACTACATGAAACACAAAAATATCTAGGTAATATGGAGTGAAAAGCAAACAAGGCTTTTACTTAAATATTGCTGGTCCATTCCCCCCCCCCCCCCAACAACCAGGGAGCGCTCTAGGGCCCCCGTTGAGAATGGCTGTGGTAGAGCACAGGTTTGACGTGAGAGATTAGTGAGGCAAGTTTCTCTTTAACACTTGAGTGATGAGTCCCTAGAATGCACTGGCAGGGGAGGTTGTTGAAGCAGATATGATCGCATCGTTGGAGAACAGGCAAGAAATAGAGGGACCACGTTCAGGCAGATGTGACAAGTTTAAATTGGCGTCATCTTCGGAGCACACATGGTGGGCTGTTGAACCTGTTCCACCGCAAGGCTGTGCATTGTCTGAAAAGATCAGGGTGTCTTGACTTCCAGTAATTTCCATGAAATTACTTTATTCGCCTGTTCCAGCAACACCTGTCCCATCGGGCTTATTTCTTTCTTTGGCTTGGCTTCGCGGACGAAGATTTATGGAGGGGGTAAAAAGTCCACGTCAGCTGCAGGCTCGTTTGTGGCTGACAAGTCCGATGCGGGACAGGCAGACACGATTGCAGCGGTTGCAGGGGAAAATTGGTGGGTTGGGGTTGGGTGTTGGGTTTTTCCTCCTCTGCCTTTTGTCAGTGAGGTAGGCTCTGCGGTCTTCTTCAAAGGAGGTTGCTGCCCGCCAAACTGTGAGGCGCCAAGATGCACGGTTTGAGGCGATATCAGCCCACTGGCGGTGGTCAATGTGGCAGGCACCAAGAGATTTCTTTAGGCAGTCCTTGTACCTTTTCTTTGGTGCACCTCTGTCACGGTGGCCAGTGGAGAGCTCGCCATATAACACGATCTTGGGAAGGCGATGGTCCTCCATTCTGGAGACGTGACCCATCCAGCGCAGCTGGATATGCAGGGAACAATGCAGTTAATAATGTGGATTGCATGGTAATGAAATGTTGTGTGAAATTTTTTATGGATCCTGCTCCAGATGAAATAGGTGCAAATGATCATCCAAGCACCTGTTTTTCCAGCGCAGTTAACCCTTTCAAACACAGAAGTTTATTGATTCATTTTATTTATATTTTCTCTCTGCAATAATGCTGCTTTTCAACTTGTCACAGTTCAATGGAATGCCAGCCATAGAGTTCCACGGAGCAGGAATGCTTGCTCATTAGTATCCTTGACGCTACGTACTCTCTGGTGTGAGGCCATGCCCTCATCAGCAACTGCTCAGAGCTGTTTTCCAGGCGTCTTTAAGTAGCAGTGCTTGGGGACTTGTTAATCCACCTCAGTTAGAAGTTGATCACCCATCACTCCTCTGCTTCCTGCCCAGTGTTGCCTCCGGGAAGCTTCCATTTTACAAATGTTCAGTCAAGTCCTCTTGCCCAAGTAACCCTCTTCAGTGCACCTTCACTCTGCAACCTCTGAGCAAGCGATCACAGATTTTTGTTTCCCTGGTTCGCTATTTATGCATCTCTGTTTCCTTTTCTCCACTAATCATGATGAGGCATGTCACTTTCTGACTCTTCAGGCATGAAATATTCTGTCAGCCTAGTTTGAGGTTCTGCTCATTTTAGTTTCCTTCTTCAAATCTGCTCTGAATGAGATCACCTACCTCGTTTTGTTCTTGACTGAGACTGTGATCTTTCATCCCCTCGCTGTCCCACTATGGTGATACTGCAGGGGGCGACCTCTGTACCTGCAGGAAGACCACCTCAGGGGGCTGATTCCACCTGGCCGGCTGTCAATCAGTCGACCTGAATAGAGACCTGAGCCGGCCCCTCCTGAGCCAGTCACACAGGGAGCCACTAAGCCACGAACTGGTGTTCAGTCTTTTGAGTTTTGTGCTTGCTCACTGCTACCTCAGCGCTCCACACCCTCAAACCTCTATATGGTCACTGCTTAGCCTCCTCAGCTGCAGGAGACAAAGGTGCCAGTCTATCTTGTCTTTCCTTGTAACTCAAGCCTTCCAGTCCTGGTAACATGGCATGTGAATCTTTACTACATCCTTTTGAGCTCAATGACATCCTTCCCATGGCTGGTTGACCAGTTCTGAATGCAATGCTCCCAACATCTCTCACCAACATCTTGTGGAGATGCAGCGGATTTTTAAAAGCGCGTTATGCTTTTTTTTTTCCCCTCAAACTAGCAACCCAGCCCGCGTTATCTCTGTTAGCACGCTATACTAGAAATTTTTTTACTTCTTGAAATCCGCCTTGAAATCCGGGACGCGTCTTTCACGTGCCAGTAGCCTCGCTTTCATCTGAATGGCAACTGCAGATACAGCCTGATATTTTATTTTTGTTCTCTTTGACAATTCAAGTCACACTCTCACTGGGGCCATTTAGCTTTGGGGACACAACATGGACATTTTTTATGGATTCACCTTCTCAAGCTCATCTTTATCTTTCCTCCAATCACGAATGGATGGTTCGCCCACCTCGAACTCTCTCTTGCTGTCGCTCTGTTGCTAGTTTCTTCTGCGCTTGTAACGACTTTCAGTTTGAAGTTCGTAGTGTAAAATTTGTGTTTGATTCCTCGCATTGTCAAAACTAGATTTCAAAAGTAATACATGCGGAGCACAAAATGCGAGGGCCTTTTATACAAATTTTTCGGGTTATGGCTGATTAGGCGAGATCGAATGTAGGTGATAGCGATAATGTTATCTACACATCAATTACTTTGTTTTTTGTGACTTTTATAGGACATGTTATGAAGATATGTCAGGACAGACTAATACATGCACACGGTATATGCACGTGTGCGCTATGTGAGAACTTTTTTACATAATTTCAGATTTTCTGCATGTTATATGAGTGAAAATATGGTAATGTGACATTCTAGCCTTTGCACTCAATGCACTTAACAATGAAGATAACAGTGTCAAAGATCTTCTTCACCACCTTATCTCTCTGTGTCATTTATTGCAGGGAACTATATATCTGTACCACAAGGGTTGTCTATTCTTCAGGTCCCCACCACTTCCTGTTGTCAAATTTTGCCTGATTATACTTCCATCAAGTTCCTTGACTTATGACCTATTGTAGACACTCAACATCTCCTCACTTGTCAGGAAGGCACAACAGCAACTGCACTTCCTGAGAAGACTGAAACAGGCAAGGCTACCGGTCAGCATTATAACAACCTTCAGTAGGAGCTCTATTGAGAATGTCCTGGCCAGCTGCATCACAGTGTGGTACGGTTGCTGCAGAGAAATGGATCACAGGCCCGTAAGAATGGAAGAGAGGAAACTCAGAGATTCCATCCCACCCCTTTGTCCACCACCGTCGTGATCTATTGAGATCGTTGTCTGAAGAGGGCGCACAAACTAATTGAGGACCCCTTCCACCCTGCACCCAGCATCTTTCAGCTGCTCCCATCGGGAAAGAAATATGGAGTATCAGAGCCAGCGTCACCAGGCTTCTTCCCACGGGCACTGAGAATGTTGAACGACCAAAGAAACTGCTCACACTAAACCATCCAAGACTCTCATATTCATGAAACAACATTTATTTACTTGTCTCTATGAATACTTGACCTGCATAAGTATTGTTTAATTTGTATGTGTGTTATGTCTGGTTGCACGTCTGCAGGCTTTGCACTGAGAACCGGAGAACGCTGTTTCGTTGGGTTGTATGTTTGCAACCAGATGACAATAAACTTGATAAAGCACACTCGAGTTTTTTTTGTTGATTTAGTTTCTTAAGTCAGCTGGATATAGCTCCTTACTCAAACTTTAAACCTGAGAAACAGGAATTGATTTCAATCTGATCACGTGAATTCTCAGCTTCGCGTCTCACTTCCTCCATTCCCTGGAGGAAAGCTTTTTACTGTGCTGATGAGGTGTTTAATTGCTTATCCAGATTGCTCAGAATTGAACTAATTGCTCCTTGAATGGTGCTTTTTGCTTGCTGATGTTTTATTCTTGAGGGGAGGGTGGTCTGTGCAATATACTGGGGCTATGCTGAGATTAGACACTTCCTCTGCAGCCATCCAGACTCTTTATAAATTAATACAACTTAGATTAAATGTTGGAAATCAAGCCCGTGCAAGTATGTTTGGGATTATTTGGTTGGATCTGTTTCACTGACTGTATCAGTCCATGTACCTAGAGGATCATGACTTATTTGGGAAGCTTTGAAAAGGGTAGAGAAGAGATTTACCAGGATGCTGCCTGATTTTGAGAGATGCCAAACTAGAGCAGTGGTTCTTTCCACTCATGTACTATTTCATGTAATCTCTATGCCATCGGTGCTCTGTGATTAGTAAGGGATCACTTAAGGTGGGATGTGAGTGGGAAGGGATGGTTGAGAATCACTGCTCTAGACCCAATTGTTACTGAAATATTTTGCTTGAAAAAAATTGTCATTGGCCCATTTCCTTTGGATTTATGAAACCGTGCACATAACGAGTCAATGGGGTACTTTTTCTTTCTACCCACAAGGTTGAGAACCACTACCATAAAGTACAAGAAGCTGTGTAGTAAACTGCAGTTTCATGTGAAAAGAGCAACGATTACCCGCAGGAACCTTCAAGGTCGAAGAGGGGTATCAGTTAAACTAAATTCAATACAATTCGGAGGTGGGGGGGGGGATTCTTTTGAATTATTATGATCAACATACAAGATCCTTTAAGCATTTTTATTTTGATTTTTTTTTGTCTTATTCAAATTATTTGGGAAATCCTGCATCATGTTTCACTGTTTACTGTTGGATCTACATTTGTGTACCTTTACCGCCATCGCCATGGTAATGTGACCCGATTAACCCTGAATCGTTGCATTTGCAAGAGTGGTTGTTTTTTTTCTGTATCTCGGATCCATTTCCCAAATGTGCCTCCCCAGCAAATAGAACAAGAAAAGTGCTTTGGAATGCCCCACCTCGAGAATGGTAAAGAGACTTGCAGACAAGGAAGAAAGGTAGAACAAATCAAAGGTTTGTCAGGAGTATTTGCGTGGATTAAAGAGGGGAGTAAAGCACAAAAAGACAATGTTGTCTAAGTCAAAACACAATGCTGGAGAAACTTAGGTCAATCGAGGCCTTCATCAGCATATCTATATCTGCAAGTCACCAGCCATTCACTTCCACCCATGTAATCCATACCCTGTAAAGTCAACTGCAGAACAGCCTTTTCTCCCCCGCCTCCCAACAACGCACAATTGTAATCTTGAATGTGTATGGATTTCTCCAAATCAGGATATACAGTATTGTACTGCCAGACTTGAAGCCAGAGATTTTTCAGAACTTAGTAGGTCTCGCAGCACCCATTGGAGGTAAAGATATATTACCGACGTTTCGGGCTTATAAGAAAAAGCAGGTTGAGCCTGAATAAAAGGAATGGCAGGAGAGGAGTACAGACCAACAGACAGAAGGTGATAAACTGGATATGGAGAAGAAGTCAGGAGAGAGGAAAGGTGAGAATTGATGGGGTGGGATGGGCTGGCTCCGTGAAAGCAGAGCTGGGGTAAAGAAGACAGAGGGAAAAGGGAGGAGAGAAAGAGAGAGAGAAAAAGCTATAGGAATGGAGACATGGGGGAGAGGTATTGGCTAATGTAAATTGGAGGTCAGTGTCCATCTGGAAACATTGACCTCCAGTTCCCATTAGCCAAGAACCTCCCCCCCACCCCACCACCATATCTCCTTTCATATCTCTCTATCTCTCTCTCTCTCTCTTGCTCTCTCTAGGTCCTTTCAGGTGGCCCAAACCCCCATGTAAAGCCACAGATTATCCCTCCTTGTGGCTAAATACCTACTTACCTGAATGCACCCAGAGCGCCTCCGAGATGCCGATGCCAACCCTCCTCGGGGAGGGATAACCGGCAGAGCCCAGCACCTGAATGTGCAGCCACTGTAAGTCATCATCCGGCAACCCAATTCCCCACTACCTGACATCCCCCCTCCCCACTAGGGAGAGCAGGTTTTCGGGGGCCGCTGGAGGGGGGTGGGAGGTCTGCGGAGGCCGCCAGGGCAGGGGTGGCCAGCAGGGGACGTCATGGGGGGCTGGTGCGGGAACCCAGTTGACTGCTTCAGTTTCTGGGGCCATTCTCTGCAGCTCAAAATGTGGCATAGCAATGGCAGTCTTCCCTACCCATAATCCTCCATGCAGCTGGAACTGTTCTAAGAAACAGAGCGGTTCCACCTGTGTGGGGCATTATGAGTAGGGAAGATGTCATTGCTCTGCCGCGTATTTATGACGGGTGCGCTGCGGCACTGGTCGGCCCACCTCCATTAGATCTGGAGGGCGCTACAAGGTGCCTCTGAATATGAATGGGATGTTGAAGCAGCTTTTTAGGGTTACTGCCTGAAAGGTGAGTTCTTACTTTTCCATCCACTCCTGTCACCAACCTCAAGATGGAGAGCTCACCTGAAATGGCCTTCTCTCTCTCTCTCTCTCTCTCTCTCTCTCTCTCTCTCTCTCTCTCTCTCTCTCTCTCTCTCTCTCTCTCTCTCTCTCTCTCTCTCTCCCTCCCTCCCTCCACCCCCCATCCCCTCTCCCTCCCTCCTCTATTCCCTCTGTCTCCATTACCCTAGCTCTGCATTCAGGGAGTCAACCGTTCCCTCCTCCTGACTTCTTCTCCAAATCCAGTTTATCACCTGTCTGTCGGTGTGTATTCCTCCCCTGCCATTCCTTTCATTCAGACATGACATACCCAGTGTTCTTACTACAATCACAGCATCTGCACATTATTGTGTTTCACACAGAGAATTTCAATGCAAGTTTGACTTTGTGAGATGGTTCCATAAAGTCGATCAATATTTGAAATGAAAAAGAAAACAACGAAAAGCAGAAACAGAACTCATATTGTGCACTACAAAGTGAAACTGCCCTCAGACTGTGTAAGGTACTCAGTCCTAAGTTGCTGTTATTAACTGTTGAATAGATGGAAATCTGTCTGCAGGAAGCCAACCAACAAAAAGTTTGTTTTTAAAATCTCTTTAATGTTTTATATACATGCTGAGTTATCAATTTATATTGCACAGCAGTGTAAATTGACAGCCGTTATTACACTGTCTAATTTTCTTTTCCATTGAAGTCTATTTGTTATCACCTAATTTGCACTGTTGCCCAGAGGTAGTTCTGTACTTCACTCTATGTTCAGAGCCAATTAATAAGTCGCCCCCAGCATTGCCTTCAGTCATTAAAAATGATTTTTTTTTCATGTGCATCCAAAAGGCTGAAGGAGTTTAGAGATCTGGAGACACCTTGCAGTCAGAAGCTGCAACAACACTGCGGTCATTCCAAGCAAAATATCAGCGCGAGCCTTTTACATGCTGATTTTGACACAAAATGTTGTCACAGCACTCCTTGGTTTGGAAACACCACGCCATCGTTTTAAAAGCTTCTCGTGGAATCTGCCACTGATTGTGTGGCACATGCTGTCTTGAGATCTAAAAAGAGATTGCTTTACTAGGTATTTTTTGGTAGGAATATATCGGTCGGCACAACATCGAGGGCTGAAGGGCCTGTACTGTGCTGTAGCGTTCAATGTTCTACAAGAATAGTACTAGGGATGCTTGGATGGTTATTGAAATAAAATATTGTAAATGTTGCTGCATTCCACATCCCTACAAAATGTGAAATAAAATGGTAAAATCTGTTTATTTAATATGTAAATGGTGCAATATTGGAAAATTAAAAAGAGAAACATTTGGATGTCTACAGTTTCAAATTGTTGAATATTCCTAGAAGATATTTAATTGCTAACATGTATTCTCCTCTGCATCTTATCTTGTGTTCCGAATGTGAGGAAGGTCGTTGCAGATTCAGATACCTTATCAAGGAAGGCCAAATATCTGGATAGAAACACAGTGTATTTTGCTGTGTCATTTTGTGAAAGAAGCAAAGAATGATTCATTGACAGAATCTTTAAAAGGAAATGGGGGCGGGGGGGAAGAGCAGAAATTATGAAGAATTCAGAATAGATAGAATTAAATAAAAACTCAACACTGGAAGAATTCAGCTGGTCAAACAATGTACTCCATGTAGCAAAGATAGAGATGCGTAATCAATGTTCCGGCCTTGAGCCCTTCATCAAGGTTACCTTGAGGCTTGACCAGCTTAGTTTCTCCAACATTGTATTTTCACCTCAACAATGGTGTCTGCAAACTTCTGTGTTTCACTGATAGATAGGGTTCAACTTGTTTTGTAAACCAGAGGTTGTGAGTTCGATCCTCGCTGGGGTCTCTTTCCTGTGAGGGGCGCTGGACAAAGAGGTGAATCTGTGTCTTCCTTACGGGAGACAAAAGTTAATGAATTTGATGTATTGTTTCATTGTAAATATAGTATGACAGGACAATACTGAAACCTTTACCTCGTTAGGTTAATTTTATGTTTCTGCGTTATTAAGTACAAAAGTTCAGTTGTGCCACAAGTTGTAAGCTTTTGATGCCTTTTGCGAAGTGAAAATGATCAATATCCAATTATATAATTTAAGTATCCCATTCGAGTGCTTTTAATATACCTGTTTCCTTCTCTATTGCATATAATCAAAGGGGGAGTAATACTGCTGAGATTGTCCAATGCAAATTTAATAGCTGGCAGGTTTAAATTCATCTTATTAGTGAAAGATGAACCATGTTCCTCTTTAAAATTGTCACGTAATTCAAGGAACAATGGGGGTGGGGGGGGTGGTGGTTTCAGTGCATAATGATATCCAATGGCATAGTCTCCATTCTGTAAGAAGACAGTTGTGAAACCCTTCCAGCAGAATTGCGCTCAGATCATTTATTCCCAAATCCAATTACAACAGCAATGAAGTCTGAAATTCAATGTCTTCTCATGAGCGCAACTTCTGTCCATCAATCTCTGATGTTCCCATCCTGATATCCTGGATCTGTGCCACATCACAGTTGAATGATCTGCGTTTGGTCTAGACTTTGCTTTGCTCCTGCAACCTAACACTGGCCAACTTTGGCACGACCCTCAGTTTTTCAATCCATGACTTGTAATGGCTTACTTGTGGAAATTGTCGGCACTCAGTAATGTTAGGTCTGCTTTGTTCATGAATGAGTGAGACAAACACCAGGCTGAGTCGAAATCAGGGTTCTTTGTTCTTTATTACCGGATTGTAACACTTGCGACTAACCATGTTAGTCGGAGAATGCATTCTGCCGTTATCAGCAAAATGGTGATTTTTTATACCCTTGGATATGTGCTTAGAACATCATCATATCATTACTTGTCCAATGACTAAAACTGTTGCTATCCTTTCCCTGCTAGCTTCCTGCCTCTCAATCCATCAATGTCTCTCTTATCTTGTAAGTACAAGGATGCATTCACATCTTGTTACAGCCCTGCACATTCCCATCTCATGATGTTTTACCTAACAGGAGTACAAGGACACCTCCCCTTCTTGTTACAGCCCTGTACAGGGTAACTCCTTACACATTCCCATCTCATGATGTTTTACCTTACAGTAAGCAACTGTATTTCCAGAAATAATCTCTGGAAATTGCGAGCCCCTGCAAAGGAAAATTGTACAAAGTCTAAAAATCCGGGTGCCAGAAATAAGGCCCACCTGAGAATCCGAAAGCTTGGCACTTGCGTGCGTAAGTGCCACTGATGGCCAGCGGCGACAGGCGACCACGCAGAAGTCGTGGAAATGTAAGAAAAACAATTGTCATTTAGTACTTCGTATTTTATGTGAAAAAAAAACGTATACTTATTTATTTTCCTTAAATTTGAATTTTAAAAGTACTGCCCGAACATCTGGACTGACCCAATCCCCGAACAGTCCTGATTTGAGGACTTTTACTATATCTAATGGCAGCTCCATGCAAATTCAGCAGTGCTTAACTTGATGTTCTAATTGTTCAGAGCTCCAAGTCCATCTTGCCATTTCACCCCTTCAGTGAAAATGAGCTGAGTGAAATTGGACCATAATCAAATCAACATGATGTTTAACTGCACCCTTATCCTTTTTACGAATCAGGACATCGAATTGTAAAGGCAACTCACAGTCTCTTTTGTTTGTCATAAATTCTGTTGGTACAATTGCATCGATTTCTGAACTGAAAAATAAAACTAAAGGATATTAGACTTGACTGTTTGTTGAAGTAGCTTTGTCTGATTTAAAAATTATATTTTCCAATTGATGAGGTGCTGCACGGTTCGTGTAGTGGTTAGCACAATGTTGTGACATCCCCAGTTTGACCCAAGTTTGAATCCAGTGCTGTCTGTACATTTTCTTCCTATCTGCATGAGTTTTCTCTTGGTGTCCTGGCTTCCTCCTGCATGGTGTTAGTAGGTTCATTGGTCACATGGGTTTACTTGGACAGTGCAAGCTCATGGGCCCGAAGGGCCTGTTATCATGCTGTGTTTCTAAAATTAAAAAAATACTTATTTACAAATAAGCTCAGGAGGCCACGCAGTTCTGTCATTTGTGCTGGAGAAACTCAGCAGCTCACACAGCGTCCATGAGGAAGGGCTCAGGCCCGAAAAGTTGGCAGTATATCTTTGCAGGCCCGAAAAGTTGGCAGTATATCTTTGCGGGCCCGAAAAGTTGGCAGTATATCTTTGCTTCTTTTGCACGCTGAGAAGACCGGCTGAGTTCCTCCAGTATTTCTGTATTTTTGCCAGTATTTGCGATGCCCCCACCCTGAGAGAGTAATGTGGTAATATTCAATCATTCTCAATGGAGGTCACAGAGGCTACAGCATATTTAAGTGGGGGGGGGGGGGGGTGGGGAAACACGGACTGAAATAATAAAATATGTTTTGTGTAGTGGCTAGGAGAGAAGTAAGGAAGAAACCAACAAAACGTGACTGCTTTGCGGAAAAGGAGACCCATAAAATGTAGGTAGAGTCCTAAGGGAGCCACAGCCAAAAACAGGTTGAGAATGGCTGGTCTAATTGCACCAATGAGAGTTGGGCAATTCCAAGAAAGCAATATTGTCCTGTGGAGAAACACAACGCGGGAGAAACCCAGCAGGTCAAACACTATACTTTATATATCAAAGATAAAGATACATCACCAACGTTTGGGGCTTGAGCCCTTCATCGAGTACATTGTTTGACCTGTTGAGTTTCTCCAGCGTTGTGTTTTTACTTCAATCATGGAGTCTGCAGATTTTTGTGATTTACTATTGTCCTTGGGAGAAATGGGTTTAAAAATAAGCATTATTGTTTTGTATGTTTCCTTTATTGAAGTGTATAATTGATCAGCATAAGCTTAATACAGTGCTACAATATCATGGAGGATGGATTGACTTGAAATTCAGAATGTGTCTGTTACTTTCATCTGAGATGATCATTGAAAAGTCATTGGATTCTCCAGTTTTTATTCAACATTGAACATTCTATCTCATTCACTCGAAAAATTAAAAAGAAAAAGGGAGAAATGAAAGTTCTCATGATCTGTTGAAAGTATCTTATTCGGTAAGTGGAACATCTGTAATAAAACCCTCTGAGCCGAGCGGTGAATGATATCAATGTATATCCCACAGTGTTTAGGCAATTGAATAATTAGATAAAGCCTTTACAGTGAAAACCCTAAAATTCGGACTGCTCGGGGGTTGGGTCGGCTCGGATTCTCGGGCATTACTTTTAAAATTTAAGGAGAATAAATTTTGATAGTTTATTGGAGAAAAAAAAATCATATAAAATACAAAAAAATCAAATAAATACATTTCCATGACTTCCACATTGTGGCTCATTTCCGCTCTGCATCTGTGGCGCACACATACAAAAGTCAAGAGTTTTTGAGAAGTCTGGATTCTTGAGTGGTCCGGATGTCTGGCAGCCAGATTGTCAAACTTTTACCGTATTGTTTTTCATGTACAGGTTAGCTAGGATTACGTTCCTAAGTGCCAGAAAATGAAGGCATGCCCAATCCTGCCAAAGCATTTTTTTTAAATCTAATTTCAGATTTATAGCATCATCAATGTTTTGGGCTTTTTTTAAACAAAATATTGAGGGTGGCCAGCAGATCAGATTTGGAGCCTCCTATGTAGGTAGCAAGTATTTTTAACATGGGAAAAAAAACCACAGGCTTCTAAGGGCTTTACGAATAGAAACAAGATCTGTGATACAAAGGCAATGTCAAGAGGGAGAAACTGATTGATAAATTTTAATTGTGCTGCTTTGTAATAATTCTGAAAATGTGGTAATTGAAGACCACCTAAATCATACCTCCATGTCAACCTCTTCAGGAAAACTCTCGACAACTTACCTTTCCATAAAAACAAACAAATTACTTTGTTTAATTCCTTAAAAAAAATTCCTCGGTTTAGCACACGGAATAGACTGAAAAAGATATTGAATACGAGGATATATATTCATTTTAATACAATTTACTCGTCCAATCAAAGTTAAAAGCAAGTCTTTCCATCTATTTACGTCAAATTTAATCTTATTTAATAATGGTACACAATTTAAACTCTACAGATTTTGATTCTCAATCTACTATTAACTCCTAAATACTTAATTTTATTAGAGCATCTAAACTTCGTAAGCTGTTTACAATCTGAATAATCTTCATCTGATATCGATAATATCTCGCTTTTATCCCAGTTAACTTTATAACCCGAAATCATTCGGTATCGATTGATTTTGATTCAACAAATTTTGTAATGGTTCTAAAAATTTCTGGGATAAAATAAATATATCAACACATCATCTCCAAACAAATTAATTTTAAATTCTTGTTCACCTATTTTAATTCCCTTAATATTAATATCTTGTCTTATCGCTTGAGCCAATGGTTCTATAACTATGCAAATAAGGCTGGTGACAATGTGCAGCCCTGTCAAGTCGATCCAGACAAATTAAATGCAGGCGAAACCTGTCCATTCGTCACCACCCAGGCAGAAGGGTTGGTATGTAATGCCTTAACCCAACCAATAAAAAGAGTGGTCCAAATTTTAATCAATACAGATTTTGTAGTGCAAGATGCCTTGATATCATTTTCAAGGTGTCTTCTGCCTGCCAGAGCATTCACATGATTCCAATTTTTTTAAAAACTTTCGATTTGTTCCAAGTAAAATTAAAAGTGATAAACATGCATGAAATCAAGGAAACAAAAACTGATTCCCTTTTCAAATTTAATTAATCTTGAATATGAGCCTGGCATCTTATTCCATTCCCAAGGCAGCTGTAGTTGATTCTTTCATTTCATTTCTTACCACAGGAAGGTACTGCATTTTAATTTGAAAAATTGAATCTCGCTTTACTTTTGTAAACAATGAAGATAACAGTGTCAAAGATCTTCTTCACCACCTTATCTCCCTGAGTCATTTATTGCAGGGAACTATATATCTGCACCACAAGGGTTGTCTATTCTTCAGGTCCTCACCACTTACTGTTGTCAAATTTTGCCTGATTATACTTCCAATGAATGAAGTTAATACTGTAATCAGGAGAATGTATGGAATAACAGGCCTCGCCCTTTAGCCTGTGACAGGCAAACTCTCAAGCATGGATGAGTAGATTATGTACCTACATTCTTTTGAAACAGCATGGTAACAGTCCATTTCGGCCCACGAGTCGGTGCCGCCCATTTTACACCCAATTAACCTACACCCTGGTACGTTTCTGTCACGCTATCAATTAGACTTGACAGACCAGAAGTCGAGGTTAATAGGCTTTAATCATTATAAACTCACAGGCGTTTCTTGCATGCTGTTGGCCTGATTTCAAGGCAGTACTGAGGGAGGGGATTGGACGGTACTGCCTTTATTAGGGATCCTAATTTACAGTCAGGGTCGGGTTAACTAGTACAATGCATATATTAGTGTTCCACCACAGTTTCGAACAGTGGGACGAAACCAGTCCTCCCGGGGCAAACTCATGCAGACACGGGGAGAAAGTACAAGCTCCTTACAGACAGCGTGGGATTCAAACCCTTGTCCCAACCGCTGGCGCTGCAAAGGCAGTTGCTCTAACCGCTACACCAACAGTGCCACCCCATTGATGTAAAGGTCAATTGTTGGGATATTTAAATTATATTTACAGCACAGTAGAAGCTGTTTCTGGCCATTTAACCTTTGTGCCTCCTAACTGCACCTAAATTAATCTCCAGCCTTGTATGTTTTCAAGGGTGCGGGAAAACTGGAGCAGACATGGGGAGAACCTATACACTCCTTAATGGCAGCCCTAGATTCACACCTGAATCACTGGTAAAATGTTGCACTAACCGCTACGCTGGGGAAAATAAGTTTGTGCATGTGTCCTTAACGGTTGAAAATCACATGATTCCAAGAATTGACTTTGCCTTTTGAAATTGTATTCTCAATTTCATCATTATTTGCTGCAGAGTTGTAAATTCAAATCTGTTACATATCACACTGTTCAAAGCTCTCATCATTTCTCACCCCCCTTTCTGCTCTGCAGTGTGTTTTGTTAAGTACACCATTGTCAAATGGATTTCAACTTCTCAGCATCATTAAGATGAAGTAGATGATCATTGATTGGAGGCGAAGGCAGAGTTGAGTGTGATTGTGGAGGTGTTGGTACCCCATCGTCAGTGAGTTAGACAGGAAGTCTAGGATCAGTTTGCTGAGTCCAAAGTCCTGAGGTTTGGGGATGGGCTTGCTGGAGACGATGGTATTGAAGGCAGAGCTGTTGATGAACAGTCTGACATGGGAAATCCAGGGCTGAGTTGAGGCCCAGGGAGTTGGTGTTTGCCATGAGAATGGTGGGCAAATTGAAGTGGGTCAGGGTGAGTTGGGAGGCTGGAGCTGATTTGAGCCACGACCAGCCTCTCAAAGCTTTTCATGGTGGTGGATCTCAGAACTGCCAGTCGGTAATTCATTCAGCTTGGTGTGTTTTTCTTTGGGTGTGATGGTGGCTTCTTGAAACAGGTGACAACTACAGCCTGTTTCAGGGCGAGATTAAAGATTTCTGTGAATAATCCTGCCAGGTGATCAGCACCTGACCAGGGACTCCGTCAAAGCCAATAGCTTTTTGTGGCTTAACTCTACAGGACAACCTGGCTTCAGCAGTAGTGGTCAGGTACAGGAGTGGAAGAAGTAACCGAGGAGCCTTGTTGTCTCCCAGTTCGATGTGTGTTTTTAGGAACTCAAAGGGTGAATGAAACCAATCCTTTGAATATATTTAAGTCAGCAGTAGTCTTTGGATGTGAAAGATTACCAGAAGTTGAGATTACATTATGGTCAGCAATGATCTTACTGAATTCAGAGCAAGACCACGTGGCTTAGTCCACCAGGAATTTTTGTCTGCTTGTGTGATCTCTAGGAAAACATTGTCTGCAGTTGCTGTCGGATGTCTGTCAGTGGCTTTCAACCTTTTTCTTTCCACTCACCTAACCACCTTAAGTAATTCCTATGCTATAGGCGCTCTGTGATTAGTAAGGGATTGAGTGGAAAGAAAAAGTTTGAAAACCACTGTTTTAATCGTATCTCATTGATTCGTTATGTGCACAGTTTCAGAACTCCAAAGGAAAGGGGCCAAGGACAATTTTTCTCAAGCACAATATTTCAGTAACAATTGGGTCTGGAGCAGTGATTCTCAACCTTTCCTTCCCTTTTAAAAAATAATATATTAGAAAACAAAGTAATGTCCACAATTACAAAATTAAAATATTAACAAATTATCAAAAACAAATTTTCATGGTTACATAGAATAAAAATCTACAAGAACTACAAAGAATCCTAAAAATAAACCTAACCCACCCCAATCCCCATCTACCCTTCCGCTTAACCTAATTCTACCCCCCGACTCCGCAATAAAGTAAAAATTAAGAGAAGAAATAAGGAGAATAACTTCACTATACAGTGAGGAGATCCAGCTGCTCTCACAACCAGTTTCAGATTTTCAAATTAGAATAATCCAAATATGGGCTCCAAACCTTTTTAAATCAAAAATATTGATCTCTTAAATTATGTTATCTTCTCAATTGGTCAACCTTCCCTTCCCACCCACATACCACCTTAAGCAATCCCTTGCTAATCACAGAGCACAGATGGCATAGGGATTGCTTAAGGTGGTATGTGAATGAAAACAACTGGTCTAAGTGACAAATAGGCATATTAGTCTTCATGATAGTCAGAATTCACCAGCTTAGAGGGAAGCCTTCATTTGATAGTTGGTAACTTTCTTTATACAAGTGGTGAGATGGGTTTGATAACCATGAAGTACTACAGCACAGAAGTCACCTTCGTGCTCCCTCTCCAAATTGGCAAAAAAAAGGATGCATTTCAAATGAGCAACTCAGCAAACCCCAATCAGAGCAAGAAAGCATATGGAATAGTGGTTGCCTCGACCAGCTATTCTCAACTTGGGACTCTGCCCAAAGATTATGAAGCAGTCAATTCAGTTGGTTTCTTCCGTACTTCTCTCCTTCCAACTACATAATTTTTTTAAAATGATTTCAGTCCACAGTTTCCCCCCCCCCCCTACACTCCCCACCAATGTACTGTGGCCCTGGTGGCGGGGGTGGGGGGGGGGGTTGTGGGGACATATGGCTTATATGGCTCCCATTGAGAAGGGCTGACCTAGACCACTTGGTCTTGTTGCAACCGGATACAAAGGGATAGTGGCAAGAATTTGATTATCAAAGGTGCCCTGTTATTTGGGAAAATTACCAGCAGGGGGAAATCAGCTCTTTTGGACTTGCAATTGCTTTTTACAAAACATCCTGTGGCCAGGAATATAAAACTTTTATTCACTTGGATGCTGCAACATCAAAATATTTAGTTCTTAATGCCAATCACTGGTTGTTTTTTGCTTTTTTTTTGAAAAAATGTGTTTTCAAGTTAGTTCTAATGTCTGCCTTTCAAAAAAGATGCAGGGCAGACTTTTAGCAATCAAAACTGTGTTGAAATGAGAGAGTCTGCAAACACTGTGACTGTAGTTAATAAATAAAAGAGCTGGAGAAAGTCGGCAGGTCACGCAGTTTCCTTAGGAGGCTAAGGTATATAACTGATGTTTCAGGCCTGAGCCCTTTGTCAAGGTGTGATGAAGTTCAAATCCGAAACTTTGGCGATATATCTTTGTCTCTGATGGACGCTGTGGGACCGGCTGGGTTTATGCAGTACTTCTGTGTACCAAACACAAAAATAGGTGCTTGGATGAGGGTTTCAAGTTCAACTCAACTCCAACCTTTCTCATTGGTTGTTCACTCCTTGTTCCTTCCAATGTGCTCTCACGGGTCAGCTAACAACTTAATAATTGAATAAAGTTGTTAGCTCCAAACCTCTTGAAGATTGAACTGATGCATGCTGCGTTTTTAGACCTTGAGAGCATCTTGGTTGCAGAGAAGTGAGTACGCAGTTGTGGAGAAGTCTGGTCGCAGGTCGAGTTAACGACCCTCTGGAATTTTTTTTTTCTTGTCCTGAGCCAGACAGTGATGGAACCAGCCAGAATGCTCTCCATGGTCCACCTGCAGAGGTTTTCGAGAGTCTTCAGTCCACTGCGAGCGGTGAGATTTTCCTCCCGCCTCCTGAAATGGTGGATTGGACCGATCTGCTGCTGCGTTCTGCTCCAATTTCAAAAAGGTTGGTTGCAAAATTCTGAAGTATATAACGCATTGAGTTGAGATTTCAGGAAGATTCAGTCAGACCAATGAAATGAGAGCAGTGTGGCTTAGGAAATTTTACAGCGAGAAGAGTGAGATAATTTGCTTTGTTTGATCGATTAAGAAAGGAATGGGGAACTTCTGAGCAACTAAAGAGCAACAGTTTCCATTAATGAAAGAGTCAAAAACTGAAGGGTACATTTTTAAGGTGATTACCAGAAGTATTGGAGTCATTGTGTTTTGCAGGATGGAAAATAGTCCTTTGGCTCAACTGGTCTGTGGTGACCAAATTGTCTGTCTAGTTTGGACCCATTAGCCTAGCTCCCTCTTAACCTTCCCCATCCATGTACCCGTCAAAGTGACTTGTGAACAGTGTAATTATTCCAACCTCTACCATTTCCCCTGGTAGCTCCTTCCACACAGCCAATACCGTCATGATGCAATGATGCACCTTGAGTCACTTTTAAACCTTTCTCCTCCAAATGACCAGGGGCTGTGTCTTGCAGTGGCTGGCATGAAGAGTAAGTTAGGCAAGGTCAACCCATGGAAAGCTGCTGGACCGGATAACATTCCCGGCAGAGTGCTCAGGGGTTTGTGGCTCAGCGAGCAGATGTTTTCACTGACACCTTTAACATCTCCCTGAGAAGCACCGTGACCCCAACTTGCTTCAAAGATGCCACCGTTGTCCATGTGCCGAAGATGTCGTCTGTGACTTGCCTCAATCACTACTGCCCTGTCTCACTCATGCCAATCATCATGAAGAGCTTCGAGAGGCTCTTCATGGGACACATCAAGCTCCTGCTGCCCCCTGCAGTTCGCATACAGATCCATCCACTCTGTGGACGATTCCACTGACCTGGAAAACAAGGACTCGTGTGTTCGAATGCTGTTTAAGAAAATTAATCCTGCTGGGTCTAAATTCCTCCCTCTGCAATTGGATTCTCAACTTCCTGTCGGGGTGACCTCAGGCAGTCCAGATTGGTGACAGCACCACCAAGACAATCTCACCGAGCACGGGAACCCCCAGAGCTGCGTGCTTAGTCTACTACTGTTCACTCTGGTGATCCACGATTGTGCAGCTAAACAAAGCTCAAACCACATCATCAAGTTCGCTGACGACACGACCATGGTGAGCCTGATCAGTAAGAATGACGAGTCAGTGTACAGAGATGAGGTGAGGTGCAGTCGCTAATGGATGGGCGCAGAACCAACAACCTGTATCTGAACGTTTTTTAAAAAAACCAAAAGAGATAGTTGTTGACTTCAGGAGGGTCCAGGGGGACCACACTCCGCTGACCATTGATGGCTCCACCGTTGAGGTTGTCAAGAGTATCAAGTTCGTTGGGGTGCACGTGGCGGAGAATTTCACCTGGTCCCATAGCCAAGAAATCCTACCAGCCCCTCTACTTGCTGCAAAGGCTGAGTAAAGTTCATCTCCCACCCTCCATCCCACAGAAGATGTACTAAGAGCATCCTGTGCGACTCCATCACCTTCCGGTTTGGAAGCCGTACCTATGTGGAGGATAGTGAAGTCAGTGGAAAAGATCACTGGGGACTCTCTGTCTACCATGAAGAACATCTACAACACTTGATGCAGGCGAAAGACAATAAACATTGTGAAGGACTCCACACACTCCTCATGCAAATAGTTCTCCCTTCTGCCATCTGGTAGGAGTACTTGCAGCACTCAGGCCCTAACGTTCAGAATGGGCAACAGTGTTTTCCCCAAAGCCATCAGACTCCTGAATTCCCAGAAGAGATGTGAAGAGTGAACTGTGGACTTTTACTTTATATGTTTTAATATGTTTGACTTCTCTCTTATATTTATATAAATATTCTCTGTCACCCTGGAGAAACGCTATCTTATCTTTACCGTGCGAAGATGGTATGAACAATAAATAAAGGTGACGACGAATTAAATCTATGCAATCCAAGGAAACTTATTCCTACATGTATTTGCATGACATTGTCTTAAAAAGATGTTAGCAGCAGATTCAATAGTACCTTTCAAAAATTAATTGGGTAAATAGTTGAAAGGGTAAAAAGAAAATCACCTGGCTGCCGGGAAGAGACAGGGGATTGGAACGTAAACTGCACTTAAAAAGTCAAAATCATGAAATCCCCAAATGTTTCAGCTGAGATTAAATGTTCATGCCATTCAAGCACGTTACCACATTTAGGCGGCGTGGTTAATGTAGAGGTTAGCGCATGCCTATAACAGCACCAGCGATCTGGGTTTGAATTCGTTGCTGTACGTTCTCCCCGCACCTGTGTACGTTTCCTCCCGGTGCTCTGGTTTCCTCCCACCCTCCAAAAAATGTGCAGGGTTTGGCGGTCAATTGGGGAGTTTGGATGGCACGAGCTTATGGACCGGAAAGCCCTGTTATCCATGCTGATACTTTAAATTAAAAAAATGTAATTAAAATAAATATCCCTAGTCACAAAAAGCTTGCCAATGTCACAGTGAGATGTCTTGAATTTTTATAACATTTGAATGTAAGCTTTGGATCAAGATTCTTTCAGCTTGCACTGCACCCAGGAGATGTGATTGGGCTATTCTGTTACAATTCAGTATCATACAAAACATTGTAGAGTTCTGTGGCTGCATGAAAAAATGATCAAACACTGATTTAATAAATTATTGATTCATATTTGGCCAGTTGTATCTATTCCATGAACAATTGATGTCTATTGTACATTACTGCATTGACATGTTTGTATGCATCAGAGATTTGTCTTGTCAGATCCATCGTACAAACAGGTTGTATCAGCTTGTCTCGTGTCTCATGTGCTAAGTGCTCTCACTTTGACATGAGGAGGGTGGGGTTTCATGCCTCTCTAAGCTGATGTAGCGATATGACGCTAAACTGTCAAAAATGCTGTCTTGTAGATTCTGGTGATAATCAAGAAAATCTGCAGATAGAAGGGTCAAGAAGAAGACACTGTTGGCATTAACAGTTAGTGCAATGCCCTTACAGCGCCAGTAATCGGGACCGCGCTCCCACACTGTCTGTAAGGAGTTTGTACATTCTCCCTGCGTCTGCGTTGGTTTTCTCCAGGGGCTCCTCCCACCATTCAAAAACGTACCGGGGGTGTAGGTTAATGGGCTATAAGTTGGGCGGCACGGTGGGCAGAAGTGGTCCCTTACCATGCTGTCTGGCGAAATTTAAATTTAAAATTTAAAGCAGTGTGCAGCGTAGTTAAAAGCTCCCATTTGACTGGAGGGAGAACAAACGCTTTTATTAGCTTTCAACAACGGGTGGGGTTCACAAGTAAGTTTCAGCGGGGTTCTGGATTTAGGCGAGAAACTAGGGTTATGTATGGGTTAAAGGTGGAGGAGCCAGGAGGTGGGGTCAGTCATCAATGCAGCACTCTCCCAGCCAATCCCAGTTTACTGCACAGTGCAACTAACGTGCTGGAGAAACCCAGCAGTTTAGAGTCATCCTTCTTTGCCCTCTGCTCTTCCCCACCCCCACCCCCCCATCCCATCACTTCCCATCCTCTATCTCTCCAAGCTGCATCCACCTTTTGCCTCTTAACTGATGGCCTATGCTACTCCCATCTTTTATTCAGACAGCTTTGGATCAAGATTCTTTCAGCTTCTACTGCACCCAGGAGATGTGGTTCTGATGAAGGAAGGGGTCAGTCCTGAAACGTTGAGTGTCTTTTACTTCCAATGGATGATACCTGTCCTGCTAAGTTTCTCCTGCCCTTATGTTGTGCAATCGATAAATTCTGTCATGCTTTATATTTTGCACGATTGAAAGGCTCATTGCTGATGAACAAATCTACCAAAGGTAGCAATGATGTCAGCACGGAAGAAAGGAGCTATGAGGCGCGCACGGTGTAAGGTTGTTACTGGTATTAATTTTGGGGAGGTTAAAAGGAGCGGCTGTGGTGGTGGGAGCCGGGACGTCCAGGGAGAGCTCAGTGGCTGCTTTGTTGTCACCGGAGCTGCGTCATTCACTGCAGCTTTGGAGGCCGATTATGTAGGGTCCATTACTGACGGCATGGAGTAAGCGTTTGTCCCCTGGTTCCTGGAATGGCAGGAAGCTGCTGTGAATGCATTTGATTGGCTTGTTATATTAAAATAACCATCATCGTGACTGATCTTGTGACCTGGCCAAAGTGGCGACATTTTGCAATGCTCAGATACATAGAACCGCACAGGAACATAACCGTAAAAACGCAAGGCAAAATTCATCTAAATCTGCCCCACCTCCATGATCCATACCCCTCTGTTCCCTCCATACACTTGCGTTCACTAGGAGCTTACGACATTTACCATGAATATTGCTTAATTAAAAAAAAATTTAGACATGTAGTTCATTTCGGCCCATGTGTCCGTGCTGCCCAATTTACACCCCCCGGTGCATTCCAAAGAGTGGGAGGAAAGCAGAGCCCCACGGAAAACCCACGCAGACACAGGGAGAACGTACAAACTCCTTACAGATAGTGCAGGATTCGAAGCTTGGTCCCAATCGCTGGTGCTGTAAAGGGGTTGGACTAACTGCTATGCCAACCATTCCCTTAAATAGGGCTCAAAGAATTATCAAGGATCCCTACCATCCATCACACAGTATCCTTGTCCTAGTAGCACCAGGAAGGAGGTATCAAAATTAAGACTGCCACGTTAGGAAATATCCTCTTCCTGCAGGGTCTCTTATCAATGAAATGAATAAAAGATTCTAAAACATTTATCCAGGGCACCTGTGTAAAGGGAAGAGAGGAAGGTCTGGGGGAGACATCAGGGTTGTGGGTGCCTTGATTGCATTGCTGGGAGTGTGGTGGAGGCTGGAATAATAGGGGCATTTAAGAGGCTCTTAGACACATGGATGAAAGAAAAATAAAGGGTTATGGGAAAGGGAGGGTTTGGTTATTCTATTAGGTGTGTATAGATCAGTACAACATCATGGGCTTGTACTGTGCTGTATTGTTCGATATTATATTGTGTGTGTGTGTGCCCTATGTTTTAGAGGAACATCATTTCGTCCGGTTGTATATGAACAGTCAGATAACCATGAACTTGGGTAAACTGATGCCATTGTATCTGTTTCCATTGCTCAGCCTTACAGTCTACCCCAGGCACCTATCACTGTTTTTAATGAAAATCTTGTATGTAAATTCACTGTATTTTGGTACACATGACGATAAACTAAACTATTGAGATGCAAGGCTTGAGCAATGTGATGAAACGATGTACTGCTTTTCTGAACTTGAACTCTCTTAGCCTAGACGACCAAAGTCATGTTGAGGCCTCCTTGGTGTGACCAGATAGCTACTGTGGATTCCCATCCTCTTCAGCCAGTCATCACACCCACTCACCCTTGGGGTCTTGCACTCAATAGAAGCCAGGGAGCTTTGCAAAAACTTGGCATGGCCCCTGCATGGAGTCAGTCTAATCTGTGTTTTTACATGCATTGTGGTTTCTAGTTTGCAGTATTTCAGAGGGGATATTAAGCCAAGTTAAATCCGCCAGCTGTTTCCAAGTATATTACTTAGAACATAAATCTCTAAAGTAACTAGATATGGATTAAGTTATTCACGTTTCCAACAGGACCCTGCCAAGCAACATGTTTAATACTGCTAACAAATAAGAACCAAAGCAGCTATTACATTCTTTTTGTGTAATCCAAAATTAGTTTTCTATGTTTTATATTGACCAGTCAATCCTGTATAATAGTTGACCACACACCCCTTTTTTGGCCCAAAAATTGCGTGCTTTCTGAATGACCTGTGGAAAAAGTACACCTCCCGATTTTTCGCCGTGATTGTGCTCCCGATGCCCCGGCTGTGGATCCTCTCCTCGGCCGCCCGCCCACCTGAAATCCCAGCTCCTCAGCTGCCCGTCCATCTGAGTTTCCGATGCCCTAACCACGAACCCTTGCTCGGCCTCCTGCCCACCAGAGCTCCCGACACCCCGACAGCAGACCCTTGCCCACCCACCAGAGTTCCCAATTCCCTGGCCACAGACTCTCTCCTAGGCCCTGGCCGGCTGCCCACCTGAGCTCCCGCACCCTGGAATTTCCACCTGGACTCGGCCCTTCAAGCTCCTGATGCCTTGAACGATGTAGGTACTTACCACAGTCAAGAGTATGACCTGTGTAATAGTCAATACCCCCAAATTTAACCTGAAAAATCGATACAAAAATCTCAGCTATTATTCAAGTATATATGGTACGAATATACCCCGTTGTACGACTACCCACCATGAAAATTTCCTGTTTCAAAGAAACCTTTACAAAAGGATTTGAACAAACTTTTAATGCACTTTTTAATGAAAATAGCCTTCGATAGTAGAGAATGGATATTCGCTTTATGCCATTTACGCTTAAGAAAGGTTTCGTACGAATGCTCTAGTTTCTTAAAGAGGGGTATACTTGTACTTTAATGAGTGGGAAAGTTTTGGTAACAGGACAGCAAAGTGAATCAAATAAATGATATAATAATATATTAAATCATGGACTTTGCAATAATATTTTACAAATATACTATACTCTTGCAGAACATCTAATATTACCGTGGCATTTCCTTTATTCGGTGTTACCAGTTTATAATTTTGCGACACAAGATTGAATGTGAGCAAGTCGTTTTCTCTGAGAGAATGGTAATGGGAGCAATAAGCTATTGCAATATTGTAAAAAGACACTATGATTGAAGTTAAAAACACGATGCTGGAAAAACTCAGGTCAGGCAGTGCACTTCATCTAGCAATGATAAAGATACATAACCAACATTTCAGGCTTGAGCCCTTTATCATTCACACCTTGATGAAGGGCTCAAGACCGAAACGTTGGTCATGCATCTTTATTGTTGCTAGGTAAAGTACACTGCGTGACCTGCTGAGTTTCCCCAGCATGGTGTTTTTACCTGTATTGCAATGTAGTTCTAATTCTTCCTACTTGGTCAGACAGCACAAGATCATTGAAGTTCACAGGCTGATTAATGTGACAGCCTCTTCCATGTTTCCATCCAGCCAATTACTTCTCCAAATTCAGAACTTATTAACATCTCCTCATTCCAGGTGACAAAATGGTTCCAGCTGCCATTCAGAACGAAACTGGCTGGAGTTGCATAAATAGGGGGAGATAAAAACAAAGGCTGTTCGGCAGGAAACAGACGGCATAAATTGGCGGAACCATGAAGTAAGCAACACACGTTAGTAATTCTGGAAAATCTGCCCAGATTGGGTAGCAGCCACAAAGAGAAAAGCTCATTTCAGGTGAATGAGTTTGTGCTAAACTGGTCAATTCCAATATAACAGGGCAGACCTGGTTAACTGATATTGTTGAATTCAGTATTATATCCCCAGGGATGCAATGTGCCCAGATGAATGAAAGTGTTGTTTCGCGCAATTTTAAGCAGTATGGGAACGGGTTAGGAGGCCAAAGAATGTCAGGGCGGGAACAGGATAAGAATTACGTGGGTTAGTGACGCACAGCCACTTTTGGACATTGAGGGTCCCTACCAGTATCTCTGGGCAACTGACATCAGGAAGCATCAAAATTAGTCTGGGAAATAGCTTCTTCCCACAGGCTGCAAGATTAATGAACAGTATCCTGCCCCAGCTATCGGCAAATAGGACGTGTCAGTCTGGCAGCAGGGGCTGGCAGCTGTGATGGAGCACGGGAAACAGTTTCCATAGCGGTCTGCAGCAGCAAACTTGGTGGGTGAAGGATCCAGTGAGCATGGTCTTGGAACAGACCACTGCAGGGCAATCCCACGTCACTCTGGCTGTCGTGCCTCGCACTCTGCCAGGCTCAGTGGCATGGGACCCAGAGGGAGGCATTTGTCCTGGGAAAGCACTGGCCTCCAGGTTCTTGCCCCGGCACACGGTGCCTAAAGCTGAAAATCTACAAGGCACCGTGTTCATCTTCACTTGCGAAGGGATGAGCCATGGAATCCTGTATTCTTGAATCTCTCAGTAATGAAATTGAGTAAATGATTCCAGATTATTTATACATATTTATTTCATTTGATATTTTATGTATGTATGTATGTTTTGTACCTCTTCTTTGGTGCACCTCTGGCCACCAAGACAGAGGTGCACCAAAGAAGAGGCACAAGGACCGCTTAAAAAAATCTCTTGGAGCCTGCCACATTGACCACTGCCAGTGGTCTGATATTGCCTCCAACCGTGCATCTTGGCGCCTCACAGTTCGGCGGGCAGCAACCTCCTTTGAAGAAGACCGCAGAGTCCACCTCACTGACAAAAGTCAAAGGAGGAAAAACCCAAAACCCAACCCCAACCCATCAATTTTCCCCTGCAACCACTGCAACCGTGCCTGCCTGTCCCGCATCGGACTTGTCAGTCACCAACGAGCCTGCAGCAGACGTGGACATACCCCTCCATAAATCTTCGTCCGTGAAGCCAAGCCAAAGAAGAAGAATGTTTTGTGTCTGCAGGATGCTCTGAAGAAACACTGCTTTGTCTGGTTGTATGTATATAGTCACATACAAGATTGAGTTTGAACTTGAACAAAGATTTTTCTGCAAATTGTCAACCCTCACTGACCCCTGCCCCAAATCTGACTCTGCAGATCCCAATGGTTCAGAATCTGGTTCACCAGAGCCCCAGTTCCCACCCTCCCTTGAAACTCGCTTGATTCTGTTTCCTGTTCTCCCTTGAAGCTTGCTTGTTTCACTGGAAAAATATATTATTCCACTGTGTAACATTTAAAAAAAAATGCAAATTAAAAGTCTACTGCTGTGCTAATACGAATAATTTCTGGGAATCCAGAAAAAAAAATCCACTAGCATCGCACCAAGGAAGTCCCAAGCTTGCTGGATTAACCGCGTTTGTACATCCTTCGAGAGAGATCAATTGTGATTCATTTAGGTGGCCAATAAACCTAGTTACCAAGGGTTGGAGGGTGAGACACCAGCCATGTTGATTAATGGTTTGTCGGTGTTTTTGGGTGGACTTTTTTTTTAAGTGGGGTGATTGGATTAAAAAAAGTGGAGTGAGGAGTAGGGTCCAAGAGCTGAAGTGAAAGGGGGAAAGGTGGAGAGATGGGTAGGAGTTTCCATGAAAATAAAGTAGAAACCTTAAATTTAAATTTTGGCATTCAGCGCAGCAACGGGCCATTTTGGCCCACGAGTCCATGCCACAAATTTACCTCCAATGAACCTACACCCCCCCCCCCCCCCCCGGTATGTTTTCAATGGCAGGAGGAAACCGGAGCCCCTGGGGAAAGCCACGCATACACAGGGAGAACCGACAAACTCCTTACAGACAGCACGGGATTCAAACCCCAGTCCCGATCATTGGTGCTGTAAAGACATTGCGCTAACCACTACACCAGCCCTGCCACCCTTGGTGTCCACTTTATCACAGACACGCCCTTCACCCTCTTGCCAACTTGAAAATTGGTCATTGTTTCATGTTTTCAGTTCAGATAACAGGTGACTGACCTGAAATTATAGTTCTGTTTCTTTCATAAATGATGAATTTCTCCAGCATATTCTGGTTTTATTTCAGATTTTTAGCATCTAAAAAAAACTTGGAAGCACAAAGATGTGACTGTTTCCTTTCAGAATAGATCATTTATATTTAATGTTTTGATTTCTTAATTTCCTATTTACCTCAGATGTTGACATTTGACTTCAGTTTAATGGCTTATCTTCTGACCTCACCTCAGCATTCAATGTGTTGTCCTGTCATCTATCCGAATGGCTCAGAAAACAAAATCCAATCCTGCTGCATTTGACTTGAAACAGCAAATGTAAGTGCAGAGAGAGAAACCGAATATAATTTGACCAAATGCAAGCAATGCACAAGTCCAGGTTTTATCCTTTGTATTGGTGTTCAAAAAATTTATGGCCAAAGTGATTTCACTACTCTTATTCCAGGAATCTCATTGCCAGTCTCATGTTGTATTTATCCACGGTACTGATTTTTGTGGGAGATTTTTTTTAAAAAGCTGGTCATCTTTGCCTTTATCCATTACTTAAATGGAGGTTCTTTGTAGCTTGCTATTTGCGCCATTGATTATTTGGCACTTAGATCTCTGCTGAAGCAATCATAGCAGCTTGGATATGCTGACTGTTTCAATAACCAGCCTTCATTTTATCCTTTTGCCATGAACTCTGTGGCACCTTGTCAGATACCTTCTGAAAATCCAAATGTCTCATGTCTCCAGCTTCCCCTCAGTTACAGACAACAAAAGCCCCAACAAATTTTTCAAATTAGATTTATCTTTCTTAAAAGCATATAGATTTGATTCAGCTTCTCTAAACAATGAATGAATTCTTCCTTGATTATAGATCACAATAGGGTGTAGAGCAGTGGTTTTCAAAACTTTTCTTTCCACTCACATACCACCTTAAGTAATCCCTATGCCATATGTGCTCTGTGATTAGTAAGGTATGTGTGTGGAAAGAAAAGTTTTGAAAACCACTGCTCTACTCCTTATTGTGATCTATAATCAAGGAAGAATTCATTCATTGTTTAGAGAAGCTGAATCAAATCTATATGCTTTTAATCCCTATGCCACAGGTGCTCTGTGATTAATAAGGGATTCCTCAAGGTGGTATGTGTGTGGAGATAAAATGTTTGAAAACAAAATGTTACCTTCCATATTGTTCTAAAGACTTTTCATAAAATAATAAGGGAGAAGATTACAATTTTTGTGTGTTGTAAATAAAGGATTTAAATACAAAAAAACCCCAAAAACCACTGTTTCAATGAAACCTAATTGACTCGTTATGTGCACGGTTTCATCTTTGGCTTGGCTTCGCGGATGAAGATTTATGGAGGGGTAAATGTCCACGTCAGCTGCAGGCTCGTTTGTGGCTGACAAGTCCGATGCGGGACAGGCAGACACGGTTGCAGCGGTTGCAGGGGAAAATTGGTTGGTTGGGGTTGGGTGTTGGGTTATTCCTCCTTTGACTTTTGTCAGTGAGGTGGGCTCTGCGGTCTTCTTCAAAGGAGGTTGCTGCCCGCCTAACTGTGAGGCGCCAAGTTGCACGGTTTGAGGCGATATCAGCCCACTGGAGGTGGTCAATGTGGCAGGCACCAAGAGATTTCTTTAAGCAGTCCTTGTACCTTTTCTTTGGTGCACCTCTGTCTCAGTGGCCAGTGGAGAGCTCGTCATATAACACAATCTTTGGAAGGCGATGGTCCTCCATTCTGGAGACGTGACCCACCCAGCGCAGTTGGGTCTTCAGCAGCTCGAGTATTTCTATGTTGGTGATGAAGTCATTCCAATGAATGTTGAGGATGGAGCGGAGACGGCGCTGATGGAAGCGTTCTAGGAACCATAGGTGATGCCGGTAGAGGACCCATGATTCGGAGCCGAACAGGGGTATGACAACGGCTCTGTTCATGCTGAGCACTTCAGATGATTGTTTTTCCAGACTCTTTTGTGTAGTCTTCCAAAGGCGCTATTTGCCTTGGCGAGTCTGTTGTCTATCTCTTTGTCGATCCTTGCATCAGATGAAATGGTGCAGCCGAGGTAGGTAATATTATATCAAAGCATAACACCAAAAATTTCCAAACCAAAGAAGAAAAAAAGGAAAGAAAGAAAAGATGAAATTATAAACTATTTTCAAAAAAATTATAAAATTTATTTTTATAGAAATAAAGGTTTACAATTGTCTTTCCTTCTCTTCTCCTTCTATAATAATTTTATCAACATTTATCTTATTCGCAGTTGAACAAAACAGTTATCAATTATGTTATCAAAACAAAAGGATATCCCAAACAAAATCCTTATAAATCAAAGGTCACAAGGATGACTTAAGATGAAATGTGAGTGGAAAGAAAAAGTTTGAAAACCACTGGTGTAGAGGGTAGACGGAATGTCGAACTGCATCTGACCAATGTATAGAATAGCATAAAATAAATGTTAGGGGGCTTTAATTACATGAAGTATAAAGGGTATCTGATGTAAGAAGCTGTACGAGAAATGTACAAAGATAGCTGAGCAGAGAGCTGCTACCACTAATATGCAGTTTTATACTTCTTCAAACAGTTTTATAGTTTTTCCACCTTTAGCAGATTTGTCACACACATTTTTCCACAAGAAATAGTGGCTTGGGGTTTGAGGTCAAGCCATTAGAAAATAAATTCAGTAATTCCTTTCCCTACGACGAGCTTGACTGATTGGGAGCAAGGGTTAAACTAAGTGCGCATTCATGTGTTTCTTTCAATGGAGACTCATCACTGGGAGCATGTGGTCTAAATACAGAAAGAGAAAAAGGTTTGATAATAATGTGAATTGCCTCAGTATTATTCTCTATAATTTGCAAATATTAATGATTGTAATCTCATATTTGAACAGATTTAGAAAATGAAGACGATTTCTCCATCAGAACAAAGCAAGTAGCAAAGTATACTTGTTGCAAATTAGATTAAAGCGCTCCTTAATCCAAGCAATTTGGGGTCTGGCTGAACTCGACAATGCGATCCTCAGTCCTTGATCCAGATAAACCAATGTTGTGTGCACAGAAGGGACATTGAGGGTACTTGACAGGATGGAAAAGTTATTGAATGAGAGATGGCAAGGTTGAGTAAGTTAAATCTGCAACATGGTCTCAGAAACGGGCTCGTGCAAGGTTATTAAAGAAGATCAAAGAATAATGAGGGACCTGATAGAAAGAGTTCTCTGTGAGATGCATTCACTGAAGGCACAAACATCACTTGTGCATGAAGAGCCGGAAACGGTAATCTTTAAGACAGAGCGCCTGACGCTATTGAAGAAGAAGGTATGAACTGTAACGGTATTGGATGGCAATTATCCAATTTTGGATTAATTCATGGCTGTGATGTTGCAAGAAGTGGAATGTTAGCGAAATTCATTTTCAGTGGTAGAATGGATTTGAGGTTTTTTTTGGAAGATAAAATAAGGCAAGGTACAGGTGGTTGATACTCTGGAGGTAGAATAATCGAACACTGCAGCACTGAAAGAGGCCCTTCAGCTCACCTAGTCAGTGCCAAACTATTATTCTGCCTGGTTCCATTGACCTGCACCCAGACCATAACCCTCTATACCCTTCCCATCCATGTACCTATCCAAATTTTTCTCCAATGGCAAACTCAAATCCACTTTCACCACTTCAGATGTGGCTCATTCCACACTCTCTATGTGAAGATGTTCCCCTTAATGTTCACCCATAACCCATGTCCTCTAGTTCTTATCTCACTGAATCTCAATGGAAAAAGTCTACTTGTATTTACCTTATCTATGCCCCTCATAATTTTTTATACCTCTATCAAATCTCCCCTCATTCTCTGATGCTCCAGGGAATCAAGTCTTGACCTGTTTAACCTTTCCCAGTAAATTGGCTCCTCAAACCCCGGCAAAATTCAGGTAAAGAAGATTTGGTAAATGGTAGAATGTCACGTGGAAATGTCAGCCTGGGAGGGAATTTCAGAGATTGCGAATCATTTGTCGCAACATTGATAGGTGCTCAACTAGAGGACGTTGGTGGGAACTGTAAAGGAAAGCTTTGATGCAGCAGTCTGGGCAAAAAATTGACCAAGCAAATGAATGTGCAATGGACTTGATAGTTGATAATGTTGGCATGTATACAAAGGCTGAGTGCATGTTTGCAGTAAAGTGGGATGGAGCTAGGTGTGAAAGGCTTGGACAAGGCACACAGCAGCTTTATCTAATTCACAAACCATATGGACTTCCGATTTGCCTTTTAACGGGAGACATGACCCTACTTGCTTCCTTGCATGCAGCTTTGAGTTTCCACGTACCTGATATTCATTCTCTCCACTACTTGCACTGAACTCCTACTCTACCATTTCTCCAGCATTGTCTTTTTCCTTCAACCACTGTGTCTGGAGACGTTCGTGTTTTATTTGCTTCATTTTACATACTCTCCATCTCATTTAGAATGGCACCCACCAAGCACAGTCGTCAAAGCTGAATAAAAGCTTGTCCTTTTGTTTGTCTGCTTTAGAGTCCATATTTGACAGGTTTCCCATTGCTGCATTCTGTTCGCTACCTATCATCAAAATGTGCCTGTTCAAAGCATTGAGTCCACCCTCTCAAATGGGACCTCTGGTACTTAAAATCTTGCTCATGACAGATACAGTACGACATTGCAGCAATGACAATGAGCTGCTTCCTGTAGATGCTGTGTGACCTGCTGAGTTTCTCCAACACTTTTGTGTATCGTATCTGCTTTCTAATGACAGTTCTTTTTACTTAGAAGATTACATGAGCTGGTTACTTGGTTACAAACCATTCCTTGTTTGGAACGTATTTTCCTACTCTACAACAATTCATCAAAAGTTTTGCCTTGGACTTGGAACAATTTTTTTTTATAATCAAAAGTAATACTAATGTTCAGTAAAATCCCCATTATCCGGAATTCAAGCAATCGGCAGCCTCAAACATCTGGCAAAAAAAAATCACAATATAGATAGGTAAAAAATATGAAAGTTTAATATTGACAACCCCTAGCAGTCAGTTTGCCAATCCACACAACATGCAATCTCAAGCAACCGGCAAATTCACTGATTTAGCATCTACTAATCCCCATAGATGCCGGATACTGGGGGCTTTACTGTACTTTCAACAGTTCATTTTATTTAACTTTGATTGATGCTGTCTTCTTGACATTTCTGTTAAATGCTTTGTTTTGCAGTTTGTAAGCGAGAAAATGGGTGGAGCAGAAGGAACAAAGCTAGATGATGATTTTGTAGAGATGGAACGGGTAAGTGAATGCACAGCTATGAAAGAAATATGGTAAATAGTTCAGGGTAAAATTATCAGCATGGAGATTGGACATGGCACATATTATGAAAGTATATCAGATAAACGTTTTTGTAGGTCCTTAGTTTTGTAATTATGATTTCAGATTTATTGTCAGAGTACATACATGACATCACATACAACCCAGAGATTATTTTTCTTGCGGGCGAGGCAGAATTACTACTTATTGGTAATGCAAAAAAAATGTACAAAATGTACACATGCAAACAAATAAAAAATGTAAATAGATAAAGAAATGTTTAAAAAAAACTGATACAGAGAGAATTTTTAAAAAAATCAATGAAGTGCAAAAGTAAGAATGCTTAAATGATCCCTTGATTGAGTTTATTGTTGAGGAGTATGACGGTGTTGTAAACATCACCATATTCTTTCCACCGATTGATGAGAAGAACAAAATTTATTGTGATCACAAGCAGCTTTTCTCTGAATTTCCTTTCAATTCTAAGTGGCTTTTTATGCCAACAGAATGCAGAGCTCCCTGGCAAGAAACCACGGTGGAAACTAATCTGCACAGGGAATAACAAAAGATGAGGAATGATTTGGAGTTTAGGTTCAATCAAATGGCTTGTCTGTGATATAAAACAGAATGTGTCTGAAGGGCTATTTCTGTATCGAAATGTTGCAGGGTTCTGAAGTCACCAACAGAGCAAAGACACAATGCTCTTTTTTTTCTAAAGTATGGGGTGCCACCTGCTGTCTAATCTATAAATCAGATTGATTTCTGATCTAAAAAATGGTTTTGATGTTTAAAATTATTTTTCTATTTACTGAAGACAAAAGAAGATTTTTTTTAAGAATTCTTATTCCCATATTTTGCAAAGCAATTTATTCCCCAAAAGAAGATCATAGGCAATGTCTTCCATCTTTATACTGCCTTTCACACAGAACAATGTACAGAGCACTTCACTGGAACACCTCATCGGCTGGTCAAAGGTTTGGCCAAAGAAATAGATTTTGGGAAGTGCCCTTCCCAATCCCAACCCTAAGAGGATAGGTAGGTGAAGATCTTTGGGAATGGGAGGGGTGAAATTATAAATTGAAGCAATGCTGAAGACATTACTGCCAAGGTAGCACATTTTAAATTGATAATGTTATAGAGACGAGAGTTGCAAGTTGGTTTCAGATTCCTGTGATGTGAGAAGACATTCAGGTGCTTTTTAGAATGATGGACGGATTTTTCTTCCTCCCACGCATGGCCCAAAACATGTTCAGTTGTCTACAACAGTGAGTCAGATGCCTGACATCAGCACCTCGTATTAGTCACTTAACTGGGTTCATTTAAAGTTGGAATAAAAAGATGGTAAACTCAGTGGAACCTGCTCAACTCTATTGTTGATTCTTCAGTGGAATATTTTAAGAATTTTAATGTGCATATGTTGTAAATAAAGTATTAACAGAAAGGCAGGAAGAAGTAATTTACTGGAATGGCCAGCTGTGGAATCCAGCAGAATCACTTCCTGGAACCTCAGAGACGATGTGAAATATACAGGCAATGTTGTCAAATCTGAGGAGAGAAACACAAAAATGCTGGCATCTTCAGCAAACAGTGAAATGATGGAGGCACTCAGTGGGTCAGACAGCACCCGTGGGTAGAAAATGGTCAGTCGACATTTTGGATCGGGACTCCTGATGAAGGCTGAATGGACGAATCCTATTGATAAGGATAGTCTGAGGATGAATCCACAGGTTTTGGGGGATGGTTCCTAAGTGTAATGCTCTGAAGAACCAACCAGGAGGCAGTCTTTTTTAGAAATAGTGCTGGGTAATAGATTAATTAATAATTGTTATCGTTGAACTTGGATTCACAATGAACCTATTGAATATCGAGTATATTGGTCTCTTCCTTTTTTACCCCCCTCAATTTTAGTAGAAGGCTCTTATGGCCCATGAATTCCGTGTTGCTCAATTACACACAATTATTCCACAACCCCTGTACATTTTGAAGGGTGGGAGGAAACACACGCAGACATGGGAGAACATACAAATTCCTAACAGACAGCAGAGGATTCTGGTCTCTGGCACTGCAATCACGTGGCTCTAACCACTTTGCTAACGTCACTGCTCCTGTGTATGTGTTCTACAAAATGAATTATCTTCCTTATTTTAAGAAAAATCAATTATATTTGCTATTAAGACAAAGCTCTGATAATCCACTATCTGATTGATCGGTTCATTGCCCAGTTCACTGAGTAACATTCCCCACACTTTTTTTTAATTTCATGGGGACCAGTTTACTGCTCACTGACCCCATCACAGGAGCATCCAGTCACAGAATGTTTGGTTAACAAGGTACGTTTTAAGAATGAAAGAGGAGCAGAAAGACTTTGGACTTAAAGTCCAAAGCTTAAGTTCAAATCAGCTGAAGGCACGTTGGAGGTCTTAAAATTCAAGATTGCTTAACATTAGCCACAACGTTAGATTATAAATTGGAGAATATTGCAGTGACTGGAGCAAGAATGCAGTGGCATATTGTCTAATTTAATTTCACAACTTTTTGTTTTCTTTTTAAAGAAAATAGAAGCTACAAGTAAAGCTGTGGCAGAAGTTTTGTCTAAAACAACAGAGTATTTGCAGCCCAATCCAGGTATGAAATAGTATTATAAATGACATTTTGCTTTCCATCCTGATTTGCTTTTCGATGAGGCATGGACTTCCATGAATGCTCGGCAAGAGTATTGATCATCAACAATGCAAATAAAAACCTTCAGTAGCTTCACTCTGTATTCAGAGCAATGCCAGATGCTATTTAATGCACAAGTATATTGTACATTTTTATGACAGGTGTTGAATAAAAGGGGTTGGAATTTAAATTTGATTTTTTTTAAACTTGCCCTTATTGCTCATGAACCTGTACCATCCAATTACACCCAATTAATTGACAAACCTGTATGTTTTGAAGGGTGGGAGGAAACCAGAGCTCCCAGATAAAACATGGGGAGAACGTACAAACTGATGACAGCGCCAGATTCGAACCTGGGCCACTGCACTGTAACAGCGTTGCATTAATCGCTACACTAACCTTGGGTATACGCATCATTAAACATCCAGAAACATATTACACATTTGCATCCTGATGGTCCACCTTGTCCATGCCAATCATGATACCTATCTACACCAATCCCATTTGCAAACCCCTTGTTAGCCACAGAAATGAGATGGCCAGATTATAGTTTGCCAAGAAGTATTTAAAAGCAGGTTTCTGGAAAACGGTCTTGGGGACAGATGAGACCAAAATTAACCTGTATCAGAGTGACGGCAAGAGCAAAGTCTGGAGGCATAAAAGAACTACCCAAGATCCAAAGCATACCACCTGCTCTGTGAAGCATGGTGGTGGGAGTGTTAGGCCCTGGGAATGTATGGCTGCCACAGATACTGGCGCACTTATCTCCGTTGATGATATAACTGCTGATAGCAGTAGCAGAATTGATTCTGAGGTGTATAGTAACATCTTATCTGCTCAGTTTGGTCAAATGCCTCCAAACTCATTGGAAGGTTCTTCATCCTACAGCAAGACAATGATCCCAAACATACTTCTAAAGCAGCAAACGAGTTTTTCAACACTAAACACTGGAAAATTATTGAATGGTCAAGCTCGTCATCTAATCTAAATTCAGTTGAGCATCAGCAGAGAAAACTTAAGGGGACAAGCCCCCGAAGCAGGCAGGAGCTGGCAGTAGAAGCCTAGCAGAGCATCACCAAAGAGAGTACTCAGCACTTGGGGATGTCTACGAATCACAGACTTCAAGCGTGCAAGGGATATGTAACAAAGTATTAAACATAACTACTTTAATATCCATTGCTAAGTCTCAAATATTATGGTGCCCTGAAATGAGGGGACTATGTATAAAAAGTGCTGTAATTTCTATGCTGGCAAACCAAAATTTATACCAACAACCTTAAATAAAATCTGGAAAGTGCACATGTGAATTGTTTGATTACAAATTTAAAACTGTGGAGCACAGGGGCAAATAAAGGAAAATATGTCAAAACGTCCCAAACATTATAAAACTCAGTAAGACTTGTGTCAGCCTCCATGGAGAAAGTTCCCATCTCAGCTAGCCTCTCGTAATTCAAGCCAACCAGCCTCTGGAACTTTCCCATGGATTATTTTCTGCACCCTTTCCAGCTTGATGGCTTCTTTCATGTCCTTCGTAGGAATTGTACTAATTAAAAGATGAAATCCAGCTGTAGTTTTCAGCACAGAGAAGTTTGCTTCGAAAGAGCACAGCGACTGAAAATCTGTACGTCTTGGATGTGTTTGCAGGAGGTACAAAGGCTGATCGGTGCATCAAGGTTGTTGAGAGAACCGACTGCCTTTCGATGAAAGAATGTGAAAGCAAGCATTTTCTCAAGATTTTAAAGTGTTAAAAATGAATCAAAGAAAATGATCTCCACATGAATTGTCATTGGGCTTATATTTGCCAAATCGATTGAAGGGAACACACTTGGGTAGTATTAATGTAAAAGAAAATTAGAAAAGGCATGAATTGGGATTAAAGTGAAAGCTAGTGCATCTACGGACAGGATACTTGGCCAGGGTGGTGTGACCATTTCTTTTTAAATGAGCTATTTCTAATCTCTGGCAACCAACCTTTGGCAAATTGCCCTCTGAAACGACTGACTATTAAGCAGAGACCAGAGCCAGTTTTAATTCTTCTCATTTGAAGAAGCTTTGGCCCACATTCAGCCCGGTCCATGAAAACAGGCCAGGCTTCGGATCTTGTTCATCTCACATCAAGAACTCTGTTCTGTACATTGGCGTTTCTGAAAGTGTTGAAAGCAATCATAAATGTAAATGAGCATTTTAATTCATTTAATTCTCAGCCAAGATTTCCAACTGCGTAATACTGGAGAAGTAATTAAATTGTCTTCATCCCGAATGAAGCAGTGATTACCATTTTGTGTCATTCTGGAGATATGGATGGGTAGCTGTACATACTTAATTTCTTAATGTCTTCATTCTCCAGGACATTTAAATTGTTGTCCTGGGAGCAACCAATCTTGGTGACTCTTTGTATAATTGCATGTTAATAACATTACAGTGGATTTGGATCTCCATCAGGTAAATTCCATACACCAGTATATAAATGATCCTTCAGCAGTCTCCTGCTTCATTCAACAACCCACAAAGAGGCCAACTCAATCATCTGATATGGCCATCTTTCCAATCCTATCTTGAGGTGTCATCTTCGTACCACATCCAGTCCTAATCTGCTGCTGTTGCCAAAAAAAAATGTTATCGTCCACATTTATGCACGCTCAAATCTGGCATCTGGAAGATAATACCTTTATTTCCAGTTCTTTGGATGCGCTCCAACTGCACGTTCGATTACATCAAACGTCGGCTTTTCTTTAACATCCCCCGACCTTAATGTTCTTAAAAGTGCAACCATCTGAAATATGAGAAATACGACATCTCCTTCAAGGTTTATTGGTCTCTCTAATCTTCATTGACCACTATTGCTGAATAAGCCATCAGTGCACCTGGATTGTTAAAAAGATCCACACAGTTTAAATTTTTTGCATATGACAAGAAAGGAGGCTTGAACAAGATATCATTTTTAAGAAGTCCTTTTCATTTATGTGTGTGTTTGCTCTAGACAATGCAAATGTCAAGAAATATTGAGTATAATTTTTGCTTTGTTCCACTGTCTCAAGTTGGTAAAATGAAACTAGCAACCCATTATAATCCCAAATGTTTGTGTTTATTAATATCGGTGGAAAGCAATATCAAGCATGCTGCTCTAATCTGATTTCTTCCGTTGAATTTAGCTCAGCTTCTGCCCTCACCTTAACGTCGTCGCAAACTGTTCCAATTCTTGCTGTCAGATTTTTTTTAGAGACTTGGTCGTATTTAAAATTGTTACATGATTTGTTTTCAGATTGCCGGTTTTCTTCTGAAAAAATGCATGAGCTTATTCCACTTTTCCCAGTAAGTCTACCCCTTAGCCCACCCCCAACCCAGCAGCAAAAGTGAAAAATTAATGGCAGAATGCAGGGTTTTTTTTTCAAATTTTAATGCAAAATAAAAAGCATGTTGGAAGATGCACAAACAGCTTTCAAACCTCTTTAGTTGAAGAAAATAACAAAAAAAAAATTAAAATGTTTTTTAAAAATTAAATGTATTATTTTTATTAAATTTAGTCCTATAGCACAGCACAGTAACAGGCCCTTCTGGCTCATGAGCCCATGCCACCCAATTGACCTACAACCCCCTACATTTTGGAGGGTGGGAGGAAACCGAGACACCCAGAGGAATCCCACGCAGTCAAGGTGAGAACGTACAAATTCCTTACAGACAGCACTGGATGGATCGCTGGTTCTGTAACAATGAGGCGCTTACCATGCCGACGATTCGATCATTCTCACAATAAGCATAATTTGAAATCCCCAGAGTAATTGCAGGTTTCTCTGAAGAAATTCTTTTTTTGGCAAACTCATTTGGTAGTTTTTAAGCCGCATTGAAGATTTTTTAAATTATTTGTGTCATTTTGAAGCCTACAGAGCCAAATTGGGAATGCTGAACACTATGTCAAAGATCCGAGGTCAAGTTAAAACAACAGGTTATCCTCAACCTGAAGGTCTGCTAGGTGAATGTATGCTCCGAAATGGAAAGGACCTTGGAGATTATTCCAATTTTGGTGAGTTGATTGGTAACATTCACAGAGTTCTATCATAATATTTATATAGGTCAGATTTATTGTCAGAGTACATAAATGACATCATGTACCACCCTGAGATTCTTTTTTCCTGCGGGCCAGGCAGAATTACCACTTAGTTGTAGTCCAAAAAAGTAACTGTACACAATGTACACATGTAAACAAGCTGTGCAATACAGTGAGAGAGAGAAAAATATCAATAAAATGCAAAAGGATCTTTAAATGAGCCCTGGATTGAATTTGCTGTTGAATTGATAAAGGAATATCATTTATATCAGTCATTTTGGATCCCATTTTTGCTTTAGCTGTGATCCAAATGACTTCTATTGAATGCTTAGAATTTTATTGTGTTACGGAGTCCAGAGGACCCTAAAGACCAGCAGCAATAGAAATGCACCACAACACGGGGTGATTTAAACAAAAGTATTTTTTAATTATATTTGAACAAGAAAACAGAATTAAACTTTAACTTATTGCTATCAACTTACCTAACATACTTAATCTCCCCTCTAATGCTAAGCGCAACATATATTTAAGACTAGAAAAGTTCTTTGGATCACAGTCCAATCTCACTGGTTGCAGGCAATTCTTGTACTGTGCACAGAAGTTAGCATTTTACAAAGTGGTGCTTACCACTCAGGAGGGTTCTTGCTGGTTTTCAGAGAGGGATTCCTTTTCCAGGACATCTGCAACCAATTCCTTCTCAATCAGTCTTGCTGACGAAACTTGACCCCTTCAAGGTTCTCCAGATGATCCTCTTTCTTTCGGGTCACCTTTCAGACTGCAAGTCTTCTCCTTCGACCATGCAGCCTTCCCAAGTTTGCCAACTTGTCCTTCTGGAACTGATTTCTGTGACTCCTCTCTCTCTGTTTAACTCCCTCCCTCTCTGAGAGCAAAACTGTTCTCTGCTGCCTGCAAAGATCTCATGATCCCAGGCAAGCTGTATGTTGCGACATTGTTGCCTTCTGCAAAAGTCCTGCAAAGATTCTGTGTTTTAAAATGTTTGTGTGCAACCTACTCTAATAATTCCTCCCAAACCACCTCAAAATACTATCACAATTGGAATAGAGAAAACTTTTCAAATAATTGTTATGATCATTTATCCAGTCACGTTTCAATAAATATATCTTTATTGTGTGCATTAAAGATGCTTTCTTGATTGCAGTATTTAAGCCTGAGTAGAAATCACAGACATTGAAGAGGATGTGAACCCTAATCTGTACAATCCCATCTGTACTTTTATGCGTTGCTCGGATTTTTTTCTGTGTAGGGCCTGCTTTAGTCGATGTTGGTGAAGCTCTGAAACAAATGGCAGAAGTAAAAGATTCCCTTGATATTGATGTGAAACAGAATTTTATTGATCCACTACAAATTTTACAAGAGAAAGATCTGAAAGAAATTGGAGTGAGTACCCTTCCTCATGATCATAATCTATGTTGCATGAACATCTCTTTTAACATGACGACTTTTAATCAGAGCTCATACTGATTCCGCTAGCAGTGAATTTTAGGAGCTTCATAAATTTGGCTCTTGGATTTATTTCCACAAATAGTTCAGGGACCTTTTATCAGTTACCTGCTGAGCCTTTTATTTAACAAGTTGCTCTCTCATACTAGTGAGGACGTTTTACTCCCCTTAACTCCTGGGGTGAGATCAGATGAAAGGTAAAAATGTTGAAGCGATGACTCCAACTTCAACCAGAACACTGAATTTAATTTAGGCATAAAGCACAGTAACAAGCCCTTTCGGCCCACGAGTCCGTGTGGCCTAATTACACCCAAATGACCTACAACCCCGGTACGTTTTGAAGGGTGGGGGGGAAAGCAGGCACCTGAGCAAACTCATGCAGGCACGGGGAGAATGCACAAACTCCTTAGACAGGTAGCAGAGTTGAACCGGGGTCACTGACGCTGAAACAGCGCTGCACTAACTCTGCTACCCGGTTCTAAATTCCCTTCTTCTGAAGGGAAATCGACCGTTCAAATTTTTATATTGAAAGCTGAATATCTCGTTGAAAATTCAGGGGTAGAAGTAGGTAATTTGGCCCATTGGGCTTGCTGCCACCACTTAGCTGATCTACCCCAGGCCGATCCCTATAGCCCTCAATTCTTTGATCTTTAAAAAATTCACCCATTATCCACTTTAAATTTTTCTCTATGTTGTGGGTAAAGAATTCCATGGATTCTCTCTGAGAAAGGTCATGTTATGTCCCTCTTGTTTGAGACTCTCCTACTTGGGAAAACATTTTAACACCCACCCCATCATTCCCCCTCAAGATCTCGTGTATTTCAATGAGATCACTCCTCATTCTTCAAAAAATTCAAAGAACACAAACCTTACCTACTTGACACATCTTGATAGGATAATTCATTCATCTGAGGAGTAAACTTGGAGAATAAAACACGAATGTTTGAAAACACCGTGATTAAAATAAAAAACAAAATGCTGGAGAAACTGAACAGGTCAAATAGTGTACTTCAGAAAGCAAAGATACGTACGCTATAGGTTAGTGCAGTATAATTTCTTACATCAATTGTATTTAACCCCGCAGAAATTGAAAAAAATTCAACTTAGTCATTCAGATTTGTGCTTTGGGTGTGGTCAAGAAATAGGTACTTTTTTTCATTTGACTTGGACTTGCCCTAAGGTTAAAGGTTTTTGGTCACAAATTAAATTGTTTTTAGAACCGGTATTAAAAGTGAATTTACCTTTTGATCCGTAGCTGTTTTTATTAGGGGATATTAAGTCAATAGCTTTAGGGTTGAGATTGACTATGTATCAAATTGAATTTTTACATTTGTCTCTGGCTGTTTCTAAAAAGTGTTTAGCCATTACTTGGAAATCTGATTTGGTTTTAGGTATGAAAAGATGGCATAATGAAATGAAAGCTTGCATTTCTTTAGAAAGATAACATACAATTTAAGAGATAAATATTTTTTCATTATTAAAGTCTGGAGCCCATATTTGAAAGCCATTGGTGTTAAAATTTGATCTCTTGGTCCTCTTCCATAGATGCATCCAATAAGTTTAAATATGACTATTTGTGGATGATCTCCTTTTTATTTCTTTTGTAGGTGGGGAAGGGAGGAGGGAGGGTATTAGTTGAGTGGTTGGGGAGGATGGTGGGGGGGGGGGGTTATATATAAAAAAAAAATTCATGCTATGTTATGTGATTTTAAATTTTAAATAAAATATATTTTTTTAAAAAAGCAAAGGTGCACAACCAACGTTTTGGGCTTGAGCCAGTCATCAAGATATGAGCAAAATGGTGGAGAGAGGGGTAGGGGAAGACCACAGCCCCACGGGCAGGCAGTAATATGTGAATCAGGGAGGGAGGGCATAATGGAAAACAAGGGGGGGGTGGCTTTGTCGAGGGTGGGGGGGAGGGCGGAGAACCAGAGGAAAGAAGACAGGGGAAGAGAGGGAGAACAGGGAATGGGCTAGCAGAAACTGGAGAAGTCGATGTTAATGCCATCCAGTTGGATTGTGCCCAGATGGAGAGTGCGCTCCATCCCCCCCTTCCCTCTCCATTCACAGCGCCATTACCCTTCCCCTGTTTGCTGGTGTGCCCTCCCTCCCCGATCCACCTGTTACCTCCTGCCTGTGGGACTCTGCTCCCCCCCATGCCCCTCGACCACAACCCCTCCCCCCCATTTATTTTATTCAGCCACCCGTCTACATTTTGCTCATACCTTGAAGGGCTCAAGCCCGAAATGTTGGTTATGTATCTTTGTTATATAAAGTACACTGTTTGACCTGCTCAGTTAACATGGTGCACCTCCTGTGGGCTGCCTCCAAAGCAACTGTATCTTTCCTTGGGTAAGGAACTAAAACCGTATACAGTACTCCAGGTGTGACCTCACCCTGCACCATTGTTACAAAATTCCTGGGTTCAGTATAGAATCAAACAGGAGAGGAACAGGTCCTTTACCCACCAACTCCATGCCAACCATCAAGGACCCATTTATGCAGATTCTGCAATCAACCTTCCCTAATTAACTCCCACCATATTCTACCACCCACCGACATACTAGTGGCCAATTTAATCCATCAATTCTCACATTTTTGGGGTGCGTGGGGAAATGTCTGTGGTCACAGAGAAGTCGTGCAAAATTCCACACAGATAGCACGGGAGATGGAATCAATGCCAGGTCAGTGCAGCTGAGACCTGTGTAAACTCCAATGTGCCAACCTAGTTGAATCCGACATCACGCTCACTGAGGCCACATGTTTATTTGGGGCAGTGTGAAAGTTGTTCATAGGTCATCTTGAGATGATGATGTCGGAAAGACCAAATAGTCGGTCAAGTCCAACCCACACAATGATGTCTAAAATGCCATGACTACGTCATCTGACAACAGAAGGAAAGCCATTTGCTCCATCAAATGCATTCTTGGTCCAAACAGAGCAATCCCATCTCCCCCCACCCCCCCCCTCCCCACATCAATGCATGTGACATATTCTCTCTCTCGTGCTCTTTGACTCCCTGCTACTTACGAGCACAAGGAGGAAGTTACAATGGCTGATAATGCTACATCAAATCTGTGTGATTTGGGTGGAATTTTCCGATTTCCCCCATGGGGTGAGGTGGGGGTCCACAGGGAGACGTGCCAACTCTGAGATCGAGATTGAAATCGGTTCCCTAAAGCTGTGATGGTGGCAGTCTATTTCCAGGGAGAGGCAAATGAATAATTAAACAGTGCAACAAGTGGGGAGAAAATCTATAAAAACAAAATAAAAAAGGCAGGTGCCACAAATCGGAAATAAAACAAGAAGTGTTGGAAATGCTCAGCAGGTCAAACAAGATTTGCGGAGAGAGGGAGGGGAGAGAGGGAGAAGAGGAAGGAGGGGAGGGAGAGAGGGAAGAGTGAAGAGGGAGAGGAGGAGGGAGAGCAAGGGAGGGAAGAGAGGGAGAAGAGGAAGGAGGAGAGGGGAGAGAGTGAAGAGTTAGAGGAGGAGGGAGAGCAAGGGAGGGAAGAGAGGGAGAAGAGGAAGGAGGAGAGGGGAGAGAGTGAAGAGGGAGAGGAGGAGGGAGAGCAAGGGAGGGGAGAGAGGGAGAAGAAGAAGGAGGAGAGGGGAGAGAGTGAAGAGGGAGAGGAGGAGGGAGAGCAAGGGAGGGGAGAGAGGGAGAAGAGGGAGGGGAGAGAGGGAGGAGGAAGGAGGGGATGGAGAGAGAGGGGAGAGCGAGGGGGAGAGCAAGGGGGGAGAGAGGGAGGGGAGAGAGGAAGGAATGAAAAGAGAGGGGAGAGAACAAGAACAATCGTTCATCAAAACACGAGAAAACCTACCCTGGAAAATACTTAAATGAAAAGAGAGAGCAAATCTGAAGAAAAAAAATGTTTCAAAACTACATTCCATGACAAGTGGGCGATTCTTGATGTGTTGTTATATGTATTTATTCAGCATCATTTAAAAAAATTGGAAGGTCGTCGTCTAGATTATGATTACAAAAAGAAGCGCCATGGAAAAATCCCGGATGAAGAGATAAGACAAGCTGTGGACAAATTTGAGGAGTCCAAGGAACTTGCTGAGATCAGTATGTTCAACTTCTTGGAGAATGACGTAAGATCACAAACCACTTTTATTATCAGAACCCATCCCCCAACAAACTTGAAGGCTCACGCACTTGATTTGCTCTGGTTAATCTTAAATCCACAACAGCATCCAAGGGTAGAAATATTTAGTGGAAAGACAAGCGACTATTGAACTGACCCCTATTATTGAACCAAATTTGGCAACCCCCATTGTTCAGGCACCATAGAAAATCACCTGTCACACGTTAGAGGACATGGTTCAAAGGTGAGGAGCAGATTACAGGCTAAATATTTTAGAGTGGCAGCTACCTGGAACGGGCTGCCAGGAGTGGTGGTGGAAGCAGATAGATTTAAGAAGCTTTGACACAGGCTTCTCTCAAGTGTAAGTAGCAGTTTTAATTTGGACACGACTTTCGGCACAGGCTGAAGGGCTTGTTCCTCCTCTGCACTGTTCTATGTTCTAATGTTCATATACACAAGTACAATTTATTTATTTTTATATTTAGACATACAGCACAGAAACAGACCTTTTCGACCCACCACCTCATGCCTCTCAATTACACCCAATTGATCTACAGCCCCCTGTATGTTTTTGTTGAATGGTGGGAGGAAACCAGAGCCCCTAGGGAAAATCCATGCAGACATGGGTACAGACTCCTTACAGCATGGGTTTTGAACCTCGGGCCCAATCGCTGGCGCTGCAACATGATTGCACTAACTGTGCCGGCCTTAGATGTATAGATGGGATCAAAATTGTACTTGTTGTAGCTTCCCAGATACACAAAACACACAGCACTAAGTTCAGATTAATTGTCAGAGCACATAGATGACACTGCATACAATCACAAGATTTTTTTTTTCCCCCTGCAGGCCAGGCAGAATTCCAACTTATCGGTAGTGCAGAAAAATATTGTACTCAAGAAAAGAGAGAAATGTAAACATAAGAGGGGAAAAAAAACCATATTAAAACATTATTCATAATTATAGTGCAGGAGTTAAATGGGAAGGTCACAAGACCTAGGAGCAGAAGATGGCCCATCGAGTCTGCTCTGCCATTCTAACATAAGCTGATCCATCCTCTCACTCAGCCCCTCTCCCCGTAGCCCTTGTGGCCCTGACAAAGTAAAGACCTGTCAATCTCTATGTTAAATAAACCCAGCCACCTGTGGCACCAAGTTCCACAGATTCACGACCCTCTGGCTAAAGAAAATTTCCCCCCCCTCTGTTTTAAATTTATCCTGAGTTGGGACCTGATTATTTCGGCTCTGAATCCAGCTGTGACCCTCTCCCTGATTATCAATACTGTGTCTCCCCCTCTTTTACCTCTTTATCCCATCCAAATCTGGGAACATTCACCTGCTATTCCTTTCCCTCTTGCAGCCTTGTCTGTGTAATGATCACAGCACCATACTTCCAAGTACAGATCCAGGTAGTGGGTTCATTAAAAATTAAAATAACCATACTTCATCCCCTCAGTCCTGCTGTGTTCAACAATCAGCTGTCCAGTTCTTTCAGGCTTATTTGCTCTGAAATCTGTCATCCCCTCAACACCTTCACCTACCGCGCTACTGTTCAGATTCCCTCCCAAATTGCATTAACAAACCGAGGGAGACTGGAAATCTCCCTGGTAGCTCATCCTGCAGAAGGAGCAAATCTGTCCTGACTGAAATCCCCAGTGCCAAGCCTGAAATGCAGAAGACCTTCCCTGAACTTGCCTAACTCTCTTCTCAGCCCTCTCAAGCCACAGCCTCCACAATTGTCCACCAAGCACAGCACCTACTCTCCATCACTACCACTCCCAAGTTGGCTGCACTGCTATCCCTAATCTCTTATTGGCTGTTATGCTTCAAAGAACCAATCAGCAGCAAGCTCCGCCTCCTCTCTGTTCAAACCACTCAGCTCTTCTCCCAAACCCCAAGCATATGAGCATGAACTTCATTCCATTGTTGTTACCTTTTCCTCACAAGCCAATCAATTCCCTTCACTTAGCACAATCCTGTTTAAGTGCTAGTGATGCGGGTTCGAATCCCGCGCTGTCTGTAAGGAGTTTATACATTCTCCCTGTGTCTGCATGGGTTTCCTCCCACCCTTCAAAATGTATAGGGATTGTTGGCCACTTGGATGATACAGACTCGTGGGCAAGAAGGGCCTGCTACCTGCTACATGTCTAAATTTTTAAAACTAAATTAATTTTTTTTAAATTAATGTAAAACTTTTTAAAAATTAAAATTCAACAGCCACCTTCCGACATTTAAGGGTTAATTTCCAGTGAATAATGAACCAACGAGGAACATTTTTGGTGTGTAGAAGGAACTTAGAACAACTGGGTGAAATCGATGGGATCGTGGGGAGAATAAACAAACTCTGCACAAATAGCAGCTAGGATCAGGATCGATCCTGGATCTGTGCTGAAACTCTAGTCCCACTGCTGCAGTTATGTCCTCGATTTGAGGCGGTTATCTTCCAACATCACAACCGCCTTCCTCTGTCATAGATACAACTCCACCCGTAATTGTTTATCAGAGCTCCTGGCTGGATGGTAACACTAAAATGAGGGCCTTGCTCAGCCATGAGGTCGGTACTGCAGTACAATCCTGCATCCTCCAAATGAATATGCAGTTTAAGCTGCGTGATGTATTCTGAATCTGTCCCACTTAGGATGATATTGATGCCACTCATCACAGCGAAGGTTGTTCACACTGTACCATGGGATAGTGTAGTGGGCATGAATATGTTTTTAATCTAGTCTTCATGCTGAGGCTATACTTTTGTAAGGAGTTTCAGGAGATTCAATATGACATCGAAGACAGTTCTACAGATGGAGAGCTTCTGACTGGTTCCATCACTGCCTGGTATGGAGGTGCCAATGCACAGGAGAAGAGCGTTGTGAACCTGGCCAGCACCATCATGGGCACCAGTCTTCACTCCATCGAGCCCATCTACAAGAGGTGGTATCTTAAGAAAGCAACCTCTCTCCTCAAAGACTCCCACCACCCAGGCCATGCCCTCTTCACTCTGCTACCGTCATAAAAGGTACAGGTACCAGAAGAGGGCACAAGGGCAGCTTCTTCCCCTCTGCCATCAGATTACTGAATGATCAATGAACCACAGACGCTGCCTCACTTTGTCTTTTTCTTTTTATTGCACTATTTTAATTTATTCTTTAAGCAAGTTTCTACAGATGTTTGCATTGTGACGCTGCCGCAAAACAACGAATTTTGTGGCATGTTCATGACAATAAATCCTGATTCTGAAGCAACTTTATTTTCCCTGTAGGTTGAGCAGATAAGCCAGCTGTTAGCTCTGGTGGAAGCAGCATTGAACTATCATAAAGAATCCACTACAATTCTGGAAGAGCTTCAGAACACACTACAGAACAGGTGAAATTTTATACGTGTTCGCTACTGATCAATGAAGGATGCAGGGTTCAAGCGTGGTTCTCTGATGGTTTAAAATCGAGAAGCAAGTACAAAAGATGAAGACTAGCCCTGGTCCTTTTGGAAAGAAGAGGCTTTTACTTTTTGTGGTAGTTGATGAAAACTTGTCGTCAAAAAAAAGTTATTGATTATGAGTAAGCCGTCCATTGGTGTGTTGCCAGTTGGCTATAGTGCACTGATAGGTACGTTGGGGGTTTTCAGAACTGCATATGGTACACTTTAGAATTGCAAATATATCTATTTTGAGCAAATGTGTACAATATTTTCTTCAATATGTGTACGTCTTTGTAATATTGTGTGGTGGTGTTTTTCACCTTAACACAAGAAACCCACATGGTCATGAGGAGAACGTCCAGACTCCTTTCAGACAGAGTCAGATTCCAAACCAGAGAAAGTAATTCCTCTCTATCTATCATCTCGTTAACATTAATACACCTCACTTCATTAAACCTCCAACCAAAGTTTAAAAGTTTAAGACTTGTAGTGTTAGCTGAATAGAAGTCCATACCATAGTTCTCAAGGCCCGTAGAAATCCTTTCTAAAGTTTGAAAATTCCAACTTCTGCTTTAGAGTAGCTTTACGAATAAATAACTTGTTAAATAATGCACATTAAATGTAACCAGACAAAACCAAGACCAAACTTAATAAGCAATGACGACTTTGAAAAATGTGGAAGGTGCCTTTATTATTTTGGCAGTGGTTTATTCAGAGTGCAGCTCAATAACGCCAGTCACTATATGCAATTGTTGAACCTTGAGACCACCCCATCTGGAGTTCAGCATTTACTGTTGAGCACCATGTCTCAGGAAGAATAAATTGGCCTCAGAGGGGTGATGTCACAGGCTCACTGTCATGATTCCGGGATGTTCGTGACTGATCTGCCCCAGTTCCTCTGAGAGCTAAATTATAAACTTTGTTTGAGGGTTGAATGAACTGAGGTGCATTAAATGTGAACAAGGTGAGATTTGATAGAAATAAATTAATTCTTCCTCTGGAGGGAATTGCAAAGAGAAGCAACACAGTCAGTATGATGCTATTACAGTGGCACCAACCTGGGTTTGAAACCTGAAAGGAGGCTGTACTTTATCCCCACTTGGGATGATATTGATCGTCACAGCAAAGGTGTTCACACTGTACCATGGGATGATGTAGTGGGCATCAATATGGGTTTCCTCCCAGATTCCAAAGACCTACAGGGTTTGTAGGCTAATTGGTCTCATCAGTGTATTTGGGCAGTGCGGATCATGGGCTGGAAGGGCCTGGCACCATGTTTCTGTCTCTAAAAATTTAAGAAGAATATTTGAACCAGATGATTAGGGAGTCCAGCTCGGAAGTGCATGGTCTCACAGAAGGTGAAGATTTGAAAATCACCTCCCAGAAGACTCTGTCTTCTAGCACATTGGGATTCCCAAAACTGAACCAAAGCATGTGTTTTTTTTCTGTAAATTTTGATAAAGATATTAAAATATTTGGAGCTATCGAGGGTAATCGGGATTGAAGGGCTTTTCAGCTCCAAACCAGCTGAATGGCAGAACTGAACAGTCTCCAATAGTTCCTAACAGTCAGAAATTGTGCAGGAAATAAATATCTCAACTGCTCTCTCAGCAGGCAAATAAACTTTCTCAAAATGTATACACCAAGCAGTATTTTTAAACTCTGTATTTCTCTTTAAGAATAAATACAGCCTCCAGCCAGCCTTTTCTTTTTAAGATATTTTTATTGAAGTTTGCAATAATCAAACAATACCATCACTGGTATATTGAGATACAAGTTACTAAAAAAAGAGGAAAAAAAACCCATTAATTCAAAGTCCCGACCATTATACAGGTTTGAAAAGAAAAACAAACATGTGGGTATCAAGTGGAGACAACCTGGAAATAGACTGCTGAGCATCAAATCTTTTAACAACCCTAAAACTTTAGTTTGTGGTCCATAAAAGGGCCTCATGACTTTAAGAAATTGGTATTTGTATCTTTAATAGCATATCTATTTTTTTTTCTAAACTTAAACAAGATATAATATCATTTAACCATTGTGTATGTGTAGGTGGAGTATTATCTTTCCGCTTAATCAAAATTGCACGTCTGGCTATCAATAAAGTAAAATTCGGTTTGGAGTTGAAGTCAATAAAACCTCGTCATCTTGAAATGATCCGAAGAGAGCAATTAAAGGGCAAGGTTCCAATTTAACCATGAGAATCACCGAGAATGTTTGAAAAATATCTTTCCAATTTTTTTCTAAATTAGGGTAAGTCCAAAACATGTGATTCCAAGAAACCTCAGCAATTTTACATTTGTCCCATAGAGGGTTTATATCAGAATAAAAACAAGAAAATTTAACTTTAGATATATGTACTCTGTGAACCAGTTTAAATTGCAATAAGCAATGTTGTGCACAAAGGGAGGTCGTATTAATCAAATTACAAATGGAGCCCCAAACCTCATTAGAGAATGAAAGATTCAAATCTTGTTCCCAGTCTCTCTAGATCTTAACTAATGAGGCCATTCTTAAATCAAGCAAAATGCTGTAAATAAGAGATATTGAACCTTTGATGAGAAAGTTGTAAATCAAGAATATTTGCCTCGGGAATTTGCAGAAAGTCAGGGATCTGAGATTGAACAAAACGTCTAATTGGTAAATATCTTTTTTTAAAAAATGAGTGTTGGGTAAATTAAATTTTACCACCAATTATTCAAATGAAGCAAAATTGTCACAAATTAAAAAGTGACAATTTTTAAAACTCTTATATTTCTCTTCAAGAATAAATACGGCCTCCATCCATCCGAAGCGTGATTTCAAACCAAAGCCTGCAGTTGCTTCATCTTTTGAGCCCAGTGATAACCAGCATCACAATGGTCTTTCATACAATTCCTCATTCAAATCATCAGGTAGGAATGCTTGCTTTTGAATATTGGAGTGAAGCTTTGTGGATTTGTGAACATGCCACATAATTGGTTTGTCAGATAAGAGATGGAACCAAACCAAATTAACGAATGTAAATAATGTTTCCCGCATTACCTTTCTAAAGTTTGCGTATCAGGTCCTAAAAATATATTTTCGATACAGGTACTCGTCAAGTTTATTGTCCTCTGATTGTACAAGTACAACCCGACGCAAAACAGCATTCTCCGGTCCTCGGTGCAAAACACACAGATGCACACCAGACATAACACGCAAACACTAGATATGCAGGACAAATATTTTATCCATACGAATAAATAAAAATTATTTTGTACATATGAAAGTCTGATGGTTAATTTAAGCAGTTCGTTTAGTCGTTTTGTACATGTGTGTGCCTTGGAGGGTCAGTGTGAGCATTTCTCTTGGCCGTTCAACATTCTCACTGCCCGTGGGAAGAAGCTGTTCCTCAGCCTGGTGGTGCTGGCTCTGATCCTCCTGTATCTCTTCCCCGATGGGAGATGCGGGGCAGAAGGGGTCCTCAAGAGTTTTACGCGCCCTCTTCAGACTACGATCCCAGAAGATCACGTTGATGGGTGGAGGAGAGGAGAGGAAGGGACATATTGTGATTATATCACAATATTATATCATCATGGTAAAAGTTAATTTAATTTTGGATTCAATGTCCTATTATTAATTGTGACAAACCCATGTACTCTGATTTGTATTGGCTGGCATTATACCTTGACTATCCTGCATGCTTAATTGCTTGTTTCCCCTTGTTATCATTTAGCTAAACCTACCCTATTCAGGTTTCTTCGCAGGTCAAAGCACACATGTTCACCTTGTGAGTAATTTTCATGAGCCTGTGTGTGTGTGTGTGTGAGATGCACTCCAGTCTCTGCATGCTTGAAAATCATGATCACCCCTCCCTCCAAATTTCCCCATGCATTTAGATTAATTACTAATTATTGTCAGATTACACTGTACTCAAAAGGTTTGCTTCCTGAAACAAATTGGGGATTATGATTAGACACAAAGATAATTTCAGATTTGCTGTATCACATAGGAAGTTAGAGAAACACTAACTTATATTGAATTTGCCACGTCTAATCACATAATGATGCTGACACATTGCATTAGTTCAACTGACCTAATAACGTTTTGCCTCAGATTTTCATTTGTACTCGGCATCTGATGCCTCTCATGTCAGTGTCCAACCATAGTCGGTCAGCGTTGCTTTCCATGGTCGCAATGACCTGGTGGAACCTTTCACCGTGTCTGTCACTGACTGCACCAGGATCAGCTGGGAAGACGTCGAGGTGTGAATGCAGGATATGACACATTGCACTTCTTGGTTTTTTTAATGCTTGAAGTAGATTTAAATCACAAAAATAAGTTATAATCTAAAAAAGAAACAGTACATGATAGGAAAATGTAAGATGATGTTTGTGATCAACAGGCCAAAATGCATGGAATACACCCAGAAGTCTTCAGGAAGCAAAATCTTAATTGTCCAGTGTTATCAACTTTGTGCTTTAAAAACTGTGTGCATTCTTGCAGACATATTAACAGGTTGGCTATCTATTCTTAGTGGTCTCTCAGGAATTCATTATAAAGGATTTTAACCTAATTTTCTTTTTTTTAAATATTTTGGTCCATTCTCATGATAATTAAAGGGTAATAAAATGTAAAGAGGACGCTTTAATATTGCTCTTACTGTTCCAAGATATTTGAGCATAGCTGTTTATGATCTGTTATGTTATTAACGTTTGGATTTGTAAATATTAAAATAGAAGACTGGCTTGGAAAATGATGGCAATGTAACGTAGGCACAAGGCAATCAATGCATTTCCTTGAGCCTCTTTCCATCAAATGCAGTATTTTTCTAATAAATACACAAAAGTACCACAGGAACTCAGCCAGTTCCACAGCATCTATAGGAGGTAAAGATGTATAACAATATTTTGGGCCTGCGCCCTTCCTCAAAGAACGCTGCATGACCGGCTGAGTTTCTCCAGCAATCCTGTGTACAATTACAACCTCTGCAGGCTTTCTTGTTTCACGGTATTTTTTTTCTCTCTTGCCTTGCCATAAAATACGTTGCATATCACAGCTACCCAATTTCCAAACGCACGCAATTTACTGACGAATTCACTTTCTCCCCCCCCCACCCACCCCGCCTCATAACGTGCAGCTTCCACCACGCAAGTGGATCAGCCTTGCTGTAAAGCTCTCTATGACTTTGATCCGGAAAATGACGGGGAACTTGGATTCAAGGAAGGTGATATCATCACCCTGACAAATCAGATCGACGAAAATTGGTTTGAAGGCATGTTGAATGGCGAGTCTGGGTTCTTTCCCATTAATTATGTTGACGTCATCGTTCCGCTGCCGCAGTGAAACTGAGCCCATTTTGTAAATTTTTTGGAGATCAGCTTGGGCTAAAGGCTGATTGAACACAAACATTTCATCAGTGTGGCATTCTGTGAAAGCCTTGCTCTTTGACTTTTGTATACGTGTTCTATTTGTCTATTTATTTTTTTACATGTTCCATTTGTATTGAAAATGTTTATGTCTTTTGCTACAAGAGTAAATGCAAATCTAACCTATTTCTGCCATGAAGTTTACAGTTTATAAGTATAAGGCTGCATCTATTTAACTTTTATTTGTGCTCTGAATCGTCTGTGGCTGATTACAGTGGGAAAACTTTTTCTATGTCATTGTAATGAAGAATATTCTTGATACAGTTTAATTATTGTGGCTATAATTAACTGTTCTTAACTTTTTAAGATTCTGACGTGTTCTTCAGCCATTTTATCTGGCAGTGTAATTTATTGTTAAGCAAAAGGATGTCATAATAAATGTGTGAACAAAAACGTAACTTCTGTAGCATTAGATTTTGTCACACACCTATTTGCATTTGATGTATTTTAATTAATTGTAGTGGGGGGGAAAAGAGTCTTTTTATTCAGGATTCATCTGAGAACCACTCTCTGTATATAAGAATGCACAACGCTCTGGCTTTTTGTCCAACATCAGCAAACCTTCTCCTGGCTTGTGAAAACCTGACAGTTCCTAATGTGAAAATGATCACTTTTCGGAGAGCTGATGCCCAGTGTGGTTCGTTTCCTGAGCTGTAAAGTAAAAGGACATGGGGGTGGATGCTGAAGGAGTCCAATCAAACATTGGAGATCTGAAAATGAGAGGGTATCTCCTCCATCCCCTTCTTCAACAACGGGCAGGGGTCGAGATGAGCTGAAGAGTGGAGGGAGATGGAAACCTGCCAATAAAGCAAAATCAAAGACCCTGCTGATCTTTTTATCTTCTGTCCCACTCATTTTACTTGTTTTTGAAAAGGTTTAAATCTGGCTTTATCCTTTCCAGCTATATGTTTGCCAGATGAGTTGCAAACTCTTGAAGGAAGAGGGCTGGGAGTGATTTAAATTCTTTGGGACTCCCTTCCTCTCCATCCTGTGATGCTTTTCCCTGCATCTAAAGGAGGTGCAGTGCCTGTCTTTCACCTTCTTTCTCGCCACCATCCAGGGACCCGCGCAGGTGAGCCAGCCATTTGCATCACCTCCTCCAACCTGATCTATCAGGCTGTGCGCTCAAAAAGGGGCCTCCTATACATTGGTGGAACCAAGCGTAGATTCAATGATTGCACCTGCACTCTGTCCACAATAGCTACCTTGAGCTACCGGTTACATGTCGTTTACACTGTCCTTCCCACTCCCACACTGACCTCCCTGTCCTTGGATCACACCATTGTTACAGAGAGGGCAAGTGCAAACTGGAAAGACAACATTTCATATTCCACTTGGGTCATGGACAACCTTGTGGTGTGAACATTGAATATGCCAAATTCAAGTATCCTCTGCCCCGCTGCTCTCCTCCAACACGCTCACCTGTACACCTGGTCGTCTTCTCCCTGCGTTCACTCTCTCCCTCCCACTGCTTCCTGCAGCCCATTATCCTCTACCCTCCCCTCCCCTCTGGTTCATCATATCACCTGCCATGAGAATCCTTAGGCCTCTTCTGTCCTCCGAGTAAAAACAAAGCCACAGATGCGAAAAATACGAAATATTTTTTTTAAAGTGAAGGGGGTGAAAAATTAGGAGATATCAGAGATAAGTCTTTACACAGAAAACTGTGAGTGCCCGGAATGCCTTGCCAGGGGTGGCAGTAGATGCTGGAATAATCGGGGCTTTTAAGAGAATCTCCTGAGCGTAAAGCCCTGAAAAAGGTAGCGGATGCAGCCCAGGACATCACAGACAAAACCCTCCCCACCATTGAGAACATCTGCGGGGAACAGGTACATGGATGAAAGAAAAATAGAGGATTACAAGTTAAGAAGGGTTTTGTTTATTTTTTGGCAAGGATATTTAGGTTGGCATAAAATCGAGACCCGAAGGGCCCTGTTCTGTGCTGGAGAGTCCTATGTTCTATACTGGAAACATTCAGCATTTCAGATAACATTTCAAATTTATTGTCAAGAGTGACATCACATAAAATCCTGAGATTCTTTTTCTTATGGGTGAGAAAGAATTACCGCTTATTGGTAGTGCAAAAGAAACTGTACACTATGTACTCGTATAAATAAAGAAACTTAAGCAAACTGCAATACAGAGAAAGGGGTAAAAACAATAAAGTGCAAAAGCTAGAGTTCTTAAATGAGTCCCTGAGTGAGTTTGCTGTTGAGGAGTCTGATGGTGGAGGGGAAGCAGCTGTTCCTGAACCTGGTGGTTTGAGTCCTGTGGCACCAATACCTCTTTCCTGATGGCAGCAGCGAAAACAGAGTGAGCGCTGGGTGATGTGGATTCTTGATGATCGCTGCTGCACTCCGATGGCCGTGTTTCCCGCAGATGTTCTCGATGGTGGGGAGGGTTTTGTCTGTGATGTCCTGGGCTGCATCCACTACCTTTTTCAGGGCTTTACGCTCAGGAGTTATAGGTTTTCCCGTAACAGGCAGTGGTGCACCCGGTCAGCACACTTCCCAGGACATTTGCCAGGGTTTCCAATGTAATACTAAACCTGAGGAAGTAAAAGGCACTGATGTGCTTTCTTCATGAAGCCATTGGTGTGTTGGGTCCAGGAAAGTTCCCCCGAGGTGATGACTCCCAAGAGCTTAAATTGCTCACCCTATTCACCTCTGATCACTGGATCTGTGAAATAAAAAAGACTGTCATTGGATCTGAAACCATTCTCCTCCCTCCCAGAAGTGACTTCAATAGAAAGTACTCCGCTCATGATACAAATATCACTGTCAAGGGTGGTACCCAGTACGTCAAGCTAATTCCCACTTTCAACCAGTAGTGTTGACAACATCCATTTCTGGCTGAGTGAAATGGCCTCCCTCACTTATCACGTTCACCTCGGCAAATTCTGGATATCGCACATTAAAATGAGATGAGTTTGTAAGCATGTTGCCATGGAAACTAGCGTCACTTTAAACCAACAATCCCTTTCCAGTGGAAAAGCAATGCAAATGCACCACCTAAGAAGCACAGATCAGAAAATAATGGGACAGACAATTCACAGGCACTGAGCTGCGGTTCCTCCACTGAACACTAGAGGGATGCACGACACCAACTTATTTGGGCAAGCTCGTCATTGACCATCTCTCGCCTAGCCCATTTCCCATGAGTCTTCGGGTTCAGTTTTAACCATGAAATGGCGGAGGAGCAATATTGTCCTTGCTGATGTTGGAGGCTGGCCAGAGTGGATTGCTGAGACAACTGACCAGCAAATGGGGACTTCTGGTTGGAGACTGCAGATGGACCAAGGTGGGGTGGGGGGAGTTGGAGGGAGAAGGAGGGTGGAAATGATGAGTGGGGTTGGTCCCGACAAATAATTGTATCAAACCTGATGTGGCCACTTTCAGCCAGACAAACCTCCTATCAAGCCTGAAATATGGATTATCCTTTACTCCCTAATAGCTACTGAGAATTCTGCAGACTTTGCTGTTTAACTCCATTCAGCTGCTCCACTCTTTTCGAAGGGAATTGTGTGAGAGTCTCTCCAACGTATTTAAGGCAGAGATTGACAGGTGTTGGATCAGTCGGGGCATCAAGGGCTACGGGGAGAAAGCCTGGGAGTGGGGCTGAGTGAGGGGATGAATCAGCTCATGATGACTTACAATGGTGGAGCAGACTTGATGGGCCTGCTTCCGCTCGTATATCTTGTGACGCTTCACCTCTGCAATCCCTGCTGCTCGCAAGCTCCACCATTGTACTGTCAGACTCACTGCCACAGCTTCGTTTACCTCTTTCCTCTTAGCCTATGCTCCTTGCGATGCATTGTGGTAACAGGAAGCAGATGCAAGATTTGAAAGACTAAACAACAGGCTTTATTCTACTTAAAGTCTACTTATAGTTAGCTGCAACTCCGTGTGACTGACCTCGAGGGGCCTGGTGTGGCTTATATCCCAGGTGGATGATTGGCAGCCAGCTGGATGGGGCTTGGTCCATTGAAGTCGGCTGATTGACAGCCGGCCAGGTGTTGTCTGTCCTCTGGTGATCTTCCTGCAGGTGCACAGGTTGCCCCCTGCAGCAGGCTAGTGGTGTATCACCACACTCCTTCCCCTGCCACTTCCGCCATCCACTCCTTCCAGCACCACCACCCCTCCCCCCCCCCCCCCATTTTATCCATACTCCGGCATTGTTGTTTTGCTAAAGACCTTAATGAAGGACTCAGGCCCAAAACATTGGTTACCCTTGACTTCTCCAGTTGACTTCATGAGTTTCTCCAGCATGTTTCTGCATTGCACGTATTGAATCCGCTGTTTTCAAACCCGGGTGGCGAACTACTAGGCTAACCATGATGTCACAGAAAAGACCTGTCAGTGAGCTGCAGGAGTTAGTGCTGGGCCCACAACATACAATTAACGATTCAGAGGAGGAGACTGAGTGCAGCGCATCTAAGTTTGCTGAGGATACTAAATTGAGTGGAAAAGCAAATTGCGCTGAGAAGGCGGAGATCTGCAGAGAGATACAGAGTGGTTAAGTGAGAGGGCAAAGTTACCAGGAGATTGGTCAAAGCAAGGTTCTCCAGTTGGAGGTGGTTAGCTCGGTACTATTAAAGCTCCAGTGACCCTGATTCAACTCAGCCACTGTATATAAAGAGTTTGAACGTCCCCCCGTGACCGCATTGTATTCCCCCCGTATTCCAAAGACTTACTGAATAGTAGGTTCAATTGGTCACATGGGTGAAATTCGGTGGCTCAAGCTTGTGGGCTGGAAGGGCCTGTTACCGGTCTATATCTCCGAATTAAAACAGGAAGTTTAATAGAGTAGCTACCAGTCAGGCAAGCTATGATTTCTCGTTGTGGTCACACGCTGTTTGCTTCACCTCATTAACCTTACCTGCTGCATCAGTGGTTATCTTCATATTTTTCATTGCCAATTGATCTAGCTGTGCAAAAAAAAAACACAAGTTGGGAAGATGCAGAAATGGCCAGATCCACTGACCATTAAATGCTCAATTTCCGAACAGAAAATCCTTGCTGACCCCTTGAGAATAAATAGCATAATAATTTCAGAGCAAAGAGGTCCAAGAAGATCATACAAATGCATAGAAAGTTGAATCAGAATCGGGATTTATTGTCACGAACAAGCCACAAAATTTGGTGTCTTGCGGCAGTGTTTCATATTATAACTATCTTGCAACATTACCATAAAAAGTAAAATTAATAGTGCATGACAGTGTCTTTGTTTCATTGGTTACTGATCATTCAGGAAGCTGATGGAGGCGGGGAAGAAGCTGTCCTTGTGCCGCTGAGTGCTCATCTTCAGGATCCCCCGATAGTAGCAGAGTGGCCAGGGTGGTGGGGGGATCTTTGAGGTTAGATGCTGCTTTTTTAAGACACCGCCTCATGTAGATGTCCTCGATGGAGTGAAGTCTGGTGCCTGTGATGTCGCAGGCCGAGCTAACAACCCTCTGGAGTTTATTCTTGTGCTGAGATTTGGCGCCTCCACACCAGGCAGAGGTGCAACCAGTCAGAAAGCTCTCCACGGTCCACCTGTAGAAGTATGTCTTCAGTGACATACCGAAGTTGATGAGTATTACCACTCCAGCTGAGAAAATAGAAACAGAAAACTTAGAAAATAGGGGCAGGAGTCGGCTGACGAAGCACATGCTGACTTTATCCAATCCCCTTGAAGCTTTTTAAATCTTTTATAATGGACACCAGCATTTTCCCCACTACTGACATTAGGCTGTAATTCTCAACGTTTTCCCTCCCTCAATTGGAATAGCACTACAACTAAAACCATCAGGAGTATTATCTGCTTAAACTAAATACCGTAGTTAGGAATTTTGGAATGTGATCGTTCAAGTTTTTGCAAGCTTAGCACTGAAAAGTCAAAGTGAGTTATCTCGAGGATTCTTCTTTTTTAAATTAGAAATTGGAGGCTTCAAATTATATTTTTTATTGAACATGCCTTGATAGTACAAGGAACTTGTGTTTCTTCACCTATTTATATTGCTGGATTCTGCCTTTCTTGACACAGCTGCCTCATAACCTGAAGCCAAGGACTGGTACAGACGGACTTTACACATATACAGATTCTAATTAAAGTTAAGCAAATGGTTACCTTCCTTAATTTTGTTCTTGTTGGCCTCCTTGGTCACCATTTGCGTACTATGGTTTTGACTTGGAACATCTCTAGTTAATGAGGGCTGGGCATAACAGCATTGCCCACCTCCCCGCAAAACACACAAGAATCATATGTGCAGTCAATTCAGGTGGTTAAGACAAGAATTTCGGAGTTTTGAAAAATAGCTAGCTGATTTATTAGGAAAACATCAGGTTTGTATTCTAGACTGTTAGGATCAAAGGATCGAAAGGTAAAAACATCTGAACATAATTTATGATTTTGCTTTATCCTAGCATTCAGACTTGAATCTTATTCCATATCTCCTAGTTGCTTTACCCACTGGAGGCAGAGATGATATAACCCCCCCCCCCCCCCCCCCCCTCCACTGTCTGATTAATGGGCTGGGCTCTCAAGTTCATCATTTATTTTAACTTTCAGATCAAACTCTGATTTCCGTCAAGTATTTCAGCCCATGATTTTGGCTTCTCAGGATCAGAACAGCTCAAGAAATAAAAGCACAACAGTTAAGTGTCATCAAATGTTATTTGCTTTAAACTGTAGAAAAATATAGTCATTTAAGATATTGTAAATTTTGAGTTGTAAGAGACGAGGTTATGTTTAACATGAGGAAATTGGCTGCTTGGGTGTTCTGGGAAGAGCATTTTCTGATAACCACTTTAATATCAATTGCATGCATTGCCAATAACTGTCAAAAATGATAGCAAGAAGTTAACAAGATTCATTTTTTTTTCTTGAAAGAAATATCTGTAATGCATTCTGGAACATGTGTGCATTGGTCTGTCATCGTTGATCATGGTTTGGTGACTTGTGAGATTCTGTGTCATAGTTTTATGGACTGAGTGAAATGAGGCAGTACTGTTATTCACTGAAAATCGGTATAATCAAACCGTTGCATCTGAAGAATATCTGTAGTTTGGAAAATGTTACTTCACTTCGAAAGCACTGACTTTTAAAAAGTTGTAAATCCAAAGTTTAAGATCAAACTATTACCATAAAATGTCACTGGGCTTCCAAATCTTATCAGTTTCAAGATTCAATTTATAGTCATGAAATTAAAGACAGTGCAATATGACACAAAAATGTTTACATTTGCATAAAGCTGCAATTGCCTCAAGCACCTCTTGCCGTCAGAGAAAGAAGCAGATTCCCTTCAGAGTCTGTTCAATAACCTGATAATCAGTTTATTGTCATACACATTGTACAATGAACATATGTGCCAAAATGTTTACTTGTTGCAGCTGAACATGTTAAAACTATAATAGTAAACTCTTTGATCTAAATTAAGAGTCATTAAATAAATAGGATAGATAATAAATATTCACAGTAATCCCCGTACAAAAAGCACAACTTGTACAGACAGTCCTTTTGTGCTATTAGAGCTGTCTATGATTAGTGCACCTGGGGGAAGCTCTGGGGGAGTCGGATACCTGTTGGAAAGAAACTATTCTTGAACCCGCCGAGGTGCTGGTTTTCAGGCTTCTGACCCTTCTGCCCGAAGGTAGCAGCGAGAAGAGGTTGTGACCAGGTTGATGGGGGACCAGCACGATGTTGGCTGGCTCCTTGGGGCAGTGACCTGTACTAATTCACTCAAAGGCGGATATGTAACTACCTGCTGCAGTTGAGGTGTCTTTGCACCAAACCAGCACAATATTATTCCAATCATCTCAAAAGTTGCTGGAGACACAGCAAGTAATTTGACTGCAGTAAGTGACCAGAGTTTAATTTCTGGAGTTTGCCTTCTTTCGACAAGTCTTTTGTTCAAAGATGAGTTGTACACATATTCAAGACACCAGCTCACAAGCCTTCAGAAGGCCTCTTGCCGTGAGCTAATGCACGAGATATGCTAACACTGAAAATAAAAGAGATCTTAATCTTCAGATGCTTCCGATCCTGATACTGTTTTTCCACTGGCAAGTGGTGTTTTTCTTCCTCTTCCTTTTAAGATGTGTGATAAAGCTCTTATTTATTCCCAACAACCTCTCCAGATCACAAGATGACTGCTCTTGATAATGGTTTTAAATTTATGCCTCATCTTTCAGTCACAGTCGTTCCATTCCCACTGATGGTGCTGTGGTTCCCAAACTGTGGCCATTCTTCACCCTCTGAAACACCACTCCGATCGAGTTCAACAAGCTGATCTCGTGCTCCCGTGGCTCAAAGTTCTTTTCTCCCAAATTTTCCAGAGCTTACAATCGCTGAGAAATCAGGCAACAATTTCTTCTGCTTCATACTTACCAATTTTGCTGTGCAGATTGTAGATTCTAGTTTAGATTGATGTTGATTAATACATTAATTAATTAACTAAACGATTAATATAACTTATTAACGCCTATGATTCAAGATTCTATTTATTGTCATGTAATAATGACAGTGCAATATTACACAAAATTTGTGTTCATCTGCCGTAAAACAGATTCACCTTTGGCAGAAATTGTCTGAAGTGCCTCTTACAGTCAGAGAAAGAGAAGCAAACGAGAGTCACTCGGAATAACCATGTGTCCCTGGTTTCTCCTGCAGTGTTCCCACAGTGCCAGGAGTTACACAGAGTCCAGAACAAACTAGAAGCAGCCCGAGCTCCAGATTCGAACCTCCGACACGATCAGGTGCCCTCGGAACCTCTCATATGACAGTTCCGTTAGCTGGCACCCCTCCAGCCAGTCTTGAGCCAGTCTCCAGCAGCCTATGATTAGTGCACCATGGGGAGGTTCAAGAGTTCGATAGCTGTTGGAGAGAAACTATTCTTGAACCCCGAGGTGCTGGTTTTCAGGCTTCTGTACCTTCTGCCCGAAGAAGGTACACAAGCCTGACGATGGGGGTTCTGCACAATGTTGGCTGCTATGCTGGGACAGTTGCAAATCACTGTGAGGACGGCCAAGTATGTGTGTTGCCTGTCAAAGACAGCCAAGCTGAAATTCCATTAGGTCTGACCAAGGATAGTGAGAGGGTCTGGAATGCGAGTTGCCTGATAACAACAGCCTGGCTGATAAATTTCTCTCTGGAATCATGTGATTTACAGGAATTAGGGGAACTGAAACTAAAAATACATGAGGCGATGGGAGCATGACTGTGTGATTCACTCCATAATATGGTGGTTCATGTACATCAGTGATTTTCAAACTTTTTCTTTCCAATCATATACCACCTTAAGTGTGATTAGTAAGGAATTGTTTAAGGTGGTATGTGAGTAGAAAGAAAAAGTTCGTACCTAATTGACTCGTTATGTGCACGGTTTCAAACTCCAAAGGAAATGGGCCAATAACAGTTTTTCCCAAGCAAAATATTTCAGTAACAGTTGGGTCGAGAGCAGTGGTTCTCAACCTTCCCTTCCCACTCACATACCACCTTAAACAATCCCTTACTAATCACAGACCCCCTATGGCATAGGGAGTACTTCAAATGGTGTGTAAAAGGAAAGAAAATGGTTGATGTAGTTGGGCATTGCATTGCTTAATTAGATTCAGATTTATTGTCAGAGTATAGACACAACATCACATACAACCGTGAGATTCTTCTTCCTGTGGACACAGCAGAATTACCACTTTTTGGTAGTGCAAAACGAAACTTAACACAACATACATATGTAAATAAATCAAGAAATGTAAACTGAATGTGCAATACAAAGAGGGAAAAAAAAGGATTATGCTTGCCATCCAGGAGGTGATTTTGTTTTGAGATTGCTTAATGTCAGAATTTAAACCTAGGCATTTATGTGTTCGGGGAGCTCCTTGATCCCTTACAGAGGTAACAGGACCCCCCACACCCCCCCATAGGCCTGTGAATCAAATAAAGGGAATTGGCTAAAGACAGTATGAGTCCTTCATTCCACAGGAGAGTAAACTGCTGATCGAGATCTCACCCCAGATCCTGGATCGAGGATCGGTGTCGATCCTCGACAACATTTGTTGAAATGCCGTGCATTGAAGAGAAACACAGCACACGTGTTGCTCTTGAAAATTACGATGATGAGAATTGGTGACAATAATCATCTTGTGAGAGAGAATTTCTTTTGCATTATTCAGCTAATGCCAAAATGTGGGAGTGATGCCATTCTGTAAAAGAAAGAATTATTCTGTCTGCACTATTTACAGGGACCGTCAACGACATGTGGGTTGATGGGCGGATTGGCCTAATTCTGCTCCTATATCTTGTGGCTTTATGGTTTGTTGATGACAACTTTGAAGTTTGCTTGGTTTGGGAGAAGTGAATTTATTCGCAGGAGTGGGGAACTAAGTTCAGAGAGCGCAGTGGATGGGGCTGGACTTGATCACCATCTATCTCTTCTCCAGGATCCTTTGATTGACACAAATGGGTGCCTGGGCCAAACCATGAGCCATGATGTACGAAGTGCAGAGCCTCAGAGACAAAGGGTGCAAAATAGAAATGGGTGGGGAATTCTGGGCAGGAGATCCCACCAGCTATGGTCTTTACGGAGCATATCCTGTGTGGATTTGACTGATGGGGAGGTTGGAGGCACAAAGTTTCTCCAAGGCAATGGTGATGTGGCGCAGCCAAAACATTCCCAGATCTTTGAATTATACCCCACCAATGATTGCAGGAATCAACAAACATAATTAGATGCAGATTTTGGAGCATCATCCAGATCATTTATTGAGGTACAGCCTGGTCATCAATTCAATCACATAAAAACAAGTGAAATTGGAATTAAGCAACTGCTCCAAGCCAGTGCCACCAATTTATGAATTAACCAGTAGTAAAACATGAAAGTCTGCAGGCACCATGATTGAAGTAAAAACCCAATGATGGAGAAACTCTGCAGGCCAGTGTCTTTTATATAGCAAAGATAAAGATACATAACATTTCAGGATCAAGCCCGAAAAGCTTGTGTATCTTTAATTCTACATAGTCCCTGATCACATCCTTTTGTTGGTCTGGATTCCTCCCCCATTGCTTGAATTCTAAGACTTTCATCCTTTTCTTAATTTTCCTTGAAGAAGCCTCACAATGGCCTCTTTGACTCTCATTGCCACAACTCTGGTCCTCGTGTTGAAAAATGGTAACTGCAGACTCCAAAGGTGATCAAAAGTTTCAAAGTAAGCCCAACTCTCTTTTGCCTGCACCAATGAAGCAATTAAACCTTCCTGAAACACCTGTGAAGCCAAATGTCCCAAACATTATGGTGCCCTGAAATGGGGGAACTATGTCTGCAAAGTGTTGTAATTTCTACATGGTCAAACCAAAATATATACAAATGACCTTGAATAAACACTGGAATGTGCACTTTAACTATATGTGAAGTTGATCGCAAATTTAAAACTGTGGAGCACAGGAGCAAATAAAGGAAAAATAAAAGTATCTTTGTCCCAAACATTACAGTCAGAACCCCTAAATTTTGAGAACATTGCAACAGACTTATCCATGCATATTTCTCAAAATTCTCTCAGGATTCATTAATCAAGGCTGTGTCCCTTAACCAATGGTAAAGGTTCCATTACTGTGAGGAAGACAGAGAGTTGCCACTTTGTCAAGTGACCCTCACAGAAATGAGACCCCCGTGAGGAATGAACTCATGACCTCCGGTTTACCACACCACTGCTCTTCGGAGCCTCGTTAACAGTCTTTTACTACCTTTCCAAATAAGGAAGTCCTTATCAGCTCCGGCTAATAACAAGAAAGAAAGGAGTGTAGCTGGCTTTTCCCGTCTAGTCAACATTTTAAAGCTTACATTTTCACCACCAGCCCCCAATTCTACATCCATTGAGCTCACACCATCCATTGAGCTCACACCACCCACTAGAATCCAATGCTTCATCTTTAAATCTCTTTTTTTATTCAAAATGTATTTATTGAGCATCAAAAGCGACTTTGTGCATGTTTTGCGTAGTGGTTAGCAGAATGCTGTTGCAGCGCCAGCGATCGGGAAATGCGTTCAAATCCCGTGCTGTCTTTAAGGATTTTGTACGACCTTCCCATGTCTGCGTGGGTTTTCTCCGAGGGCTCCAGTTTGCTCCCACCATTCAAAACATCTGAGGCTCTAGGTCATTTGGGTGTAATTGGGCAGCACGGGATCGTGGGCTGGAAGGACCTGTTACCGTGCTGTATGTCTAAATTAAAATACAGATGTACATTGTGCTCCAATTTTCTTTTTTTTTTAAAACAGAAAAACCAACACACACATATACACAAACGTTCACCCTCAGGTTCAAGCCCCGACTCCCAACCCCTGACCATCTTTGCTGACGTTCTGATCAGTATATTACTGATTGATCTGGTACAACCATCTCTCAGTTAGTATTTCACTCTGAACGTGCTCGTAATTTTAGAGAGATAACCCATAAAGGGTTGTCATTTGTGGGAAACAAAATTCTGGTTGTCCCTCTTAATGTGAATTTGATTTTCAGCAGGTGAATAAAGAAACTGATACCCTTAATCCATTGGAAGTCTGAGAGGAGTCCTGCTATTACACAGTGTAACAAGATTAGGTGCTGAGCTAATAGGGATGAAAATGCTATGATGTCTTTTTGCAGGGAATTTTGGGAGTTGTTCGAGATTCCAAATATTGCAGTCAACGGGCAGGGTTACAAATTGACTAAAAATTTTGGATAGTGTGCAAAAGACTCTGCTCCAGAACCTTGATAATTTGGGGCACTGATATGACTTTGGTGGCAAGGGGAAGCATTTCAGGATAAATGGCTGACAGTCTGGATTTTTAAGAGTGAACCTTATGGGGGATATTGAACTGTATGTGTCCCAACCGAGGTGGTGGTGGAATGAATTCTCTCAATAGCCTCTTCCCACTTTCCCCTCAATTTCCTTTCCAATTCTTTCTCTATCCTGTCTTTATTTTGAAAAGTGAATGACTTTTAATTGATAGAATAGAAATATATTTTTTTAATTGTACCTCTCACTCCTGGATTAGCTGATATTAGATCCTCCCACAGTTGTTTGGCAGGTAACTGAAGGAAGTATGGGAACTGCACATAAATCTTGAAGATATTTGATACCTTTGATTTCAGATTTATTGTCAGGGTACATACATGACATCACATACAACCTTGAGGAGAGAAAACAAAAGTAAGGGTCCTTAAGTAAGTCCCTCGAGTTTGTTGTTGAGGAGTAGCAGCTGTACCTGAACCTGGTCATCTGGGACCTATTCCTCTTTCCTGATGGCAGCAGCGAGAACAGAGCAGCTGCTGGGTGGTGCGGATCCTTGATGATTGCTGCAGCGTTCCCTGTAGGTGTGTAGGTGTTCTTGATGGTGGAAAGGGGTTTGACTGGGATGTGTCCACTACCTTTGGCAGGGCTTTACACTCAGGTAGGCCACGTCTCCAGAATGGAGGACCATCGCCTTCCCAAGATCGTGTAATATGGCGAGCTCTCCACTGGCCACCGTGACAGAGGTGCACCAAAGAAGAGGTACAAGGACTACCTAAAGAAATCTCTTGGTGCCTGCCACATTGACCACCGCCAGTGGGCTGATATCGCCTCAAACCGTGCATCTTGGCGCCTCACAGTTCGGCGGGCAGCAACCTCCTTTGAAGAAGACCGCAGAGCCCACCTCACTGACAAAAGACAAAGGAGGAAAAACCCAACACCCAACCAATTTTCCCCTGCAATCGTGTCTGCCTGTCCCGCATCGGACTTGTCAGCCACAAACGTGCCTGGAGCTGACGTGGACATTTTACCCCCTCCATAAATCTTCGTCCGCGAAGCCAAGCCAAAGACACTCAGGTGTATTGATGCAGCCGGTCAGCAAACTTTCCACCACACATTTGTAGAAATTAGCCAGGATTTCCCGATGTCATATCCAACCTCCGCAAATTCCTGAGGAAATAAAGGCGCTGACGTCCTTTCTTCATGGCGCCATTCCTGTGTTTTTACTGTGCGACTCCCAAGAACATAAATTTGTTCTTCATTTCCACAGTTTGCCATGTATAAAAAATGAATCAGTAACTGAAAATGAAAATAAGTGAGTGTGGTGTTTGATGTTTGTATTCATATGCCATCATGTTAAAATTACGAGACCACACCTGAAGTTGTCAGCCAGTGAAGAAAAGAATGTTTATTACAGTGTTATCAGGCTTAATATAGATATACAACCTGGCGTCATGACATCTGAAGTGCTAATGACCTCATGACATAGCTACGTTGAATAGGCCAGGGCTTCTCAGTTGACCTACGGGTGCTGCCGAGTCACTAGGCCTCATGGCTTCAGTGGCTAGTTGCCAGTAGATAGAGGAGGCTGTTGTGTCTAGCTGTCACAAGACAGGAGCTGTTAGCACTGGTTCTGCCCACTCCCTCCAAGTGCACCACTACATGACTGTTATTTTAGTGGCCCTGAACTGAGTCATTGCCCACTTAGTCCTTGAATCTCTTTAACTCTCCACCTGGTAATGTTTTCCTATGATGAGCACAGAACAGGGGGTCTTGTTTCAGGACACTGGTTTCAGACATCAGAAAAAGTAATCAACAGTTGAAGAAAATCAGTTATTTGGAATCTGAACCTTGGCAGGAGAACTGCAAGTCTCATTGAATGAGTACAATCAGTTATGTTTATGCACAGTTCTCAATGAAACAGCTCCTAATCCTACAGTAAAACACGAAAGTCTGCAGGTTGAAGTAAAAACACAATGCCGGATAAACTCAGCAGGTTAAACAGCGTACTTTATATAGCAAAGATAAAGACACATAACCAATGTTTTGGGCTTGAATTCCTCATCAAGGTATGGCAAAATGTTGGCAGGCACCTGAACAAAATATTAGGGGGAGGGAGAAGGGCAGGGGTAAAGGCAAGAGGTGGGTAAGGGAGAGAGATCACAGCAGCAAGTGGAGGGGTGGCTCTGTGACTGGAAAGGGAAGGAGGTGGAGAGCTAAGGGAAAGAAGACAAGGAGAATGGGAAGGGAGGGAGAAAAGTGTAGGCTAGCAAAAACCAGAAGAGCGGATGTTAATGCCATCTAGTTGGAGAGTGCAGATATTTTAGCTGCTGGTGTCATGGGGGGGGGGGGGGGGGGAATGACGCCATTGGAGGTGGTGAAACCAAAATGACTGCCTATAAAATTGTTGCACAGTGTTTCACCAGAAATGTATTCTTCGTGAAAATATCCCGGTCGTTAGTTAGAACAACAAAAACATCTTTTGTAAGCCCAGTTTACATGAATCAATATACCTACAAGGTTAAAACTCAAATGCTAATTTATTCTTTGAACCTCCTGATGTGCTCCTGTCATTATTACCCAATTACAACGACGTTTTGAATCACACACTATAAGCAAGCGCTGTTGTTTTCATTGCTGCCTGTGTTTATTAGTGTCCCGGCTTTGGTCAACATTTTTTTTCTGGTGTTTTAACTGCAAATGTGCAACATATCACGTGCAACAATAAATTTTAACGTTAAAATCAACATAATTTTAAACGGTTTTATTTCGAATTCTATTGTTTTCTTAACCCCATGTTCAGTTCGACCCCATGAAACGATGTAAACACATTTAGGCTGGGCATATGATCTTGTCATTTAAAGGTGTAATTTTTAATTCTGTGAGTTGTTTCATCTCACGACAATCGCCTTTCCATATAGGAGATTAACGAGTCACAGGAGTACTCGGGATTCTATATGGTCTAGTCCACGGGAGGAGCTTCAATCTGAATCTGACTCTGTGGCTATCTTCAGTAACCTTGCAGTCCCACCGACACACCAGCTCCTTGGGATGAATGCACATCCAGGAGCTTCTGCTGTGCTTGAAATGAAGTGGATCCTTTTTGTTTTGGTTCCTGGGCACTTCGTCCACACCTGGGTCCAGCATTGTGTTGGTGGACCCACCGTGTGGTTTGCGAGATGAGGAAAGAATTGGTCTGCCATGATGATCCAGCTGTGTGTTTTGCCATGGGTGTCCTTGTCCAGGACCCCACCGTCCCAAATCACAAGAGGAGGGGGAGAGGGAGGGAGGGAGGGGGAGAGGGAGGGAGGGAGGGAGGGGGAGAGGGAGGGAGGGAGGGAGGGGGAGAGGGAGGGAGAGAGGGAGGGAGGGAGGGAGGGGGAGAGGGAGGGAGGGAGGGAGGGGGAGAGGGAGGGAGGGAGGGAGGGGGAGAGGGAGGGAGGGAGGGGGAGAGGGAGGGAGGGAGGGAGGGAGGGAGGGGGAGAGGGAGGGAGGGAGGGAGGGAGGGAGGGAGGGGGAGAGGGAGGGAGGGGGGGAGAGGGAGGGAGGGAGGGAGGGAGAGGGAGGGGGAGAGGGAGGGGGAGAGGGAGGGGGAGAGGGAGGGGGAGAGGGAGGGAGGGAGGGAGGGGGAGAGGGAGGGGGAGAGGGAGGGAGGGAGGGAGGGGGAGAGGGAGGGAGGGAGGGAGGGGGAGAGGGAGGGAGGGAGGGAGGGGGAGAGGGAGGGGGAGAGGGAGGGAGGGAGGGAGGGGGAGAGGGAGGGAGGGAGGGAGGGAGGGGGAGAGGGAGGGAGGAGGAAGAGGGAGAGGGAGGAGGGAGAGGGAGGGAGGGAGGAGGAGGAGGAAGAGGGAGGGGGAGGAGGGAGGGAAGGGAGGGGGGGAGGGAGGGGGAGGGAGGGAGGGAGGAAGAGGGAAAGAGAGGGAGGAAGAGGGAAAGAGAGGGAGGAAGAGGGAAAGAGAGGGAGGAAGAGGGAAAGAGAGGGAGGAAGAGGGAAAGAGAGGGAGGAAGAGGGAAAGAGAGGGAGGAAGAGGGAAAGAGAGGGAGGAAGAGGGAAAGAGAGGGAGGAAGAGGGAAAGAGAGGGAGGAAGAGGGAAAGAGAGGGAGGAAGAGGGAAAGAGAGGGAGGAAGAGGGAAAGAGAGGGAGGAAGAGGGAAAGAGAGGGAGGAAGAGGGAAAGAGAGGGAGGAAGAGGGAAAGAGAGGGAGGAAGGGAGGAGGTCCCCCCTGTGGACTAGGACTCTCGGAGCTACTCGAAGTTAGGGGACTAACCCTCTGTCCTGCCTTCAACCTTGCAATAGAGGCAACAAATGAGAGGTTTCGGGAAGTGGACTGGGGATGTCGTGAGTCGTGGTGCTGATTGTGGGAGTTGTTCCGTACTGGGAGCGGTGCAGGGATTGCAGAGAGAGCATGAAGTTGCGAGCTCGGTCCGAATGACCCCGTTCACCAGCCCGATTCGCCTGAAACGGCTGCGGGAGAAGGAGGAGCTGAACGACCGCCTGGCCACTTGCATCGAGCGCAACCGCTGGCAGGAACGGGGGCGGCGGCGGGAGCGGAGCAGCGCCCGCCGCCGCCTGAAGGATGAGCTGGGCGCCACGACCAGCGAGCGGAACCGGCTGAAGGTGGAGCTGAACGGGGTGTGCGAGGAGAACCGCAAGCTCATCGAGAGGTACCGCGGCCGGCATCGCAGTCCGCTAGGGAGGGGAGGGGAGGGGAGGGGGGGTGGCGTTTAGATACTGCATGCAGTTAGGAAAATCAATGGAACATTTTTTTTTGCATTGGGTTATCAAGTTGTTTTGATACAACTTTGCTGGGTTTTAGCGAAATTACATTGGAGAACTGCATACCATTTTATCCTCCCCTCTTTCATCTATCAGCTCTGCTTCTCCATGTCCTCTCTTCCTTCCTCCCAGGCCGTGGAGCTCAGCATCCTCTGGCCCCGGCGGCTCGAAGGGCTCCAACTTTCCTTGACCCTGCCGGGCCCCTACACTCTTCGGGTCGGGCTCCTACGCTCTTCGGGTCGGGCTCCTACGCACTTCGGGTCGGGCTCCTACGCACTTCGGGTCGGGCCCCTACGCTCTTCGGGTCGGGCCCCTACGCTCTTCGGGTCGGGCCCCTACGCTCTTCGGGTCGGGCCCCTACGCGCTTCGGGTCGGGCCCCTACGCTCTTCGGGTCGGGTCCCTACGCTCTTCGGGTCGGGCCCCTACGCACTTCGGGTCGGGCCCCTACGCACTTCGGGTCGGGCCCCTACGCTCATCGGGTCGGGCCCCTACGCTCTTCGGGTCGGGCCCCTACGCTCTTTGGGTCAGATTCCCTCCACTTCCGCTCACCTCGCACGTCCACTCCAGCCCTCTCTGGCTCCTCGCTGCCACCCCCCTCAGTCTCGACAGCCTTGGTGAAGGAGGGCGGACGGGTTAACGGGTAGAGGACATTTCTGGGTTGCGGTGGGGGGGGGAAATCCCTAACCCCAGCACCAATTGACGTGGGAGCCCTGGTGGTGGATCCTGGGTGGCGGGCTAGCCGCTCCTAAGCACCTGCATTACCTTCATGGAGAGACGCCCTCCACCCCTTGGACCCCCCTCCACCCCCTCCCCAGATGGATCAGAGTCTGAATCCAGCATCTGCGTTTTTATAAATGTAGGTACAGCGATGTAAAGGAGAGAATAGCCCCCTCTTGGACTACCCTCCCCCCACTATAAAAAGGCCTAGAATCAGTCTCTCACTGCTGTGAAATGCTGCTGCTTTCCCTATTGACAAGATGAGCTTGACAAATGATTTATGTGACACCCTTTCTGGGGAACTGAAATGTAATCACTTATTCACCAAATGAGACAGAAATTCAACTACAGTTACAATCCCATAATCATTTGCATTTTATGTTGGCCAACTGTTCGAGCAAAAGTCCCAGAATTCTTTACAATGCCACAAAATAATGGTAAATTGTCCACAAACGTTTAACGCCTCTGGAGAGGTCTTTTTTTTCCAACAGGCAGGACTCAAAATTTCCAATCCCATCCAATTTGAAACCCCCCCCCCCCACCTCCTCCTCCTCCTCCTCCTCCCTTTTAGAAACAATTAACAAAAAGTTCTTCATTGTCCTTAAAAACAAATTAGGTAATGACTGTCTGAGGAGAAACGGCAAAATAAATGAGCTTCTCAAATCGGGATTACATGGATTGATGCATGAACAGGCCGTGGAGCTCAGCATCCTCTGGCCCCGGCGGCTCGAAGGGCTCCAACTTTCCTTGACCCTGCCGGGCCCCTACACTCTTCGGGTCGGGCTCCTACGCACTTAATGGAGAACCAACAGGATATTTTATATTGCATATGTTTTGAGAGTTTTGCCTTCAGAATTACTTGTCAGTTTTGGAAAATAAAGCTTTAAAAAAAACCTAGATATATGCAAAACCTTTTTTTTAAAAAAAAAACCATGAAATAAAATGTTGAGTTTAAATTTAAGTCAGGATCTATGAAGATCAGATTCAAGGTACGGACTTGAATTATAATGTGTTGTGAAGGACACACTACTGTCGGCTCTTAAATGGCTCTGGGAAATGCAATTTTTCCATAGAAGAGTAGTTGAGTAGATTTGGATCAAAATCATTTGTTAACTCCTTTCAAGAAGTATATTTGTTTTTACGTATGATGTCGAAAGTATTTGTCATGAGTTACTTGCGCAGTGTGGCGATCCATTGGAGAATGATCTGTGCCACTGTATTAGTTGTTAAGTAAAATTTGGTTTGTAGTGAAAACAGTGCTGGAGAAACTCAGTAGGTCAAACCGTGGACTTCATATAGTAAAGATAAAGGTATATAAACCAATGTTTCGTGCTTGAGCTTTGGTTTGTGTCATTTTAGTATTCGGGGCACATTGTGTGGTTCTGCTTGAATGCTAGTTGGTTGAACTTGTCAGGATGGTTTGTGCTTCAGTAATGATACTGTCTGATGTGACTATATTACAATGTACAAAATGTATAGACATGACTCTAAGGGTGTGAAGAGATGTTGAACAGTTTTCTTTTTGTAAATATTGTGAATAAAGTCTATTTGTGAAAAGAAAAATCGATTACGGTAAAGTTGTTTGTTGACCTTGGAGGATATGCTTTGAAATGACATGCAGGGCCCTCCATAATGTTTAGGACAAAGACACTTTCTCCTTTATTTGCCCCTGTGCTCCACAGTTTTAAATTTATAATCAAACAATTCGCATGTAATTAAAGTGCACATTCCAGATTTTATTCAAGGTTATTTTTACACATTTTAGTTTGACCATGTAGAAGTTACAGCACTTTTTATACATAGTCCCCTAATTTCAGTGTTTGGGACATTTGGCTTCACAGGTGCTTGTGAGGTCTTGAGTGTGTTTAATTTCTTCATTGGTGCAGGTATAAGAGAGCTAGGCTTTTTTTTTCTAAGCTTCTGATCTCCTTTGGAGTCTGCAGATGCCATTTTTCAACACTGAGGACCAAAGTTGTGCCCAATGAAAGTCAAAGAGGCCATTGAGGCTGAAAAACAAGACTAAAACAGAAAGGGACATCACCCAATATAAATGTAGGATAGATTCATACATAGTCAGGGAATTGAGGGATATGGGGAAAAGGCAGGTAGGTGGGGATGAGCCGATTATCAGATCATCCATGATCACATAGAATGGCAAAGCAGGCTTGATGGCCAACTTCTGTTCCTATTTCTTGTTTTCTTATGAATTGCAACACTAATCCTGGTTGTACACATGATCAAGGTAACATTTCAGAAAGTGTAATCTTTTTTTCTTCCAACAAAGTATACATGAGGGCAAATGGAGGTAAGTAAACGGGGGTCCCGAGAATGAACAGATCCAATGTAAACTGCAGCAAAATTATTTGATTGAAAGCAAAATAAAATTGAGGTACATCTCATTGTGAAGTTTCTGTATTAGAAGGGGAAAATATAATACAAATTTAATATATGTGAAGAAGCCCATTACCTTGGAAAATTTTGGAATAATCTATGCAAGTGGTTATTCTGGCTAATGTACTTGGAGGACTAGGTTGGTATCCTTTAGCTTTGCAGGACTGTGTTTGTATAGCAGCTTTAGTAATCTTGATGTGTTCCCAGATTGGGAAATGAAAATGTGCCCACCTTGGGCAATAGCCTTCTCTGAATAGGTCAATTGAAAATATTTACATTGCATCTGCTGGGCTGTGCCCCTGGTGAAAATTTCACATACTTCCTGTTAGCGTGCAAGTATAAAACAACAGCCACTTTCAAGCTAAAATAGACTGATTGGGTAAATAACATTTAGTTGATGCAGGTTTGTTTCCACACCTGTGAGCGAGATTAAACTTCTCACCCAAATGCATTTTGTCAAATTAAACTAATTCTTTCAACCTTGAGTTTCTCCTAATGGATTTTAAAGGAGATTAAGAAGTCCCTTTTACAAGAATAATGCAATCAAAATGCCCATTTGGCATCAGTAAATATATAGCAATTCAGTTTAAATTTTGTATTTGGAAGTTTTTAAAATCAATTTTAGCTTTCTCAACAAGTGGATATGATTTTATTGAGGGAGAAAAGGAATGATTCAAAGTGCAAAGCTGATAATTAATACAGTAATCAAATATTCCTTCTGCAAAGCTGATAACTTTGTAACTTTGCTCTCACATTCACTTCAGAGTGCAGAGAGCCAAGCTTCTAATGTGGCCAAATTTATTTCAATTTGATTCATGAATCCACTTTCCCCATCATGTAGCAGAGTTGTAACAAAGTTAAAGGGCTTTTCATTATCCATTTCTGGCATAGTGCAGTACACTGATAGTCCATTGACCCAGGTTCAAATCCAGCGCTGTCTGTAAGGGGTCTATACATACTTCTTATGTCTGTGAGGGTTTTCTCCCACCAATTGGGGGGGTTGCAGGTTAATTGTTGTATTTGGGCGGCACTGGGCCGGAAGGGCCTGTTGCTGTGCCCTTTGAAGGTTAAAAGAAAAATTGTGGAGTTGTTGGTGTGACCGTAATTTTATTAGTATTTTCCAGATCAGTTGTTTTCGCTGATGTGTATTTGCATCTCTCTGTCAGTGATGCCCTCCACTGGATGCAACTACAGTGACAAGTTTAGTGGGCTGAATAATATATCAAATCAGATTTGACTGGCATGCCCCACATGTGCCATCTGATCACCTGGGTCACTGCTAGGATTTGGCTATCCAAACAAAGTGCAATTTAACTATAAACACAAGAAGTGTAAATTTAATAAATCCATAGAACACTTCCACACACAAACAGATGCCCTTTGGCCATCTAGTTTGCGTCGAACTATTATTCTACCTAGTTCTAATGACCTGCACCCAGAACATAGTCCTTCATACCCCTCCCATCCATGTATCTATCCAAATTTTTCTTAAATATCAAAATTGAGCTATTCATCTGGCAGCTTGTTCCACATTCTTACCCCATCTCTGCGTGAAGAGTTCCCCCGACCATCTCACCTTTCACCCTTAACCCATGTCCTCTAGTTTTTGTCTCACCTAACACCAATGGAACAAGTTTCTTACTCTATCCATACCACTCATAATTTTGTATATTTATATTAAATCTCCCCACATTCTTCTTCTGCAGGGTCATTAAAAATATTACTCCTCAATCTCTCATACAAGACTCTTGGTACCTATATTCATTTGCTCCTTAGATTTGATGCTTCAGTCATTCAGGAAGGGAAAACCAGAGGTGTACGATCCAGTGATCATTAGGGGATCAGAGGTGGAGAGGATGAGCAAATCTAAGTTCTTGGGAGTCACTATCTCGGAGGATATTTCCTGGACCCAACACACCAATGGAATCGTGAAGAAAGCACGTCAGCACCTCTACTTCCTCAGGAGTCGTTAGAGGTTTGGTATGACGTTGGAAACCCTGGCAAATTTCTATGGATGTATGGTGGAAAGTGTGCTGTATTACAGTCTGATATGGGGTCACCAATGCCCCTGAGCGTAAACCCCTGTAATAGGTAAGTGAACACAGCCCAGGACATCAAAAGAAAAACCCTCCCCACCATCAAGAGCCTCTACAGGGAACACTGCCGTCGGAGAGCAGCAGCGATCATCAAGGATCCACACCACCCTGCACATGCTCTGTTCTCACTGCTGCCATCGGGAAAAAGGCATAGGTGCCACAAGACTTGCTCCACCCGGTTCTGGAACTGCTGTTAACCCCTCCACCATCAACTCCTCAACCACAAACTCTATCAGGGACTAGTTTAAAGATTTACTTTTGCACATTATTGTTTGTTTTTTTTCTTCTCTCTATTGCAGTCAATTGATTAGATTCCTTTACTTGTTTATATGTGTATATTGTGTACAGTTTTTTGCACTACCAATAAGTTAATTCTGCCTAATCCACGGGGAAAAAAAGAATCTCCGGGTTGTATGTAACGTTGTGTATGTACTCTGACAATAAGTCTGAAATCTGAAATTTAGTTGGGAGTGTGAGAAACAGAAGTACCTTCACAGAATTTGCTCGAGACAAAAATTGAGAACAAAGAACATTTATTATACAACAATGCAAAGTTGGGTGCTTTTCCCTTACCCTGGGAATACACACACATACTGAGGCTCACCCAACTTTTATACAGTTTATTTCAGTGTAGAAGTACCCTCCCTCTTACATTCTTCTGCCTCCTGGATGAGTTTGGCATTAGGCAATCCTGTCTGCCTACGTGCTGTTTCTATGAACTTGGAGGACCAGGGGGCATCCTGTTGGTGTCTCATCATGTCATTATCCTCATTGTCCTTATTCACAAACCTGTCTTTGTTCTAATTCACACCTTCCTGACTCTCAGGGCTACAACCTTCTTATATGCAGAACTTGCTAATTCTGTCTAAGGCTAGAATACCCTTATCTTATTCAGACTTAACTTTCTTCCTACATTCTGTTATCTATCCTTATCCTATTCATACTGGCTTGATTCATTGCACATATATCCATACTAGCTTTCTTCATCTCTCATATTTTCATATCAGTTTTACTCATCTCTCACAGGAGGAACTGCAGAAACTTTGTTGCATGCTTTGGGAGTAAAACACAAAAGTCCGCAGACACTGTTGCTGTGAAAATAATATTGGAGAAACTTAGCTGGTCAAACAGTGCTTAATATAACAAAAATAAAGGTGCACATCTAATGTTTATCAAGGTTTTTTAAAATGTAGCAAGAAATGGAGGGGCGGAGGGGATAGAGTGGAGGGGGAGGGGAGGAGTACAGTCCCACAGACAGGAGTTAATAGGTGGCTAAGGGAGGGAAGGAGGGCACACCAGCAAACTGGTGGAGGAAGGATGGCTTTTTGAAAAAAGAGGGAAGGGTGAGGGGGGAGGGGGGAGAGAAGATCTGGAGGAAAGAAGACAAAGACAAAGGGAATGGGAAGGGACGGAGTACGGAGAGTAGTTTAGCAGAAACTGGAGAAGTTGGTTAATGCCATCCAGACAGAAAATCAAGTGTTGTTCCTCCAATTTACAGGTGGTCTTGAGGCCATGGACAGGTCATGTGAGCATAGGAGTGGGGCTCAGAATTGGTGCTTAGAGAGTGCTGCTCTAAGTGTCAATGTCAAGTCTAAAGTTTGTAAATAGCTACATATGGATGTATTTTGGAAGATGAAACTATATTTACTACCTATCTTTCACCCTGCATGCTAAATGGATTGAAGGTGTCATCAAAGCAGCAGAAGAAACCAGTTGCTGGGATTTTAAATTTAAATTTAAAATTTAGGCATACAGCACGGTGACTGGCCCTTACAGCCCCACGAGCCTGTGCCACCAATTGACCTACAAACCCTGGTATGTTTTAAACGGTGAGAGGAAACTGGAGCACATGGGGAAAACCCACACTGACACAAGGAGAATGTACAGGCTCTGATTTGAACCCCGGTCCCGATTGCTGGCGCTGTGTGGTGTGCTGTTTTTCCACAGGAGCCATGGAAAATTTTGTGGATTAAATTGTGGTACGCTGTTAGACAGAATCAGACACGCACAAGGTAAAGACTGAACAACAGGCTTTAATCCACAAAGACTTCCACAGAGCCAGGCTGGCTGTGGTTGCAGCAACTCAGTGTGAGGCCTCGGGAGACCATTGCAGACTTATATCTTGATTGACACCCGACCAGGTGGGGCTTGATCCATTCAGGCCGACTGATTGGCAGTCGGCCAGGTGTTGTCCTGTCCCCCTTACACTCCTGCAGGTACAGAGGTTGCCCCCTGCAGTAGGCCGGTGGTGTACCACCACACGCTGTAAGACCATTGCGCTAACCATGCTGCCTCTGCGCTAACCATCCCACAGATAGCGTAGGAAGTTCACACTGTTAGGCCAGGATGTTGAACCAACTGGTGTGATGTGGGTCTGGTCACTGCATTGCAAAATAGGGCAACAAAGGAAGGTGGAAGAACAATGGAAGTAATGAGGAGGGATCATATCAACTGGAAAAGAGAACTGAGCAGACTTCAGTACAAATCTACCATTGGATTTCTGCTGCCCAGACCCTTTAATCAAATTATATAAAGGCCTTTGTTTTAATCAAATGACTTTGCTGTAAGTCAATCCAAAAGGAACGTGTTGTGTATTGATACAAATTGTATATTTTTTTTAGATTGTTCAATAATTTGTTCAAGTAGATAAGATGAACTAAAAATCAAATAAACTGGATGTAATATTATATTTCAGAAATGCAAAAAAGGATTCTGAGTTGAAATCTGCTTTGGCCCTGTTGAGAAACAAGGAAAGTGTGTTGCATTCCAACCAGGATCAACTGGCCAAATCTCTGAATGAGAAGAAGAATTTGGTTGACGTCAAAACTCAGCTTGCAAAAGTCGGTATTTTGTATCAGAGTTATTGATCCCTAACCTCATCAGAAGGGGAAAAAAAATGCTGATTGCTGTATTGGCTTTTCTGATTTAATATGGACTCACTCCATTGTCCATGATAACAAAACACAACTTCAAGATGAAATGTCAAAAAGAATTTGCATGGAAAACAAACTAGAAAGCTTGCAGGAACAGTTGGATTTACAGAAAACCATCCCTGAGTCGGTATGCACTGAAATCCCTAATCCAAGACTAGAATTATAAGATCTAGCCCAGGTGTTTTGTGTTCCAATCACTGTTGCATACAGGGAAATCATTTTGTGGCTCTTTTCCTTGTAACTTGCAGCCATTTGTTGAAAGCACTTGGTGAAGTTCCTTTCTGATACAGGCAATGGCCAAATTTGGGGTCAGTTGATTCAAAGGTAAGCAAACTTGCATTATAATAAGAGTGCAATATACCACCATCTCACACCAGTTGTGGTATTGGAAATGTAAATCACAACCAAAACAAATAGGATAAAGTATCACTTTCATAGAATTTATGTGGAAATTAACATAAAATGTATACAGAGAACTGAACTAATTTACCAAGGACAATGAACTGCATGTGTCTGGTTCACAATGGGAGGCCACCAAATGGATTTGGTTTGGCAACAACAAGGCACTCTCTTCTTTTGATACTTGTACTATGGTGCTTCATCAAAGAAGGTAATGCACACCTCAAGTTAAATAACAACCCTTTCTCGTCTGCCTTCAATATCTTTCAATATCTATAGACCTCACATTGACAGGGACTTCACTGAGTAAGAATGCACTGGAAAAAATTGAATTCTCTTTGGGATGGCGGAAAAAAGGACTTGTGCTTCGGAAAATGGCTGAGGATGATTTTCCATCATGGCACCTCTAAGCTTGACCAAGCTGAAATAGAAATTGGAGCAGAGGGCATTTGAGTTGTGGGTGGGAATGCAAGAGGGAATTTTGGAGATTTTTTTTTTTTTTGCACACCGGATTTTGAGCTTGCTATTACAAGGAGTATTCGGACAAACAGCGTGGATAGATTGAAGTATGTGGAGACGAAGACATAGTTTTGATGTTGCTGCCCATTGGCACAAACCTGTTTGGACTGCCTGGTGGATATTTTGGTACCTCACTCTTCAGCTGTTTCCCATTTCATCTGGAATTAGAAAATAAGTGAATTAGAACCATGCATTTATTTAGAAGGACTGATGTAGTGGCTGGCTCACCTCAGGGCTGTGAGCTCAGCCCCCTTCTGTTCACTCTTATAATGAAGGCAAACATCTGTGCCTCTTCAGACTTCATTTAACTTTGGGGATCTTTTGGATTTGTTACTCAATACTCCCTTTCACAAGATATGTTCGACCCTTACTCGACCCCCTACTAAAAATGCATCACCTCTCACTTTTCAAGATTAAATTCCATTTGCCTTTGGCCTGCCTAATGTCCCAACTGTTCAATGTTGTTCAATACCCCAAGACTACCCTCACTCTCAACAGCACCACAATGTTTTGTGTCACCTGCAGACTCACTAAACATTGCAAAATAGACAAGGGAGCAAGTCATGGGTTTGCCATTGAGAAGCAAATTGGAGCATTGCATGACAGAGAAAAGGTTTCAATCACACATGATGACCGTAATGCACTAGGATCCAATATTTGATGGTGCGAAAAAAGGAAAAGTTTAAAAAATAATAATTGGGCACAGTTAACCAGACAATTTTTCAGAAAGCAGCAGTAAGTTAATACATTATAATCCTACTATAATGTATTGAAGAAATACAGGAGGATCAGAGCCAGCACCACCAGGCTGAGGAACACCTTCATTCCATGGGCGGTGAGAATTCTGAACGACCAATGGACCAGATCACACTAACCATCTGAGACTCTAATTTTCATGAAACAGCATTTATTTATTTGTTTGTATTGATGAAATACTCGTCCTTATATAATTGTTTGTCCGTATGTGTGATATATGCAATTGTGCATGTTTTGCACTGAAGACCGGAGAACACCATTTCATTGGGTTGTACTTGTGTAGTCAGATCACAATAAAGTTGACTTCATTTGACTTGAAAGTACAATTGATAAAATATTAGTCTGTTTTATATCCTTTAAAAAGCACAAAGTCATTTATTTGTGTATCAATCTTAATCAGCAAATGAGGTAATTTATAAAACCAAGTTCGGAGGCTTATCTTGAAGTTTCTGCAAATTAAATGTTTAAATGATAATAAAGTTGCTTGTAATGAAATTCCTTATTGCTGGTACAACTAAGCCGCACTTACTGGCTGAGTTACAGATTTTTTTTAGTTTATTTCAAAGATCTTGCAGATTTTAAAGTTTAAAGCTTGGAATTTATAATTGTAGATTTTACATCAACTTGCTACTGAATACAAAGTGTGTTGCCACTTCTGACCCCAAAATAAGCTGGTGTTAAATCCAAAGAGAGGGAGGGAGAGACCCATCTGTCTCATTTCAGGATAAATGACACTGAAGTATGCAAGCAACATTTGAGGATGACATTGATTGCTGCTTTCCCTGCCAGAAATAGCCTGCATGCTAAATTTATGGTTCAAGGAATAACTTTATAATTGCCATTTATATTACTGACAAATGGTCAGCAGAAGATAGTCCTTCTGTCTGATAGATCCTTCTGTTTGATAGATTATTTGGATTGTCTATAAGAGAAAAGCATTAGCCCAATGGTTCTCAACCTTTTTTCCACTCACATACCACTTTAAGTATTCCCTATGCCATCGGTGCTCTGTGATTAGTAAGGGATTGCTTAAAGTGGTATGTAGGTGGAAAGAAAATGTTTGAAAACCACTGTTTTAATCGTACCTAATTGGCTCTTTATGTGCATGTTTTCACCACTCCAGAGGAGTGACAATTTTTCTCAAGCAAAATATTTTAGTAGCAATTGGGTCTTGAGCAGTGAATCTCAACCTTCCCTTCCCACTCACATATCACTTCTATCAGAGCTTTTGATGCCTTGAACGATGTAGATACTTACCACATCAAGAGTGTAATTGTGGACCTCTTAAATTTTACCCTAAAAATTGGCCCCCATAATTCAACTATTACACGCTCATATACACTGATGCAGTGGTTCTCAACCTTTTTCTTTCCACTCACATACCACTTGAAGTAATCCTTATGCCATCGGTGCTCTGTGATTAGTAAGGGATTGTATAAGGTGGTATGTGAGTGGGAAGGGAAGGTTAAAATCACTGCTCGAGACCCACTTGTTACTGAAATATCTTTCTTGAAAACTCCATTACCTTTGGAGTTCTGAAACCATGCACATAACAAGTCAATTAGATACGATTCAAACGGTTGTTTTCAAACGTTTTCTTTCCACCCACATACCACCTTAAACAATCCCTTACTAATCACAGAGCACCGATGTCATAAGGATTACTTAAAGTGGTATGTGAGTGGAAATTAAAAGATTGAGAACCACTGCATTAGTGTATATGAGCATGTAATAGTTGAGTTATGGGGGCCAATTTTTAGGGTAAAATTTAAGAGGTCCACAATTACACTCTTGACATGTTAAGTATCTGCATCGTTCAAGGCATTGGGAGCTCAGATGGGCGTGCGACCAGAGAGGAGATCTGCAGCCATGAGCTCTGGTGGGTGGGCAGCCAGGGCCAAAAATAGGGAGGTCAACTTTTGCACTGTATCAACTATTACACACCGTAGTTAAGGGAAATGTTCGCCCATGAGCAACATACACAGGTAGGGCTATAATGTTTTAAAGAAATGTTGAATGAGTAGTTTGCAAACATACCTAAGTGTGAGGGGAAAGTGGGCATACACGACTGAACTGGTTGTGACCTCAAATTGACTTCCCTGACTATGCATGATAACCTTTCACCTCTCCCCCTTTGTTCATGTCTATTTACCAAGATGCCCATAGAATCTGCTTTGAGGAACAAATGTTGCATCATCCCTGGCTAAAATTGTTTTGTAACAATGAGCCTGCTTCTAGATTCTCCCACAAAAATATCATCTCCACACCAACCTTTTCAAGTGTCGGTACCCTCAGCTTCTTGCTACAAACATGATCCCTTTCACTCTTCTACACTCCAGCACAGGCAAACCTAATAATCTGTCCATTCCAAGCATTAGTCCAGTAAATGTTCTCTGAACTGCTTCCCTTGCATTCATTAATTTATTTTGTAAATATGAACACACTCCACAGTGCACCTTCTGTTTGTCTCATGAATGTCCAATATCAGTGAAGCATAGCCTTTTGCATGAAATTCCCTTCACAATAACACTGGACAAAAAAAATTTGAAAGATTTGCTGCCTGAAAAAAAAGTTGCGCATTATGATAGACAATTTAAAGCTGAACACAAGTATCATTTCAGATTTGCTATATCGTGCAGGAAATTGGAGAAACATTAAATTGGACTTCATGTGTTGTATGCTAGAAGTAAACTTAATATATGATATGAAATCTCAATAATACATTGTATCTAAAAAAAAAATGTATGTGATCGGAAAATTGTAAGGTGATTTTTGTTTGTGTGATTAGCAACCCAAAATCCATAAAATATACCCGAAAGTGTTCAGGAAGAAAACTCTTTGTAGTCCAGTGTGATCAGTAACAATGTTATCTTTCCTAGTTACTTGAGTGCCTTTTGTAAATCATGCTCTTGGGCACTAAGATCTCTCCATATTTCAAAGTTCTGCAATCTCTCACTATTTAAATTGTGTGGTTTTCTTTAATAATTTCTCCTGACAAAGATTAAAATGAAGATGATGCAACATTGTAGGTCCTGATTAATCTGATGGGAGTGAAATACGAAAGTCTGCAGACGTTGTGATTGTAGTTTAGAAACCCAGAAATGCTGGAGGAACTCAGCTGGTCTCGCAGCGTCCATAGGAAGTGAAGCTATGTTACCGATGTTTCGAAGGACTCAGGCCTGAAACATCAATAATATAGCTTTATCTCCCATGAACTTGATGGGAGAAACAGGGTTGGCAAGGTCATGGAGACCAGGAAGGCCAATTTTACTCATGGTTTCTGGGACCTCTCTATAAGGATGTGTTGACCTCAGAAAGGTAGGGGCTAATTATCATTAAAATGGCATGACAACAGGTTTTAGAGCCCTGTTATCAGTTCTTTGATTGTGGAAAGTTGAAAGATGTTCTAATTCTGAAAATTGAGGCCCTCTCCCAAAAGTCGGGTAATATAGGAGTTTAATTGAAAACTATGTTTGTTGGCCAAGGTAAACAGTAAAATGAAATGAGTGGAGGTGCGATACACGGTACCCATGATATAATCTAAAAGACTGACAGACTTGAGGTGATGACATAACCTTTTCTCCAGTGGCTGTAGTAAAGTACAAAAGTCTGCAGACACTATGGTTGAAGTGAAAACACAAGTTGGAGAAACTCAGCAGGTCAAACAGTGTCCTTTTTGTGGCAAAGGTAAAGATACATCACCAACGTTTCAGGCTTGAGCCTTGCATCAAGGTCTGGAAATGTGTTGCCAGGTGCCCGAACAAAATGGTGGAGGGGCAATGGAGGCGCACGGTCCTAAAGGTAAGAAGGGGGGGATCCCAGAAAATAGGTGGAGGAGGGATGGTTCTGTGAATAGAAAGGGAAGGGGATGGAGAGCTGGAAGAAAGAAGACAAAGGAGGGAGAATGGAGAGTAGGCCAACAGAAACTGGAAACGTCCATGTTATTGCCATCCAGTTGGAGAAAGCCCAGACAGAAAATCAAGTTAAAAAAAATCAAGCATTGTTCCTCTAATTTATGGGTGTCTGATGGAAATGTTCGTTGGTATCAAGCAAAAAAAAATCCATGCCAAATGACACATTCTCTTTGGCCAACTGTGATGGAAAAATGGATATTTGCTTAGCAGCCAGATTTTATTTATTTCCCCATTGCTCATACGTTGATGAGAAAAAGAACTGAATTTTGAATGAACTACTTTTTTTTAGTGTATCGGTAAATATTGGGTCATAACAGACCATCGTGTGTTATATTGTTATTCTCTTGCCCTATATCTGTCCTTTTAGGATTAATTCCAGGACAATGAAAAGGATGAGTAACCTATCTTCTGTTACAATTATTTGCACCATTTATCAACTCTTAATCTCCAATTCTGTTGTGCTTGCATTGCCCATGCATGTAATTGGAAATAATATCCACTAATTAACTGAAGAAAAATCAAAACTTTAGAGCAGTGGTTCTCAAACTCTTTCTTTCCACTCACGTACCACCTTAAGCAATCCCTTACTTATCACATAGCACCTATAACATAAGGAATGCTTAAAGTGGTATGTGAATGGGGGGGGAAAGGCCGAGGACCACTGTTAGAGAGATACAAAGATTTCACATTGGGTTTGATGATTCTTCGTGTGGATTACATTTGTAATGTTCAAAGTCAATCTAACAAGCTGTTTAACTTTCCTGTATTTCATGCTTGCAGGAAATCAGGGCATGTAAAAATAATCCTAGAATACCAGATGAAAGAAGTGAACGTTTTCTTCAGGAGTCCTTGCGGCGAGTAACTGAGGGGCTTCAAAGCCTGAGGAAAGACCAGTATGAGCAAATCAAAGAGTACAAGGACCAAAAAAAAGGCACTACCTAGAGCGGGTAACTTGTTCTCCCTCGTAAATTCTGAAGACACTTTAAGGCTCAATTTCTGGGCACATGGAGATACTGCTTGAACCTTGTGGAGGTAACAACTGCACGGCATCCTGTGATTTTGCCTGTGGTGACTCATGCTAGATATCCTCTTAAATCAGTGGTTTTCAAACTACCCCTTAAACTCACATTTCACCTTAAGTAATGTGAGTGCTCTGAGAGCCGAGAATCCTGTTTGGAAATGGCAGTGAAAGGGGATAGAACCAAAGGGAGAGGGTGAGAATAGGTGGTCGGATTAATGGGAAAGTGACAATAAAAACATATTGAAGTCTAATTTGTTTGCTGAACCCTCTTCAATGATTAGATCTTCACTGCACAGTTACTATGGCATTCAGCCCAAAGCTATTAGAGCAGCCACCATGCAGATTTCCATGTTTTCCCCATGACTATGGGGTTTTTTTCCCGGGTGCTCCGGTCTTCTCCCACCTTCTAGAGATAGGTAATTGGGTGGCGTGGGTTTCATGGGCTGGAAGGTCCTTTAACCACATTGTGGTGTCTTTAAAAACTCCTGCACCAGGAATTCCTGAAGGCTCCCCTGGTCTGAAGCTTGCAGGTGGCCTGTCCTTTCCTCCCTCCCAATTGTGAGAAATGGCTTAATGCTAAACATCATTGCTTCTCGAGGCATGCTGTCTTTCCAATGAAACTTTAAGCATCAAGACCTGCTAATACTATTTTTGAAACCGTACAGGGAGACCTCCTCTACGGCAAACCATTTCTCAATCCATATCACTGGAACTTATTTCATGCAATGTGTAAGTGAATCTAAAGCTCATAAATATCAATAGAATAAAATCTCTTTATGATAGCTTAATGAAACATTTTTAAATCTGTGCAAAATTTGGCAGTGACAATTGGAGTACAGAGATTCCACTCTGAGGAAGTAAAGACTGATGTTTAGGGTGTACCTTTCACAATCTCACGACATTTCAGAAACCTTTCCTATTAATAAAGTGTTTTCATATTAGATGCACCTTAACAAAGTGATGATAGGCTTTTAATTTTAGCAAATATTTATTTAATTCACAATAGCATAGGATGGCAGAGTTAGCGTTGCAGTTAGTGTGACGCTGTTACAGTGCCATGGATCGGGTCCATGGCTCGAATTCAGTGCTATCCTTAAAGAGTTTGTATGTTCTCCCTGTGTCTGTGTGGGTATCCATTGGGTGCTCAAGTTTCCTCCTACTCTTCAAAACGTATGGGATTGTTGGTCAATTGTGTGTAATTGGGGCAGCATGTGCTCGTGGACCAAAAGAGCCTGTTACTGTCTAAATTTAAATCTATTAAAAATATATTAAAGTGATTCACCTCCTGTCACTTTCCCTGCCCCTTCCCCCCAAATCCTCCAATCAGTAGACTTTGTTAAAAATTCCATAAATTCAGGCACAGAAATTGTTGAAATTTTGAAATCTTTGTAGTTTAGGTTGCAGGTTGTAAAGGAAAAGCAGTGAGCTTCTTTAAGAAGGATGACTTGTTCAGATCGCCTTGGTCACTGCCCTCTCACTTTTTGCCATGGCTTGAGAATACCCGGCTGGAAGTTGAAAAGAGCAGGGACGTGGCTCGCACTGTGAAGGAAGAATTGGCGGAAACTAATAGGATATCTGACCATCTAAAATTCAAGCTTCAGCAAACCCATTATCAGGTAAAGCCTCTATTCACCTAATGGGGTCGTGCAAAATGTGGGCGGCAGAAATTCGATCTTAATCACTTTTGATCGACGCAGTAATGGGCACACGTGACTGAGGATAAACTTGTGTCCCTTCAACTGCTCCCCAGTTTTTAGCATGAAATTGTGTCTTTGAATAAAAGCCTCCATATATTCTAATTGTGATCTTTGGAAGAAAGTATTCTGTAATTGCTCTGTAGAAGTAAGGCAGCATTTTTACCACTGTTATTTGCATTTAAAGCCATAAAAACATAGGAGCAGAAATAGGCTGTTTAGCCCACCATTCAATCATGAGGTGATCCATTCTCCCACTCAACCCCACTCTCTGGATCTCTCACCATACCCTTTTGATGCTATGGCTAATGAAAAGATCTGTCAATCTATCTTAAATGCACCCAAGGAATTGGCCTCCACAAACAACTGTGGCAACAAATTCCACAGATTCTCCAGCCTCTGGATAAAGAAATTCTTCCGCATCGTTGGTGGAGCTTATGCACAAATCTAAAGAGCGATGCTGCAACAATATTTCCTTTCTCATTACATTTATTGAAATTGAAGTTCCACATCAAAAAATACATATTAAAAGTTAAAAATACATTACACTTAAATCATACCAATTCATCCAATGTACCCTACATTCTCAAATATTACAGTAATATTTTATTATTTAAACTAAAAGATCTAAACCCACTATCAAACACGCAGCTATTTGGCAAAGAGAGGAAAAAAGAATTCCTTATCAAAGTGGTAAGTTACCTTATAAGTCAACACTTCTGCATTCATATCCAGAGATTCTAAAAATAATTCATAGAAGGTCTCCAAGTGTTTGAAAATTTAAATTCAAATCGGAAAATGAGCATCTAATCTTCTCTAAATTTAAACATGACATGATGCCACATCACCATTGAGTATGAGTAGGTGGAGCCATATCCTTCCATCTGAGTAACACTGCCCACCTAGCCATGAGAAGTAAAAGCTAATACATGCATATTAGATGCCGTTAGAGTTGCCACTCTCTCCAACAATAACAAGGCAGTTAAAAGATTAGACTTAAACTAACATTAAAAAATCCAGAAAAAGTTTGAAATACTTTATTCCACTATTTCTCAAAACTCTGACATGTCCAAAACATATAAATTAATGAAGTATCTCCATTGTTGTATCTATCACAATGAGGAGATACATCTGTATAAAAACAAGATAGTTTGACTTTGGACATGTGAGCTCTATGGTTGGCTTTAAATTGTAGGAGAGAGTGGCGGGCACATAAAAATGAGGTATTAAACAATTTGAAAATTACATTCCAAATTTCTTCAGACATTAAAAGCCGTAGATCCTATTCCCAGGCTTTTTAAATTTTATCTAAAGGAGTCTCTTATTCCCAACAACAAGCCATAAATGTTAGATATTGAACCATTATAAAAGCATTGTAATTTAAAAATTACATCTATTAAATTATTATTTTACGAAATGTATGTAATTGAGATCGCAAAAAAATCTCTAATCTGTAAATAACAAAAACAAATGAGTATTTTGTCATCTGTATTTAATGACATTTGTTCAAAAGAAGCAAGATTTCCTTCAATTAAATAAATCTTTAATGCCTAATCTATACCATTCTTTAAAAGTTACATCAATCATGGAAGCTTCAAAGAAATAGAAAAAAACATAGGATAAGAAAGAGAAAATTTCAAAAAGCCAAAATGTTTTCTAAACCGTATCCAGTTCCTCAAAGTATGTTTAACCATTGGGTTATCAGTTAATTTATTTAAAGATATAGGAAATGAAGATCTGAGAATGGAAATAATAGAAAATTTTGTAATAGAATTACATTCCAAAGAGACGCATATTGGACGTTCTTCGTAGTTAATATAATATGACCAAAATGTAAGATTTTGCATATTGACTGTCCAATAATAAAACTTAAAGTTTTAGTTTATATTTATACTCATACATACACAGAACACGGCCATTTGCCTCAGTCAACCTCTGCCTTTCTTTTCTGCTTGACGAGACTCGACTTTCCTTCAGCTTAATCCTACATAAAAATGTATATAAAAATAAATACAGACCAATATTTCAAGTGTTTTTTTTATTGTTCAATACAGGATGAGAATTTTGGTTCCATGTGTTTTCTCTTTTGAGGGCCAAGTCATCAGTGGTTGTGGGAGGAGATGCTTTTTTTCTCCTCATTTTTGACTCTGTTTGCTCCCAATGTTGTCAGATTGCTGAACTGAAAGTTCAAGTTCACGACGCCGAGATGATGTTGGATCGTGAGCAGGCTGCCTGGCATCAGGGGATGGTGACCAAGGAAAAGCAAATTGAAGAAACAAGCAAGAAGGGCCAGAAGAAAATGGAAGATTATGAAAAACTGCTCGTTGTGAAGCTGGCATTAGATTTGGAGAAAAATACTTACAAGAAATTGGTGGAAGGAGAGGAGCAAAGGTGATTTACCCAAGTTTTACCACAATAATTTGTGTGAAGCAAAATTACCTCACAGGAATTAATTGAAGGAAGTTGTTAGTTTTGTGTATGATGCGATCTTTTGCTCTTTCTAAGAGATTAAGGGTCTTCAGGATGTCCTTTCCTATCCTTATCCGTATAGGTCGTTATATACACAGAACAGGGCCATTTGCCTCAGTCAACCTCTGCCTTTCTTTTCTGCTTCACGAGACTCGACTTTCCTTCAGCCTAATCCTATCCTCACTTTTCCCTTGCAATCCATTTGTCTCTACCATAAATACACCCATTCTATTCACCTGCACCACTCCTTGTTCCTCGCGACTATGGAGGAAAGGGGCTCTTTTTATTTAAAAAAAATTCCCTCTATAATTTTTGATAACCATTTCTATTATTCAAACCCTCTGTATTGACTCAGTCAGGTGGACACTCTTTCTCTTTTTACAAGAGAAATAAGACCCAACATATTTGATACCATCTAATGGGTTATAACTAAAGTTCAGAGGTTAATATTGTAGATCTTCTTTCCTGATTGCCTTTCAAAACTTTGTATTACATAATTATACACAGCAACCCAATTGCTGGAGAAATTCAGCAGGTCAAATGGTGTCTTTTAGGTAGCAAAAGCTACCGACATTTCTGGCTTGAGCCCTTCATCAACGTACGAGAGAATGCCGGCAAGCATCCAAACAAAAAAAAGTGGGAGTGGATGATAGCTGGAGAAAGGAGGGAGGGGACAGCAGCAATGAGGGGGAGAGAGAGGATGGTAGGGCTGTGTGGGTGAAAGAACTGGAAGGACAGGAAAAGGGGAGGGGGAAGAAAAGGTAAGCTGGTTTAGTGGAAAGCATTAAAGTCAATATTCATGCCATGTGGCTGGAGGGTTCCCAGATGGTAAATTGTTCCTCCAATCTGTGGGTGGTCAGGGTGGGACAGAGCATAAGGCCATGAACTGACATTTGAGCGCAGGAGTGTGACCCGGAATTGAAACAGTTGGCCACAGGGAGGTCGCTGTGGTTGCAGAGTTTACAGGTGAACGGTTGCTTCACGTGGAAGGCCTGTTTGAGGATCCCGGTAAGGGAGGAGGTGTGGGCGCAAGTGTTGCGCCTCCTGCGGGCACAGGGGAAAGTGCCGGCAGTGTGATGGGTGAGGAGGGATGAGTGCACGAGTGAATTGCGGAGGGAGCAGTCCCTGCTGAAGGCAGAGAGGGAAGGAGAGGAAAAAATGTGTCTGGGGGTGGGATCCTGTACTAAGTGCCAGAAATTCTAGCAGATGATGTTTTGGATGTGGACCCCACCAGCCTGGCAAACAAAGAGTCACCATGAGCATTGCCCGGCGCCCCTAACAAGAGAAGAAAAAGAGAGTTCCTTCAGAGACAGTGTTTGGATTTTCCTCCAATGCCACTGCAGCCAAACTGACAAAAGTTCAAGCCGTAGGCAACCTAAGCTCCAGATCCATACCTCTGATGCGCCCCAGAAGTCTTCCACATCAGGAGCCCTTCATTCCCTCAGTGCCCTCTCGAATTCCAGACCTGGTTCCCATGATCCAGTCTCCTGCTGAACCTCTTGCTGGTCCGCTACCTTGGTCACTGTCCTGTAGGGTCATCTCCTATGTATTTCCTTCTCAATGTTTGGGGGAGGGGGGAGTGTTCTCATGTTTCGGGTGCCCTGCATCAGACCACTGCTCCCTCAGAATCTACAATCCTTCCTGGTATGCTGTCCAGCACATGTACCACAATCTTGGGCACAGACCTTCTTGGTTGCAGAATTTTAAAGGTTATATAGAGTGGAACATAAAATATGTTTTTTATTTATTTTTCAGTAAGTTAAGAATTAAAAAAAAAAAAATTTAGACATCAGCCCATGAGCCGGTGCCACCCAATTACACCTGATTGACACCCCTGGTATGTTTTTGAAGGGTGGGAGGAAACCGAAGCCCCCGGGAAAAACCTACAGACATTGGGAGAACATGCAAACTTCTTGCAGACAACATGGGTTTCGAACCCTGGTACCAGCATTGTTCTAGCTACTATGGTAACCGTGCTGCCCAACATTCTACCAGAGCCTCTTTTTTTTTTCAAACCTGCTCTGTTTTGTTATGACCCTGTGGATATATAACAGGAGTGACCAAACTTGCTTAACTTAAGAGTCGCATACCATAAACTTCAGATGTTTGAGAGCCGTAGCAATCACGTGATCGCAAGCCACACCCTCTAACACTATCGTTAGCCCCTTTCAGGTGGCCAGAATACCCGAATATAAAGCTGCCTAAAATACCTGAATCCGGCTGTAGGGAGGCCACCTGAAAAGCGGAGAACCCGTCCCCGAGATGTACTTACTCAACCCACCTCGGGGAGGTATTTTCTCTGCTTCTGAGTACTCTCCCTAGGCACCTGAAAGCAGCAGGGGTGGGCTGGACAATCAGCCGGTGACCCAACTCCCTGCTGCCTGACAGCACCTCGGCACGGGTCATCAGGGCTAGGGCGGGAGGTTGCCCACCCCGGTACAGTTTTGTGGGGAAAAGTATTTTCCAATCCTTGTCTTGCAAATCATTCATTTGCAAAATGCCGATATACTGCAGATAGTGAAGAATCACTGTTTCAAAGGGAGCAATTTTGCAAAAGATATTTGTCTAATCAAGTCTACACACCAAACATACCCCCTAGGCACCTGAAAGCAGCAAGGCAAAGTGGCTAGCAGCTTTCAGGTGCCTAGCAGCAGGCAGGCTGTTGACAGTCAGCCGGTAACCCGCTGACAGCCACCCTCCCCACTGGGGACACCTTCCCTCCCCGCGAACCACACATTACCTGTCAAAGAACCACATGGGGCTCGCGAGCCATGGTTTGGCCACCCCTGATATATAAGGACTTCCTCGAAGATTGAAGAAATTTGTATTTAGATCAATTCAGCAGCCAATAAAATGGAATTAAGTTACATTATTGAAACTTAAAACTTGAATGAGAGACAGATCTAATAAATTCTTTGTAACTATTGCTAAGGTCATGATCCAATTTCAGTGACTTTCTGGGTTAAAGGGTTTATATTTTAGTGCCGATTAAGTTCACACTGCCCTGCAAACTGCAGGCCCTCATGCACAATATGTGATGGTTGCATTCTGAATGGAGGGGTAGGATCTCATAGCATCACCATAAATCACAGTGATTACATTTCTACAGTGCAGGACAATGGTTCTCAACCTTTTCTCTTTCCACTCGCATCCCACTTTAAGTTGTCCCTATGCCATCAGTGCTCTGTGCTTCAGGTGGTAGTAAGGGAAGGTTGAAAATCATTGCTCTAGATCCAATTGTTACTGAAATATTTTGCTTGAGAAAAATTGTCATTGGCCCATTTCCTTTGAAGTTATGGAACCGTGCACATAACGAGTCAATTAGGGATGATTACAACAGTGGTTTTCAAACTTTTCTCTTTCCATCCACATACCACCTGAAGCAATCCCTTATGACAGAGCACTGATGGCAATAGGGATGGTATGTGAGTGGAAAGAAAAAGGTTGAGAATCACTGGTGTAGGAGGACTTCCCATTCAAAACCATCTCGAACACTCAAGCATTCACTTACATGAGTCTGTAATGTTACTTGAGGGATGTATTTGGAATCCATTTTTACGTGCAGATATTGGTCAAGACACAGAATTGATCACAAGTGAGTTGAGGCTGACTCCACGAATGCCGTTCAAAATGAGGAAGCAAAGAAGTTGAAAAGAATGGAAGAGTCAATGGAGGAAAGAGTCCGTAATTGAGATTCTGTGCCAGTTCTGGAGTGGGATCTAGGTTGGATGAATAATCTAGGCGCGTGCCAAAATGTACGTTAAACAGAACAGGAATGGAATTGCAGGAGATTGCTGTTTATGTGCCAGTGGACAATTTCCATGAGAATGAAACATTTAGACAAATTTTGAGCTTATTCCTTTTATTAAAGGCTTGCTTTGACTCCTGGTTCATTGCCACGGAATGGGGTTTCTACCACAAGTTTTTCCACTTCATTCCGTGGGACGTAAAGGAAATAGTTTGACACTGACTTTGACAACTATAGTTGTGAAATAGAACGTGGATATTTCAAAGGAAAAATTGCAATAGAAGAGATTGACAACAAAGGAAAATATATTAAATTGAGGAATATCTTTTTCTCCCATAAAATACATCCTTATCCAATGACATCATCCTTCTGATGGAGTGACGTGTTCACGTTTGTATTTAATAATGATCATGAACTCACCGCTGTTAAAACTGAAGCTTATGATGACCAATTCCATGTGTAATACACTCTCAGTCTGTTGTTGAAACCCATGTCTGTGTCTTATTGAGTCATTGCAGCTGTTTAATGCATCCTTGAGTGATGTTCCACAAATCTTTAAATAGGAGGTGCATCAAGACCTCCTGGGTTCACTGACAATGACCACAGTTTATACCCTCTGAAAAGTGGCCCAAATAGAGAGCAGTTAATTCATCTGCATTACTGTACATTTCGGTGAATAGGAAGACCCTTGAAGCATCCAAAAAAAACGCCAAAAATAGGGGGTCGTCTTATAAGCCGGATACAGAAATATGACCTTAAAATTGTACTCAAAATACCATTTGATTGGTTCCACAGCCCACTCAGACCCCACCCTGCAACAAAATTTTAAGATATTAGAAAGAAATTGTTATTGTTTTAAAAAAAACATCAAAAATCCTTCAAAATATCACTGTTTACATTCCCATCATACGGGTCCCAGTCTGAATCTAATGAGCCGGCTTTCACTTCGTCGTCAGTGTCCAACAATAAATCATCCTCCGTACCATCCCTTGACTAGAGATACCGCACAACAGCTCAGTCAACGCACATATTGGGGGGAGGGAGTCATCTTGTACACCTGACATAGGATAAAACCATGAAAATTAGGTTGAAATTGGGGACCTGTCTTATCTGAAGGTCATCTTTTATGCCAAAATAAACGGTACTTATTTCTTGGCTGTGAATCTATGCAGTGTTTCAGTTTATAATGGAATGGAAACCATGCTTTAAGCATGGGAAGATCAAATATTTGAGTCATTTTATAAGGAACAAAAATTAACTGATGTGCAAATATATTTATAATTCAATCTGATTTATCTCCAACTCCTGCAGTCCTGCTATCAATCCCTTGGGGACACTGGCATTCTTTAATTGTGAACATGTTTATATTATGCAGAAAGCTGAGGGGTGAACTTCTAGAGCACACATGTCAAACTCTGGCCCGCGGGCCAAATTTGGCCCACGATATAATTATATTTGGCCCGCAAGATCATTTCAAAAATGTATTAGAGGTGCCCTGCTGGCCGCCGCGCCAGTATAGCGCATGCACAGCTAATACTATAAATCCCAGAATGCATTGGCGTCAGCCTGCTAATCGCCCCCACCTCCTCTGTTTACGTTGCAGGGTCTCACCTTGGACTCTGGTTTTGGGGCCTGGCCGGTGTCAGGGGAAGCCAAGGCCGCTTCCCAGCGCCCGGAACCGGAGGCCTCGGGCCTGACCTCGCCAGGACCGTTGCCCACTCCCCCTCCCTGCCGCAGGCCGACCCGCGACTCACGGTGACGGGGCCGCTGATCCGCCGAGATGCCGCCCTGCAGCGAGAGCCGATGCCCCCGCACTGTCGTGTCCCCCCGCCCGCCCCTCCCCCCCTCCGCAGCGCGGCCTGGCCGGTGTCAGGGGAAGCCAAGGCCGCTTCCCAGTGCCCGGAACCGGAAGCCTTGGGCCTGACCTCGCCAGGACCGTTGCCCACTCCCCCTCCCTGCCGCAGGCCGACCCGTGACTCACGGTGACGGGGCCGCTGATCCGCCGAGATGCCACCCTGCAGCGAGAGCCGATGCCCCCGCACTGTCGTTGTCCAACCCGATCGCCCGCAAACCCCGCCCTCCCGCACAAAGGCCTGAGTAAGGATTATGAACTATAATCTCAGGATAAAACGATCTTCCAATAGTTTCATGTCACAGTGATAAATATATTCCTGGTTAAAAATGGTCCTGCACCTGGATACAAGCTCATTAGGCATAAAACTTGAAAAGTGTGTAAATCAAAAGATATCTGTACCAATGGAAAAAGGGCATGGCAAATAACCCTGCTAGAGTTCATGCCCACAATCAGTCACCCATTTGATTGTTTCAGGAATCATGTTATTCTCCCACATTCTCAATAGCCCTCAGATTTTACTATTCGACAGCACACTAGCAACATTTGACAAATCCTCTATAGAGAAATATTATTTATTGAATATTTTATTTCTCATTTGTTAATACTTCTGGAAAGAGTTTATCCAAAACTATTATTAAACATTTATTTTAATAAGAAAAAGTTTAACATTACATATGTTGAAAGAAGAGAAAACATAAAGATGTTGTTGAAAATTTTCAATAAATATTTAGTTTGGCCCTCGACTTAGTCCAAGTTTTTAATTTTGGCCCTCCGTGAATTTGAGTTTGACACCCCTGTTCTAGAGGATTATAAAATTATGAAAGGCCCAGACCTCCTCCCAGGGATAGGGGAGTCCAAATCAAGAAGATATAGGTTGAAGGGGAGAGGGGAAATATTTAAACTGAGGGGCAGATTTTTCAATCTGAGGGTGGTGGGTACTTGGAATAAGCTGCCAGAGGCTGGCGCAATACGAACATTTGACAAGCGCTTGGATAGATAAATGGAAAGGCAGCTTTTCGAGAACAATGATCAAACGAAGGTGTTGAAAGGTATAACGGTTAGCATGGTGAAGCTTAGATGAAAGGCCTGTTTCCATTGTTGTATTAGTCTTTGAATCTGTTAAAATTCACTTAGTTTCACAAGATCATTGCAGCATTCCTGCTCCAAATCCCCATTAGAAGAACTGCAATGGAAATAAATATGGAAGAATGCCGATACCACAATTCTGAATCTGATGCCAAACTGCTGGAAATTCTCGACTTACGAGGGTGGAACGGTTGACAAAACAGTTAGCGCATCGCCTTTACAGCGCCAGCATTCAGGACTGGGTTTCGAATCCCGCGCTGTCTTAAGGAGTTTGTATGTTCTCTCTGTGTCTGCATGGGTTTTCCCCAGGGGGGGCTCTGGTTTCCTCCCACCATGGTACCGGGAGTTGGAGGATAATTGGATGGAAATTGGGCGGCACGGACTTGTGGGCCAAAATGTCTAAATTTAAAAAAAATTTGTCAGCATCTCAAGAGAGAGAAAATGCGTTATTGTTTGTGGTTTAAGATGCTTAATCCTGACATCTGGTCCCCTGAGCATCCTCCTGGGAGGTGCTTTTGCTTGGTTGTGAATTGAGGGTGGGATTGGGACATCCCTGTTATTTTTCATCCTCGTGGATCTAACCGATTCTCAGTGTTAAAGTAGGTCATATTTCAGATGAACCAAATTGGGTTTGGGGTACTGCGTTTTATCCGGAGTTCGTTCTGATGCATGAAGCTTGCACTTCTTTTGGGAGCTTCAGTTTCTCCTCTTCAAAGGCTGACTAGTAGGGTGATGAATTGGCAGCTGCAAACAATCCCTTGTCTGGGTGAATGACAGGTGGTTCAGAGTGGAGAGGTGGACGTATGAGAGAGAAGTAGTTCCAGGGATGGGAGTGGTGGAAATGCTCCAAGAGCCAGTGTACACTAATTAGGCCTCCTTCTATGGGATCCTTAATGTGTAACCATTGTTATAATGTTGAAAATGCAGCAGGAATATTTGCCCCCAAAAAGTAACCTGCTGCCTGGTGATATTTTTATTGAAATTTTCATGTCAGGACTGGCTTGAGAATTCTCCTCTTCCCATGTGTAGTGCGCGTCAAAAGAACCAAAGACTTGTTGATCCAAACCAAGGCTTTTATTAACTAAAAGACTGGAGCATATCACAAGTAGGTCGACCAGTCCAGAATGACATGATCTGGCTAGGAGCAATCCTTTAAGACCTGGCAGTAGGTGGGGCTACACTCTCAGCCAATCACAGTCATCCTACACTTCTTCTTTCTTTGGCTTGGCTTTGCGGACAAAGATTTATGGAGGGGTAAATGTCCACGTCAGCTGCAGGCTCATTTGTGGCTGACAAGTCCAATGTGGACAGGCAGACACGGTTGCAGCGGTTGCAGGGGAAAATTTGTTGGTTGGGGTTGGGTGTTGGGTTTTTCCTCCTTTGTCTTTTGTCAGTGAGGTGGGCTCTGCGGTCTTCTTCAAAGGAGGTTGCTGCCCGCTGAACTGTGAGGCGCCAAGATGCACGGTTTGAGGCGAGATCAGCCCACTGGCGGTGGTCAATGTGGCAGGCACCAAGAGATTTCTTTAGGCAGTCCTTGTACCTCTTCTTTGGTGCACCTCTGACACGATGGCCAGTGGAGAGCTCGCCATATAACACGATCTTGGGAAGGTGATGGTCCTCCATTCTGGAGACGTGACCTACCCAGCGCAGTTGGGTCTTCAGCAGCGTGGATTCGATGCTGTCGGCCTCTGCCATCTCGAGTACATATGCACATTGGTGATAGAATCTGTACTATCACACCATGGTTCCCTGGGATGTTTTACATTCACCTGGAGAGATGGGGCCTCTTTTAATTTTTTCTAAATCGATATTTAAGGATTCCTTTGTTGTTGTGTATAGTTCAGAACGTAATATTAGATAAAATTGTCGTCATCTGACTGTGAGGAAAACAGTCACCATTAGTGTTGCCCAGTGCCCCGTACAATACAAGAGAAAGCAAAGTAAAAGTGGGTCCTTTCAGAATCACCGAGTGTCCATGGATTTGCCTCTGCAGCTATAAAAACTCCTGTCCAACAACCCAAGCTCCAGAACCAAACATCCAGCACGATCAAGAAGCCTTCAGTGTCCAAGACCCTTTGGTAGCCCTCAGCCCCATCTCAAATCTGGTTCCAAATGAGCCCGTCTCCAGTAGGCTGTGCAGGTCCTCTGATTGCAAGTCGCCGCAGAATGTGCAGGTTGCTCAGCCGCTGAGCCTCTTGCATGGTCACCGACCTGTCAGGTCAGCTCCTTTGCTTCTCCTTCTCAATGTGGGGGGCGGTGTGGAGAGGGGAGGGGTGTTCTCCCCTTTTTCAGGTGCACTGCTCTCCGGTCTGCTGCTCCCCCTGATACCCCAACCCCACATGGCCACCTCTTGTACACAGAGTCCCATAGTTGCAGGTTTTTACTTACAGACACCATTTAAAGTTCTGTGTGGAGCTGCTGGTGTTCTTAAAGGTATTATGTAGAAATTGGAACATACTTAACTTCTAACATTCTGAATTGCTTGATGCAGGAACTTTCTTCTTTCTCCCCAAATGCTGCCTGATCCACTGAGCGCTTCCAGCGTTTTCCAATCTTACTTCACATTTCAAGCAGACCTTTTCTTTTCCTTTTTTGTATTTGATTGAAGTTGTTACTTTTGAAATGCTTGTCAAATAATTTTAATTCACGGGTATGTGTTCTCTTTGTAGGATCAACCACTAAGTGGGTGGATGGTAAAGAGAATTAATGAAGATTTGCCGAAGATCATGTTCGTGTTTCCTGAACATTTCACTCTTAAAGCCAAGCAAACAGTAATTGTAAATAATATTCCTGGAAGTGGAGTAACTTGTGCACAAACTAACGATCCAGAAACGACCTGGAAACATAAATGTGCACTGCCTCATCCCTCATAGCTCGCCGGTTTGGATTTTATCCCTAATAGCTCGTTGGTTTGTATTTTAACCCCGCCTCCACCCTCTTTCCAACATTCCACCAATCCATTATGCTTTTGTATATCTGAGTCAATCAATGATTAAACCACTTTATTCAAATGAATGGACTTGAATGAATAAGCAATTAATTATATATACGATATAAAAGTTGATGATCTGGAGCTAAATTGTGAAGTTCTCTTTTTTGGGACTGTTGAATCACAGGATTTAGTTCGACTTTTTTTTACACTATGCAAAGGTACAATATAGGACAGCATGGTTAACATGGTGGTTAGTGCAATGCTGTTACGGTGCCAGCGACCCGGGTTCGAATCTAACGCTCTCTCCCTGTGGGATGCCCTGGTTTCCTTCCACCTCAAAAACATATGGGGGTTGTAGGTTAATTGGATGGGCCAAGTTAATGGGCTAGAAGTACCAGCTACCACCGCACTGCATGTCTAAATTTAAAAAAAGTAATTTTCAAATAAAAAATTTATATTTAAGCAATGGTTAGTGCAGCAAACCTCAATGAAATATCATTGAATGTAACTCTAATCTTGTTCAGATCTAGGCCGGAAGATGTGATCAAGTGTGGTATTCTGCAGTAGATTTAGAATGGAGTGACTTGAGATTGTGTGGACTAGGAGATGTGAGAGTGGATCTTCTCAATGCCGATGGAATGGTAAGTGCAAAACCTTGTTGATCATCCCACTGCCATCCGATGTGACTGCCAAATAAGGATTGATGCTCTAAATAGTAATTCTATCTGCATTTGGCGACCTCCCATTTTGACGTCCACTTCAGAATCAGCATTTATTGTCACGAACCAGTCATGAACTTTGGTGTTTTGTGGCAGCATCACAGTATAAACATTCATATTATAACCATCTTACAACATTACTATAAATAAGAATCGTATTGCATGAAAAGTAAGGCATTGTCTTTGGTTCATTGATTATTCAGGAATCTGTTGGCAGCAGGAAAGAAGCTGTCCCTGTGCCTTTGCCAGCTCGTCTTTAGGCTCCTGTACCTGTTCCCTGATGGCAGCAGAGTGAAGAGGGCATGGTCTTTGAGGAGAGAGGCTGCTTTTTTTTCCAGACACTACCTCATGCCAATGCCTGGTGCCTGTGATATCGCAGGCTGAGTTAAGGGTGTGTGTCTATCTAAGTGTGAATCTTTCTCTCACGAAGATTAGCCCATTGTGACTGGTCAGTGGTCGACAGATCTTGTGCAGAGGACACAACTTGCACTGTGCGAAGCGTGAAGGTCTGCAGACGCTGGGACTGTAGTAAAAACTCCTCGAGGAACTCGTCCATTCTCACAGTCTCCATGGGAGGTAAAGATGAATATCTTTGCTTATTCTGGATGAGAACGGATGAGCTCCTCCAGCATCTCTGACACGTTGCCATTTTACTAATTTAAAAAAAAATTCCCATCCTTAATGTAGACACTGGGAAATTCAGCCTGATTCAGGAGAAAACAAGAAAGCTGAAAGAATTGTAGTATTTTTGTTTGATCTTTTCAGGCAGAGGATAGTTGTTAATTTGAACCTTGATTTTTACCTATATTTTTCTTCTCTTAACAACAGCCATACTCAGATCTGCATAGAAAAATATTAAAGGACCTTGTTGTTTCCTAGCATTGTAGACTGCCAATCTTAATGTAATTTCTTTGTCTTGATAATGTAAACATCTAATTAAGATAGAGCATGGCCTGGAAACATTTTCTTTCTCATAGCTTCTATGAGCTCTATCAAGTTCCAATCCATTAGGAACATTTTCAGAATCATATCAGACAATGGAGCCTGATTTTTACCTCTATTTTCCATTTGGTTTCCATGCATCATTTCCCTGCACAGTGTTTCAGTTGACTTTGTTATTTTTACATTATTGACTTGGTGAAAAATCCCAGAGCTCGTGACAGCAGCAAAATAGTCGGGCAAATGACCAGGAGATTTTTTCATCAAGGTTGTTTTTAATGCAAAATAAAAAGTTTGTAATCATAATTTAATATTTTTTGAGAAACTTGAAGAAGGAGCCTGTTTTGTTCATCAAGGTCATTAAATTGCTGGGTTGGGGGGGGAAATACTTGTAAAGGTTGCAAATTTCTCTGAGAGGAACATTGTTTGAACATTTACCTCCCCACTATGTCATTCTGTGCATAATTTTAAATCTGGGGGAAAACAAATTGTGGTTCTATGAATGAATTGCTCAAGGGCTGAGAGAAATTTAAAAACAAAAGTTATTTTGGAAATCTGCAGTGATTGACAGTTATTGACTAAGGTAAGTCCATTTCTAAATGTAAAACAGAAGAATTCATTGAGGATGAGAACCAAAGCATTGTAATCCTGCATAATAATATCTTGAGGGACACTTCTATGATTCTGTGGATTGCATGAATTTTGGCAAAGGAACATTTTTGCAATGACCTCTTTCTGTTGATTTTACAGAAAATGTCGACGCAATGGTTGCACCGAAACCAGTGACGATTCAAGGTACACCTGGGCAAGAGGAGTACTGTTGATCAACCACATTAGACTGAGAGTTGTGATTAACAGGCTTGAATCCACCATAACATCTCACATATTGCTGGCCCAGTTCCCAGACGGGTACTGAGGGAGGAGTTTGGACATGAGAGCCTTTATGGGGATTCTGAGGGGAGGAGTCACAAGTGCAAGTGGCGGGCCAAGCCCATACAGTACAATCATACAGACAGTGCGACTAGCTACACAGTGTTTCCACCACAAGTATGAAGGTCCCATTGTGGCCAGAAGTCGGCTTCAATCTAGATCCACGGTGTGAATGTACTGTGTTTGATAAAATGCTGAAGGACAAAACTGATTAGGTATATCAACCACCAATGTAGTAAGGAGAACAAATGCTGAATTCAAACAAACATTCATACTTAGACAATAAAACTGAGCCACAACTGTAACCACAGCAAAATTGTTACCTACAAGTTCCACGTAGTGTCATCGTTCCACATCCTACCGCCCACTTGTCTGTTTCAAACATGAAGCTTAAAGCTTCCGTTCCCTGTATATCCGTGTTTATTTAGAAGCCTCTAAAACACTACTCTATTTCCACCATAAACACAAAGCAGCCCATTCCATGCATCTCCGTTCAAAAAATTTATATTCCCCATGAATCCCTTTTAAATCTTTCACATTCACCTCGCATTAAATGTGTGTGATATATTTACTCTGTGAAATAGATTCTGAGAGTTTATCAACGCCTCGGATATTTTTAGAAACTTTGATCAACTGCATACAGTTTGCTTTTAGGTGTCTTTTCTGAGGTAAATGTACGAGTGACTGCATTGTAGAGACGACGTCCAGGCACTGGGTGTAGCAGCAGCGGTTCACTAGATTGGTGCCTTGAGAAGATTTTCAAGGGGAGAGACAGGAAGCTGGGATGTTGCTCAGCAAGGAGATTTGAATAGAGGTATTCAAAATCATGAGGTTGTGCAAGTTAAGTTTTAAAGAAAAATTCCAGTGACATGCAAAATTTAAGGAATTTGACAAAAGGCAAAACTTCCATTGTGATCTTGAATGCATTGCCGACAAAAGCAGTGAAATGAAATTCATCCTACCTTTCAGAATGGAGCTGGGAAAATACTCGGAAAAAATAGTAGGGTGCAAGGCACCTGAGACCAATTGGATAACTCCTGCAAAGAGCTGCACGATGCCGGATGGACTCTTCCGTGCACCAGCTGTTCACGATCCAAGAAAATTCTGGAGTAACATTACTGACTTCCTTTCTTCCAAGGGTTTGAAACGTTGGGCCAAATGAGTTTCCTTGCATTTTGTGTGATTTGACATCGTACAACATTCCTGGAAATGCAGTGAGTTTAAAGTGGATGAAATTGAGGTCGTTTTCTAAGTCGCCCGATGCCAACCCTCAATCTCTGGACATGAACCAACATTTCAGGCTTTCATGCAGTTTTATCCCGACTTGAGAAAGGGTGTGAAAAGTATAAGCAATTATCTTGATGTGGTCTCACCGATGCGCTGAATATTTGCAGCAAGGATTCCTTATTTGCTTTGCCACATAGGCCAATGTTTAATTTGCCTTCCTAGTTATTTTCTGCACTCGTACACTAATTCTGTGTTTTGTGTACGAGAACAGCCAGATTAGTCTTTACCACTTCATTCTGTGGACTCTCTCCATTTGTCCAATATTCTGGTTTTCTTTTCTTGCTATCAAAGTGGATAACTTCCAAACGTCTTTGCTTTTGGAGATCCAAGACACTGAATTTTCCCTGGATTTTAACAGTGATTGCTTATGAGAAGCTATATTAATGGCAAAGCTGGTTATTTGCAGTCACAGGGTATGTCCTCAGAACCTGGCTTGATGATCGCAATGAAGAAATCAAACAGGGAAAATCTACAGACTGTTTAAATGTCATACACAGGAAGGGGAAAAAGTGGTGAACTTTCTGGAACTTGCCAGTGAACTGAGCAGCAATGGACAGAAAAAGCAAATCTCTCAAGGAAGACGTTGCAATCTCACTACTGATTTATTGAGTTTCATCCCAGGAGCTGCATTAATTTATGAGGATGACAAGTAAAATCCATGGGTCCCAGAGGAGGAACATGAGGGAATTGGCCAGGAACATCTGAACAATTGCAGCGTGCTCTCACCTTTCTGCTGCTATACAGGCTTGTTTAGTATCTGGAGGTTGGGTTTCCTTGGGTGCTTCAATGTATTGCATCAGAGAAGGCTCGGGATATCACAGCCTATCTCATTAGGTCTTTGTGGCCTATTGGAAGGAGATCTCCCTGTTGGATAGACCATGCTATCGCTGTGAGTGTGATCTGCATCCTAGGCTTCTTTGTCTCAGAACCCTTCTGCAGTTTTTTCCAGAGGTCCATGCTGGATCTCGCAGGCAGCTGCTCATCAGCCGGATGACGTGCGTCCTGTTTTTTGAGATCTGGGAGCTCCAGCAGCCTTTCTCCTGATGATACCAGTTAAAGTGAGTGGATCACTTTGCACATGTGCCTTTTGGCACATCCCGTGTAATCCTGGAGGGTTCAATAATTTTTTTTTTTTAACGTCTTCCATTCCATTTAATGTCCAGGTAAAATATAACCATGAGGGTTTTTCCCTCCAGACCCCATTATCTACTGTCCCTGACCCATATGCCCCAACCAAGCTGCTTATTTGCAGTCAAACGTATGTCCTCAGAACATGGGTTGATGATCATAATGAAGAAATCACACGGGGAAAATCTACAGAGAAAAAAGTCATGAGAAAGAGTGTCTGAGGAATGGTGGCGGGATGCTACTGCTTGGGATTTCCCCCCACTGATTTGTTGGCTCCAGGTATTGCCTAGATGGTTACTCAGTGAGGAGGATATGGACCAAATGCATGCAACTTAAAATGCCAACTTAGATGAGCTAGGCTGAAGAGCCTGTTCCCTGGTGTAAGACCCTGTAAGGCAAGATCACAACATTAATCATGCTCCCATATGCAACCCAAATCAGTGGTTCGAGCATTAGTTTGTCTCAGATGCTACAGCTAGCCAATGCCATTCATTAACCATCTGTCCTGACAGGAAGTGAAGTCAATAAGTTACTTCATATTTAAAACTCAGGTCACTCATCTGGGTGCTACTAGCACCATGTAACCCAGTACTACTTTTTGCCTGGTTAGGTGAACAAGGACTAAACTGGTTCCCCTGCCAGACTTGCCTGATGTGGAGGGTGGGCTAGACACCATGCAGGATGAAAAACAAGACGTGTCAAGGACGGACAAACCCACTCGCAGGGTCAGTGGCCATCTAGCCAGCACGTGCCATGAAGCGCAGAAAGGCCCTCCCTTGCATCGAAGCTCTGCAACAGAATGTCCTCACCATAGATCTGGGAGGGAATGTTGAGAGGGTAGGTCTGTACCTGTGTGACCCCCCTACTCACACACACACTGTTCCTTTCTGAGAAGTGGGGTATAAACCCCACAAACTGACTGAAAGGAACCATCATCATCCTATGGGATGGAGAGCCAGAAGATGATTTAAAATTCACACTTAATTTTTCAAGAGCTAAAATTCTTCATCAGGAATATCAACCATTCCCTTTCTCACACTGCTTGAAACGCTGAGTTTTTTTTTCAGCAGGGATTCAGATTCCAGTCTCCTGTGCGTCTCATGAATTCGTGATGTTTGGGATCCAAGTTTCACTGGCTTCCTTCATGAAGACTCAGTGTGAACAAATGATCTCCATTGTTGGGTATTGGAAGAAGGTTGGATCCAAGCACCCCAAGAAATGAGGATTCTCCAATACCAACCATGATCACAGCCTCCTGGGTGACTTGTGCAGAATGCTGAAACCGTCTTCCTTCTGCCAATCCTGTTCAAATGCGCGAACTCAGCAAGTGAGTTCAATAGTTGAACTTTGCGCATGGTACAAGCCAAGCCAACTTTAACCTGCAATTCCTAAAGAAGTAGGATTCCTTTTTCATAAAAGCAGCAGTTAATATGTGAAGGGGAAGGGTCGGGATTGTGGGTGAAAGTTTATTTCACTCCCTGGATTTATTATTGTTACCCAACCTTGGCTTCATGTCTTGGAAGAAACACTGTCACCTTTGAATCGGAAGGTACATGAAATGTGAATCCTGCTAGCAGTGATTAAACAAGGAAGCTGATCCATTTATGAACACATTCAACATTATTTCTGGCAATCCCACTGCAATTACTGGTAGAAATAATACAAATGAGTATAGAGAAGACATGGTTACATAATGAATAAAGCCAACGAATAACAAATGATGGATCTGTGTTGCTTGGTGTCCTGTTCTCCAGTTGTATAAACATCCTGCTCAATAGATTCTCCACATTTTTATTTAGGTGAAGGAGCTTATTCAGAAAGTGGGTTTGATTTTGTTATAGTTTATGTAACATGGCCCGTTTCTCACTTCTGAGGACAATAGTGATGGCTTTTTTGTTTTTCTCCTTCGCCTCCCGCTCTGATGATCTTGCTAAGGTCAGTCTGGTATCCAGGTTCATTCATCCCCTGCACATTTACTGGGTGTTGAGAGATCTGAATCAAGTCCCTATAATGTCAAAGTAATTTGTGTCGTGGACTTCCATATCCTAGGAACTTGTGATTCCTGTGACTGTTGACTGTCGTTGAGGTTGCGACAAGCTTCATTATATCATTGGTCTCGATGCACCTTTCCAGGATCTCCGAACTCTTCTTCAATGATCCTTCCAGTCTTTAATGGTTGTTGTTGTCTCTTGGCTGAGTGGTGATACTCTTGGCTTTAACTGGGACCCTGTGTGTTCTCAGCAGTCAGAGGTCTTCAGTAAAGATGCAAAAGATCTGGTCCAAAATTGCAACAATATTTCATCATTTTTTTTAAAACATGGTGTGAAGTTTTCTAGATTTCCTTGCCAACATTCCTCCTGAGTCACTGACTACAATTGTCACCTGGTCGTTTCTCAATACTGTTTGTGAAACCCGTGCTTGACATAAATTGGTTCATCAGTTGCCTGCATTACAACATTTCAAAGGTGTTTCCTAGATTTTGAAACAATTGTGAAATCCTGAATTTGTGAAAGGCATAAAATAAAACTTGTATTTCCATTTCATTCTTTTGTTGTTGTCCATTTTGAGTCTATTCAGCCCACTGAGTCCATGGCAACTCCTTATAGTGCAATCCCACTGTTCCCAATGCCCTTTAAATTATTCTATTCCACCAGGGTCTGCAGACACTGTGACTGTCATAAAAGCACAGAAAAGCTGGAAGAATTCAGCATTCATTGCTGGTAAAGGTCTTCAGGCCTGAGCCCTTCCTTAAGGTAGCTTGGGCCCAAAATGCCTGTAATATATCTTTACCTCCTATGGACTCTGTGAGACATTGAGTTCCTCCAGCATTTCTATGTTTATATTATTATTAATAATTATTCTATTCAAGTGGCCACTGAATTCATTTATGACACCAATAGTCATTACAGGTTCCATCATCCCTTGTAAGTGAATTCCAGATTGAGACTGCTCTTTTAACTTTTATTTTATTCTCACCCCCCTATTGATTTTTACATTTTTAATCTGAGTTACTTGGCCATCAGTGGGAAAATCTTCCTTACATTTCCCCAACCCAAAGCAGTTATGGAATTGCTCAACTTATCAAACCTTCTCCAAAACCAGCAGGACCCAGTTCTTCAGTTTTACATTGTACCTGAAGTCCCTGACTCCCAACACCATTCTGCTAAGAGTTTTCTTGCTTAATTTACAATTATTTGCTTTCTTCCTTAAATTGTGACTAACCTTGAATACCCCAATCATGGCTAATCTAGTGTTGTGTATGGTTGGCAATTAATTTTTACCCAATAATGAGTTCCAGGATCCCTTTCACCATTCAACCTGCAATCTGTACATGCCCTGCCAAACTGAGGCCTCCCGCAATTTGGAGGAACAACACCTAATATTCCAGCCTGGCACTGGGTGGTAGTAACATTGACTTCTCTAGTTTCTGTTGGGCCCCTCCTCTTTCTCTGTCTCCTCCAGCTTTCCACCCCTTTCCATCCTCCCTATCACCTCAGCATTTTTCTCTTCTGCCCTTCCACAATTATCACCTGTGACCTCTTGCCTGTTGACCTATGCTCCTCCCTCGCCCCACCTTTTTATTCTGGTGCCTTTTGCTCATACCTTGATGAAGGGCTCAGGCGCAAAACATTGGTTATATACTGTACCTTTGCATCTAATAAAAGCTGCATAATCTGCTGAGTTACTCCAACACTTTTGTGTATTAAACTGCAATGACAGCATCTGTGACTTTCTTGTTTAACTGCACCTTATGTTCCTGCTTACCTATAAAACGATGTTTAGTTTGTATTTTATCTCTCCTTTCCAAAGTGGATTACTTCACTTTGCTTCACTGAGTACCTTCGCTCTGTCTGCTTCAGTGACGGGAATCTCCCAGTGGTCGACCATTTCAATTCTGCACCCAATTCTGTGCTCAAGCTTGTTGATGTTCTCTTGCACTGACAAACCTAGGGCGCGTGTACATTTAAGGAGAAACACTTAATATTTCCATTTGGGCACTCTCGGCTACTTTTCTCCAATCTGAAAATTAAAATACAGCTGTAGGGATTCAGGAAATTTGAAATAAGAACAAAAAATCCTAGAAAAGTTCAATTTAACTTTTTTATTTAAAATTAAATGAAGACATATTGCATAGTAACGGGCCCTTAGGGCTCGCATGCATACACACACACACACACACACACACACACACACACACACACACACACACACACACACCAACGCATCAGCCACAGACTCTCCTAGGCCCCTTGATTTACTGTACAACATAAATTTACAATGTAAATTTAAAAATTTTTATTAAGCCCTTATGGTGACCTCTGACATATCTGCAATAGAATATTACTCAATCAGGCATAAGTCGAGGTATGGCACACTGTGTGTGTGGGATGTAAAACATTCTTGTCAGTTTGGGGAAAGGGAGAAAACAAGTTAGTGTTAAATTGCATAGAGACGTGAGGAGGGATGGATAGGTCAAGGGGGAAATATCTCAAAGCTTGAGACCAAGGTTGCCCTGAGAGTAAGCTGTTTCTGAAGTCACTCTCAATTTTAAAGAAAAAACACAAAATCTGCAGATGCTGGAGTTTTAAGCAGAGAAGAAATGTGGGAGGAACTCAGCAGGTTGTACAGCTTCATGGGTAGAAATGGTCCATCAAAGTTTCAGGTATGCATTCTTTATATCCAGTCCAGAGCTGAAACATTGATGGACCATTTCTAACTGTGGATACTGCCTGTCCTATTGAGTTCCTCCAGCAATTCTTTGTATTCTCAATTTTATGCTTTTTACACCAAATTTCTTTCCAAGCTGCCACTGTCCTTCATTTCCATGGCCTCAATGTTGCCATCTGATCTTCTGGGATTTTATCCAATTTTTTTTTCTTTGAATCTGCGTAGACAAACATTTTCTCCTTTGTGATCCAGTCAAAAAGCGCCTTTTTTTTTACAAATCCATGCAGCTGAGGTTAAAGTGAGAAACCTGAACTTGCCTGGCATGAACTTGCACAAGGGTGTTGCATTTTCCAGTCATCTGACATCTTCTTTGCGTCTGGTGAAGATTGGAAGATTAAAAAATACTTCTAAGAACTTTTCATCCATTTCCCTTTTGAAATCTGGGATATGTTCCATTAGACCTGGGTTTGGATTACTTCAGTGAAAACCAGCCTTTCCAGTCACACCCCCTTTCTCATTTCCAGTCCATCCATTACCTCAACCACCTGTATTATTTTCCTGCTGAGATTTTTGGCCGTGTCAACTCGCTTAATAAAGCACAATACTGTGCATGTATTCAATATGTGTATCACGGAATGAATTGCTTTCATTATCCCAATTTACCTATCGCCCCTGCATCTCTCCCCTTCCTCATCGTTGCCCTTTTCCGCCCTCTCCTCATCCCACCTCCCCCCTTCTGGTTGTTATAATGAGCTTGCCTGTTCACTTCCAAGTAATTGGTTACCACTGTTGTCAGCTGACTGACTGAACAAGTTATTAACCTTTACTGAATCCCTTTGTTGAATTAAAACTCATGGAAGTGAAGATTCAGGGTGTTGTGTAACATCAGAGACAAGACCAATGTGATATGTTTATTTTAACGACCTTTAGGTTTTACATTTACTTGGAGTGTTTCAGAAGGAATCTATTTGATTTTAAAAACTATTGATTGGGAGTGGGTGTTGAAGTGAAATAATCTCATCTCCAAATCAAAGTTTTCCGAGCTATTCACTGTTCTTGGTGCCACTTGAAACTGCACAGATGTGTGAATTGATTTGATTACTGGGTGGAAAATGAATGTCTCGCGTGAAAAAAAATATACTTGTACTTGAAATTTCGAAGATTACTCATCTATCTCGTAGATAATGGCAGCGTGTTTTGGATACTTTAATTGAAACTTCATAATCCAATGTTGATTCAATACTAGTGCAGACTTGAAGTGGAATAAACACTGACACCCCAATGAAAATTGATTCTGCCTCATCTAAATTGTCAATCTGTTCATTTCAAAACCAAGAGAAACTATTCTGTTTCAGCAAGATGCTTTCTTCAATGAACCCCCTTTACCCAATGGATTGTTGTTGAAATACTGCTGTTTTTTTTCACTCGTGAAGGCATCCTGCATAAATAGAAATCATACACTTTACTAATAAAATGTTAATTACTTTAACAGATTCCCAATAAACTCTTGAGAAATTAACACTCAAAATTTAAATGCCTTTAAAAGTATCTTGTCTCGTTCATTTTGTGTATGATGTTTAGCAATTGCTAAAAGTGACTTAAATTAATTATTTTGATAATCATATATTAAATTGCAAAAATAATTTTTAATGCTGCTTGGCCTTTTTCAGGTATCAGTGCTTGAATTTACTACTTTGTCTGAACAGCATGGTGTGTTATCTCATTATTGCCCTATCCTTGAAATCCATTCCACTCTGATTAGTTTCAGATGCAACCTCAACTGAGCCTATTTATTATTTTTGATGGGGAAGAACATGTAAATGCAAGTGTTCTGTTTACATCCAGTTCTTCAATTGGCTGTTAACAGCAACTGATTAAAGTTTTAACCTCACTACTTTTTTCTCCCCCTTTGACCTTCCTTAACTGCAAATGGCTTTATAAACTAATTCCGATAACTCTTCTGCTTTTATGGTAGGGTCAAACATATTAACTTTTTTTTGTTTCTTTGAATGAATCACATTGATTGTAAATTTTACAGGTGAACAAATGACTTTAAATGTAAAATTATAAATAAATCTTTACAGTTAAACAGACCTCTTCTATTAGTTATTCAGTGTAAACTGATCATGTTCAGCTGCATTTAATAGGAACAAATAAATATTTAAACTGCATTGCTGATCATTACCACTGAGGGGATGGGTCTTCTCTTTCTTGCATAATTTCACATGGCGGTTCAGCGTTACACTTGTGAGATTGTATTCTAAAGTTAAAATAATCTGGGGACATGAACAACATTTTACACAATTACCGTAAATATTCGTGCATAATGTGTTCCATGTATAATGCGACCCCCCCCATTTTTGAGGGAAAAAAAGGAGAAAAATTTTACCACAGTGTATAACACAACCTCTCTCCCCTCTCCTGCCTGAGTCGCGCTGACGTCTCTCTGCCCACCCAGCTGCCTGAGTCGCGCTGCCGTCTCTCACGAACCCCCCCTCCCCTCACCTGCCTGAGTCGCGCTGGCATCTCTCACTACCCCCCCACCCGCCTGAGTCGCCAGATTCGCGATGTCGTCTCTCATGACCTCCCTCTCCCCTCACCCGCCTGAGTCGCACTGGCGTCTCTCCAGCCCGAGTCGCGAGTTGCACTAACAAAAAATTAAATGCGACCCTCCCGCCCCCACCACTCGCACTGGCATCTCTCCAGCCCGAGTCGTGAGTTGCAGAAAGAAAAATTAAATGTGACCCTCCCCCCCCCCACTATTTTAGGTGAAAAAGGTAAATTTTTCGCATTATACTCGAATATTTACATAATATGTTTTCTTGAGGCCCAGAATTACTCATGGAGCATTTGTCCATATTAACTCTCAATCCCAATGGCAAGATTTCATTCAAAACATTTGATAAATCTGCATCAGCATAAGTTCCTATACTTTTAAGAAGAAACTCAACTCTAAAGAATCTGCAATGTGTTGATTGCTAATAACTTGGGATACTCCTGGACCTTAAAGACAAAAGAGTGAGTGTTAATAGCAGAATACAGAATATCCTGATGGAATAATGGGAACATTTGGGGAAGGAGAGTTGTGGGGAAATAAATGAAGGAATAGTCACGAGCGCTGATTTATATTTTCTCCTGTTGTTAGATTCCAAGATTCATATTCTCCGATCCAATTAAATCAGTCCTGTTAATGGGTTTGCGTTTCTTATGTTAAATTACACCTTTTTTTTCCCCCATTTTACTTTTACCCTCCTTTCCAAATTTACTTCGAATTCGGTTTGAATTTCCCTGCAAGGAGAGCGTTGGATTCAAACAAAATAGAGCATGGAGTGTTTACTCCTACACTTCATTAGGTGAATGGAAAGCAGGTGCCTTGGTTGACTTACATTGATTTTTAGTGGCTGTTTTAAAAAAATATATATTTTGTATTACCTGCCGAGGATCAGTGTCGATCTTCTATCCAGGTCCTGGGATGAGGTCCCAATTCTCCTGAGAAAGGCAGGACTTTCCTATTGTCGATTCTCTTTATTCATTAGGCAGGCCTGAGGGAGGAGCTCTCCGAAAATACAAATGCTTGGGTTCATATACCCCGACCCAATCTGATGTTAACCATTCATAGGCAGTAATTAATATTGATCAAACGACAGCAGGCAGACTCTTACTTCCACAGAACTCTTTGTGATGCAGGAGTAAACTGGGGCAAAGCCACTCCATGCGAGAATGTGCAAACTCCACAAAGCCCACCAAATTTTGGTTGTCGGAGCTATAAAGCAGCAGCATTACCTGCTGTTCTGCTCATTTTACATATGGACTTCAAAATGAAATACATTTGGCATGTACAGTTACAGATTATATGCTGACAGCTGGCCAGAAATGGTACATGGTAATTAGGACAGCTGTAAGGAGATATGAAACTCCTTCCATTGCTGTGTCTGAAGTTGAAATAGTTGGGCTCAGGCCAGTGTTGGTTATCCTTTACTTTCCATTGATGGTGTGTGACCTGCTGAGTTTGTCCAGCATGTTTGTGTATTGCACTCGACACCCAACATCTGCAGGCTTACTTGTTAAACTCCACAAAGATCAATTGTTCCTTAGACTTGCTGCCAATCTGGCAAGCTAGCCTAACGGCGTAATATAAAGAACAGTTAAATTCTCCAAATAGCATCCTCCTCTTACAGGTCGGTGCAGGTACCTTCAGATTCTCGATAGCACATACAAGCACAGGTTCAATCAGTTCATAGTTCCAGTTTATTGACACTTGTACCAAGACGCAATGATAGACATTTCAATAAAGTTGCATCTTAAAAGTATTTAATCTTCAGAGAGATTTTTGAAGAGTAGTGAATTAAATTTGATGGGGAACGGGTGAATAATTGGACCTGAATCTATGGCTAGATTGAATGGCAGAGGAGGCTCTGCATCATGGTTAAGCTAGCAGTGAGTACAATGCTGTTGCAGCGGTGGCGACCGGAGTTCGAATTCCGTGTTGTCTGTAAGGGGTTTGTACGTTCTCCCTGCGTCTGCGTGGGTTTCCTTCAGGATTTTCACTGGTGCTCGGGTTTCCTCCCATTGCTCAAAACAGACTTGGGGTTGTACGTTAATTGGGTGTCATTGGGCGGTACGGGCTCCTGGGGCAAAATGGCCTGTTACCGTGCTGTATGTCTTTGTCTATGTTGGGCAAGATGGCCGACTCTTGCTTCTATTTCTTATGGTTAGTTGACCAATTTGTTAACATAGATGATGCAGTTTTTAGGTCAACAGTCTCTCATTGGCACTGCTTATGCAGTGACTCTGGGTCAATTCTGACTTCCAATGTGGAGCGGGTATACTCTTCCTGTGACCAGGTAGGTTTCCCCTGAACCTCCTCACGTGCCCAAGTTGCGAGGGCTAGCAGATTATTTGGACGTTCTTCATTTCCCCAAGATTATTAGGTGAGTGATAGAATCTGGAGGATGTTGAAGGCAATGCGGGGAAGAAGAAAATGGGAGTGAGACAATTGGGTGCTTGATGGCTGCCACAGATTTTAATGGCTAAAGGGCTTGTTGCTCAATGTCTCTGTGGACAACTTACAGAACATCTACTGGTATATCTCACATTAAAGCAAACAATACACGATAATGGGATCACTTAGCAAGTAAATTACAATACCTTACTCTCCTGTTACAAATTGGCTCTGTTCCCCTCTAAGGGTACAAAAACATGTGTGATTAATAATTAAGGCTACTGGGTGATTGGATCGAGAAGGTTACATCATACTTATCCCGCAGATCAATGCAGAAGGATCAGTGCCAGCTGCAAATTCTGGCTCATCACGCCTCACTGATGAAATGGAAGGGAGCCATTCTGAAGCTGAGTATTTCCTGCTAAGTATTCGGGCATTTTCTGACTTTATTTCAGAATTACAACATCTGTAGTTTTTGAAATTGTTCACAATTTTTCAAGTTCAGCTTGGGTACTGCAGGGAATAGGCATGATCCATAAGCCTTAGTTGCTGAAGGAATAATTCTCTCACATTTTAATCTGCGCTATTCTTCTTTAGGAGTCAATGTTGCATTGTCAATTACCCTGGCATTAGTCTTGATTTTTGTTCCAGAGCCAGAGGTTCTCAACCTTTTTCAGTCTAAGGTCCACCTGGCTTCTGGCCTAACATGCCATGGCCCACGAAGCAATATCTTCAAGTCAAAGGAAGCTCTGTAAGAAACACGTCATTATCTAATTTAAATTATTTTAGTTAACATTTTTAAAGAGCCACATTGAGACATGTTATGGCCCACTGTTGAGAACCTCTTTTGCAGAGCGTGTTGAAAGTGGCAGAGTGGCTGTAACATGATGCTACCAACCATTTTTTTCCAGGCAACTGTGATGAAGAGTCCACAAAATCCCTGTTCATTCACATGGAGGCAGCAGATTTTCCTTATCACTGGTTTCTCGGCAAACTCTGCAAATTGGAATATTACTAGAACAAAAAAGATAAAAAGGACTGATAATAGATTTATTTGATTAAGACTGAAGACTTTTCAATGCACAAGAAGAGACAAAGTGAATGGTTGAATTTATGTTTCCTGGAATTCACTGTGGAAACACAACTGCTGGATGTTTCAGCCTTAGAGATGGAGATCAGCTAGCAGCCCGGATGGAGCACTGCACCTTAAAGAAGGCACGTGAATCTACATGTGGCCGCAGCATAAATGTCCCAAACAGTGCCGGATGTTAAATTACAAGGAAGCCATAGAGGTGAAGAGACTTTCTGGAATTCAGAAAGTCAATGGAAAATGTGAACAAAGCTCCCGTAATGTAAAGGGAAACTGACAAAACCACTGAAGAGAAAACACTTCTAAATGGGGAGATTTTGACCAAAGTCCAGCCTCAGCAGAAATGAGAAAGGGAAATATCAGAATCAGGATTTATTGTCACGAACAAGTCATGAAATTCAATGTTTTGCGGCAGCGTCTTAGTGCAAACATATGTATTATAACCATCTTACAACATTACTATTAAAAATAAAAATTGTATTGCACAAAAGGTAAAGCAGTGTCTTTGGTTCATTAATTATTCAGGAATCTGATGGCAGCTGGGAAGAAGCTGTCCTTGTGCCGTTGAGAGCTTGTCTTGAGGCTCCTGTACCTTTCCTCTGATGGTAGCAGAGTGAAGAGGACATGGCCTGTGTGGTGGGGGTCTTTGAAGATAGAGACTGCTTTATTAAGACACGGCCTCATGTAGATGTCTTCAATGGAGTGAAGTCTGGTGCCTTTGATTTCACAGGCTGAGTTAACAACCCTCTGGAGTTTAATCTAGTTCTGAGAGTTGGCGCCTCCATACCAGGCAGTGATGCAACTAGCCAGAATGCTCTCCATGGTACACCTGCAGAGGTCTTCGAGAGTTTTCGGTGACATTCCAAATCTCCTCAGACATCTCAGAAACTATAGCCGCTGGCGAGCCTTCTTTGTGATTGCATCATCATGGAGGCTCCAGGGCAGATCCTTGGAGATGTTGATACCCAGGAATTTGAAGTCCTCGACTCTCTCCACTGCTGTCGTTTGAAACATTTGAAACTCAATTCATCAAATGACGATCAATGAAAGGCCAATTGCCTATTTTAAATGGGAGATTGGTGGATTTTTTTTCAGTAAATTTATTCAGGAATTGGAATTAGACCTTAAATTAAGCCTGGAGTTGAACTGACTTGAGGTGCTCAATGGCCTGATCAAGTTACTGCAGAATATCTGACAGTCACCCATCAGATGTAGAATGTAGAGTTAATGCCTTAAACTCAACAGTCTTTAGAAAAGGCCAGTACTGCTGATCCAAGGAAATGATGGGTCATGTCCTGTCCTAATCTTGCAAAAGAGGCAGGACATTTGGAAAAGTCGTTCCAGCCTCAGGCCTTTTCCACGTTTCAGAATACTATGAACTTGTCTAGCTTCCTTTCATTTTTGCAAACTTGCGAAAATGACAAAAGGCTTCAACAGCAGACCGCCCAACTATCCATCCTGGGATAATTATGCCAAAATGCACAGATTCCTGTATGGTTTTGAATCACTGCATGTTCACTGCCAACCAATCAACAGTTCCCAATTTGTTCTCGAGGGCCAGTGGTGCTCAACCTTTTTCAGTCCAAGGTCCACCTGGCTTCTGCCCACGGCATTGACTGAACAATATTTTCAAGTCAAAAACAGCTCTGTAAGAAACGCGTCTTTACTTAATTTAAAGTATTTTATTTAACATTTTGAAAAACCCAGATTAACAGACAATGTGATCCATCAGTGGGTCATGGCCCACTTGTTGAAAACCACTGTGCTGGAGAGAAACAAGAACTCATTAATCTCACCTGAAAGACAATTAAATTCCATGCATCTTTTATGAAAGAGTGACCTGTACCATACTCTAGATATTGTTTTCCAAATCTTGCAGAAAAATATAGGCAAGAGATTAAAACTTTACCCTTCAATACATTTGGGACCTGCCCCACCATTGAGTGAACTTTGGGAACTTCACCGCGTAGATTGGCAGCCGCATCCGAATGATCTAATGTGGGATGCGAAGTCGATCTCCAGCAAAACTGTCACTTCTACATTCTGCCTCACCCAGGGAGACACGCCGTGCCCTGGACCACAGCCCCCCAACTTGAACTGGACACTTGTCTGCAGAATCCCCCTGGCAGTGTCCTCAAACTGTGTGCTCACCCAGGGCTGCGGTGGAGTGGATACTGAGATGGGGTGGGTGGGTGTTACTGCCCAGACCTGTCATCCTCTGCCTCCCGCCAGCTCCCAGGCACTGCAGAAAGTGCAGCTCGATTCCAACTTCTCTCCAAGAAGCAAAATATTCAGATCAGGAACAGCCAGCCACAGCGCGACACATTCAAGAGCACGGCCATTAACTCTTCACGCTGCATGCTCTGGGCACGTACAGCGAGCAACAAAAGTCATTTAAAATGACTTTAATTCCACTATTAGAGAACTTGCTTGTAATCAACATGTGCCTCTGTTTTGCTCCCAATACATGAAATATCTAAGCGTTGGTGCTGATCAATAAAGCATTTAATTATCCAGACAATGGGCCCAAATTAACTGAATAAATTATATAGATCTTTCTAAGGCCGCATTTGTCTCTTGCCTTCCTGCGATGTAAGAGTTCCCTGTCCATGAGTTTATTACAAGGTCATGAACTCTGATATTTCAGTTCCAGATGCTGTTCAACTTCAGATGCCTCATCTTTTCACGAACCAACAGGATATGAACCTTGGCCGATTATCCTCCCATGAACACAAGATTAGGAAATGGCACCCTTTGGTGTCATCTTTCCAAACGTGGACTCTGAATGAGAGAGACTGTAGATATGGGAAGAAGCTTTCAGGCAGGTATTCCACCACCACCACTCCTCGTCATGTTCCTGTCTTACTCACACCAGTCCATGGACCTTCTCTCTCTCTCTCTTCATTTTTCCTGTTTCCATCTGCTCATCACCTATCCACCTGGGTTTATTCTCCCCTGACCTACCTATCTGTCCCCTTCATCTGGTTCCATTTGTCTGTCTTACCTCTCTTATTTTACCCTAGTCATCATCTTCAAGCCTCTATCTCTACCTCCTCAACTGCCTCTGGTTCCATCTGAAATATAATCATACTGTGACTGGTGATCCACTCTTTCTGAGAGGATCCCTAGTCACAGTATGATTAAGTTTCTCATACAAATGAAGGGTGCATCTAAAACAAACGTATTATGTCTAAACAAGGGAGGCGACAATGGGATGAGAGAAGAGTTGGCTAGCGCAGGCTGAGAACAGGTGCTATATGTTGGGACGGTCGAGGAATAGTGGAAAACTCTGAAAATGATTTTTCACGGTGCTGAACAAAAATATATTCTTGTTAAAAGCAAGAACGGTAAGGGTGGGGAATGCCAGCTTTGGATAACTAAGGAAATTAAGGAATCTATTCAATTTAATTAAATTACATCAAACTAAAAGAAAAAGTCGTGGGCAAACTGGAAAATTGGGGAAAAGCAACAAAGAATCAGCAAGCAACCGTAAATAAAAGGATATGTCTTATGAAGCAAGGTTAACAGAGCCTGGATTTTCTCATTTGGAATGACAAGGGATGAGAGGTGACTTAATGGAGGCACTTATGGGGGGCATTGATAGAGTGGACAGCCAGCACCCTTTTCCTGGGACAAGAGCAATTACCAGAGGACATGTTTAAGTTGTGTGGAGAAAAGTTTAGAGCAGAGGTTCTCAACCTTTTTCTTTCCACTCACATTACCACTTTAAGTCTTCCCCATGCCATCAGTGCTCTGCGATTAGTAAGGGATTGCTTAAGGTGGTAGGTGAGTGGGAAGGGAAGGTTGAGAATCACTACTGTAGACCCAATTGTTACTGAAAGATTTTGCTTGAGAAAAATTGTCATTGCCCCATTTCCTTTGGAGTTATGAAACCATGCACATAACAAGTCAATTAGGTATGATTAAAACAGTGGTTCTCAAACTGTTTCTTTCCACTTACATACAACCTTAAGCAATCCCTTACTAATTACAGAGCACCTATGGCATAGGGATTAGTTAAAGTGGTACGTGAGTGGAAAGAGAAAGGTTGAGAACCATTGGTTTAGACAAAATATCAGAGGTAAGTTTTTTTTTACTCAAGAGAGTGGTGGGTGTCTGTAATACATACCAGGGATGGTGGTAGAAGTGGGAACAATAGGGATGCTCAAAAGACTCTTAGATAGGCAGATGGATGAAAAATAGAGAGTTATGAGTGTGAGGTTGGGAAGGATTATATTGTTGTGGCTGAAGAGCCTGTGCTGTGCGATAATGTTCCATGTTCTCTGGAATATAGATTATCCAAGACCACTCTGATTCTTTAAAACTGATGTTTCTTTTACAACCATGAGCATTGACCTGCTGAAGATTTATCAAATGAATTGAAAGAAGTCTTGTCACTGGGTTTGAATTATATCCGAGGCAGTTAATATTGTAAATGATCCATGAGTATCTAGGCTTCATAAATGTACAGTAAAACTCCTGTCATCTGGCACCTATGAGTATTGAAAGAAGGCAGATAAGTGAATTTTCCGGTTGCTTGAGATTGCATGTTGCGTGATTGGTGAACTAACAACAAGGGGCACTAATTTTAAATGTCCATTTTTTTTTAACCTATTTATTTTCTATGAATCTTTTTGCTGGTTGCTTGAAGCTGCCAGTTGTTTGAATTTCAGATAAAAGGGGTTTTACTGTAATTATGGAAAGGTGTACTTTAATTTGCTGGACTCGTTTGATCTTAGAGAACAATCTGAGAAAGGTGATGCTGAATTGCTCTGTGAAGTCGTGCATGAAGGAGGTGACCAATGCCCTCAGAGTGGTAATGATCAGCAATGACGTTAAAACAACAGTTTATTTGTCCCCACTATATTTGAGGGACATATGTGCGTATTGCAAGTAGAACAGGGCTGCATAACTGCAAAGATATTTATTTAGAATTTTAAATTTCAAGGCAACATTTGTTCGCCTATTACAGTTAGGGGTATAACACGCTGTGCAACTTGAAATTAATATGATTTATTCATAGAAACAAAACTATCAAATCACAAGATTCTAACCTTCAATCAGACCAATTGTAAAAAATAAATTTACAGAGACAAAGCTACCTTTCATTCATAATTGGAAGGAAGCTCAAGTGGAAAGAATAGAAAAGTTAAAAATTTTAGGTTGCAATTCACAAACAAGCAAACAAATTGGAAAACTGGACGAAAACAAAACACTTCCATTTACACCTTCATTCCCATCCAAAAGACGTGTGAGGCAAAGTGGAGATTACAGAAAATTGCTCTCTGAAACTGACTTCAAATGAATGGATTTTAGTGATAGACACTGCGTTTGTTAGGACTTCAGATGAAGTGATGACTTCAAAAATTAAAATATCTGGGAAAAAAAGCCAAGCAGTATTTTAAAAAAAACCTTTAGTGCAATTTAATAAATCATGATTTTATCAAAAGATAAATCATCTAACAAAAGAATGATTAGCACACATCAATCAATAGCAATTGCTTAATGTCACCATTTAAATTATTGATACTGAACACTTTCACAAGTGCATTTCTACTCAATATTAATAATTTCCACATAATTTCTTCAAATGTTTATCATGTTTCTGTTAAAGCAATTAACATTCTATTACACATATGTATAATCTTTAATCACACAGCTATTGAAACAAATTAAGAAAAGAAAATACAGCATTATTTCAACAAAAGTCTGCTAAGCAATAGGAGCTCATTAAAGAAAACATCTCGCTAAAAAAAGCATTTACTCAGAGAGATTCATTTCTTCAGTTTTTGAAATGAGACGATTGACAGTTTATATTAAGCAGAAACAATTTAGATTGGAGTTGCTGTGTTGGCTCCAATCCAATTCTGCACGATTATTGAATCAACATTGGATTATGAAGTTTCAATCAAGGTATCCAAAACACACTGGATTTAAACTTCACTTGTGAATCTGCAAGAGTTATCAGTGCTCCCCTTGTGGCCTTCTCTATACTGGGGTGCCTTTGTCTCCTGCAATAGCGGCGATCTCCCAGTGACAACCCATTTCAATTCTCCGTCCCATTCCCATGTCGAAATGTCTGTGCCAAAATAAGACCACCCACAAATTGGAGAAACAGCATCTTATATTCCGCCTGGGCACTCTCCACCCAGATGGTAGAGAGGGTGCAGAGAAGATTTACTAAAATATGCCTGGATTGCAGTATCTAGAATACAAAGATAGATTGAGTAGACTGGGTCTTTATGCATTGGAGCGTAGAAGGTTGAGGGGGAATTTGATAGAGGTATTTAAAATTATGAGGGACAGAGTGAACAGGCTCTTCCCCTTGAGGGGAGGTGAGATTGGATTGGGGGCCATAATTAAGGGTTAGGGGGAAAAACTTTGGAAGTAACATAAGAGGAATCTTCTTCACTCAGAGAGGGGTGACTGAGTGGAATGACCTTCTGGAAGAGGTGGCTGCAGCAGGGTCAATTTTGTTATTTAAGAGGAGGTTGGATAACTGCATAGATGTGAGGGGGATTGGAGGGTTATTGGCAAGGAGCAGGGAGGTGGGAAGAGTGGAGTTCACTTAAATCATTGCCCTGTTTCTATTCTGTAATTGTTATATGGCATAAACATCGATCTCTGGTTTCTATTAGGCCCCAAACCCCTCTCTTTCCCTTTCCCTTCAGGTCTCTCTCTCTCTCTCTCTCTCCCCTCCGGCTCTGCATTCACCGAGTGACACCCCCCACCCCCACCATCCCCCGATCAAATTCTCAGCTTTTTTTCTCCTGCCCTCCTATCCACATCCATTTCTGTCCCATGCCCCTTCTTCCTTCCTCCCCCTGCCTTTTCATTCAGACACCTGTCCAACTTTGGACATACCCCGATAAAGGGCTCAGGCCTGACATGTGGGTTATATGCCTTCCCCTCGCATGGAAGCAACAGGACCTGCTGAGTTTTTCTGGCAGTTTTGTGTACATATTATCTAAAATATGGCTGTTAACCTCAGATATAAATGAGAGATCTTCAAATTTTAAAGTATATGTTAAGTGAAATGGATTCATAAGTGAAAATGACTGTGATAGGACAGATTCGATCACCAATGTGAATATGTATATATTGTCGTATAGGATGGTTGTGATTGGCTGAGAGCATAGCCACACCTACTGGCAGGTCTCAAAGGGTTGCTCCGAGCCAGACCCAGATCATTCTGGACTGATCGACCTACATGTCTTCTAGTTAATAAAAGCCTTGGTTTGGATCAACAAGCCTTTGATTCTTTCGACGTGCACTACAATGACAAAGTTCACATTGAAGATTTCAGCTTTGAGATTGATTGTCAGAGGTCATAGATGGACATCACATACAACCCTGAGATTCTTTTCATTGCGGGCGAGGCAAAGTTTGTTTTCCCCCCCAACCAGTACACAACACTGGTTTGGCCATGTATTCCATTCAATGTTAGTCACAACTAAAGAAAGAAAGCAAAGAATTAGAAAGGAGACAAAAATAGACTTAGCAGAGAGGGATTTGAACCATAATGCTAGACTGGAGAGATTGGTGCAGTTTACTTTGGAGGAAAGTGGTTTGAAAGTTCAGCTATTTTATTACTGTTAAAACTTCTATAACATAATCCACACTACACAAGGAAATACCTTTAAAATGTTGTAATGCAGGCAACTGATGAAACCAATTTGTGTCAAGCATGGTTTCACAAACACCATTGAGAAATGACCAAGTGACAATTTTATTAATGTTGACTTGAGAGGAATGTTGGCAAGGAAATCAGGAAAACCTTCACACCATGTTTTTAAATAATGACAAAATATTGTTGCAATTCTGGACCAGGTCTCTTACCTTGCAGCTGAAAAGGTAAAACGTCTGACTGACGTGAACACATATCGTCCCACTAAAAGGCAAGAGTACCACCACTTAGCCAAGGAAGAACAACAACAATGGTAGATTGGAAGGGAGTGGAAGAAGAGTTTGGAGATCTTGGAAAGATGCATCGAGACCAATGATACTGAAGCTTGTCTTGACCTCAGCAATGAGACCAATGTCATTCAACTTGTCCAGAGTCACAAGAATCACAAGCTCATTTTCTCCAGGATCTGGAAGTCCTTGACAAAAACTATTTTGATCATTTGGAAGACATCAGTGGGACCTGCTGGTGTTCAGATCTCTTCAAGCATGCAGGGGACCTTGGATGGCAGAATAGCAGACTAACCTTAGCAAGATCATAAGAGCAGGAGGAGAAGGAGAAACAACTCAAAAACCATCACTATTGTCCTTACAAGAGAGAAATGGGCCATGTTATATAAACTATTAAAAATATAAAATCAGATTTCTGAATAAACTCCTTCACCTAAATTGTAGTCTAAACATAAAAATGTGGAGAATCTATTGAGCAGGATGTTTATACAACTGGAGAACAGAACACCACGCAACACAGATCCATCATTTGTTATTCGTTGGCTTTATTCATTCTGTAACCATGTCTTCTCTATACCCATTTGTATTATTTCTACCAGTAATTGCAGAGAGATTGCCAGAAATAATGTTGAATGAGTTCATAAATGGATCAGCTTCCTTGTTTAATCACGGCTGGGCAGGATTCACACTTCACGTCCCTTCCGATTCAAAGGTGACAGTGTTTCTTCCAAGACATGAAGCCAAGGTTGGGTAACAATAATAAATCCAGGGAGTGAAATAAACTTTCACCCACAACCCCGACCCTTCCCCTTCACTGCTGCTTTTATGAAAAAAAATTAATATTCTGTGAATTTCAGTTTAAACTTGGTGTGGCTTGTACCATGAGCAAAGTTCAACTATGGAGCTCACTTGCTGAGTTTGTGCATTTGAATAGGATCGGTGCAAGGGAGATGCGAGACTGGTTCTAGCACTCTGTACAAGTCCCGCAGGAGGCTGTGCTAACAGTTGGTATGGGAGAATCCTCATTTCAATCCTTCATCCAATGCCCAACAAAGAAGATTACTTGCTTACACCGAGTCTTCATGAAAACATTCAGTGGAACTTGGAACCCAAACGCCATGAATGCATGTGATACACAGTAGATGCTGGAATCGGAACCTGCTGGAGAAACTCAACACGTCAAGTAGCATTAGAGTGAGAAAAAGAATTGATCATATTCCCGATGAAGAGTTTCAAAATTAAATATAAAGATACTGATTTTTTTTTTTACTTCACTCCCTGCCTGGAACACTTATGGTTTTAAATTTTATTTGAATACAGCCCAGTAACAGGCCCTTGCAACACATGCTGCCCAAATACCCCAATTAACTTACAACCCTCATTTGTTTTGAAGGGTGGGGGGAAACCGAAGCACCTGGAGACGACGGAAAGTGTGCACAATTCCTTCATCCTGACCAATTCTTGTATGTGAACATTGATTCTAAATTTGTCGATTCGAGGACTGATTCCCCAATCGATGGAAGTCTTCAATATTGTTGAGCGTTGGAAATCCTCCTACCCTGTCAAAATGTAATCACTGTAATTTTTGCTGGTGCAAAAGTCATGCCTTTTACTGTGAGGTCACAAACCCTGCCCCTCCATTGCAGAATGCAACTAGCACATATCGTGCACTAAAGCTTGTGGTTTACAGGGCAGTGTGACCTTCACCACCATTAAAATCTAAATCCTTTAACCCAAAAAGGAAATGAAATTGGATCATGACCTTAGCAATAGTTGGAAGGAATTTGTGAGATCTGTCTCCCATTCAAGTTTTAAGTTTCAATAATGATGCATAATCCCATTTCCTTGTCTGCCAAATTGCTGTTATAAATGCAAATCATTTCAGTCTTCGAGGAAGTCCTTGTATACCCACAGGGTCATAACAAAATAAAGCAGGCTTTAAAGTATGGAGGCTATGGTAGAATGCTGAATACTTCCTCAAAGAGACAGAAAAGTTAATGAAGAAGAATATTTTATATTCCACAACGTACAATTAATGCAAGCCAGTCTTAAAATAAAAGCTCCTGAGAGTTATGGAATGACAAGAACAGTTGGAGGTTTGACATACCATTAAAGATTATTTATTCTGTCTTTGGGTTTTGTTTTGGGTGGGAGGTTGGACGACGAGTGGGGAATGGAAGATGTCAAATCTCTCTAAAGCAAATAGGACAGGAGAGTTGTGAACTCAGCCAGCGCCATCGTGGACACCTCTTCACTCCACCGAGGACATTTACATTTTGCAATGGAGGGGCAGGGTTTGTGACCTCACAGTAACAGGCACAATTTTTGCACCAGCAAAAATTACAGTGATTACATTTCGACAGGGTAAGAGGATTTCCAATGCTCAACAATATTGAAGACTTCCATCGAGTGTCTTAAGAAAGCAGCCTCATATCCTCAAGGACCCTCCCCACCCAGGCCATGCCCTCTTCACTCGGCTACCCTCTGAAAGGAGGTACGAGCCTGAAGACAAACAATCCAATGAGACAAGGACAGCTTCCTCCCCTCTGCCATCAGATTTCTGAATGGACAATGAGATTTCAGATCTCAGATTTATTGTCAGAGTACACCACACACAATCTTGTGATTCTTTTTTTCCTGCAGGCGAGCAAACAAAAAAGACTTAACGTATACATGTAAACAAACTGACTGAACCACAGACTCTACCTCAATTTGTCTTTTTTCTAAAATGAAATTCATAGTAATATTTGCATCTGTAATTTTGCAGCAAAACAAGGAGTTTTGTGATAGTCAATGGCAATGAATTCTGATTCTAATTCTAATGCCAAAATGGCCAAGACATCGAATTGCTATTTGTTCACCTTTGTGATAGAGGACACTTCCAATGTGCCAAAGGCAAATGCTGTGGACGTGACCCCAAGAGAGGACTTTTATACAGTTGCTACCACTAAGAGATACGGCTGAGGAAATGAATGGGCTTAAAGGTAGGTAAGTCCCCTGATCCAGATAGAATGTAAACCAAGGATCAGTCCTTCGCCTCTGGTATTTTCAACTTAAAGAAATGAGTAGGAAGAAGGAGCAGTGTGTAAGGCATTAAAGTGTGCAAAACAACAGAGAATATTGGGTGAAATTGAGTTTAATGTGGGAGAGTGTAGGGTCATGCAATTCTGCTCAAGTAGTGGTTTTCAAACTTTTTCATTCCACTCGCATAGCACCTTAAGTAATCCAAATGTCATCGGTGCTCTGTGATTATTAAGGGATTACTTAAGGTGGGATGTGAGCGGCAAGGGAAGGTTGAGAATCACTGCTCTAGACCCAATTGTTCCTGAAAGACTTTGCTTGAGAAAAATTGCCTTTGGAGGGATGAAACCGTGCACATAATGAGTCAATGAGGGATGATTAAAATAGTGGTTTTCAAACTTTTTCTTTCCACCCACATACCACCTTATGCAATCCCTTGCTAGTCACAGAGCACCTTTAGCATAGGGAATACTTGAGGTGGCATGTGAGTGGAAAGAAAAACTTTGAAAACCATTGCGTTAAAGAAATCAAACGGCAGGTGATTACTAAATAGAAATTGGAGGAAGTCCAAAGAGATCAAAGTATTCTTGTAAATGAATCACTAAAAGTTAATTGGCGAGTGCAGTAGCTCAGATGGAAAATGGCCTATTGGCTTTTATTGGAAGAGGGTTGGAGTTTAGAAATAGGGAGTTATGTCGCAATTGTTCAGTGCGTTGAGGAGAACAAAGTTGTACTACTAGTTAGATGCAGATGTGTGATGGAAAGTGTGCTGACCGGCTGCAACACAGTCCAGTATTGGGACACCAATACCTCTAAGTGAAAAACCCTGCAAAAGGTACTGGACACAGCCCAGGACATTACAGGTCAAAACCCTCCCCACTATCAAGAACATCTACAGGGAATGCTGCCATCGGAGAGCAGCAGCAATCATCAAGGATCCGCACCACCCAGCACACGCTCTGTTCTTGCTGCTGCCATCAGTTAAAAGGTCTAGGTGCCTCACACCACCAGGTTCAGGAACAGCTGCTGCCCCTCCACCATCAGACTCCTCAACAGTCTACGTCCAGTCTATACGATGTAGAGAAGGCCCCAGCTGGATGCAGCAGGTGACTCCTGCAGATTCACAAGTGAAGTATTGCTTCACTTGTACCATGTTTCAATATTGGAGTTGAAAATATTCATACTATGCGGTAGTTCACTCTGGAAGCTATCTTTAATTACTATTTAGAAAGATACTTGGCTTGAAGAATTTAATCAGAAGGAGGAAGTACACAAATTAGCATCATATTTAAAAGATGAGAGAGAACAATAATTTGATCAGTGTTTTCAAGAAATAAAGGAGCTCAGGTATTTCTGCAAGTAAAATATCCCAGTTCTGGACACCCCAGCCTAATGATTTGAATCAAAACTTTTTGGACTTACAATATGGTTCTGCTGTGTAAGGATGTGAGATGTTTAGAACAAATAACCCACACTGAAAAATAACATAAATCTCCAATTAACAAATTAAATATGTAAATTTTTGCTAATCCAGTTATGTAGGGATATGGAACCACATCAACTTTTGAGTGAGATTGCAAGTCCTATGCGAAATTTAGATCTCAACAATTGTTCTTTTTGATTTTCCCCCTTCCCATCCTATAGCATTAGTGTGGTCTCAAAATGTACTGATTATTGATGATCAATCGATAACAGTTTAAAAATTACATTTTTACATGCACAGCACAGTAACAGGGCCCTTCCAGCCTGTGCCGCCCAATTACACCCAATTGACTTACAACACCAACCCCCCACCCCACCCCCGTACGATTTTTAAGGGTGGGAGGAAAGGGAACCCACGCAGACACACGGGGAATGTTCAAACTACTTACAGACAGTGTTGGATTTGAACGAGGGCTACTGGTGCTGCAACAGTGTTGCGTTAACCACATGACCATATTCACGTCAAATAGATATTCCTTTAAAGCACGACATTAAGTGTGTGATTCAAACCGCAACTAACAAGTTAAGTATTTGATAAGAGGCTTTTCTCTTGTCAAAAAGAGCCAAACGCCTGAGGACTGTGGAAATTTCAGAAATGGAAAGGGATCTGAGACATTGATAAGGAAATGGAATATGGAACATAAAAACAGGCTGAAAACTTCTGGAGAAGGGAAAAGGTTAACATCTGTATATGTATATCCCTTCCAAACAGACAGGAGAAATTATTCTGGGGAAGAAGGAAATGGCAGTAAAATTAAACAAATATTTTGTGTCTGTCTTCATGGAAGGCTGCAAAAAATCTTCCAGAAATAATGGAGGACAGCAGGTTAAAGAATGAATGAGCAGGTGAAAGAAATTAGCATCAATTAAAATGAAAGACATCGAAGAAATTCATATGCCTGAAATCTGCAGAACACAGCCACTCATTTCAATTCCACACGCATTTTTATGCCAACATGTCGGTCAATGGACTCATGCACTGCCCAACAGAGACCTCCAGCAAAGTGGAGGAACAGCACCTCATGTTCAATCTGGGCACCCTCCATCCAGCTGGCATTGACGCCAACTTCTTCGGTTTCCATACGGCTCCCCATCTCTCCCTTCCCTTATCCCCGTCTCTTTTCCTCAAGGACTGTATTCACGGAGCCCTCCCCCGATCAATTCTCAGGTTTTCTCTTCTGCCGTCCTAACTATTGCTGCCCCCCTCCCCCCTCCCCCCCCCCCCACACACACATACACCCTCTTGGTTGCTGTCCTGTGTTCCTGCCTCTCCCCCTTTCATCCCTGCTCCCCCTGCTTTTCTATTCAGGAGACTGCCAGCTTTTTACTCCACACCTTGATGAAGGACTCAGGCCCGTGATATTGGTTATATATATCTTTGCCTGCTATGAATGCTGTGAGCCTTAACTAGTTTCTCTAGCCCTTTTGTGGACTAACTACAGTTGCAGCGTCTGCAGACTTCCTCGTTTCACGAAAAAGAAACAGGATCTCGGCTAGGGGACATAGTTGCTGTACAGTTGTACAATCAATGACAATTTATTGCCAGCTGCTTTGTGATCATTTAAACATTTTTATATCTCATTTTAATTTTGCTATTATTTATTAAACATTTAACTGGCAGATTTTCTCTTTTTTCATTGGATAAACCTTTCAATTTGGTTTTGTTATTTACCCCATTTTCTGACCAAGATTACCATAGACTTCTTTGAAAACCTTTTAAAGGGTTAAAAAAAAGCTTTATTAAGAAAAACATGGAAATCTAAGGGTTCCTAAATTACATTCCTCTTTATTTGTTTCACTAAATTTCCAAATTCAGTATTTTTCATAAAGGGTTAAAAAAAAAATCTCTATAGTGACAGGGAAACTGTCCCCTCTTTGGGATTCGCCATGTCTCCAATCAGCTCTCAAAGTAATGCAGCTTATCAGTAATTCAAGATTCAGTTTATTGTCATCAGTGTCATATCTTGCTTTTGTCCGCCAGTTTCGCCCTTGGCAGAAGTTGCCTGAAGAGCCTCCATGTGCCCATCCTTCGTACCCGAGGATTGTGGCCTTTGTTCCGTTGATCCTCAGAGCGAAGACGCCTGTGCGTGTATTTGTTTAACATTCGCTTGATGTTGCCCTCCAAGAAGCACATGGTACTTCACAAATTGAACAACTGATTCCAATGGCATGAAAAGCCACGCCGATTGGAGCTGATGGATTTGTTGCAGCCTTCATCCGCCTTCACAGGTGTTGAGTTCAAAGTAGCTTCATCTGCCTGTTCGACCAAGACCTCACCTTCGACCCTGCTGCCTGTGTGGTTCCTTTAGCCACAGAACCCCTCGCTGGTCCGCTGCTGTGGTCACCTTCCCTTAGGTGGTCTCCTCTGCATCATTTTGTCAGGACTGTCCTGCACCAGTCCTGGAGTCTGGAACCCCTCATGGATGCTGCCGATCAGAGGCACTGTCCAGATCCCGCGGTCGCGGGACTTTAAATAAAACTACTGTCGACTCCTTCAACGGGCTGTTTGAAGCCTGTACGGAGCTGACTGCAGTCAGACTGGGCGATTGGACCACGTAGGAGTGCAGTGTCTCTGCTCCCCTCTCTCCGTGGGTTAACTTCAGCAGCAGAAATTCCGTTAGGATAGCTCCAGCACCACCATTTTGTTTTTTGTGAGACGGAGATCTCCATTCTACTAAATTCATTCCTTTCTCCAGTATGCATGTCATTTTGATTTGAGTGTAATTTGCTTTAAATTATAAATGGGTCCAGTACATCCAAGGATGTGCACACTTCATAATTATCAGAATTTATTTTTCATTCTTTCAGTCATAAACAGCATAATTGTTAGGAAAGTTATAACCATATAACCACATTACAGCACAGAACAGGCCAGTTCGGTCCTACTAGTCCATGCCGTAGCAAATCCCCACCCTCCTAGCACCAGCACCCGGTCCATATCCCTCTAGTCCATGTAACGATCCAGTCTTTCCTTAAATGTAACCAATCATCCCGCCTCGACAACGTCTGCCGGAAGCTCATTTCACATCCCCACCACCCTCTGCGTAAAGAAATTTCCCCTCATGTTCCCCTTATAATTTTCCCCCTTCAATGTGTGAAAAAGAAAAAGTGTATATCATGGCTAATGTGATTTATGGTGTGAAAAATAAAAAAATAAATAATTTTAAAAAAAAAATCTTAAACCATGTCCTCTAGTTTGAATCTCCCCCTTTCTTAATTGAAAAAGCCTATCCACATTTACTCTGTCTGTCCCTTTTAAAATCTTAAACACCTCTATCAAGTCCCCTCTCAATCTTCTACGCTCCAGAGAAAAAAGCCCCAGTCTGCACAACCTTTCCCTTCAACTTAGATCCTGAAATCCTGTCAACATTCTCGTGAACCTTCTCTGCACTCTCTCTATTTTGTTTATATCTTTCCTATAATTTGGTGACCAAAACTGTACACAGTACTCCAAATTTGGCCTCACCAATGCCTTGTACAATTTCATCATAACCTCCCTACTCTTGAATTCAATACTCCGATTTATGAAGGCCAACATTCCAAATGCCTTCTTCACCACACCATCTACCTGAGTATCAGCCTTGAGGGTACTATTTACCATAACTCCTAAATCCCTTTGTTGCTCTGCACTCCTCAATTGTCTACCATTCAATGTATATGACCTATTTAAATTTGCCTTTCCAAAATGTAGCACCTCACATTTTTCTGTATTAAATTCCATCAGCCATTTCTCAGCCCAAACCTCCAGCCTTCCTAAATCACCTTTTAATCTAAGGTAATCTACCTCACTGTCCACAACACCACCAATCTTTGTGTCATCCGCAAACTTGCTTATCCAATTCTCCACCCCTACATCCAGATCGTTAATATATATAACAAATAATAGTGGACCCAGGACCGAACCCTGAGGAACTCCACTAGTCACCGGCCTCCAATTGGATAAACAATTTTCTACCAGTACTCTCTGACACCTTCCATCCAACCACTGCTGAATCCATTTCACTACCTCCTTATTTATACCTAATGCCTCCACCTTTTTTCCTAACCTCCTGTGGGGAACTTTGTCAAAAGCTTTACTAAAGTCCAAATAGACAACATCCACAGCTTTCCCTTCATCAGCCTTTTTTGTAACCCCCTCAAAGAACTCAATCAGGTTTGTCAAGCATGATCTACCCCTGACAAAACCATGCTGATTACTCCCTATCAATCCCTGTACCTCCAAAAATTTGTAAATAGCATCCCTCAGAACACTTTCCATCAACTTGCCCACCACAGTCGTCAGACTTACAGGCCTATAATTCCCAGGTTTGCATTTGGACTCTTTCTTAAACAGAGGAACCACATGCGCCACCCTCCAATCCTTTGGTACCACCCCCTTGGCCAGTGACATCCTAAATATCTCTGTTAATGGCCCCACTAACTGTCCACTAGCCTCCCTGAGTGTCCTGGGGAATATTTTGTCCGGTCCGGGAGATTTATCCACCTTTATCTTTTTTAACACAGCCATCACTACTTCCTCGGTTATCCTTATATGCTTCATGACCTCCCCACTATTTTTCTTTACTTCAACTGGTTCAACATTTTTTTCCCTAGTGAATACCGAGGCAAATAAATCATTCAAAATTTCCCCCATTTCCTCAGACTTCTCACTCAGCCTACCCTCGCTATCTACAAGGGGTCCAATTTTATCTCTCACTAATCTTTTACTTTTAATGTACTTAATGTACATAGGGTCATATGTGTTTCTGTGTCTATTTGTAAATGATGGCATCCAATATTTTACCAATCCTTTCCATTGTTTTCTGCAAGATTGTCTGGTTAAGTATGATCAATATATGTTAATGTTTTTTTTAAATCCCCCTTTCCTCTCAATCCCAAATATTGAGTTCTAGGTTCGTTTTTTGTATATGTTATAACACCTCTATTTTCCAAGAAGTCTGAAGAGATTTGGTATCTTGTCCTGTACTCATGGAGGTTCACGCAGCACTGTTACAACGTCAAGGACTGGGTTTGAATCCGGCACTGCCTGTAAGGAATTTGTACGTTCTCCCCACGACCTACGCAGGTTTCCTCTGGGTACACTGGTTTCCTCCCACCCTCCAAAAACATACAGTGTCTGTTAGTTAATTGATGTATTTCAGATGACATGGGCTGGAAAGGCCTGTTATCTCATTGCATCTCGATTTTTTTTTAAACTGCTCTACCTTCACTGTTGAAAGTTTTCTAACCTATTGAATCAGGACCTGGTTTGGTTATTCAAGTGCTAAGGAACAAAGAAGGAAGGAAACCAAGCCAACCCCATTGAAGGCTCTGAGCTCCCATCTACTGAAGCTATCTATATGAAGTGTCGCGTCAAGAAGGCAGCCGATATCGTAAAGGACCCACCCCCCCCCCCAACCACTATCACCGCTTCTCTCTGCTATGTTGGGAAAGAAGATACAGAAGCCTGAAGGTGAGCACCTCAAGAACAGTTTATTTTCTTCCCCCTTCCCCCCCCCCCCCCCCAATGGTTATCAGGCTCTTTAACTTTTCTGCTAGCCTAAACCTAAACTATTCCGATTCCACCCGAAGGCCTACCTGCACTTTTGAAACTTTTTTTCTTGTACTCCTGTAACGGTGAATATTTATTATCTATCTTTTATATTTATTATATATTTCTGTACAGTAATTTAATGCATACTACACTAGAAAAAGAAGATTTTTCTTCCTGAACACAAAAGTTTATTATGCATTTTGGGCAGCTGATCATGAAAATTGCCTTAAAATGTTCCTATCACATACTGTCTTTTAAATATAACCTATTTTTGTGATTTCCTGATATATTTTAAGTCTACAAGTATATTGCCCACAAAGAAAGCTGTTTTGGTCAGTCCAAGCATGCCTCGGCATGTACTCAGTGCAGGTGCTAAGCAAATATTGCCTTTGGCCTGAGTGTGCTTGAAGGCATTTAAAGATGTTGTTGAGGATTTTCTTGGCAAGTGCAGAGCTCCAGACTACATCCAGCTGATTGACAACATGCTTCAAGCAAACAAAAATAATGAACTGCAACATGTCATTGAAAATTCATTTTCTGCATTCGCACTTGGACTCCTTCCCTGCTGATCTTGGTGCCATCAGTGACGAACAGGGTGGAATGTTTCACCAGGACTTTGCGACCATGGAAAAGCAGTATCAGCGCAAATAGAATCCGTCAATGCTGGTCGACTATTGTTGGACGCTGACATGAGAGGCATCAGATGCTGAGTACAAATGAAAATCAGCGGCAAAATCTTTTTAAGTCACTTGAACTAACTCAATGTGTCACCATCATTTATGCGATTAAACATGCTAAATTCAATATAAGTTCATTTCATGTTTCTCCAAATTCCTATGTGATACAGCCAATCTGAAATTACCTTTGTGTTCAGCTAGAAGTTGTCTATCATAATCCCCACTTTTTTCAGTAAGAAAACTTTTGAAAAATTTGTTATTGCAATTTTTCTCATGAAGTGCCTGCTTGGCTGTTCAAGTAAAAATTGCAGTTCAAATATTATATGATACTCACTATCTACAGTAAATAAGTCCTCCCGAGAAAGAACTGTACTTTCAGGACTAGATTGGATAGCGTACAGTCGATATGCCAGGCTTTATTAACGCCCTTTGACATCTCTTAATTTATATATTAAATTCCTCATATTAAAATGCCTTATCAATGTCAATTTTATCTCACTGAACTTCCAAAAAGCATTGATAAAATATTACCTAACATAGTCTGAATATGGTGGAAACAAAAAGTAAAAGAGAAATCTTTCTTTATGACTAAGACGGAGGATCCTGTGATATCTGTCACTGAGGCCGATGTTAGGACATCATTAAAGGTGAACCCTCAGCAGACATTAGGCATGGTAATGGAAACCTGTGCCAACCAAAGAGCCAGAGTGTTCACAGGCATTTTTAAGTCTCCCACTGCTGCAGTCGGAGGTTCCCACCTGCTTCAGATGGCTATTAATCAGCCCAGTGCCCAGGAAGAGCTGTGTGAGCTACATCAGTGACTATCAATCAGTAGCGCTAACATCTACTGTGATTAAATGCTCTGAGGGTTTGGTCATGGCCAAAATTAAGCAAAGGTCTCGACCCACTGCAATTAGCCTATCGGCACAATCGCTCCACAGCAGATGCAATATCACAGGCTCTCCACTCAGTTCTGGAACACTTCGAAAACAGCAATTCATACATATCGGTGGTGCTCTTCATCGATTACACCTCAGCCTTCAACTCCATTGTTTGCTCAGTGCAGGTTAAGAAGTTCCAAACCCTGGGCATCTGCATCCCCACTCTGCAACTGGACTTCCTCACCAGAACGCAGTCACTACGAATATGAAACAACGACTGTCTCCTCCTCACTGACAATCAACACAGGCACATCTCAAGGATGAATGTTCAGCCCACTGCTCTACTCTCCAAGGATGCAATCATGAAGCAGCTATATCTGTGAGGAGTTTGAGGAGATTCGGTATGTAACCGAAGACTCTCGAAAACTTCTACAGGTGGACCATAGAGAGCATTCTGGCTGGTTCCATCAATGTTTGATACGGAGTAACCAATGCTCAAGGCAAGAAAAACGCCAGGGGGTTGATAACAGCCCATGACATCACGGGCACCAGTCTTCACTCCACTGAGGACATCTACAAGAGGCAGTGTCTTAAGAAAGCAGCCTCTACCCTCAAGGACCCCCACCACCCAGGCCATGTCCTCTTCACCCTGCTACCATCGGGAAAAGGGTACAGCAACCTGAAGACAAGCACCCAGCGGCACAAAGACGGTTTCATTCCCTCTGTCATTAGATTCCTGAATGAACAATGAACCACAGACACTGCTTTATTTTCACCTTTTGCACTATTTTAATATTTATTTTGTAAGGTGGCTTATATAAGAGGTTGCACTGTGATTCTCCCACAAAACATCAAAATGGGTGGCGTGTTCATGACTAATAAAGTCTGATTCTGATTCTGAATAATCATTACTGTATAAATAGAAGATTCTGGAAACATGAGTAACACATAAACCTTCAGCGAAAGTGGGAGCAAATATTCAGCCGGCGAGGACCTTAGCTCATCACAATTATTTGAATAATGTTTGAATGAAGTTGTGATTTAATAAATTTGCGTTGCCCAGGATGAAGAGGTGATTGATGCCATTCGCCTTTGGGGTGACTCTCTCAAAGTGTCTCCTTTTTCTTACTTAGTCTCTGTGTTTATTCGTATAATATTCCATAAATCTTCGTCCGCGAAGCCAAGCCAAAGAAAGATATTAATAAGGCTTTATCTGTAAACTAAGGGGAAGGGAGGTTATTTATATGTTATTATCTGTCATTGGGGTGGCTTAACAGAGGGGGAGGAAAATGCATGTTCATCAACGATTAAACATTTTCAAAGAATGTGACTGAAAATAAATTAAAAATGCAAAAGAAGGTTTTTCCAGGGAAAGCACAGTTGAATCTTTTAAATTATTTATTCTTAATGCATTGTAAGAATGAGTCTCAAGCCACCAGAAAACTCACTTATCCGGCATCTACCAATCCCTGTAGATGCCAGATACAAGGGGTTTTACTGTATTTACATTATTGTTATTTGAGATTTCATACAGATGTGCCTTTCCGCAGCTTAATTAAATTTATTTCCATTAAGAACTAAACATATTCATGTCTTGAAACGAAAATGTAAACATCAGTAAGGATCCATCACAAGGTCACAATGTTAGTCCTCAGGTTTCAGTGAATGTTTCCGCAGTTTCTCACTCCCATAAAATGTGTATGTATAAGCAACTTCTAATGCAAGGAATCAAGGAGTTTGTATTTTTTATGGCCCATCTCATCCTTCTGTGCTATTCAATAGTAATCACAAGTTTTCTATTGTTTATGAATCACAAAGCACCATAGAAGGTCATTATTCACTACTCTCGAATGTGGTAAAGATTTCGTTAAATTCACTTTTTAGATAAAGAATGTGAGAATTCACATTGGCACGGTTAGCGCAACGTCTTCACAGGCCAGCAATTGGGACTTGGGTTTGAATCCCGCGCTGTCTGTAAGGACTTTGTATGTCCTCCCTGTGTCTGCATGGGTTTTCTCTGGGGGTTCTGGTTTCCTCCCACCATTAAAAATGTTAATTGGGCATAAATTGGGCAGCATGGACTTGTGGGCCAAAATGGTCTGCGAACATGCTGTATCCCTAAATTGTTTATTTTTTTTAAAAATTAGAAATTTTTTCAGTTGCTTGACAATTAGTGGTCAGATAATTGGAAACACTTGACTTATCCATTCAATTCTCCACGATGGTTGAGCAGATTCCATGCCAGGATTTCATAATGTCAAATGAACAAATTAACTGTCCAGAAAGTCCCAGCTGGATTTTTCATTATCTGGGCCACCAAGAATAACAAGCTTCTGAGTCATTGAGCTCACATGGATTGCAGCTGAGGTTAGTGAAGTGTGGTAAATGCAGAGTTAATTGTACACTCACTGACGTGACAATTAGTAGAAATCACGCTGATGAAAACAGCAAGTTTATTAACGTCATTGCAGACATGAAGATTCCAGCCTTTGCATTTAAAATTACACAGAACTGCCTAGATTAGAATAAGAGTAAATGAAATGGCACATAACTTCAAAATATTTTAAACTAAAAACATCTTTTCATTTACAACTTGAAATTAACCTGTCACATTAAAAATTAACGTTAGCTTCATTGCAATATTTTCCAATGATCTGTTACAGAACAGCAACTATTTTCTGACCAGCGAAGCTAAAAATCTCATGGAAAATTAATTTTGCTATTTCACTGTTGTTGACATCCTAAGAGGCTCTTTAATGATAGGAAGACATTGTTGGGGCAAACTGAAAATCCTGCCTGAAACTCATGGCACTAAAACATCTAAGGCAATGGTTCTCAACCTTTTTCTTTCCACTCGCATACCACTTTATGTATTCCCTGTGCCATCGGTGCCCTGTGATTAGTAAGGGATTGATTAAGGTGGGAAGAAAAAGTTTGAAAACCACTGTTTTAATCGTCTCTCATTGACTCGTTATGTGCACGGTTTCATAACTCCAAAAGAAACGGGCCAATGACAATTTTTCTCAAGCAAAATATTTCAGTAACAATTGGGTCCTGAGCAGTAATTCTCAAACTTCCCTTCCCACTCACCTACCACCTTAAGCAATCCCTTACTATTCACAGAGCACTTATGGCACAGGCATTACTTAAATGGTGTGTGAGTCGAAAGAACCACTGAAATGCTTGGATTTCTAGTTACTCTGCTTCCCCCCCCCCCACATGCTGAAGATGTGCAAGTTGACAGGCCATTTTGCCTCTGTGAATTGTTCCTGGTGTGCTCTGTAGGTGAGTGGT